>NC_135095.1:12180000-12798750 GCF_051107435.1 Chaetodon auriga | reverse complement strand
CATAAAATGGAAATACTCAGGTAAACATTTTGTTCCCTTTGATTGGCCAACACCTCTCATCCATGACTTTGCAGGTGCGGACCGTTTCTATGATAACATTGAGGACATGATCGGGTACCGACCATTCTCCTTGCTGAAGTACTGCTGGCTGTTCATCACGCCGCTCATCTGTGGAGTGAGACGCTCACACTTGAGTCACACCTCTTGATTCATGGACTCGTCTCTCTGCTTTAACGTCTAGTTCCTCTCATGCTTCCATTTGTATCCATTATTTCGTGCCCTATATTACTTCTTTGCTTCTTCCTGTTTCCCTCTCTCCTGGCCTTTCATCTTTGATTCTATTATTTTATGCAATGCTTGTTTTTCTGTGATGCCTTTTAACTTGACCACTTCTTGTCCCCCTAGCTCCTGCTGCTGTTTAACCTGGCACATACGTTTACTCTAGTGGTGTTTGGTTATGTAGTCGGCGCCTGGGCCACCGCAGTGGGAAGCTTGCTCATGATCATTCCACTGATTTGCATCCCAGCATTCATCTTGGTCTCGCTGTACAAGGTGAGTGGATTCAAACGTTGTACTACGTCACTTTGATATTAAAATACTGTAATGGGTGCATGAGTATGTTTCGTTGCATTATCTTTTAATTGCCTTTTCCTCCTAATCAGGATTCCCAAAACATGACTACACCGTCCAGTGATCTGCGTCAGGCTTGGCCACACAAGCCCATTCTCACACTGTGTAAATACGTCATCTTCAAGGCACAGGGGCAGCCGAACAGGAGGGCGGACGAGACAAACGAGAAGATCGTGATAGAAGAGCTTAACAGGGTTTGATGGTTGAAACATTATGGTGCATCCATGGTCTCAGTGATTTGTGTGTGACAACAAACACATTTTTTAAAATCTTCCTCACAGTTTGACAAACATTTACACATTTAATGAGTGTTCAGGGAAGTCCTGTTATGTTTTCTTGCTCTTGTCGTTGTTGTTGTTACATTAATCTTTACCTTATTTTTTTATAATGAATATGTGAAAGTCAATTGCAATGTACATTTTCCTGTACACCTATAGTCCTTTATACTGTTATTGCCTTAAGGGAGTTCTCCACACATTTAGCATTGCACTCCCATAATGTTGTTGGACTGACAATGGGCAGTTTAAAAACAAGTATCCAGGTTGATGCAGCCAGACGGGACTGTGTTTCAGAATTTATACCCAGCGTTTATTCCAAGTGCAAACAATGGCGATAAACTTTATGAATCTCATTAAAAGTATTGGTATGCTATATATCCTGGTGCAGTGTGTCTCTTTTGGTTCTGTCCATATCGATTTCAGAGAGGACAGACATTCAATACAAGTTCAGCGTGATCAGCCGTTCAGTCGGTTCAATGAGCTAATCACATGTTTCCTGTTTTGTTGCAAGAAAACTAAAATATTCCACTGACCCGTGTGTCTTCCTACCTCCTAACGTAACTTGATAAGCTATTGTGTATGTACATGTATGTGCAATGTTACAGGAAATGTTTGATTGGTGAACTTGATCCATCATAATGCCAAGTTCAGCCATCTGTGTAATCCAAACCGGCATTCAATTAACAGGCTATTCCACCCAGTGTCCTCCTACCTCTCTGGACCACTTCCACTCCACCCCCGACGAGACAAAATGACCCTCACTCCTGAAAAACAGTGGCCTTCAAAGCTCAAAAAGCCCACCAGTCAGGTCAGCTGGGTCAAAGTGCATCTTAAAACTGACATTGGATTAGTTTTTTCATTCATCAGAAGATAAAAATGAACAGCTGGAAGCTACCAGAGGTCAATTGGCAGTTTACTGTTCCTCAAATTATAGAAAACCGCAGTAGAAATAGATAAGGTCATGCCTCCATTTTATACATTGATGACTCTTAAATTAGAAGCTGCAGGTTGCCTGAGGGTGGGTACAGAACTATACTTTCTCACACGTGGTGCACAAATGCAGCACTTCCAGTGTTTATAATTAGAATCTACCCAGCAGCGTTTACATAACCGGCCACTAACCTGCTGCAGAACATTATAGAGTTACTGTAATGGAAAACTCCAACCACTGATACCAACAGCTGATGACATCTACAAGTACAGAACACAGATTATAACAAAATACAGAATCCACTGAGGTTAACAAAATAAAGTTTGTCATGCAGGCTTTCTGCTTAACATCTGAAGTCTGGAGCCAAATCTGAGATAACCCTGATGACATCGCTATGACATCATTGGGGTTATTTTCTCCAGACTTCTCAGGAAGCTCCCTTCAGAGCCACGGAAGAGTTTATACAACTGTTTTCAGCTGTTTCCCCTTTAAAGACACACCACTGAGCTTTGGAAAATCCAAAACAACAAAAATAAGACAGCAAATAATCAAGAAAGCAACTTTTTACAAAATACATGTTTGGGCTTGGACTTGAAATCATCAGGCAAATCTGAGCATGCTGGGACATCACACTGAGATAATTCTGCTGCATCATTAGTTCCCCTCACTAATGAGCTGGGACCTTCCCCAAATGATACCTGATATCTTTGTATTCCCTTCTCTTGTTCTTTCTCATAAAAGGCAAAGAGAAAGCAGCAGGAGCGACGCCAACACTGCTCGAGCCGAAATGAAGATAAGAAAAATGGGCTTGTAAAAAAACTGGGAATTTATTTCAGGTCTAAAGGGAAATTTCTTCTATTAAGTTAAATGTGGGAGGACGATTCCACAGTTGGCTGTTGCAAATAGAGAAAAGGTAAATGAAGGTAAGAAATATATGGTCAAATATATCATTTTGGGAGTCACTGACAATAATATATTCAGACGTGTAGATGTGACCACATGTTAGAGACCCATCAGCATGCTTTCACATCTTGCAAAATACTTAATGCCGTGATGACCCCCTGGAGAGGTGTCCCTTGCATGGAGGGTGGAGTCGGGTAATCAGGGAGATTCGGCTCACCTGGACTCACTGCCTCATGACTATGTAAGCTGGTTGCAGTCACTCCGTTCAGTTTCATTTGCTTTGCTTGAAGCTGCTTTTGTCTTTTGGTTTAGTAAAATAGACACAGTTTAAGTTGCTCGTGTTGTCTCTTTGTTCAACCTTGAGTTCGGTCATGACAACACCTTGACTGTGTTTTGTCCTGTTGAACGCGTGGAAGTAGAAAGAGAAAGTAAAGCAGACCAAAACAAGAACAATTCACCTAAATTCATCTTCAATTCATTCTCTCAACATTTTCTCATGTTGGCTTGAAATAGCAGATTGTTGAAATACTGATTTAAAACTTGGTTGCATCACATTATCAGATTATTGATTGACAAAAATAACTGGAAAAAGTTTGTAAAGTCTACTGTGGGATGCAGTTGTGTAGGTATTTCCTGTGTGTGGACTGCTATAAAGCTCAGTAATTTAAGAAATGTTTTAGTTTTAGTGCTCCTTCCCCTTTTTTTCTCTTTTGTTAATGAGCTTATACTATCACATAAAATTGTCACTGGCTCTCTGTCTCCAGGATCAGATGATGGATTTTTTTTTTATAGGCAATGTGATATTATCATTGGCTCATTACTAGCATGGGGCTGAATAATTATCTTGTCAGGTAATTATTGATGTCTTAACCAGACTGTTAATTTTATACTATACAGTTGATTAAAGGAAATGTTCAGCGTATGTGCACATTATCAGATTTAAAAGAGTCAGGTAAAGACACTAGCGACACTCTTGAGTCATTAAAGTAGATTTCTTCACTTATCTCCTGTTTCACAAATTGTAAATGTGCGTAAAAACAGGTGAACACACGGCAGGGACTCACACTGCAGGGCATGCATCCTACATTCGGTCCCAGCCTGTATATCTTCATCAGTGTTTAATGAAGCTTTTGATTGTTTGATGCACTCAGCAACAATTCCCACAGAGCACGAGGTGAGAAAAGGAAAAATGTGCGACCTTATCGTTCGGTCGACCGTTTGATCAAAATCACTGAGATAAAGGCAAAGCTGAATGCGTCACAGTGTAAGATTGTATTTCTGCTTGATTGCTTCTTTGGGGGCTTTTATGATGACAGTGTCTGTACTTTATTGAGGGGCATATAAGGACAATGACTTTGCATACAACAAGGTCACAGGTGTTTGAGACAGTTACAGTGATAAAACATGACTCAGGGGTTATGGTGGGAGTAGCAGAATGAAATGGAGAATGAGGTGCTTGATGGATCTCCAGGGAGGAATCACACACTCTGCAGCGATGCCAATGAAACGCTCCTGGATTCATGTATCAAGCAAACTGTAAATGAAGACATTTCAATGCCCCCTGTCACTTCTTTTATCTGATGTTCTCCCTCTTTCAGCTTTTCTATCTCCAGTGATGGAACAATCTTCTGTGGTGTCTTGCAGTCATTTTCCGGTTTCTGTGTATCTTTTCATCTCATTCCTCTCTTATCTACCCAGAAACTACTGCAACATATCAACTTTTCCCATTTTTATCTCCCAATCTTTTCATTCTGCCACCCAACTCATATCTCTACCTTTTTTCCTCCTTCCTTTCAGTGATTTCTCTGCCCCTGCCTCCCCCATCATCTTTCATCTTCTCACTTTTCCCCTCTCTTTAACACAATCATGCTCTCTCTGATGGGCGCCTCGCCCCACGTTTGTCCTTAACCTGTGGAAATTTATGCGGCATGCATCGTCCCACTGCATTACTGGATGAAAATGTTGGTAATATTAGCCTCCTATCTATGCATGCCAATCGCCTCTGGGTGTTCTTTGCTTTATAATAACCCCCGCATTGATTCACAGACTGCAACACGTGTTGTGAATTAAAGGCAGCTCACAAGGAGGCCTCAAAGGCGCAGGTTTCTTCCAAACAGTGGCCCATTTCTGCTGCTGAGGGGTAGTTTTTCAAAAGAGTACAAATCTCCCACTTTTATGATGTATGGACTCAAAACTCAAGTTGTACTGTTTGAAATTATTACGATGTGCACTTTCCATTTACTTGAAAGACTCTAGTAACTGCATGAGTTTTAGTCTGTCTCGACTTATGCTCGACACTTTAATCGAGACTTTGTCACTCTGTGAAGACAAAGAGTCGCTATGCTAATGTCCGCACGCTAACAAGTTCACAATGCTAACATACCAATGACCAGCAGACATAACATTGACCATGTACACCATCTTATTTGAGTGATAGCCACAGAGTCATATCGCTAGCAAGGATAAAAATCCTCTAATGCTAATATTTAGACAGATGATTTATTCTGTATATTGTGTGGTAGCCATTACTCAGCTTTTTAAGCAACTTCTGGGACAGTTTGCTTATTCTGTGGCAAAACAACATCTGGATTTGCTGTGTCATTAATCATATGTATCATAATGCAGTGCAGCTCTTGAATGTGATGAAGGAAATGCCTCAAAGTTTTCATCGCCATGGACTTTTCCCATTTAACATCTGCCAACGTCAGTGGCAGCATTTATGTATTGTTGACACTAAGTAGAATATATGAGACTCACCTTTTCTGTTGAACACAATAGATTTACAGAAACTTATGTTATTATTTTAACATTTGTACAAAGAAATATTGAGAACTTTAACATTTTCAAAAACTGCACACATGATTTATTTTGAATATGGTACATGAGCCATTTCTCTGATTTTTTTGAGGAATTGTTTGGATGTTGCTGCAGGCAATCATTACGCAGTGACAGGGCCAGAGCTCATGCATACAAATGACTGTGCTGCTAAAGTTTGTTTCTGGCTTTGCAGACTCAGCAAATCTGAGAGGTTTCCACACCAAGTTAAGGTGCTGTTACAAAGTGAAGAAAACAAGATGTCACAATGGATTTAATGGTGACCTTTGCACAACATGCCTCAAAAATGGAAAAACAAAAGTGTATATGCAGTACATGACATGTCAAAATAGGATTGATTTTACGCTACGTCGGGGTGATGGAATGTGTAATGAAACATGGCTTTGTTTGTCCTGTCCTATCTTTCAAATTTCACACTACATTTGTTATATGAAAGTCTGAACTGCTCCGTATTAAGAAACCTGCAGGAGACTTAAGTCTGCAACAAAGAAGATCTTAAATTCACACCATGTTTTGGAAAGCCAACAAGCATCACTGCAGGAAGGGTTATTTAATGCTGTTAAATAGGACGTCGCACAGAGCATGATAATCTCTGTGAAATTTTAGCCTCTCACTTTTTTAGCACTATATTTACATTCAGCTTTTTTCCATTTTCTAGGCCCATTTCAACATAAACGTTCAAAGAAGTAAATACGACCAATCAAATAGTTGCATAATCTTCAAAACTCTGGCAAACTTAACTTTTCTTTATAACACTCAATCTCTCTGTCACTCTGCGTCTGTCACCTACATAATCGCTCTCTATTATTCTTGTCTGTGGACACTCTGGAATCATAATTAGGCTGCATTGATCGGGGGACGCTGTAAACAGATTGATGAAAACCAGCTTTGACAACTCCAATCCAGCCAGCTTTCATCGTTTGGGTCCACATAGACAATGAACCTCACCAGAGATTACGCTGAATCTGTTCTTGATAGGAGCGGCTGGCTACGGGTGTAATTAAGCCTCTAATATCATTTAATCTCTCACTTTTGAAACCCCATATCTATCAAATGTCCCCACCCACCAGCACGCCAATGGGCATTGGATACGGTGCTGCCAAGGCCTTTGTGGGAATGTTCATTAGTCTTTCTAATTGGCTGTTGATAAAGTATCGGGAGCAGATATTAACATTTGGAGGCTACCTGTCAGGAGAGACAACAGGGGTTCATGCCTCATATCTAATCTCATTAATATTAATGAAGACATTGTTTCACTGTCATGAGAGTAATTAAAAAGACAATATACATAATGTCACTTTAACGTTATGGGTGTAGCAAGTGTGCTTGTTTTTATATTAAGAACACGGCTTCATGGTGGCTGGATTAACCATACATAACCATAAAACATACTCAGTGAAATACAATAAGGGGTTTACCACCACATGTCTATTTAACAGTTGTTGTCCAGTTTCAGTTTCACTCAACCGACTTGAAGTGAAATGAAGGGAGATTTAATGTGCCATTAATTGCCACTTGTGGCCAAGTTAAAGTAAGTCAAAGTCTTGCTTGGATGTCCCTTAGATTTAGCAACTGGGACTATTTGTCACTAATTGCTTTAAAGCAGAGCTGGAGTTTATTGAAATAAAGTGAGGTATAACATGGCAGATAGTTTAGAAACAATCAAGTGTCTCTTTCTCTCTGGTCTACAATCTTTGAATTTCCTTTCTCTCTGTCTGTGCATGTTCGTCTGCATTATGTGATGAGACAAAGGTCCATTTGGCAGATGTTTGTAGAACCTAGCAGAAAGAGTTGCTGAGTGCATGCAGGCCAAATGGCCATATGTCATGGGTCAGTCCAATGAGGCCTATCACTTGTACACATCTACATATCACAAAAGTATTGATTGTATTCAAAGTTTGAAGAGAAATGAAAATTATTTTGCAGTCTGTCCTTCATTTCCTTCCAATCATTTGAGCGGTGACACTGACGATGAATATTGGGTCACTTTATGTGTCGATTGTTGAGTCTGACACTGGCATGACCGCATTTGTGGTCATACAATTTCCAGGGTCTCTGCCAGCAGGCATCCCTCGTTTCATTTTCCAAAACTCCACAAGCGCCTTCACTGATCCGGCCCTTCTCAATTGGGAAACACCATGGTAACGGCGCTGGCAAGAGCCGACCTCGGCTATCGCAGCAAACACATACGCACAAAGCACAAACACACACTGCTGCTGCCACTAGAGTTCCCCACCAGAGTTGGGCGATTGACATATCCCCCATGGCCTCGGGGCCCACTAGTGAGAGCTGAGCAGTAATCAAAGCAGACACACAGGTCGAAGTTTATTATCAACCACTCGATACCAGCTGCAGGAACAGCCACAGGTCCTCCAAAAATACAGCATACAGGAAAGAGCTGCAAAATCAGAAACGGCTTTTCAGGCAGCAGATACACTGTGGCTTCCCTCGGGCCTGGAGAGCCGGCTTGAAGCGTCTCACAGCTGACTCAAAGATGCTAATTCTTCCTTTGGATGTTAAGTCCCAGGACTTTTGTGGTGTCCAGAACTGAAGCTGATGACCTGACGAAGGGCTTGGAAAATCTCTCAGGTAGGACTGACCTCGTTCCCCCTCGTCCTTTCTCTGCTTTTAAACTGTCTGTCATCGAGGAAGTTATTAAATTGAATTGTTCAGTGACAGAATAGTTTGTCCACAACAAAGAGACAAAGATAGAGTCAGTTTTAGTTCAATGGACTTGCACAGACCATACAAATTCATTAACTGGATGAAACTCTTGGTTAATAGTTTTTGCTGTGATTGTCGAGAGAGACAGGCAAAATAAAAACTGACGTCTTAAAAGTCTCTACAGTCATAAACAGCACAATCTACTTTGATTCTAAATGGATGAAATCCTCAAAGGGAATCTCTGATGTGTTTCGTATTATTGGTAAGCTTTTGAAGCAGATTGCCGTCCTCACCTAGACAACAATTTGAAAGTATATTGAAGCTGATTGCTTTTTATACAGTGTCGAACATAACTCATCTTTCAGCAGGGGAGACATTGTCTGATTGATAATGATCACTCACTCACTCGCGCACTTTTTTAAACTTATCAGACTGACTTTTTCCATTACATTGCGCTTTTCTTGTGTTTTGAATGAGGATCATCTGTGTCCATTGCATGTCTGCAGTACATCTTTCCAATACTCTTTTCCAGAAACATCAAAGGCCAGTATGCATAAATGATGCATCTGTTAAATCATGCAAAGGCGTTTCATCCTTAGAAATAGCTACTGAACATAAATATACATTTGAATTCTTTGACAGTGAGCACAATGAATCAGACAGATAATGAAATACAGCAGGCTTTTCAAATCGCTGTAACATGTTGATGATTAAGTACGCAGAAGAATAAGCTCAGCGTGATCCTGCTGTTTCAAAGCTCTTCCGCGTGTGAAAATAAACAGTGAAATTTCCTTGAAAATTTCAGGGTTGAGCCGAGAACATCTCTGTTGATTGTATCTGCAAACAGTCTCCAGGGCTGCCATGAAGGGATCTGGATCATTTCTGGGTCAATCAATATTTACTAATCATGAACAACTTCCTCCCAGTTAAATTCCTGACAATGTGATGTCATCTAGACAATGAGATGAGGGATTATTCCAGAGACAGAGAATGACTTAATATTTATTAATATGAATTTACCACTTGATTCAGCAGTTAAATCAACATTACAGCTACTATAGAGGCCTGTGTATTCTCCAGAATAAGCAGAGCCATCCAAGACATTGAACGCCTCATTAGCACATAGTGGAACGTATGTGGTATTTTTGTCAAGGTTTTTCTCATCTTTTCCCATCTTTTGGTACTGTGATGACTCACCATGAACTTGACTGTGGTGGACTGGAAAGAAAGGTGAGGTAGGGGGCGTGTCAGCAGTGATTAAGATGCACATTGCAGCGTTCTCAAGGACGACGCCACCTGCCTGCTCATATCAGCCATTGGTGCTTTTTCTGTGCTATTTTTTGGCTTGAGTTGGCACACCCACAAAGACGACCTCAAGTCAGATGAGTGGAATTATGCCCTCCTGATTTATTATACCTTTGACCTGTGGGAAATACACAGAACTTGCTCAGCAAAAACATGATTTTAAAGGGCAGTTTTACCAATTACAACTATTCTAGTGTCATACCTGCATTTGAAGAAGCAAAAACATTTTAAATACCCCACGTTAATCAATCAATTTATTAGTTAATTGACAGGATTTGCTGCTTTTCTCCATTTTGCGTTACTGTATTTCTGGTTGAAAAAAAAAGAGGACATTTGAACACATCAGCCTGGGCTATGGAAAGTTGTAATCAGCATTGTTTTCACTATTTTTGGACATGTCTTACACTAATCAGGTAATCAATTAATCAGAAAAAAAAAAACCAATAGATTAATCAATAATGATAATACCTGCTATTAGTTGCAGCCTTGCTCTCAGTATGGGTTGGGAAAAAACACTTGCTTTATGATTACAACACAGTATTCAACACGTTCTTGATCATGAGTCATCCAGATATTATGCCTTGCTAGCATATAGTTCTACAATAGTTCGGGAAATATTTGAACACAACAACCAAAGACGATGTTTGTGCTACTGTATTAGCTCTGGTAGCTATCAGCTATGGTAACAGTTACCATTATGCTAACTACCTATCAGCCCACTCACCAAGTAAGACCAACACTGAAAGCATCAAGGCACTCATTTTCACACTCTTCCATGAGCAGAAATGTCACAAACATCAGTAGCTAGTCGGTAGATGTTAGTGGGACAAAAATAAAGTCAAGGCAGTGAAGTCAAGGAACTCTCTAGTCAACAGGTCCGCCTGACTCCTCCTGACCTCTCTGGTCATATGCTATCACCTTTGAATCAGAATAATGTAATCTATATGGTCCACCATTGTCACTCTTCCTTCCTCTCTTATTCAATTGTTCGTGCAGGAAGTTTACTTTTATATTCTTTCATTGGTTTATGTGGTAGCTGTTAGCTTTTGTTTTGGGAGCTACGTAGTTGCTCAAGTTAATAAAATGGCTGTAAAAGACCATAAAAATGCCTCATCGTCATCAAGTTGTAATTTGAGTTGTGTTCTCCTCCACTACAACACTGCCAAACACAACAAAAAAGCTTTCAGTACTCAGTTGTTATCACACCTCTGCCAAAACTGTTGCATTCTCTCTCTATCTACAGATTTTTTGCACATTCAGTGTCTGCACATTGTCCTGAATCTGTCAAATCAAGAACCAAACTCAGTGTGAGAGACTCAGCCGGACACGAACAGAGACATTAATCCGTCACCATTACAGGCTGTGAGGACCAAGTGGCTTCCTGACCCCACTGGTCTGTAGTGGTCCACCATGGGGAAGACTGGGCAGAGTACAGTGGATTTAAACTCCCCAACAGAGGTCAAACAAGCAGTTCCCTTTGAGGAACTGGATCCTGTGGCGCCCCCTGCAGGTGAAAAGAAGCAAACAGAGGAGCCACCAGACAGGGGAAGCTGGAAGGGAAAGTTCGATTTCCTGCTGTCATGTGTGGGATACGCCATTGGCCTTGGAAATGTCTGGAGGTTCCCGTATCTGTGTGGCAAGAATGGTGGAGGTAAGTGCTACCATGTGACTGACAGCACCAAAAGAACTTCTGTCTGTTTAAAGTTAACTATTATTATAAAATTGTACTGAGGCTAGTCATCAGCTGGGCACCTTCTCATGTGATTTAGACCCAGAGCACCAAGAAGGCTCAACAGTGTGTTCCAGCATCACACAACCCCCCTCTTTCCTTGTACCCATACACTCAACAGGCTAGCATAGCAGGCTATATTCACTTTTGTCTACAGTATCACCAGCTAACACCATGCTAATCAACTACATAACACCATGTCAAGTGAGCCTGCATGCTTCTATCGCTGGCAGCATGTTGTTCAATACACCAAGCAACAGCCAAATAATCTTCCTCAGCTACCTCATTTTAGCAAGCAACAAAATACAGTTCAATCTACCATGTCAGTGAAGCTAACAATATGTCAGGCTAACTAGCATGCCTATTGAACCATCAAATGAACCAAACAACCTCTTCAATTAGCTAGCCTGCCAAGCTAAGTAGCATGCTAGCAGTATAACCAAACAATCTTCTACAGCTTTCCCAACCTTGGCAGTAGTCACCCTCTTGCCTCTACAACCAGTTTTCTTCTGCCAACTGCTGTTGCTTTGCTCCATGATGGCTGCGTCATGCTTAGTCCAGATACCGCCAGGCCCATGCTGTACCTGGCCTACAATATCTCCATGTCTAAGTGCTGCCTGGGTCTGTAAAACTGCCTCCCTTGGGTTTCACTTCCTCCCTGCTGAGACTGTTGGCACTGTACTCATTACTGCTCTTGCTATCACTACGCCCGTCATCTCCAGCCTTGATTTGCACGTTTAGATTCCTCTGTCAGATTGGTTATGGGGACCTCCTCAGTGGTGTGGGGCTCCCAGCCTTTCTAATGTAAGAGCTAATCATTCACTCTACCAATAACCTGGTTCCGCTGTAAGGGGCCACAACAAAGATGGCTGCAGAAAAAAGCTGCAGGCACCACAATTTGAGTTTGCCTGGAAGGCCTGATGTCTCAATACTTCCATTATCTACTGTCTCAAACCTGGATCTGCCCCTTATCTCTAAGCATCATTCTCCCACCCTAAACTTTTAACTGGCCTCTCAAACAGTTAGAAATGCCTCCTCATATATATAAAACTTCTTACTTGAAAGCGTGCCCTTTACAATTGCCAAACTGCTTTCCCTCATTTTCAAAGTGGAGGCTTTAAAATCCATTGGGTGGTCCACTGCTCCAGTGGGGGGCACGGTTGAACCTTTTCCTATCTTTATTTGTATGCATCTTTTCTAAGGCAGCCTGTGACTCCCTCCTAGTCCTTTTAGTGAGACACTGTTCTCCCTCCAAACCTCAGAGTATATAGATAGTGGACAGAGCCATTGTGACGTCACCCATTGGTTTGTGTTTTGAAACCTTGAGTTTTGCATTTTGGCTGTCGCCATGCTGGTTTTTTGGAGGCAAAACTGACCATATTTGAATGAAAGGGTGGAGCTGGGGAGGATATGCATTGTTACGCCTCTGATTGCATCTGACTCAGAAGTGGAGAACATGGTAGCAACTTACAAGGTAGCCACGCCGAGGTAGCGTCTATTTTCTCTAAGTGAGACCATAATTTACAAAATGAACGTCATGTTCTTTTGAAGAAGTTATGAAACTAGCGACTGAGACCATAAACTCGTTAGGAAAAATGTTTACTGAAACAAAAAATCAAGTGAGAAGTAGGGTAATTTTCTCATAAGCTTACATACAATCAGACTTCCTTTTGAAACCTGAGACCTGCTGCTGGCCATTAGAAAGAATGCAGGTCCAAGCTGCTTTGGCATTGGCTTCACTTTTCAGACCCAGAAGTAACATTCACTTAACATTCCATCTATCCTCCAAACTTATACAGCTCGTCCTTTTGACATTTTTTCAGCACACTGATGGCCTCTTTCTCATTACCTACAGTTGCCTTTGCTCTCAGACGAGCCTGCCAATCTCCTGAATTTACTCCTACTAAAGCTAACCTTTCGCCAGTCTCATAAACCCCAAACTGCCCCTTTCAGCCTTTCCAGTGCACCAATCATATCTGAATTAGCAACTGCCCATATGCCCTCCTCACAAGCTTTATTAATCAATAAAACTAATGTAGGAACATATTTCAAAAGTTATTTGACTTGTTATTTGACTAACTTGCCGCTTAAGAATATGTTTTATATTTAGGTCCTTAGCAACAAATTAACATCTACGGAAACTTTTTTTAATCAGTTGTAAAACATTCTCTCTGGGCAAATGCATATTTTCTGGAAGATGTGTGTCTCCTGGATCATTTCCATAAAATTTTAATAATAAAATACATCTTCAGGCAAGAGTCGCGGTTTATCAAATTAAAGAAAGGGATATGCCATTCAGACCACAACGTTACAGCCATAATTCATTTGTTCTTCAGTCTAAAATGAATGAAGAAACTTAATTTGTTCAAATCAAACATTTAGGTTTCATACAGGTTTCTAAACGATATTACGAGCTGTCAATCTCTGTTTTAAGCATCAGTATGTTAAAATACATTTTGTGTATTACTCTGACATATTTTATGGTATTGCAGATAAAACCTGTTGAGAACTTCCAGCAGTCTTTGAGTTTATCTAATTACTTCCAACGCTGAAGTCCTTTTAATTACTATCTGAATAATCTTACCAAATGAAACCAAACCTTATTTTGTTTATCTGCTTTCTGGTGATCTATCAGGGGCCTTTCTGATCCCGTACTTTATGACCCTGGTGTTTGCTGGGATCCCTCTCTTCTTCCTGGAGACATCTCTGGGACAGTTCACCTCAGTGGGAGGGCTGGGGGTGTGGAGGCTCATGCCTATGATGAAAGGTACGATATGGATGGACATCTGTTGTTATATCATTTGAATTCACTTGTAGAATTGGAGATGGAAGTCCTTAGATTAAAATCTACCTTGATGATGCTTGAGTTGTCTCTTTTTCAGTGCAGTTTTTTTTACTCCACTTGACATCAGGACACACACTTATCCTTGCATCACACTTGTTGCAGATATTCAAATGCAAATGCATACAAAGCTACCAAAGAGATGCAGAAACAATAGTTTGTTGGCAACTTTTTTCATTTAAGAATCTTTTGCAGCCAGTGCTTGTTGGTGGCAATTATGCCACTGCCTCCGAGCTCTTAGAGCTCGAGTGAAGCACATTTTATCTTCTGCCAGCACAGACGGTAACACTGATAGCGAGTATGCTGCTGTGCCAAATGATTCTCAAAGCCAAGGGCAAATAAACAACAAGAAATGGAAAAATAACAATAAGGATGATGAAGATTACAACTAACATACTGTGTAACATTTTTTTTCTCTGTCTGCCATCTGCTCTGGTGTTCTCTCTGCTGCCGCTTACATGTTAAATTACATTTTACTTGCATGTTTGCTGACCTGTAGAATAATTATTCTGTAAAATGCTGATGTCTGTGCCTCTGCCTTCCTCAGGTGTTGGTATAGCTGCAGTGGTCCTGTCCTTCTGGCTCAACATCTACTATATTATCATCATTGCATGGGCGCTCTACTACTTATTCAACTCCTTTGGTTCGGTATGTGACAGAATTAATAAGTTTGATGACGGATTAATTGTGTCAATCAGGCAGCTGCACTAAGCAGTACTTCTATATTAGCAATGAGGCAAATGATGATGTGTGATGTAATGATGTAAATGATGAAAATTATCATTTGTAATGACGAACCCATGTTGAATTATCACCAAACTCTGCAATTCCCCTCAAGTCTCCAGAGCGTTTTGTGTCTTTCAGCTCGTTGTTTTGGTTGTCGGGTAGTTTCACTGTTCACTTGGTTCACTCTCGCAGCTCTCATCAGTTCGTTTCTGTCAGCGGCTGTGAAAGAGCTCTGAAAACTCACTCTATGCTGCTACTCAGCATTAAAAAGCAACCTGAATTAGCAACTAGATGGTGAAAGTAACATAGCATTTAGGTGGAGACTAAAACAGAGCCAGCAGAGACTTTATACATATATATCTATACAGAAACACTGTCTTTTTCTTCTTCTTCTTCTCCTCTCCAGGCAGAAACAGCTGATCAGTAGTGAGTTTGTTAAGTTCGAGCTCATTCTGAACAGTTTCCATCTCCCATTTAGCGCTAAACTCCTTCAAAAAAGTCAAAAACCACCTGAAGCAACTGTAGAAGCTATTTTGCAAAACGGAGGAAGTCTTTTGAATTTTTCCATTTCCATCAACCCTTTCAATGCCGTACATCAAAATGCTCATAAAAATACATTACTGGAAACACGTCTAGTTTCGTGTTTTCAGCCGGTTTCTGCTGCCCCTAAGTGGCAAAAAGATCAGCTTTTACAGATTCTGTTTACAAGCATTTTAAAAAAGGATGGTAGCAGGTGTAATCTAAATTCTGTTTTTATAGCTGATTCATGTCAGCCATGCCTTCCTCACCTCACATAAACCAAGAAAAGCTGCTCAGGTCTTGTTTATCACCTCTGCAATGCCTTTCTTTCTCTGTCTCAGCCCTTCTCACTGTGCTTTTAAGCATCTCTGCATGACCGCCTGGCTTGAAGAAGCCTGGAGGAAGAAATTTAAAGACTTTGCAGACACTGTGCTTGAGGCTCTCGTGGTGGGAAATTGGAGGACTTTAGAAGCAGGGATGAAAATTAGATATTGTTCATTGCTGTGTTTTTGTGTGAAGGCTGAAAAGTATGCTTGGCTCATTAAAACGAGGCACTATGGAGAGTCAAGGATACACATGATGGAAGTTCATTTTTTCCATTTTCTTTATTAAAATGCTACATCTGGTTAATCTCCCATATTGTTTTGAGGCAGAATATAGGATGAAAGCTGAGAAATATTTCATCATATTTTTGTGCTACTGGAGCCAAGCACATGTTTTTGTGATGCAGGAGCTGCCTTGGCAGAGCTGCGACAACCCCTGGAACACAGAGAAATGTTTCTCCAACTACAGTCTGACAGACACCACCAACCTGACGAGCGCCGTCACCGAGTTTTGGGAGTAAGTCAGCGAGATAGGTCCCTGTCCTACAGCATGTGAATGTGTGCACGAGACGCTCTGTACAAGTATGTGTAAGTGCTGAAGCTATTTCTGGAAGCTGTTTGTGCTTATCTGTCTGTGTGTTTCCTGTAGGCGGAACATGCACCAGATGTCTAGTGGTCTGGAGGAGCCAGGAGAGCTACGCTGGCCCTTAGTGGGCACTCTGGCGCTGGCCTGGGTCCTCGTCTATTTCTCCATCTGGAAAGGAGTGGAGTGGACTGGGAAGGTCAGACTCTGCTTAAGCTTCTCTTTGAGCTTAGAGTACTCTCTCTGGCTGCTTCTGCTACATCACACAGTCTGCTTTATCTGAGAATCTTCCTCTGCCTTTTGCATATTTTAAGTTTTATCACGCACACATGACGACGTGGGGCTGCTCAGGATGTAGAACTGATGTTGTTGGCTGAGTCCTGTCTGGACTGATGGAGCTGATAACGGAGAAACATATTTCCCAATTTCCCTAAAAATTTGCAGTTCATGGAGCCCAAAGGATGAACCCTAATGACATCCCCTGACTTTTCCTCTGGCATCACCAGCTTTTTTGTTTTCTTGTGACTTATGTACATGTTAGCATGTTGATGTTAGCATTTAGCTTGAAGCACCACAGTGCTTATGTAGTCGATATAACTCTGCTTTTGGTGTGTGTTTAAAAAAACGTCCCGACAATGTCTGAGGAATTTAATGGCATGTATTTGCTCTCAGTATGTAACAAAGTGGAAGTGAATCTAGCAGACGTGCAACAAATGCAGTTTGTAAAATAAATAATCTCTAATATTTCCTGTTTTAGAAAGATATCTAACCTTAAAAACCCAATAAACCCAATAAAACCCAATATCAGCACCAGTTAAAAAAAATGGGAAGCCTGATAGCATATGCATTAACAGAGAGACTAACATGGCTGCAGACTCTAGTCCTGTTGTTTCTATGATCAGGAGATAGTAGAGGTTTATTGGACCATTAATCCATTAAACACAAGAACTGGCTTGTTTTATCATTTAAGTGTCCCCTCCTGTTTGGAAAAGTGATCTCAGGCTTTGACGAGTTACGTGCGATTGGTTACTAGATCATTTATGCCCCTTCTCCTTGATTGTCGCCGTGTTTATTATTCACAAAGCACACTGGCATGAGTCATAGCTCTGTTGGATATCATTCATCATTGCTCGGGCTATTGATCTGCCCCCGAATGTGCGAAAAAAAGGATTTCATCCATTGATCGTAAAAATTCGCATCGGCATAATTTATTGACCGTTAGACTTTGGGAAGAGTTTCAAATCCTGTGGTGGTGACATTTAAGCCCATTGTCCACTAAAATGTTCTAAACTTTATTAGAATTTCACTGCTGCTCTGGTGTGAGTGCTAATTAGTCCTTTGTGTTTATGGGGTATCATTAATGCCCATTTTCCTACTTTGCTATTTGCTTATTAGTATTTATTTATACTAATGTTATACCGACAATTCTGCCATCATTTATTTGCATTGCTGAGCAAAAACATTGAAATACCTGATGGCTCTTTTTTCAAATTTTCTCTATAGCTTATCGATTTTATTTAAGCCCCAGTGCACTCCTGATTAGAAGACTTTGATTGATTCTGATCCCTCAAACCAAAAATATATTTGAATGATTATTTTGTACTTGATAGAGATAGTAAGTAAGTATTTAGTCATTCCACTGTGCATATTTTATCCCTCTCTCCACATTTCAGGAACGGTTTCAAAAAGTTCTTATTTAATCCAAACTGCTGGATGATTGGGAGGTGATAGGAAAGAGTTAGAAAAAGAAGAAAAAAGAATCACTCTGCCGACTGCCTGGGATTTTTAAATTACAGCAAGTCGAAGCGATGTATGTGAGCAGAAACACATTTACACATTCACGGCCAGGGATAATTGGATTTTAATGTGTGTGAGAAAAATGAATTCCCCCAAGGCCCTGGCCTTGACGGACATTACCAATTAAGCATAATCATTATGCTACAGAACTGCTCGCCACGTCCTGCGGCAAGAGAAGCCATGGAAATATTCTTGTAGCATTTTTCACTCTGTCTACTGTGGAAACAAGGGTTTGACTTTTATTTATTTAAGAAAAATGGCTTGTTTGTCATTGTGATTAATTTGAAAAAAATCCCATCCTAACACAAACTTTCTTCCATTTTTTATTATACCTCAATCAAGTGTGTGTTGTTGGCTTGGACAGAACAGATATCCATGCTAATTTGAACCCTAAAAAGAAGTTATCCCCCCTCTCTTCCTCTCAGGTGGTGTATTTCTCAGCCACCTATCCCTACTTCATGCTGTTCATCCTGTTCTTTCGTGGGGTCACTCTGCCCGGAGCCATAGATGGGATCCTCTTCTACATCACTCCAGACTTTAATAAGCTTATCAGCTCTGAGGTTTGCACACATCCAATCACACAAAAACATGTTCATAGTCAAACGGGGGTGAATTCAGGCACATACTGTACCTGCTGTCTTGACAGGTGTGGCTGGACGCAGCAACTCAAATCTTCTTTTCCTACGGACTCGGCCTGGGCTCGCTCATCGCACTGGGCAGCTACAACACTTACCACAACGATGTGTACAAGTAGGAACACGCAGACAAAGCTTTGTACATCCTCTCTGATCGCTGAGGTTTTTTATTATTTCATCCTAACTGTTCATTCCTTTCTCTTCAGGGACTCCATCATCGTGTGCTGCATCAATTCCTGCACCAGCATGTTTGCTGGCTTCGTCATTTTCTCCATCGTAGGCTTCATGTCCTATATCACCAAGAAACCTGTCCAGGAATTAGCCGCGTCAGGTGCAGTACTGTGCTGAGAGCAGAGCATCTTAAAATGTTTGCCTTGGTGCTGTGTGTATCTTCAGACTAATCTGCCTGAAAATGTTATCACATAATTATCCTCCAAATTCCAAACTACTGAGGTATAAAATATACTTTGAAGGAAGTATTCAGATCCTTTACTCATGTAGAAGTACTACTTCAATTCAATTCAAAAAGAAAAACAAGGTTACAAAGCAAATATGATGCTGTTTTTTGTACTGTTTCCAATGTTTTTCAGATATTTAAATACGTCCATGCTCATGACTGTCAGTAAGCTTCAGTATAATGTGATATGATGTCTCTTGTTTAGGGCCAGGTCTGGCGTTTTTAGCGTATCCTCAGGCCGTCACCCAGCTGCCCATGTCCTCTCTGTGGGCCATCCTCTTCTTCTCCATGCTCATGATGCTGGGCCTGGACAGTCAGGTACACACACACACACTTTACCTGTTGCTCAACAGATGGTCCATTCCTCTTAATTGACTAAGTGGGTATTCATTACTCTGAAACTCCACCAGAAGCTGCTGTGTAAATGAAGGAAATTATTCATTAAGAATGATTTAGATCAGTGTGCTGCTCATGAAAATGCCAAAAACCCTTCTGAGTAACACCGAGGAGTGTCTGGTATTCAGAGCTTAAGAGACAATAATGGGCAAAAGTGCAGTTGTGTTCTAAAAAATACTCACGTCCTCTTTCGTTGGGAGAGATTCTCAAAATAAGACTGAATGCTTGTCATTGGTAATAATATGTGGATACGAGACGCAAAAATGACCAAAATCATTTTAGCAACTTATATACAGTAATATTTTCTAAATACTGCATAGAAGTATCCTACATAACTTTGTTTATGTGAGTTTGCCATTTTGTCCTTGGAGTAAACTGCATACAATCACTAGGATACGATAAGGCTGACAAGCAGCATGTGATGCAGTGAGTGAATTTGTGAATGACTGATGAAGGTTGTTGGGGCTGCATTCGGCCTGAAATGAACACCTGAAGACGCCACTCAGGGCTGAAAAAGCTCATGAATTTTTATTTACAGTCAACATTGCCTAAAACGATGCTTTCATTGAATCGAAATGCTCATGGCTAGCAGCTCAAGGCTACATTAGTTGCTATTAGCATATCACACCTGAATACCCGACTGACCTCAGTGCACTGTGGGTAACGTAGCCACCAGGTTTTGGCAGTCCATTCTGACCCAAGTCTCTTAACAATGTCATGTATTAGTTCTGCACAGTGGAAGGCTTCATCACAGCTCTGATGGATGAATACCCCCTGCTGCTGAGGAAAAGGAAGAAGGTGTTCATCCTCATCGTCTGCCTCATCTCCTTCGTCATCGGCTTCTCCAACATCACACAGGTAAAGCTGTGTTCATCTCTGCATATTCAGTGCCCTCGGTCCATGCTGATTCTGCGCTAAAAAATATTAGAGGATCTGTTAAGTTCGGGTTTGAATTGTGCTTCAGGATGTGTGCACATATGACTAAGACATAACAGCTGGTTGTCTTAAAGCCCAGTACCCAGACACAAGTGAATATTTGCACATTTTTCCAACACCAGGGAATAAAGCCCCCTCCTGCATTATACATAATGACAAAATGATCTCACAACAACCTGCGGTGTACATTCATCATGCATATTTTATTCAATAAAGACAGGGATGTGATATTCAGCCTCTAAAGCAGATACTGTATGTGTGACTCTGTGTGCTGAAATCTCCCAGGGTGGTCTGTACGTGTTCAAGCTGTTTGATTACTACTCCGCCAGTGGGATGTGCCTTCTCTTCCTCGTCTTCTTCGAAACCGTTTCCATATCCTGGCTTTATGGTAGGAAATCTGTTTCATGCTGTCCATGCTGCAGTGAAATCACATGCAGCTGAAATAAGTTGAGACAACCTGGACAGAAAGGACTGTAATGAATCGAGCATGTAGATTTCTTATATACACTGTCGCTGTCCAACAGGAAATTACATTTATCTGCTCCACTTTCTGTGATTAGACTCTCTGTCCAATCAGCTTTGCCTCTCTTTCACCCCATAAGGATTTGTTCTTGTAGTCATTATCTCCATATTAACACACACACTTCTTCTTTGTCCTCCTCTCTTTATGCCACAGGAGCTGAAAGGTTTTATAAGAACATTGAGGACATGATCGGCTATCGGCCCTGCGGCTGGTGGAAGCTCTGCTGGATGTTCTTCACTCCGCTGATCTGCCTGGTAGGCAGGGAATAGCTATCGATTTAAGCCCCATAATGTGCCCTTTTCTGAAGTCGAACTCTAACATGCGCTTCCTCCTCCCTCACTGAGATCTATGAACCCATCAAGCTGCAGCAAGTGCCGATAGGTAGAGAATTGATGACATTGCAGAACTGGTTTCCTCTGTGGTGATGTGCACTTCAGGCCCTCTGGGAAATCATTGCAATGTCTTTATCTTCACTACTGTAGTGATAAAGAAAGCTATACACTGTAAGTGGGAAATTAAGGCTATTCTGCCAAAATGAATCAGTGCAGCTTGATCTCTGTGAGCTCTGATTTGATGATTTGCAGGTCAAAAGACATCTAGACGTATAGATTAAAACTGAGCTCAATTTGGATGAAGAGTGAATGTTTCTTGTCGGTTTATCATTTTGGTCTGGATTGAAATATCTTGACAGCTATTGGATAGATCATTTCTGTTCCCTTCATGGGGTTTATTTTATCAACATGCAAACACACTTGGCAAACACAGAAAACTTTATATTGGCTAAAACGTCTGCATGTTAGCATCGTTATCGTAAGCATGTTAGCATGCTAGTTAGCATTCAGCTTGAATCACCACTGTGTCTCAGCGCAGTCTTATTGTCAGCTGCTAGCTGCCACTAACATGGCTGTTTAGACATCAGTGTTACAATAACTGTTGAGCTGCACTATATTTGAGTGTGAGACACATTTTGTTTCAGTTTTACATAACATAGACGTCTAAAAAACATAATTTTCTACTGAATTTTAACCAAGATGTCTTTCAAATCACCAAATAAGTGCTTGCTGATCTGATTCTGGAGCCTGTTATTGGTTAACTGGCCAAAGGTTACATGGACTAAATGACATAATTGTATATTTTAGGGGGTTTTTACCTTCAGTGCCATTGAGATGACCCCTCTGACCTTGGGGAAGTACGTGTACCCGCTGTGGGGTCAAGTGATTGGCTGGTTCATGGCTTTGTCTTCCATGATTCTGATCCCGGGCTACATCATCTACATGTTCTGTACCACCAAGGGCAGCATCAAACAGGTACAAACCTCGTCCATGACTCAGTGTTGTCTCTGTTTTTAATGTGTATTCCCTGCAGTGTTAGAGGAAGGATGCTGCTATGTGGAAACGGTGCAAGGAGGGAAACAGGCGATAGCTGAGAGATACAGTACAGGAGGGCAGGAGTTATTTAGACTGCAGTCATTCAGAAGGGAAAAGAAAAAATGAGTTTGGCTAAAGGTCGTTATGATGATCCTGGTTGTAGAAGGTACTGTATGATGTCACTGAGAACAGCATGTTGCAGTTAACATTTTGTTGTTAAAGGCATGTAAATTCCAGCAAAAAAGCACATGTTGTTCACTTCTCATGTTATTCATCTGTTTATTTTAGTCATTTTAGTCCCACCTAGCTTTCCTCGTCTGGACTCACCTTTAAGAATAACTGTTAAGCATCTAACACTACTCTGAGGCTGATGTAACTCTCTTTACATGACCAGCGTTGGCGGGAGATGACAACCGCCCAGGAGGATAAAAAGCCATCGGGGCATGAAGAATTTACACACACAGGGAGCGTGGGCGAAGCTCCTGTCTAGCCAGGATTGTTCAGGTCGAAATAATCTGACTGCCATTTTTCCTTGTCTGCCTCGACGTACTGCAGTCAACACTGAAATGTGACTATTGGACAGATGGAGTCTTGTACAGTACTTTACGACGATGCGCTCCTCCATCTTAAATTGTGCTGAAAAATTAGGCAAAAGGAGGAAGAAGATGAGGCTTTTGATAAATTTAGAGGACAAAAAAAATTCCTTTTGCAATAAAAAAAGTGACCACAAATTGAATGCTATAGATCAGCACTAAACCTGTGTACATATACCACTTATATACCATTAATGTACGTCATTGTACTTGTACATTTTCTCTACTACTCAACAAAATCACTGTCTTTGTTTAAAAGCCACAAATGTCATGAATGTTGTTCTACAGAGGCATTAAAATCTGGTAAAACTTGACTGTAAGCGTAAAAATATAACGCATCAAATATAAGAACCGACCAACCTACTGTGATATTCTTGTCCAGCGATAAATATGGAGGCTGTATAGTTTTATTTCTTGTCTTTGCTGATCCGGACCTACAACATGTTAATGTGGTGAAAGTTGTACAGACTATTGACCGTAGGCAGTTTCTCAATTAACACTTCTTTAAGAAGTTTTAAATGATGTCGTATAATCTCAAGTGTTCGCCTTCAGGGCAGCTTGTTTGATTAAAATATTAGAAAACTGTGTATAGAATCGTGTCACCATATTTAGTGTGCTGTGAGTTTTTTTTTAAGAGTTGTTTCATACTGTGGATTATGACGAAGTACGATAAAACGCTCTGTTTTGTCATTTTGGGGAATGTGTTAAATGAGATGTATGAAGGATTTGCATTGATTTTACTCCAGTTTTTAATGTCAATAAAAATAAGATAAACTGCATCTAGTTACTCCTTTCTCCATCAGTGTCTTGCAGTATGTAGTGGTGTAGTGTTTGGTAATTCTCCCAAAAAATGTGAAAAAAATGTGAGTATTTTAGGGCACTTAATACAAATTTACATTAAAGTCATTCACCATTAAATAGTTGCCTATGAGCATGCATACAAGTAGCATATTGGCTCTTTATTATAAAGCACTTAATAATGCTTATCTTGGAGTTTAGGGTTATTAATGATTAGGGATAGTTTGAGATTGTAGTAATTTGGAGGTTACTGAAGAAAAACTCTGCTGTAGCTGTAGAATTTGCTCATGCAGAATAAGGTAATGATGAATGCTTTCTTATGACTAATAAAAAGTCAGTATGCATGATAATAAGCAACGACTTAACGGTGAAAAATGATGCTCAAATCTGTGTTTGGTTTATGTCACACATTTTAATTCCATGAGACCAGAAAATGCATTTTAATTACTGAAAATACAATACATAACTGAGATGGTGGGAAAAGTGATGTGACATAAAGCATCAGCACTAAGAAAATGTTGTCCTGTCCTACTTTGAGGTAAGTGATGAAATATTGAATGCGGGGCAGCAGCTGTAAACAAAACACTGACATTATATCCTTGTTAAAAGATACAAGGATTGTTCCACATTTAGCAAACACTGAGCAACACTGGAGTAATGTCTGAAGGGACCCGCTAAAGGAAACTCCCACCTTCACTTACCTCTTAGCTCTGCTTGCTCTCCACCACCTCCTCAGGGAAATATCTGCTTCTTTAGCTGCAAACTGCTCCACCTGAATCACCAGCTAGTCACTAACTTTGTATGTCTACAAGCCTGGTGCTGGGCAGATATTATGTACGATTTACTGCGTACTGCAGTGTATAAATATCAGAGCACATTTTTGATTTGTCAGACTCGCAATATTCAAAATCAGCAGTTCATCTAGCCTCAAAAGTTGTGACCTAAGTGATACAATACCATGCAAATAAAAACTTCCTGTTGTTGGACCAGCTGGTTGTTGTGACCACTCCAGCGCTTTGCATTGTGGGTAGGCAAGGTAGACTGGGCCGATGCATACTTAAGATTTCTGGCAAATCGGTAAGACATACAGGCATTTTTGGGATAGTTCAGATTTTACTTTTGTTCGCATACTACATGCTACATTTTGGGCAAATCAGTGCGTACTGCTAGCACGGCAGGCGGTTTCAAATAGAGGCTGTGTCTATGTATGACCATACTGTTTTTAGAACACCATAAAATGTTAACTTCATGCTGTATTGGACAGTAAATGTGTGCAAGATGACATTTCAAAATGAAAATATTTCCACAGCAAACTCCAGACTGATGGCGGCTTTAAACTTTTGAACAATCAAATCATTAAACCCAAGAACCAAAGCAAACCATTGTAGTGAATAGACTTAAATCATCTTTAATAGCATGTTGATATACTGCAATGACAGGTAGAGAGGGATTCAAAGCCAACTGAGGGAAGTGATGGTTCTGTCAACACTCAGTTTCCACCTGTCTTCCCCTAAATATGTCCACTTTTTTGTCATTTTTTTGAACTAGTATGAGCAAGCACAGTGTTGAAGAGCCAGACAAACGATCCACATCATTCATGAAGCAGTGCACTGGTATGGCAGAGCCCTTTTTTCAGCGTCTTTAAGAAAGTTAGCTACTGCTGCGCTTCCGTATGCTGCACTCCCAAAATGCTACATTGGTTCTCCTTTCAAACCGAAACTCCTGATTTTCAGCGTGCCTCATATTCATGTTTATTGCACACACAGCACATCTATCTCTCAAAATGATTAAACACATTGTAAAGTAGTAAAAACTGCGCAACCATAAACAAAGGGTAGTGAAAGACAGGGATGGCAAAGCAGAGGCCTCCAAGTTACCACTGTAAATCCAGTTTTCTGTTTGAAGGGATGTTTGCTGTCATAAATAATGATTTTTTTTTTCTTTTCAGTTCCATGACTTTTACAGCATAACAACAACAACAAAAAAATCTTCTTCATCTCCCACTTGTGCGCTCACAGCAAACTCAGTCATGCACAAACAAATTCAAGACGTTTGGGAATCAGAGTCCAACAGGCCTCCAAACTGACGCCATGCATGAGAAAAGAATCACGTCATATCTGAATGCTGATTTAAACAAACACACGATCATCATCCTTCAGTGTAAAATCCATAAACGAGAACGTTTCATGTTGTATGCTCAAATACATGACCTTCAAAAGTTTGTTTACAGCCAGTAAAAATATTTAAATGATCATAACAGCTCCTCATTCGTTTCTGAAGCACTAACTCTTCTCATTGTGTTATGAAATAATAACAAAAGAGAGGTCGGATTTGTTTATGGGAAAGTCAGGACGCTACCGTGAGCGACACACACACACACACACACACACACACACACACACACACACACACACACACACACACACACTCATACTCATCATCTCTGCCAGCCAGAGCTTTTTTTTTTCTGCAGCCTCTGTCTTTCCGCTGGGTGAAATCGTGAGTGGAAAAGGACAAAAAGATGAGATAGAGACCTCCCTGCGGTGGCTCTGTGATTATAAATCAACAAATCAGACAGATGGGGGTCAGATGGGAGCAGAGTTAACCTAACATCCATTCCACAGTACCTGGTGGGGCTTATGTTTAAAAGATGGACACATTCAGGCTGGGGCAGTCGCTGACCTATTTCAGACTGAAGGACGCCTGACAGGGCAGTAGCATTTTGAAGGGGGCTAAAGGTAGCTTGCTTGTCCTTTCTGACACTGCTTGAATGTGGTATTTACAATCTCGGCTGGGGTGAAAGAGAAAGAGATCAGATAATGCATTCTTTTTGTCCCATTCTTATTTAAAGCAGGCTAGCCAGCAGCACAAATAATACCATTAATGCCAGCATTTGCGATATAAGCTGTGTGTGTGCCTCTGTAGTTTTTGCCTTTTTGAAAATGTCAGACTGAAAGGTTAGGAGGGAAGAGAAAACAGTCACAAGGAGCTGAAACCAAACCTGGGAGCTGTACCGACATAAAGAGACAGCATCGGGACGCGTCGTGGGTGGACTCAGTCCTGCATTTATCCACCGACGGGAAAAACACACACACACACACAAAGGTTGGAATATTTTACGCGAATGAAAATAAACACAGATCTTGACTTTTAACAGCTGTAGCAGGAGCATCCTCATCGAAATTCAGGGCGATTTCCTGAAAAAAGCGAAGAAGCGTCTCATAAACAACAGATGTGTTGCACATATATTACACGTGAATGCTGAATCGTTTTAGAAAAGTCCAAGAGCAGCTCAGACAATCTGTATGAAAAACCTTCCCTCCATCAGCAGATAAGAGCGGCAAAGACTCCCGGGAAGCGTGAACATTATTAAATATGAAGACAAACAGCAATCAGCAGGACCACCCTGGGCTGACTTTTTGGTTTGGCCGCAATCCACGTGATTGGTTGCCTTTGTTTCCTGTCATCCTTCGCCGTAGAATGATCTATGGAGAGTGACAATTGAGTGAGAGTGTTTTCTGATGATAGAGAGCCACAACACAACAGAGGCGCGGATGACAAACACAGCTTATCGGAGGATGTTTTTTTTTTTTTTTTTTTAATCCAGGGGAGCGGAGAAGAAGAGAGGAGGCTCTCCATCACATAAATAAATCAGCAACAGCGGAAATATCAGTTTTGTTCTTCTTTTTTTTTGTGCTCCTTGAGGGAGAAGCGTGAAAGGACTATTTTCTCAAAGCAAAGGAAGGAGTTGTTTTTGTTTTTTTTTGTTCTTTTTTCTTTTCTTCTAGCCCTAGCGTTTTAGTCAAGTGCAAAGAAGTCAGTGATTAGTGGAAGCGTATGTATTTTGGCACACGTTTTCAGTTAAG
Source organism: Chaetodon auriga (assembly GCF_051107435.1). Classification (NCBI taxonomy): domain Eukaryota; kingdom Metazoa; phylum Chordata; class Actinopteri; order Chaetodontiformes; family Chaetodontidae; genus Chaetodon; species Chaetodon auriga. The sequence continues at coordinate 12,771,114 of NC_135095.1, read as the reverse complement.
TGTCAACTATGCACGCACGCGCACATACAGCACAGTAGGCATGAGGTTTGGGATGATAGAAGCGAACGGAAGCGGAAAGTCCTTGGAGTGTGTCCATCCATCACAATCCAAACAAACAAACAAACAAACAAAAGTTTGAGGGATTCACATGTTTCTGTTGCCGTTGTTGTTGGTGGATAGTGGAACTACAAGGGATCCATCCAGAAACTGAATATCTGTGTTTTCTCTAGCAAGAGTTAAAACTGACAAAAAGTTATAGAAATTTGTTAAAACTACATAATATTTCAAAATACATGTGGAATCAAGTAAAACGTCATATATGCACTTTATTTCTCCGCATCTCTTTTAAAACCTTGATTTTTCTTTTAGTTTATTTTTTTCCTTAAATATATGCATATAAGTGAGATTTCATTTTTTCATTATAGCTCTTTCATCTGTATGTATATATGTACATTATGTACTTTTAAATAGAGAAAGGGTGGGGTTGGGGTTTGTGAGGAAGTGTGTGTGGAAGTGTGTGTTTGAGGGGAAGAATACTAATTCATTTATTTACACCATGCTCCGAGAGCCACTTGGGGTCCGGTGTAGACTGAGGCGGGGGTCGGGGGGTATATACTGGTGCGGGTGGTTGTAAGGCGGAGGCGGAGGAGGCAGCGGGGGCTGGTGGCCGTCATTGCCATGGGAGCCGTCCGGCGAGCGGACCGGGGTGGACATGGCCGACTGACTGAGCTGGTGGTGGCTGTGGTGGTGATGCTGGTAGTGGTGGTGTGTGGGCGTTTGGCTGAGGAAGGCCTCCATGCGTCCGTGGCCGCTGTTGTCGAGCATGATGACCTTGACGATCTGCTGACACTGGATGAGTGTCTCGGGCCGCAGATCAGCCATGCTGACAGTGGGCTGGTGGAGCTGCTGGAGGTGGAGGTGGTGGGCGGGGGTGCTTGCCGCTGACTGCAGCTGCGGGTGCTGAGGTGGAGGCGCCGGCCCCTGGGTTAGCCCCTGGGGCACCTGCTGGAAAAGCAGCTCCCCCCGATGGTTAAGAAGGGCCACGCTCTCGGGACTCCGAGCCGTGCTGCTGCTGAGCTGGTACGTCTGAAGCCTGTTGTGAATTGACACCTAGTTTAGAAAACAGCCAAGAGAACAGCATCAAATGTTATAAAACTGGTTCCTCCTCTACAATCCGTCAAGCCCTCTTTTTGTTTTTTTTGTTTTTTTGGGGGGGGGGGGGGGGGGGGGGGCGGTGGTGAACGCACAGCACACACACACACAGGGCATGCGTGGGGGCTTAGGTGTTGAGGGGTCAGTGGAGGTGTAAAATCGTGACTACTGCACACTCCCCTCCCTCCACCCCTGCAGGTGCTGGGAACAGTGTAGATCGGATGCTGGGGACACCGGTGTGTGACTGGGAGCAGGTGGAGGACAGTGGCGGGGAAATGGGAATAAGAAATTTGGTGCGACACTAACAGAAGGGGCCCGGTGGTTCCAAAGGGGACACTGAGGGCCCCCGTGTCTCCCTTCCAAACCACTGTGTGGCGCTATGGGGACAGCGGACACGAGGAGATTTGGGAGTAACCAGAACATAGACGGAGGTCATACGAAGAAGAGGGAGAGGTGGAAGAAGAGGAGGAGAGGAGGTGAGCACACTGACAACCACAGACGTCCACAGGCAACACTCATCAGAATGCAAACCTCCACATGTCACAGTTTCTTCAGCTCTGTTTTCCTTCCCTCAAAGTTGTTTGTCTGCTGCTCTTATTGAATCGTCCCTTTTATGAAGCTTATTTTAGGAAGCTTGTCACGTCTCAAGTTACCTTACACTGCGTTTATCAGAAAGCTCAAAATATGGGGAGTATCATCAAAAATTCATGGAATGAGCACAATCTGAAATGCATATAATGTGTAGTGGAAAAATGTCACTGTGAAGACTGTGCAACCGCCGTGCACGTGCTCCTGTTACGTCCTTGTCGGCGACCCATTAGCCTTTAGACTACACATGATATGTAGTCACGTGTCCCAGTAAGTGGTTTGAGTAATCGGTCATTTACGCAAGATGCATGTTAATGCCATGTGTGAACAGGGCCATAGACACTCTGGTTAAAAGTCAGATGCATGTGAGTTGGACTGGGCTGTAATCAGCTGACGGTACTCTGCTCTGACGAGGCCCCCTGCTTTGATTACTCGCCTCGCCTTGTGAAGCTGGTGGACACAGCGGGTGGATCGTTAGCTGGATTGGTTGCACCTGAAGAGAAGCTGGCGGAGCTTAAAAGGGCTACGACGGGCCTCTCTTTGCTCTTCCTTTCTGTGATGATGGCTTTCTTTGTGCTTGGTTTGCTTTTCATGTCAGAAAAAACAACCCACATTTCTGTTCAAGCATGTGTCCCCCATGTCAACAGTAGTGCTGACTGACAATCCATTACCGTGAGTGTCTTCATGGGTGTAGTTTGAAAAAAACAGGATGTTGAAAAGTGAAGGAGACATGTAAATTACACCCTTGCCGGTCGTTAGCCACTCTGAAACTTCAGCCCAGACAAACACAGTGTTCCTGCTCTGAGGGAGACGGTAAAATCTCAACACTTTCCTTATCAAATTCTGGTTAAAAGCTTGCCATGAGATTCTGACATCCCCATATTCATGCCTCTAGTATAAGCAGGATACCCTGCCTGACCCTCCTGGTTTCCAAGATAAATGTGTTTCGACAGCTAACGGCTCCCCACCAGCCACTGACATTTACTGCAGGCTGCATGGTAGAGGGGAAGATGGCTGGTGAAGGTAGCTCACACAACCATGAACACTGACCTGATCATAGCTCTCTATTATCAGGACCTAAAGGCTATTAAGTGAGAGCGAGAGAGAGAGAGAGCTTGTATGCATAAAACAAGCAGATATTCCATTGCACAATAAAAAAAATCGTTTTATTTTTATGCCCCTAAATGTCTCTTCAGCAGCAATGAACGCGTGTTTGCTCTGCTGTAATTGTTGTCATTCTACAGCCGTTTATAGCTTTGAAATTGAAATGGCTCTGAAGCCTTTCAGTGTGATGTATTTGTAATTACTCCTGCTCTAACCAGCACCTGTGTAAAGATTTACAGCCTAGCATAGCGTACCAGTGAGCTGTGTGAAATTAAACAGCCACTGAATGTCAAATTGACCCTGTGTATTTGGCTTTTCACTCCAGCCCTCGACTCCACAGCCACAGAAAGGAATAGGAAAGGTCATCAGATGCCTCTCGGATGGTAATTGCAAAGCCCCATGGGTACTGTCGTTCGGCTTGCTTCCTTGCTTGCACGAAATGTTCATGTTTCCCCCAGAGGTCTCGGAAGGGGTGAGGAGGTGACGGCTCCAGATCAAATGAGCGTTAAATTTATCCGCCTGCATGTTACTGTGTTAATTAAGGTCTCTGTGCTGAATGTGGGTACATACACACACACACACACACACACACACACACACACACACACACACACACAGTATATGTATTTCACACATGTGCTCAGCTACTTTTAGCAATGTCTGCTTTCTCTTTTTTCCTTTAAAGGCCCTAAAGGAGTCGTAATTTCTGCCTGAGCTTGTGAAACTAATTACAATCTATTCCTTTTTAGGCGTACAGATAGTATTTAAGCCTCTGAGTCTGATGCGTTTTCTGTGACTAGAACCTGACTGCTATGATTTCATTAATTTCCCCAAAACCATCTTTAATTTTCAAAGGAGTCCTTTTATCTAATATTTTGTTTGGTTGGGTTACCTCACATGCCCGCAGCACTTTACCCAGCAGCACACGTTCTCTCATTCGCTCTTCAACCACTCGTGCTTGACGCCTCTAGCCCTAAAGATAAGACTAGTCCTGGTTTCTCATCCTACAATACTTCGATAATGACTGCACTGACTTACCTGTTATTTGGGACATTGCCCTATCGCTAAGTACTTACCTCTACTGCATTGTGTCCACTTCTGTCATCTATCTCCTGGTTTCCTGGACAGAAGAAAACATGAAGGGAAAAGGGACAAAAGTGGCAGCAAAATATCTGTTAACAGTGATTTTATCTTTACTGCAGAGAATAAGAGTGATAATAGAGTTGCAAAGTGCAAAAGAGCCAAAATATATGGAGTAGAATAAAGCATGTTTCTTAATCTGCAAATGTTGGCTAGTCCACCAACTAGCTTCCTACCTACAGTACTAACATTGCAGGCTACGGTCCTGGATGCTATACTATCAGAGTAAGGTTAGACTCCAGCAAACCTAGCCAAACCTGTTCTCCAAAACAGCTTTCAGCTCAGCTAATTTGCTCATGCAAAAGTCAAAAATATGAACAATAAAGCATAAACCGAACTTCTGTTTCTTGTCCGAGTATGTTTTCCACAGTAAGCTAACGCTAGGCATCCAAACAGAACAATGCTGCTCATTACTTCTGCATGGATCATCAACTGGTGAGGATGCTGACTTTTTTTCGTGAGACAGTTTCATGCAAACTCGCGTCAGTTAGCATTACCTAGCGAGCTACAGCTGAAAAATCTGTTGGCTACAATCGTCACTTCATATCACTGACTTGAAATGAGAAGCCTGCTTAGAAGTCTGATGGTAAATTACCACCTTTATCACTGTAAACAGAAAGCTGGGCATTATACATTCACATAAGAGGGCTGGTGAATTGCTTCATTTAGAGTATTTGCAATCATAGCACAAGTCTTTAGTGATCCAACATTTACTTCATTTTAAAATGCTCGATGTAACACCTCTTTTTTAAAGTATAAAATATCTATTTCCAGTTGATCAGTTCATACAAACAACAGTGGCTGAACTGTATTTCAACAGCGGGTAAATTAACTCTACTGGGGACAGGGTCTCTGCAGTGGGTTCTGAAACAGTAACAGTGCACACACACACTCGCACACACACACCTGATGGGGAGCCCTGTTTGCTGCGCAGCTCGAGCTGTGTGCCGTTGTTCTTTACTGAGTGAGTCTTGGCTCCCTGCTGCTTTTCCAGCTCCCCTGCAGAGAACAGAAGACTAAAATGATCATCATCATAATCACCATGACAGAAAGCAAAATAAGCAGACATGAACAAGTCGAGGAAGGTGGTTTATTTCGACTTTATTTTATCAAATATGATATACACATATGCTCGTGTTGCCTTACCCTCCCACTCTCTTCTCTCAGCTCAAAACACGACTCTCCATCTCTCTAATTAAACTTCACACTTGATGGTAATTGCATGTCATTTCCAATCACGATGACTAAATGTTGTTTTGTCTCCAACACCGCGCTGCATTCTAATTCTGATGCTCAACCACAGAACTGCCAGGTGAGACCTCAGGGGTGCAGTACACAACGTCCTCCGACTCACGTTGGTGGGAGAAAAATCTGTCAAACTGAACAGGAAATGTCCTGTTTTATCATTTATCTGCTGGAAAAAAGCATCACATGAAGCTATAAATGAACAGAAGTAACATTTTATTTTAGCAGTCGCCATTTTCAGAACAAATTGCTCCAAAAATTATTTTAATGTTTCCTGGAAGTAACTATTTTGGTCCTAATTGTAGGGAAAATAGAGATGTTTTCTAGTGTAAGCTACAGTACAGAGACAAGCAAGCAAACAATTCAACATATATACAGAATAAAGAATATATGAAGAATTAAATTTTAAATAATAATTGCCTGGTCTTAAATGGAGCAGCTCTATCAAGCAAATTCCTATTTTACCTATAATTACTGCCAGATTACATAGTTTTTCCAGTTTAATCTTTTTATTTACTTGGTCAGACTACAGTACAGGCATATTGACTGAAGGGAACAGTGAGTGTCGGGCTGAATTAAAATGTTCAATTACAAATTTTCGCCATTATGAATTTCCAGATGTAGGAAAAGATAAAAAGCTAAGTCCTCCTTCCTATCTCAAGCAGGGAAAGCCCAACACAAGTCTGGCAGCCGCAGGCATGTTTACTAATGTTCCAACAATACAAAGCACTTAAAGGAGAAGAGATGATGTGTTTGTCTGTGCAAGCGCCAGCAATCATTCTTGCTCCAAGTTTTGTTCCTATATTGTGTCTTAAGAAGAAATGTGGGCTGTTTTTGTGTTTGTCTGTGTGCCTTGGTTTATGTATGTGTTTTTGTGCACATAGCTGAGAAATAACTTCCTTCTGTCAACCTCTGCCTGTCTCCATATGTTGTTGCCTGCTCTCCTCGGGCTGCTGGCCCTCCCCCTTTGCGAAGGGTAATGCGGTTGCGTCAAATCCCAGCAGGGAGTCTCTCTTTGATGCCCACTGGCACAAGCCAGGCTCTAGATACTCTGGTTTTCCATGTGTGTCTCAGTATGTGCATGTGCTATTGTCTGGAGAATTTCACGTGCACACAGGCCCAAGCAACTCAGATGCTCGGCTGCTTTTAGGAACAGTGGCCTCTTTTCACCTCCAATTTACTGCCCTCCTGCAGTCTGTTGGAGCTGCAGTGCACCAAAGGAAACAAAATGCAAAAGTCTTTCGGCACCTACACAATTCTAATGCTGACTGCAAGTTGGCAAATAGTACAAAACAAAGGAAGGCTTGTGCCTCATGTGTACCATCTGAGGACCTATTGATTCCCGCACAGAGCTTCTATGAATCCACTGTAGCCTCCCACTTCCCAAGATGTGAGGTTATTGATTTAGTCCACAATGTAATGGGATGTTGACCCTTCTTTTATGGCTGGGTGCACACAAACGTGATGGATGCAATCCAACCCAAGTATACTGTACAATGCATGCAGCCACAAGACCTACGTCAAATAGAGCACTGACAGTTGGTTGTAATCTGTAACCTTGCGGCTTGATGCCACAATATCCTACACACTGAAGTCACCATCTATATTGAGTCTAGGCAGCATCATTCACCCCCCCCAAAAAAGCTGTTTTAAGTTACTGCTAATGCAAAACGAACATTTCCTCCTGCTGCAGCTAAACATTAAATTATTTAACTGGCAAAACTGACTTTTATTTTGAAGTAATCACAGGAAATGCAACACGTATCATTCCTCAAAAAAACAGTCATTTGTGGCATTTTTTTTGACGGAGGATCATTTTGAAATACTGCAGGGAGCAACGGAACAAGAAGAAGCAGCCACAGTGAGCTGATAGATGAAGAGCTGCAGGCGACAGGCTGCACATGTCCAACTTCAGCGAGGTAAACAACTCCTTTCAGTTTCCTTTCAGAGAAGTGTGCTGCTGTTTGCAGACTCGTGCTGTGTGCAGCATGGAGTCAGATCACAGTGGCTCACAGAATGATGGAAAAAGGCCAATTATTATCTGACTTCTTTATTAATACATCAACAGTTTGTTCTGCTGCCCCATCGTATAAAATTGCTGTGACCACCAGTAACTACAGGTGTTCAAATCAATCATTTGCAAATTACTTTGGCCGTCTTTAACTCACATATAGGCATGATTACCCTTCCGTATCTGGGTGCTTCAAGTCCACACTTCCAGTCACAAAATCAGTTTGTTCATTATGAAAATCTTTGCTTCATCAAAGAAGATTACAGCGTATGGAAAGTCCTTCATTGTGTTATCAAACCACATAGGGACAGACACTCACACTCGATGCGTATCTGCTCCATCTCTGAGACCTCCGCGATTGATTCCTTCAGGTCTTCTAGAAACTTGAGCAGTTCCTCAGCACTCTGGGCACAGAAGTTAAGTACCTGCTTCTTGTCTGAGCCAAACGGTGAGAGGATGGTGATGCCATGAGGGTAGTCTGGGGAGCACAGGGGACATTGAGATGTTGAGACAAAATGAAAAAAGAGGAACTGCAAGAACTCTTTGCAAGGTATTTGTGAGCTTGAGGTATAAAATGGCTAGAAAATGCAGATTTGCAAACTCATTTTCTCCTTTTGCAGATATTTTTAAGAAAATGATCATCTCAGCCAGGCATTTCAAATATGCATTAAACACTTCCTGCAATGTGCACAGGAGGGCTCGGTGTAATTACATCTTAAAAACTGCAAATATATGATTAATGTGAAACTATCAGTTTTAAAAATGTTCTCTGGGACCAGATGAGTCCAGGATGATGAATTTCTGCCATCATAAATGGAAAAAACAAAAAGTAGTGCACTTAGCAATAAAAGAAGTTTAATATTAAATGCATTTCAATTACAGCCATAACTCCTGTAATCCTTGTTCTCTACAACTCGGGGGAACTTTTCCCTGTTTTCAGTCCGAAGCATCATTTGTTATGCTCTTATACTTACATTCATTTTCAAACAGGTGAAACTGCATGCCAAGCAGACCCATGGCTTTGCAGAAAGTGTAGGCTGCAGAACTCTTCTTCTTTGGACAAAGTTTCAAGATCTGAAGGCGACCAAAAAAAACGATGAGAAATAATAGTAACAATCTTGAATGACAGGAGAGCCCATTAAATTGTTTTGTTCAGTGTTCTGAGCGCTTCTGTTTGACTGTTGCTGAGATTTTCCGTGTCACCTCAAAGAAAGCTCGGAAAACTTTTTGATAATGTAAAAAACATTTAAAGAGCAGACGGAGACCATATTAACGTACACCACAACCTTCAAAGCATTTCAGATTGTGTGCTAGTGCTCTAATTTGTATAAAAAGCAACACCACGGCATGCGGGTATCAGGATGTATTAGAGATGTTATGCTTTTTCACTGAACGACCTTCCAGATGGAGAAAGATGAGGCGAATCTGTTTTTGCAGCGCTACTGTGGGCCATAATTTACCAGGCGAGCCGTATTAAACCAATACATCACATTGGCAATTTAAACACTTCTTGACGTGTTCAAGCTGCTAGAACAGGGGCCAAACTCAAAGAGAAGTCCCCATCACTTTAATTTCGCACTAAAATTTTTCAAAGACAGTTTCTTGCCATGCTTTCAAAGCTGTCAGGAGGAGACGTCTCACTGGAATATATCGCACCGCTCACTGCTAGTGCCAAATGAACAGAATTCCACTGTGATGTTGGAGGATAACTTCTCTTCTTCTTTCTTCAATATCGGCCCTTTAACCTCCTTTTCCTGCAGCTACCAATTACTTTTATGATTTAGCAGAAAAAGGAAGGGGGAGAAACAGCCACACTGCTTTTTCTTTTGCTGTGTTTTGTTGGAATGAGATCAAAATGTCATATAATTATGAAAGTAGTTAAGCACTTTGGATGGATAACCCCTATGTGGCTCCTAATGAGCACGTTAATTATGCCCACCATTAAACCTTTGATAATTCTCCAATCCACACGACTTTGGACCAAATGAACAACTCCTCTGTGCTGCAGCCCCAGTGAAACAAGACTTTATTTCTGGCCCCTAAAACTGCTCTGTAGGGGACAGACCTTTGCTTATGAGTGCACCGCAACACTGTGTTTGCTGCTATCCATTATTAAAAGAAATGGACCGAGAGTCCTGAGTTATGAAACAACATAAAAGAAGAGAGGGGAGCTCACAGTCGAAGTAGGTGATGGTGCATTGCAGCTGTCACAACAAAATAAGCAGCTTTAAAGCTTTGACTGTGTGCTGCAGAAAGACGTTTCCGGGGTGTTTTAAAGGAAGCTGTATACATGTAAACAACATATGACAAATGTGCATTTTTGCATGAATTTTTCATTATGATCCCAATTCTTTTTGAATGCTTACCACAATGAGATCATTGAAGAGGAAGACTTCTCTCTGGTGTGCTGCCTGTTTCTGGGCCTTGTTGACATCTGTCACCTCAAAAAGTCGACTGCAGCAGACAAGTCGTCTGTGAGGGACAGAAAGAACCTGCAGAGAAACAAACATCCAGGTAAGAAGAGGGCTTCAGTCACTCAGATTAGCTTTGAAAGCATTCAAAAGACCAAATGAAGAGACGGACGCGACAAGGACAAACTGGGAGACTCTTAATACAAATGACTTTTGGCCGGAGTTCTGCACACTATTCACTGGGGTTAAAAGCTGAGACTGAAATATTAGAAGGAAAAGCCATTAAACACAGTATGCTGAGACAAATTAGTGTCATGAAGACGGACCTAAGAGTCTTAAGAGATATTAAAACAGTAATTAGAGCAACAGATAAGACTGCATGTTGTTTCAAGGTTATCCAAATATTAACTGTGTTCCCCCTGAGGAGTTTTGCCCCCATTAATAACAATGCAAACTCATGGTGTGGTTGATAACAGTCCAATTTTGTTTCTTTGGAAAGAGAGGAGAGGTAATTTAAAAGTGCAAAACAGGGAGGATTTCCTCCCTCCAATGGGCACTTTTTATTCATAGATTAATATGAGCTTATTGACAGATTCTTAACCGTACCAGATTTTTCTGCAAACAGCTGCCTGCTGTGGCCAAAAATCGTAAGCCTCTTTCACCCCGGACAAAAACCCACTAAAAGCCACTAACATCTGGCCTTTGTCTGCAGTGGCATTACTTCCTGGAAGTAGTCACTGAGTATTTATCGACTCCAGCTCCGATTGGCCTCGATGGAAACCCAGGTGAACATGCTAATTTTCACCCCTTTTCCAGCGCAATGATGAAGCACGTTGATGTCCCAGATGTCAGCACATACATATAGCCTGATGTGATGTTGAACATGACAGCAGTAAAAGACAGACTGGAAATGGTAAAGGTGTCAGTCGCTGTTTCTTTTGGTGTAAAAGTGGTATAAGAGAGCGTGAGAGTGAACCAAAACAGCCAAGGTGATTGCTGTTTACTTATTAGCTCTGACATTAGACCAAATTGGATTAGCAAAGGTGATAACACTACACATGGAGGTCTAAATTTTTTTCCAAAATGCTGCAGCTGTGTCCCTCGAGGCCTGCCTTCTCCTCTTGGACTTAAGTGCTTTTCTCTGTTAAAGCAGATTACACTACAGAAATGGCTCATGCCTTCGGAGACTGATCTAATCATGTCCTCGGCCCTTCACACTCTTGTCTCCCTGACTTGCCTCGTACAGCTTTCTGTGCACCGCGGTCCTAAACAGCAGCGGAGTGACTGTCAGTCGATGTGGACTTCATCCGCCCTTCATGATAAAATACAAATACTCACGGGCTGCATTTCTCAGTTTTTATTCCCTCTGCTCCCTGTGGACTGTTTGCAATGCAGTGAGTACACACAGAGCTTCTGTCTCTTGCTCTCTCATCTCTCATCACTGCAGGGTGTACAGACTCCCGCCCAGCTGGCCACAGCCAGCCTGTTTTCTCATTACACTAATGTCAGAAACATGTAAAGACATCATTAGCTTGAAATGCCTCTTGCGCGTTCAAAAAAGCAGAAAAAAAAAACAATCCTTTCCTGGCAGGATAATTAAGAAGCAGCGTGACAGGAGAAAGTTTAGACATACAGTTAACAAATTAATTTTATGCCTGAAGACAAATGGATTCTCCAAATGTTACCCATATCAAATATTGAAGGACCTTTTGAGGAAGAAAACAGTTCGATGTAACGCTGCTTCATCACATTCAAGATGAGTTATATGACTTTCATCACCTATTTGCAAACTCTTTATGGAGAACTTAATTTTATTGCATACATTCTCGTGAGTGTTACTCCCCCTTAGAATAATAGATCAGGAGTTTTAAATCCACAGCACAAGGCCACTGACACCTGCAATAAGAGTATTGATAAGGAAGAAACTTTATTTAAGTCTTTCTTTTTATGGCAGACGGCGCCCGCGGCACAGGAACAGTCACTTCCTGTCACAACAATTCATCATTGTTTTGGCGATGACAACACTCCTTCTGTCATCCTATGGCTACTCATCCATCACTGAGACACTTAAAGGCATGAGCCAAAGATGGCAGAGCTCCAATGTCATCCTGAATGTTAACAGGAGAGCACGGAGATTAAAACTGAAAACAAATTAAAAAGGAAATTTATTGTGAAATTCATTTGAAAGTTGGTTAATGTTGTTGATGTACAGGAAGTAGCATGAGACATATTGATCAAGAAGACTCCAGCAACACAATGCTAACGTGCTGATATAATATTTACCACCTTTGCCATCTTAGTTTAGCATATTAGGATGCTAGCATTTGTTAATTAGCACAAATACAAAGCGCAGGTGTGGTTGATGGGAATGCCATTAGTTATTACCTTGACTTTCATTTTCTTTTCTACTTTCACAGCATCTTGTACACAATTTACAGTGTCTTTTCCTACTTTAAAGTCTGCAGCCATGCTAGCTGTGCGGCTGAGCTTAGGCGCAGCAGTTCTTTGAGCTAAAGGCTAATGTGAACATGTTAAAATGCTCGCAAAGACAATGCTAACATGCTGACTCTAGGCAGGTACAATGTTCACAATATTCACCAGCTTAGATTAGCCTATTAGCATGCTAGCATTTGTTAATTACTACTATAGAGTGCAGCTGAGGCTGATGGGAATGTGATATTAACTCCACAATCAGTTTGAATGAATCTGCAGGGACTTGAATTCAGTTTTGAAAGAATTTGTATTTAGCTACTTGTTGTTGGATGTAATGTTTTTACAGTGTTAAATTCAAGAGTGTATGGGGAGAAAAATCAACAACTTTCATCTATATTTCATGAATAAAGGATTCAAAAAAGGCCTTGGTGCACTGTTAAGATACAAACTGAATTCCTTGAACCTCTGAATCATTTTAAAAAGCCTTTCAGTGCGATGAGTGGGCACACACAGCACACTCCCACATGAATCAGTGTAATCAATTATGAAGCTAAATACGTCCGCCTCTGTGTCTGCCTCAGACTCGTCTAAAACACATAAAGCATTCCTCAGAAATATTCACACAGTGAACGATAACAAAAAACACATTAGCATTTACTTGAGCATTTTCATCTCTGAAGTTGACTCTTAACTAAAGAATATTCAGTATTAGAGTCGAACACTGCCTTGCTCATGTGCACTGACCAAGCCTTCACCTTATACAGTTAAAAAATAGACTCTAATGATAGCAGTGGTTAATGACGTATCTAGCTGGAGTAATGACCTGAGGTAATGATCGAGCTGCTGATGAGACACTTAATGGCTAATAAATGTGCTCCGCCAACACTACTAAGGCTATGTGATAAGGCCTTGAATAATGAATGAGTGACTTGGCATAGAGCTGGCAAAGAAGAAGAAAAACAGGGACAGTGGGAAGCATGAATGATTTGCACTACAGTGTCATGGAAAGTCAATCTGTATTTTAATATCCACAATGAGGAGCTGGTGAAGGTTCAGCAGTGTCTGTCCCATCACTCTTTTCAACCCATTACTTCTGGGTTTGTGTGTACTCTATTGCTTTGATTAATTCGAATTTCAGACCTTGAGAGTAAGGACCTTTCTGAAAAATGAGGATGTTTGAGCTCATTTAAAACATATCTTTCTCTTGTGCTCTTCTAAAACATATGGACTCCTCCTGGACTCAGCTCCAAACAGCAGTTTGGCAAAAGTTAGCAAGTAGCTCATGAACATAGTGGAGAATTTAGCAGCCAAAGAGCCAGATATTTCAGGATTTGCTATGCTGTTGTGGTTAAGGGCTAGGGAATACATTATATCAGTGATGATCCTCACAAGTATAGAATGAAATTGTCTGTGATCTTACCGTTTTCATGCCTACGATGGACTGCTCAACCTTGGAGACGTAGGTGACGTGGTCTTCGTTGGAGCGCAATTCTCTCTGTTGTATCCTTTCATAGATTCCCACCACCATGTCTCTGGGGATGTCTGCTCCGTCATCCACACCTAAGACAGGAATAGGATGATTCAATGCAAGTATACACACATAAGAGAGCGGTTGCTTTGTTTGAACAGGGAGCAGCACAACACTCAACACCCCCCACCCCAGACAGCTGTACAGCACAACCAACAAAAACACATAGAAATAATTGGATAAAAAAAAGGCACAGAATTGAACTGAATGTGACACCAAACAAGTAAATTAAGTAAATTGTTGCTTCCAGTCCACTATATATATATGTGTGAGTTATCAGTAGCTATATCATATTGTGTGTTTCCTAATTGGGGATACGAGAGGGGTCTCCCACTCAGAAAAGTGTTTACCCCTTTTAGCAGGTAAATAATCTCGGAAAGGTGACCAAACCTTCAGAAACAGCTCAACCTTTCCTTCTCAGACAGCCTGTAATCTTTGGGGGGGAGGGTGTTAAAAGTCTCTCTGCACCAGAGGGTAACACTTGGGGGGGGGGGGGGTGTCTTTGATCCAATCATGCAAAGATGCATTTTTGAGGAGCTTCTCAAGAAATCTGAAGCATGATGCAGGGAGATGCAACCCACTGGAGGGGGGGGGGGCCTAAGAAGAGAAGACCATGGTACTTTTTCATTTCTATTTTAAAGGTTGGTTGCTCTTAATTGACATGGAGTGACTGTATACACATGGCTGTATACATATTGTACTGACACACATTTGTTTGCCTCGACATGCAAAGAGTGAGCAAAAAAAAATCTACATTCAGAGCAAAAGAGAGCTCTTTCTCTCAGTCTACTTGTCTGTCCTTCTTTGACTTTCTGTCTTTCGCTGTCTCCATTAAGTAATGACAGAAGGCAATGTGAGAGGAGGTTAATTGGGAAGTGAAAGGTTAACAGCCCGCCTCAGTCCTCGAACATTTTCTGTCTGGAACACAGTGCAGTTCAAGGCCGTGGCATTTCGACGCAGGTAGAACTGCATGTCATTAGGCTGAAAGGTTGCCCTCGAGATGCTCCCCGTTATATCCGCACAGCTGTACCGCGCTGTGAGGTACATTGGCTTTTCAATGGACCGGGGTGTGTTTGGAGAAAATGAAGCCGCCGCAAGTGATGGCGTTGACAGTGAGGCACCCTGGGACACCGCTGAGACATCGCTGCACATCATAAAATCAGAGGGAGAGCAGGAGATGTCCAGGGGGAAGTGTGTGTAAAGTGTCAGATTAATAAGTTACATCTTCTGCAGAACGTTTGGAGTTCTCTCCCTTACACTCATAACCTCACTGCTTTGATTTTAGCCATGCAAGCTAACTTAAGAGTAAAGGTAAAAACGCATATACTTTTGTTTCAGTAATTAGCAAAAGCTAAACTAAGATGTGAAATCTCTGCGCAAATCAGACATCAGCCTCTCTAAAGGCAAAGCATCGAGTGAGTGAGACACAACAATTTCAATTTTCAGTGAGCAGCGATAGTGGATTAATTTATGGTGGATGCTGGTTTATATTATGTTGTGAAATAGCTTTGACACTGACAGTCTGTTTTAATTGAGATAATGAATGTTCCATGCTTCTTCATTACTATTGGTTTCTGCTGCATAATTGCATTTCACCTCAGCCAATTATTTGAGTGAGCCATTCTTCTGTCAGCGAGTGTGAGAGACATGACTGAGGAGAAAAGAATATAAACAAGCAAAGACAGATGAATAAACAGACAAAACAGTATTCTTGCAGCCAAAGCAAGACAAGAGATTGGATAGAGAGAAAACAGTAAACTGAGCAGAAGACGAATAGAGAGGCCAAGAGAGAGTGGCATATTTTAATTTGCATAAGATGCAGAAATTGATTTTCCAACTTAATTTAATTGTGGGGAACAGTCTGGATGAATCTATTAAAGTTGTTCTGCATCGACCTCGGTGTTTCCTGATTGATTACGCAGAGGGAGAGCATAACTGCGACGCTCCCGTCTCTCCCGCAACGCTCGGCGGAGGAGCATCTGTCTGCACACGGGAGACAAGAATTACAGGTGCTCTCTGTCGGTGTCGCTGTGAGTTGTGAACGTGTAAAGCACGGCGGGCAGGGATAGAAATGTAGCTTTATTTCATCACCTAAATTTATGCAGGGTGGTTTCATAACAGATCCAAGCTTTGCTGGACACTGTCTCACTTTCACTGGTCGGCCAGTCTGTCTTTCCCTCCACCACTTTCATCTAAACTGTAATATCTCAACTATCACGTGGATCGTTCATGACATCTTGTGCAGACATCCGCGAAACCCAGGAGGAAGCCTACTGACTTTGGTGAATCTGACTCAAGCAGAGAGCGTTTTTTATTGTTTAGTGTTTTTAGTGTTTTTGACAACAATTGGATAGATTGCTATGAAATGTGTTTCTGATACTCAAGTTCCGCATCGGACTAAAATGTCTTTCGTGATCCTCTGACTTTTCATCTAGAGCCATAATCAGGTCAAAATGTTTAATTTGTTCAGTGCTTTTTGGTTTATGGCCAAAACTTTCTGCAAAACTAGTAACGTTTCCATTAACCTCAGATGTACTTTGTGTTTAGACTGCGTAAAACATGGACATAGTCCCTGTGATGTGGCTCCAGCCATCGCCATCTTGGCAGTGCCTGACTCCTGATTTAAGCCTTAATATACAGATGTACAGATGTTATGAAATTAGCTATAGATACTGTACCAGGCTTGAATAACAAACATGTTTATTTCCGTTGTAAAATTGCACATTCCAATGGGAATTGACTCTTTTTTCAAAGCCAAGAGCTCAAGTGACCATTTGAGGAACTGCAGTTTTTGGCAATTATGTGAAATAATTAATGCTACTTTAACCTCCTTAATGTGCCCGTACCTCTCGAAGACACCATGTCGCCACGTCACTTACCTCGAAGATTGCGTATGAAGTCCTCCAACAGCATCTTGCGGTCGGGCTTGATGTTGGGACTGTACATGTCGGTGTTGAGCAGAATGATGGCGAAGGCCAGGATGAAGATGGTGTCTGGGTTGTGAAACTGCTGCACCACGTCGGGGTTACACATGCAGTAGCGCTGACTGTTGGTGCAAAGGAGGTAGAGAAAGAAAACTGTGAAAATTCAGAGAAAAAAAACAGTAGGAAGACGTGACAGTGTATGAGGCGAAAGAATAAAGGTGTAAGGCAAAGAAGGTGGACAGGAGGAATGAAGGAGAAAGAGCTATGAAGACAAGTACAGAGAGAGATGAATATAAAAATATAAGTGACAGGTATAGGAAGGAATAACAGATGGGAGAAGGGGCAAAAGAGATAAAACATTTTCAAACACTAAATACATTCTTCAACACATGACATGCTCATAAATGCCTTGAAGCAAGCTGAGCATGAGAGTGTCACGCCGAAATAAGAGTTATGGCTTTAATTTAGCTTGTGGCTTCATCTGAAGCTGTTAGCTGCCCCTCAGCAACGATGAACCTCACAGCAGGCACTGCTGAAACCCAGTCTCTCTGTATAAACACATTTGTCCCACCGGATTGGATGGTCACATGGATGGAGCATTACACGGAAAAACGATGGGTGTGTGGGTGCATGTGTCTGTGTTTGACTTTATCTGGAGTCTACTGAGCCCTGAGCCACGGTTAAACACACTCCTATATTTATGGGTCTGGGTGCTGGATTTATGCAGGTTGCTATTGAGCCACAGAATGAAGTTTGAAATCTGAAATCCCTTACAGAGGCACTTCTCTGCAAAAGAACGCAACAGAGGCCAGGCTCAGTTTGATGGAGTTCCCAAAAAACAACCCTGAATAAAAGAGATGGAGGATGGAAATGGCTCTGCGTAGCGTGGTTATGGAAACTATGACTCAAAAAGATTTGTAGACACCTGCTCTTGGATGGATGCATATGTGTGTGTGCATGTGTGTGTGTGTGCGTGTGTGTGTGTGTGTGTTTAAGAAAGAAGTGCCCAGAGGAGAGGATAAATTGTTTCTCTCTCTCAGTGAGGTGCATGGATACTTCCTGGTTATGGGATGAATAATACAACAGTACAACATCTAGAGTGAATGAGCAATCAGAGATACAGCGTAAAAGGAGAATGAGAAGGTGTGTGTGTGTGTGTGTGTGTGGGTGTGTGTGTGCGCGCACCCTGCAGGCTCTATGTTGGAGTGTACAGTGTAATTGTTACTTTAATCAGTCATCATTTCCACATTGGGGCTGTAGCACCGTTTTGCAGACCCACTGAGCCGCATGATTGGAAACTAATGTCTCTGTGGGACTGAGTAAAGACACACATATTGGTTTGCATACAGTAGGTTCATACCTTGTCACACACACACACACACACACACACACACACACACACACACACACACAGTTTTAATGTGCTTTCCAACACTGCTTAAGCCTTCCAAGATTAGCAAACGGGAAAACAAAGCTCTACAAGCAGTAGAGAATGATTGCCAGACCTTTTTGTGGCCCAGATTTTGCCTCTTAGGCAAAGTATGAGCTGCTTTGCAGTCTTCCTCATAAGCTGCATACAACCCCAACAACCTCCACCAAGAATCAAGACAGTACTCAGGGCTCAAAAACACCCCAAATTGCTTTGCATTTTCAGCAAAAACTTGCTGATAATTCTCCTCAAAGGACGCAAACTGATCATAGATAGAGATAATAGATCAAGATAATGCAGTAGAAGACAGCGCTCTTTATAATGGTTAGAGTTAGTTAAATCCTGATTTATTAAGGTTTTTGTTGACAATGGAAATGGTAGTTTGAATGTTTTCTTTTTTATATAATAGTCATAAAAAGTAGCATCAGTGAGCCTGTATCAGGGAAATTCTAGACAATTATTGGGTTAGTGCATTATATTGCAGCAAGTTATGGAGCTTGTTTGTGGTATATTAACATCATGGGAAGCATGATAACCAATTAAACCACAACGTATTATTTGCTGGATGATACAAATCTATATAAATGCAGAAAATAGCATTTATTTCACTTGTATGTACTTGTGTCTTTTTCGTTGGTGAAGAACCTCTGACTTCATTGTGTCTCCCCACTTTAGCAGCAGTGCTTTCATGTGTGTTTGTCATCATACAGTATTTGCTTTAGCGTGATAATCACAGGGCTGCACACAGACGCTTATTCACATCTCAGTGTCTGAAAACCGTGACTCGACAGCAACCAGTAATTATACCCTTGTCAGTAAATCCTAATGTACTGTAGCACCACGCAGTGAAAAACCTCCATTTATGCTGCTTCCTGTCTAAGTGTGCTCTTACTCTGCACAGAAAGAAAAACAAAAATGAGAGGGTAAAATTTCTCACTCAGATTGATTTGGCAGTCTTCATATTTGGCCTTCACTGCTGTCTTCCAAACCAATTTTGCTTTTGTTACAGATTGCTAAACAAGGTGTAATCCAACACTCATTATGTACTCTGTGAGGGTGGATTTTTGTGCAAGATTACACAAGTTGCATGATCTTTAACCTTTAACAGCCACAATAGATAATAAAGCAATTGTGCGTGTTTGCAGGGTGAGTAAATAAGGGTGTCTGGATACCACACCGTAATGCAGACATGGAAATATAGATCTGCAGCATTGGGAGCTGGCTCATATTTGCTCATTCATTAGCACACTGACGCAGCAGATACTGAGGCGGCTGGCTGCTTTTCACTTTTCCCCTCGTTCTTTTTCACTGCTGCTTCAAATCCCTTCACTTACTTTGGAGATTTCTCTCTTTCTGTGTGTGTGTGTGTGTGTGTGTGTGTGTGTGTGTGTGTGTGTGTGTGTGTGTTTGGAGGCATATCAAAGCCCAGGAGCAGGGGAGGCAGGCACAGAGAGGCAGTGGCGGTTACGCAATGCTGGTTATTTATAAACCTTCCTCCCTCTCTCCTTTTCTCCCCTTCCTTCCTTCCTTCTCCCAGTTCGTGTCTCCTCACACCCCCCCCCCCCCCCAATCCTCCCCCTCTCTCTTGCTCCTGATAACACGCAGAGCCCGCCTGATGTCCAGGCATTACCAGTGCCAACCTCTCTGCCCACTGACTATGACAATGCCGCCGTTTTTCTCCTCATTGGGCACCTCGACAACTGTGACAGGTGGTTGTTACTCCAGAGGGGCTACGGCAAACAGTTAGCATTAACACACAGTGCCACAGCTGCACTGCAAATTGTGTCCCTGTTGCAAATTGAGGCCAGAAATTACACGCTGCCTGGCTATTCAGACGGGGGCTGCATTGTCAACATTTTATTGTAGTGGAGAAAAAAGGATAGAATAAAGTGCGTATGTGTGGCAGCGTGACTCGACTGCTGAGATCAAGAGTCATCCCTATTTATGTTCACATAGGTTGACAGAGCATGGTTTCTCCGGTGCTTTGCAGAAATAGTGTTTAAGTGCGAATGTGCCTCTTTTTGTTTGCATGGATGTCGATTTTGCCTGATTAGATTTAGTCATACCAGCTTGTTTTCATGTTCCCTCTTTGTCATCTTTGTCCACCGTGGCCAAAAAAAGAAAACCTCACAGAAGCTTGAGCTTACATCTCATGAGAAAAATAAATAAAAAAAAAAAATCACATCTGTACCTCTCAGCACGCCTTCAAAACTTGATGTCGGCACATTTCATGATCAAAAAACCTATGAATTGCATCTTAAAGCACTGCCAGACAAGTTTGGGCCAGAGGTAATTCTTGAGTGACAGTATTTCATTTCATTTTTTTTACACCCACTCAAATATCAACACACCCAGAGTTATATTAAAGTAGAAAAGAAATGACACCAGGCAAATGAGGGATATTTTGCATAACCTACAAGATGATAAATATTCATATCCAACTCCTTCAAATCAACTGTTCTCTCTGCATAATCGGATTCCTGAATATTAATACATTTGCATTCAAATCTCTGGTTCTTGCATGTCTGTTCACTGGCGACTGACCACTGGCTCGTCACGCTCTCTCTTTTCAAGTGGCACATATAACAGTGACAGATCTACCTCTCACAATTCCTAGTAATCTTTGAAACAATGGGTCCATTATTTCAGAGGATGCATGCTTTTCATATATAGCATTAGCAGTAGCTGTAGCTAGCTGGCTAACTAAGTTACCATTTGCTTCATGAGTACGTTGAAAAGGTTGTCTGTGGATGACTTTTTAATATTTCCAGCTTACTCTGTAAAATGAATTTAAAATATGCACTTGATGGTTACGTGACATTATGTTAAAAGGCTGAGGCTAGAGAAATCCAAAGCTTGATATACGTGGTCAGGGTTAAAGTAGAAAATTGGAAGGGGTTGAGCAAACGGTTCATTCAGAACAAGAAAAGCACACCCAGAATTAGTGCTGAAATTCAGTAAAAATGGAAACTAACTAACTAAATCCCTTTAAATACCAGCAAGAATACTGCGACTCTCGCAGCAACTCCTGCTTTTATAATTACCTGAAGGCCTCGATAAGACGTTCCACCTTCTGGGCTTCTCCCTGGACACGAATGTGGGCCTGAAACTTCCTCAGAGCTTCGTCCAGCTCCATGCCCGAGAAGTCCATCTCATCCACCACACAACTGTTGAGCACAGTGGGGAAGGGATGAGATATGCAAAGAGTTACAGCAGTGGAAAGGAAGATGGAGGAGTAAAGAAAATATGTACATTTCTAGCAATATATATACATGATGGTAGTGGCTGCCCTTTCACTGATGGCATGGGTGGATCTGTAGATGTACACCCAAGATAAAACATGCAGACGCCCACTCATACTCTTCCCGGTCACTGCAGCACTCTGCTTACTGCAGGTATTAGCCACGCACAGACACCAGGGATAAGACTGGGCCCAGCTATCTTCTCTGTGCCACAGCTGCCAAGCGACACACACAGCCGCGCACACGTACACGCATACAATCCCTCCGAGCAGAAAATCCTCCTATTACCTGACAACCCCAGCTTAATGACTTTAATTAAAAAAGCAAAATATCCTGTCCAATGAGTTCAGGGGGGATAAGTACAACGTGGGCGATTTGGAGGTGAAATGAGGTTTTGAAGTGAAAGGTGACTTTGGAAACAAGTTGGGAGGTTTTAAAGTTTTCCTCGCTTTGATGTGAGAGGTTCTGTCGAGGCGCAAAGTGGAGTGATGATCGAACTGTGAAATTAAAGTATTTCTTTTTAGCATTCGGATAGGCTTTCATGTGGTTTACTCCAAACCTACCCACACTAGTTCGAGATGAAGATCTTTGACAGCCTGCTGACGGTCGTGGACAGCGTGTTCAAAAGAAAGATGACGCTGTTGATCTCAAAATCCTTAAAACATACAGTTTGTAGTCACGTCAAGACATCGCCTTCTGTTTCAGATCTTTTCTGTTTGCTGTATTATGGGAAACACTGAGGTGCATGCACGCGCGCGCACACACACACACACACTACGTGAAGATGGATTACTGTGAACAAAGCGAGTTAATGAGGTGAGTACTTGACTGTGACACATGCTGCTCCAGCAGAAAAGAGTCAGATAGCTGAGTCTACAGTACTGCCTGACACTGCAGTACTACAACATAAAACCACAGAAAATCTGCTTGTGGTTTGAACCATGAACTGTACACTGTTTCATTTAGTACTATGCTTACACTATAACTACCACCACTAATACAGCAAGAACTACAGTACACCTAGCACTCCTGCTCTTATGAAACTAATATTACTACCACCATCAATACAAAGCTATGGCTACCTTGTCCTGTGTCTATTTCTATTACACATATCATTATTACTATTTCTATCACAAGTACTTTCCTCATATATATTATTCCTACTACCAATACTTCACCATTCGCCATTTGTATTACTACAGCTTGACTACTGCCACTACTACAGCTACTACTAGTGTTTGTGCGATGCCATGTATTACTTTATTACTTCTTCAGCTACTGCTGCCACTAGTCCAGTACAGTTATTACTACTTATTATGTATACTACCAGTATAGCTATTGTATAGTACTACGACTACTACAGCTACAACTAGTATTTGTACTATGTCTACTATTATTACTAGTATCCAATCACTATTACCAAAACTAACACTTCTACCTGTGCTAATGTGTACTACTACTACTATATTACTCTGGTCACCAGAAGTAGTATAAAACGTCTTGGACTGGATTGATGTCTACTTTTGTGGTTGTACGTGCTGCTGCTACCTCTTCTACTGTAATTATAATCATAACAGTTCATTGTAACTGCCACCTCCATCTTTTACTATGGCAGGCACCATCATCACTATTGCTGTTTGAAATAGCAGCATCCAGTACTGCACTAATACCACATATACTAACACAAACATCAATTATCTATTCACTTATCCTGTGCGGCGTTGCGGGGGACTGGAGCTTATCCCAGTACAGCCGCTCTAACACCAGCAACCATTAACACAACTCAAGGAGTTAATAATCATAACATGACTGGCTGATAATAACTTCAAGAGTTCAACTGCATAATATTTCCCCCCGTGATTGGATTCAGAGGCTATTTTCAACACAGTGCTTATGAAGGTAAAGCTTATAGCACACAGTGACTCTGCCTTGATCCCCCTCTTGATCAACTCTCTTGACTGGCGAGCCTCTCTTATCGCCCTCGTCATGACTCACTTCTTCGCTCCACCACCCCTCTCTCCCTTCTTCCCCGGCTGTCACTCCTTGTTTATGTAACGTCAGACGAGATGCTCTCTAGCCTAAGTACATCAGCCTTCTCCTTCCCCTCCCATCTCTTTCCCACACACACTCAATAACAAGCATGCACGGGTGAACACACATGCGTGCACTTTGTTGATCTGCATACAGTACCTGGCAGGGAAATAGACACATCTGTCTGCATAGCAAGGCTTAAACTGTATGTTTACACAAACACACACACATAATGCGAATCAAGAGAAACAGCAGGCCAGATGGAACCATATTTTGAGCAGCCAATGAGTAGATGACAGGCTGAAAACAGACCTCATTTTTCCTGCTTAACAAGTACACTACATTATCAGTAAATGAGTCCTCGGGGTGCCACAATTCTTGGAACCCAAATCTATAACTACAATTTGGCTTAATTGACTTGAGGCGTTTTAACTACTGTTGGTTACGCTTGAGGAAACATGAGGAGAATAAAGAAAATCAGCTTTATAGGGAGAGGACGTCAGGAACGCAGGTGACAACGCAAACAAAGCACAAATATATACACAGGCGTGTGCATGCACACCCTCCCAGTACGCACACAGACAGAGGTCACACACACACACACACACACACACACACGCACACACACACACACGCACATTCTCAGTAAATCACCATGAGTGATTTTCACATTAGACTGCAATCCCTCACCCGCTCTCCTGTGACTACACTTTATCGAAAGTGCTCTCACACACACTTTGCACTCTCCTATCATGCTCCCCTTCCACATCACTTACTGTCAGAGTGCAGCTGTATGACTGCTCTGTATGAAAATAGGGGAAAAATATACATCTACGGTATATAACTCAATGTCACCTGTGCTGAACATGTCTTCACTGTGAACTGAAGTTTCAAGCCTTAAAAGCATAATCCTGTTAAAATACAATGTATTTGGAACCATGCTAGTGTCCATTTAAGAAAATATAGATATTAAATGAGGTCGACCCCGGGCGAACAACTTGCTAGAGTGCTGTGTCGTGTACGTCTGACCTTGCAAAGACTAAAAGTGTGCTCTTGGTTTGATAACTTGGACAAAAGGGAGGATAAAGGGAAGATCGGCAGTACCTCCTCCGGATGATATGCAAATTTAGAGGTAATTTGCGGATGGGAAAATGTAATAGAATAAAAAGGACAATTACTGAGATAACGTAAGGAAGGTTCTGAAAGATGGAAATAAAAGAAAGAGGAAAAACGACCTCTGCAGTTTCAAAGCAAATAATGCCAATTAGGTTAATGACCTGGAATTAAAGGGTGAAGTGAGTCACGTGCACATGTGTGTGTTAAAGCGTCTTCACATGTATGTGATGAGCAACACAACAAAGAGCATCTGCTGTTGCTCTCTAAACCCACTGGGTTTTCACGTCCTTTCATTTTTATTCCGCTGTAAAGTACAGACTGCACAGAAAAACACTGATCAGTGCTTATGTTGAAAACATAAAAACAACATACATTAGCTTGGGTTGACATGACTGATGCATGGTGTTTTTATTATGAATTTTAAGTCATTCTCAAAAAATCTGTCTTTCATTCTCGAAATGAAAATTCACGAAGCTTCGTAATCGATTAACGTGCAATGGATTGTTCCTAAGCCCTTGTGGTGGTCTTTGTCTGTGTACAAGACAAATATACCTTAAAGTTCTGCAGCAATGACTCAACATAAATAAAAAATAAGGTATTAAGGAGAACATATTCCCATACACCACACAAAGTAACTGTAGTTTATCACAAGTGTATCCCATACACACCTATGTATCTCCCAGTGGTGGTTTAGATCTAATTAAAAGGTGGCACATGCCAAAACCACAGCTAAAAATACGAAGAACAGGAGCTAAATTATCCTTTATTCTGCTGGGATAAGATATGAAATCTCAAAAATAATATTTACATTTTCAAATGACAGGTAAATTGCTCCTTGTCTTGGCTTTAGTTTGATAAAAGAACCTGAAAAACAAGAAGGGGCAGGAAAGGTTATTACTTTATTTTTGTCTTTTGTGTTGTTATCCAACTTCTACGATTCTGTCTTGGAAGTCAACCTAGATATAAGATTTGAGGAATCAGATGAGGGCTTATTTGTTGGATCCTGACACTTCAATATCAGCTTGTTCCCAGTTTATTAATGGTGATGAAAAATACCATGAAAAATCAATGTCTTGTGCTAAAACCCCTATCGAATCCAGTCCTGTAGCTGAACCCGACTCTTGATTTCCCAGAAAATGGAGGGATTACCATGGACAATCACTTTATTGGACCAGTAAATTATCTTGAAGCACTTTCAGGAAATGCAGTGTGCTACTCACTCTAGGACATCTCTGTTGAAGGGCTTCTTGCTGTTGCCGAGGAACTCTCCTATCATCTGCCGGCTCAGGCCTTTCCTCTGTAGCAGGAAGTGGGCCACGCCGATGGGCGTGTCTGGGATGAAGCCTCGAGAGATCAGGAACTGAAGGCCCTTGTCAGGGTTTCTGAACAGAAGAGAAGAGAGGAAAGGAATGAGTTAGTGAACGGAGATCTTGTCAGTGCAGAGATGCAGTTCCTTAAACGTTGGTGGAAGTGGTGTGACTGTGACAGATGATTTGCTCTTTAACGTACTTAACCACACTTAGGAGCATAATGAGCCCATTTGTTCTGGTTAACAGTATCTAGGGGCAGGTGTAAATGTGACACGCAAACCACACCAACACAAACTACAGCTACATCCTTTATCTTTAATTTATTCATTGTAATAGTTGCTGAGAGACTATTAAAAATTAAAAATAGATATATAAAAATGACGCATCGCAGTAATGAGGTCTGAAAATCTAGGTTGGGTGCTTACTATACACACCAGTGTGGTGGGCTAAAGGTGATAAAACACACAGGGCACAATCTCATATTCATTCCTGTGCTGAATAACAGCATTCATTAGCAACTCTGAAAACCCCTGTTTATACTGTATGTACAGACTATGAGGCATCCTCAAACAGACTTTGTTGGACAGGGCAACCTGGTCTCAGTCCCGGAGTGCCCGATACCAATACTGATGCTTTGCCACATCCCTCACCGTCTCATACAGATGCACAAGGAATCCTTTAGTGTCTCTATGAGACACACTGGGCTTTCAACTAACTCCAATGTAAACCCGTCTGCGGCAGTCTTAGACACTCAGAGCATCCGTTCTGACCGTCCAACGCAATCTCATCCCAGTGACGCACAAAGACTTCCTGGCAGAAAGACTTTCTGGCATGTGGTCAGTGTTGTGAAACAGTTGCAGTTTAGTTGCATTAAGGCACCAAAACTACTTTAGGGAAAGATCGTTCACTTTTGGTTTCTCATGGGACACAAACCTCGGTCTCCTGGGTGAAAGTCTGACCCGTCCATCCACCCCACCTTCCTCCATTTGCTGACTTTCTTGCTCTTTATATGAGGTCACCTGCTCCTTGGCCTGGATGGATTTACAGTGGAGTTAGTTGAAAGCCCGGTGTGTCTCTTACAGATACCTTGTGTGAGGCACAGAGGGGTGTGATAAAGCGATGGCATCTGAGACAGGGATCAACAGGGAATTGTCTAAGATTAGCCTGAGTTTGTGACTTTTGCTTATATTTTTCATTAATTAAGTGAGAAATTCTTCACTGCGACAGATATTTCAGGTCTCTCCAAGCTGATTTTTACAGTTTACCAACATTGATAAAAACCACTGGCTGCCTGACAGATTGTATATCAGCCTAAAATATTGCAATATGGTTTTGAAATTGGCAAATTTAGCACTTTAAGCACCATACTCTACAACTGGATACTGGACATCCTCAAAAACGAACAGTTCAGATTGGCAGTCATGCCTCCTCCTTTCACACCACCATCATCAGCCAGATTATAAACAATACACACACTCCTGTCTACGTCAATGGAGCTGAGGAGCAGGAGAACAGTTTTAGGCAGAGCAGGAGAGCAGTTTTAGGTTCCTGGGAATAAGCATGACAGAGAACCTGTCATGGTCATCTCACATGGTCTCCACCCTTGTTAAGAAAGCTCAGAAACAGCCAAATTTCTTCGAGAAACTTTTAAGGAAGGCCAACTTCTCAGGCCATGTTCTTGTCAACTTTTACCGAGAAGTGACAGGAAGCATCCTGACTAGAAACACGACACAGGACAGTAAGGCTCTGCAGTGGGTGGCCAGACCATCACTGATCTCCATCTCCTGAGCATCGGTGATTTTCAATGTGAGATATGTGCTCACCTGAGATTGTACAGGTCTATGTGTGAGTGAACATTTATTTGCCTGGATAGTGAGGTATACTCCAATGCTCATATCTACAGAAAAAAAGTCTAAGCATCTCATTGGTTTACATAAATCCTTGTATTTGAAAATCATCTCTTTCCTATGATCCTATCAGTAATATGCAGATGGTTTTCAGCTGACTACATGGCAGAAGTTACTTCTCTATGAACAAGGGAGTAATACTGGAACTATTTATAACCCTATTAGACACAGAGGATAGTTGCTCTAGGGAGGCTACCACATTATTGCCACAGCTCTCCCTCTCCAGTCTCTATACAGTGTTTAAACCACAGCTTTTACATAACAGAGCAGTGTGTGTGTGTACCACAGCTAATGGGTTTAGTAAGGCGAGGGCGGGACAGAGGGGAGGGGAGAGGGGAGGATAAAGGGCAGGATATAAGGAGGAGGCTGGAAGAAGCCCAGACGGAGCAGATGTTGGGGAATGGGAATGTGAGGACAGAGAGGGAGGATGATGAGTGCAGGCCAGACTGCCTGAAAGCATCTGCTGTGACAGCCTCAGCTCACTCTCAGCTTCGAGCTCACCCTCTCAGCTGAAGGTGATGTCTCGCCAAACGAGTTTGGCAGATATCACTCATTTAATGTTTGTCCAACAACAGATGGATCACACATGGTGATTATTATTCGCAGTCAGGAGTGGATGGTGGGATGAAGATAGGAAATGAAAGGGAGGAAATGATGCTGGAGATAGGAGATGGAGAGATTCAGAGGAGTGGTGTGGAGAGACCGTCCTGATCAGACAATCACAGGCATGGACTGTTTGTTCAAACGCCGAAAGCAACCCTTTTTGCATTTTCCATGACGTGGACCTTTTGTGATTGTGCAGATGATGATTGTCCTTTCTCAAGAGCGAAGGTGGAAGTATTGTGATGTTATAATGCAGCAAAACTGACAACGTTGGTGACTTCAACACAGGAGACAGCCTCACACTGCAACCTTGTCTCCTTGAAATGATGCATATATACTGCTGAGTTATTTTGCCAGTGACATTTGGATTGGGATTGTTATTGTCACCTGGATTCTGTTCATAAGCAACGTGCTTTCGATTGAAGGAAGTGCTACGTGTCTTTACCTCAGGCTAACAAACTACAGCGCTTTGAAACCAGAGACCTGGGTTTGTATCCTGAGTCCCGAGTGGTTTGGTTGAGGAAACAAAAGCACTTCAGTAAAGGTTAAGAACGATTGTAGTCTCGGGTAAAATGTCAGTACAGTAAACACATCCTGACTTATGTTTCAGTGTTAACTTTATTAATTTTTAACGAGGACCACAAATTTTCCCTAACCTAACCTGTGAGCATAGCTGTAAAATCACGCTTTAGTTGCTGTCAGTGGACGCTGTGGGGAAAACAAATGAAACACATCATCAGTGAACTTTTATGTGCAGTAGCAACATTATGCAAGATAGACAGTGCAGTACACAGAACCTTATTTGTAGGACATAGAGTTCCTTACAGTCAATGTTGATTTCAAACCAACCTTTGTGGGTCATTTTGGAGGACACAGACAAATGGCCTCTTTTGTCATTTATGTATGAGGACTCGTAGGTGTAGCAGGTGATTCACAGTTGACGACAGAAAACTGGGTTCAGTACAGAGCACAATATAAAGAGAGACACACAAACACAGGGGACTGAAGGGAAGAGACGGTGGCAGACAGGACCCAGATGTCACAGCGAAATGACAAAGCCCACAAACAGCGACTTGCCCGGAAATCTTTCTCCTTCACACATACTTTTATTGCCTCCTTGTCACACACACATTGTTTTTTCATCTTCCACTCGCACCCTATCATAAATACACACCTCCCTCACCACCTTGATATCCACTTTTATTGGCCCTCTATTGTAGATCTATTTCAGATGTGCACAGTGGCCATAGAGCTGTGTTTTATGGCCTTTACAAGTGCTAAACTGTCAGCACTGCATGTTGCCTATTTCTCCAGATGCGCACATTTCTGTTTCATTACTAAGCAGTGATAGATTGATGGCCGGTTAGCGCCCCTGTGCATTTTTCTGAGTTTGAACACGATTGTGTGGTGTGACTATAAACGCTTCAAAGCCCCAAATCATTACCCTGATGTGGACTTGCTGTTGCAAAGCGCTGCTCTTGTCCATCAAGTATGCTTCTGCTGAAAAGGCAAGTATATTGTGAATCGGCTGCTGTTGCCATCCTTAAGTTAGCACCTTTTTGTTTTTAAAGCAGTGGTTTTCAACCTTTTTTTTGTCAAATTTACACCCCAGAGCTCTGTCAAATTGACATGTCTTGGTCCAAATGTGTTCATTTCAATTTTGAATTGGTTTTAATGCAATTAATTATTTAACAGTGGATATTCAGATTGGGCATATCGCATTTGCTTAATTGTGACAGAAGCTGGACATTTCTACCATTCATCCATCACTTTTAGCTGACTATCTCAACCATTTATATGTTATTTTTAGCTAACTAGAGCTAAGTAGGCAGTTCTCTCATCTCTCTCTATATATATATGCATATATATATATAGAAATCATATTGTTATCTTGTTTTTTCTAATCAGTTGAACATCCCTACAATCTCTGCATGTACCACTTGTCAAGTGCAGAAGAGAAATTAGAAATGCTTCCTCTGTTGGCCATCTGGAATTCAGAGTTTGTAATTATGTGCGGGGTCATTTAGCACTGAGGACAGAATGTTAACACAGGCAAGGTTCGTGTATGCACAAACAAGCACAAATTGTGGGCTACGTACTCTGGGTTTTTTGGAGATCTCTCTCCTCCTGGCGTCATGTTATCCCTCTGGAGGAGTTGGTCCGACTCTGCCGATCTGCTATGCTAATTAGCCTTCCTTGACATATATATTCAGATCCTTCTCCCTCTCTCTCTCCCACCCTCTCCTCACCCTTACGCCGTCGCCTTATACATCTCTTATGCCACCTTTTATTTAATTCATAAAGCTGTGATGGTGCTCCATTTTGATGCATGCTCGGAAGTCGGTGTGATTCCACCACGAGCTGCTCTGATGTCTAATCAATGCTTCACTACGCTAGAATGTGTGAGGGAGACAAGTGAATTAAGGACATATCTACCCCAGGATAATAAAATGGAAAAGTCAAGCATACAAAAAGAGAAATCTACTCAGGGATCTGTCATTAATGCCACATCCTCCCTTCTCTCGTTGCCCATTCCCTGCTGAAGGTTTGCTACCAGCTCCCTTGTGTGATGGCAGTGTCCTTGACACGCTCCCCCCTTCCATAATGGAGTCATTGTCATTCCATCCACACTCAAGGTGGAAACTTTATCAAGTGGTCTCTCTCTCAACCCCACACCCCTCCTCTTTGTGTCCCATTCAATTGCTCTCTCTTGCTTTTGCACTCCATTTCCCTCTCTCACTGTTCTATCTTTTTATGCCTCCGCAGGCTGGTGCACACATATACCCAAAACTTTCCCTCTCTTTAATTTACCCCCCGCCCTCCTGCCTTTCTTATTTCTCCCGCTGAGGTGGAGCAGAGACCACTTGCTGCACGACAAACACACACTCATACACACTCACACATTACATTACTCAACTGCGGGCATATGTGTGAGCTTTTTTGTCCGCATGATCAAGCAATACCCAAGTTTTAGCCCAAAGCAAACAGCCCTGTTTAAGATGCAAAGGATACAACAGAGCAGGTATTAGAGGGAGGATATGAACTGGTGGAACTAATAAGCCTCAAGCTCGATTGCCCTCTCTCTACTTTTTTTTTTTTTTTTTTTTGCTCTCCCTTCCTTCCCTTGTAGCCAATTTATTAAAAGTCAGCTTATCTTTCAAGGTGTTTGATCGGGGGAATGAGAAGAGGGGATTGCAAATAGAGAGAAAAGGCCATGAAACAATTTCATTTCATGAAACCATCTCTTAAGAGTCACAGAACCTCATAATCAAACTGGAAGCTGTCATTAAACAGTCAGTACAAATATGTGCAGTCCTCACTTCCCTTCATAAGATATGTATAAAACAAAGCTGCTGAGTGTTTCACATACAATCTGAACAAATAGATAAATCCTGCTGCCACTCTAGCTGCCATTCAGACTGACACTATCAAAGTGGACATGTTTGAAAAACTAATAGTGCAGAGAATGGTGAATGTACAGTGAATGTAAGTGATCGGGTTTGTTCAAACTGGCAGCGACTTTCTACCTAAACTTGCTCAGTCTTTCACGAAAGTGGTACCATTTTGTCCTCTGCACATATAAAGTAACATGAGGTACAAACACACAGTCTAATGTAGAAATAATGTTTGGAAAGTCCTTCAGATTAAATGACAAAATACACTGTTCGTATGACCTCTAGAACAACACAATAAAGAATTTTCTTTCCTAAAAAGATGTGTTGATTTCATCTAAATAAAAATGTGCCTTTAATGCACTTTCTGTTTAATCCAACTCCATCCTTGCCTTTGAAAATTGAAACACCTATCATTCTCAAATTTACTTGACAACTCTCTCTTAGGCGTGTCTGTATCTATTTACGTATTTCCTTCATTTTCTGTATTTTCTACATTGCCCCTGGTGATTATGCCCCCTGCGTCTACCATCCAGCAACTGCACAGCTCGTTCCTGCTCTGCTTGTTTTCAGCGTCACGCTCCAGCATTGAGTCAAAGTTAATCGGCTTTATTGTGCGCTTTTATTGCGCTGCAGAACTTGGCAGTGAGCAAAAAAGATAATGTGTGTTTATGAGCTCCAATCTTCTAAATTTGTATGAGATGGCTTAATTGGGGCAATATCTTAGCAAAATCTTGTAGTGGTTTAACACCCAAGGGAACACAGTGCATTCTGCATGACTGCGAGATATTTTGGACAGCAAGGAGAGCTTCTACAGAAATGGTTGAGGTTAAAAAAAACACCTGCTTGGATTGAAATGTTAACAAATTTTTCATTCCAGTTCCCAAGGTGCCAGTTCACACAGCGCTGAAGGAACTTTTAATTACATTCACAACTGGCAGCAGAATGACTAATGAGAATTTTAGGCTTTGTGGATCATTGCCATTATTTTTGAATCCACCCCTAATTGTACGCAGCTACTCCATCAGTGGTTGAGCTCAGCTTGTATGTGAGTCCAGTATACTTATTTGACCATGTGGGTTGTTTGGATCCTTTAGGGTACGCTCTGGGGGAAAAGCTAATAGAGCATATGGTAAGTATCCCTATTTAAAGATTCCTTCCAAGTGTGCTGTGTGTGTGGTTACAAACATCTCTAAAAGGAGGATTCAAAGTGTTGAGCAAATAAAGTCAGGGCTGTTTTGAGGCGTAAACCAACATAAAATCAGCTCCCATGCTAGATTTCACTCTGCCTTTAAAGCTTGAAACAAACGTTAACATAAATGTATCACAGGTATTACATCACATGTCAGGATTTTTTTCAGTGCTTCTCAGAATGTGATCATGTAAATCATGATGACCAGCTGGAGGTCAAGCTGTCAATTCTGTGTTACAAAATTGAGTTTGACAAACATCTCGTGGATTCTGTGTTTCTCTCACCAAACCAACACGACAGATTCACTCAGCGCTGGCGCCATGCACCATAGTCACCATGGCAACGCTTTTTCTTCCTATCTCTCGCTGCCATGTAACCACCTTGCACCTGTCTGGAGCACGTCTTGGGAAGGTCTTATCTGGTTTTGACTTTGTCACTCTTCACTAGGCAGCAGGGGGGAACTGAATTCACAACGACTGAAAAGCTGCAAACACAAACAAGCTTTTCAAGACAGACATGTTTTTCTTCTGCTGACAATTTGTGAAGCCACAGAGGAAAACGCAATGAGAGTTGGGTAGTGGTAGGAATATAGAAGTATATCAGGCTTCACACCTGGGTTCTTGGCATGAAAGAAACACTTTAAGATTGGCACGTCATACCTGACATGCCAGATATATTTTATCACCAAGTTCTTAGGAAAAAAGAAAATATATGGGTGCAACAGGATGCCCCCCACGCTAAGCACAGCAAGTCAAGGTAAGGAGCTAGCTAGCTACAGCTGATCTGTCACAAACAGCTGATGCCCCGTCAGCCGGCATAATAATGGTTGTTAGATAGAAAAGAGATTTTGTCTACCTCTGCCTGAAAGCAGGGGTCTTTTGTTTAAAATATTGCAAATGAAATACAAAGAAGAAGAAAATTTGACTGGAAAATTTGTCACTGTTATTGTAAGCTGCATATGTGTGGCGCATGAATGAAACAGGTTTGGCAACAGTAAGGAAGAGGCATGTAGCTCAGCCAACATTCCCACCATGTCCAGATGTGTCTGTAACAGGTACCAACATTTCCTTAATTTCCTCTTAATCAGTCTTCACGCTCTGTGTCTTTGTCCCTGTTTTGATTAGTCTTTCTGAGGAAAAAACAAGGCACCTCAGATCCAGCTTGGGAATTGGGCTTCATTCTGTTTAGTTTTTTTAGTACTACAAGGACCCGTGAGGACAAGTGCTTCATCAAACTTCAGGTACACTTAGAGGACAGGTGGAGGTACAGACTGTTTCATAAATCTCCCATAAACCCTGATTTGCTGACAACACTAGGGCCTCTAATTCTTGGAGAGTTATGCTAAAATAACCATTTCCACATTATTCCCAAATGCCATGAAACTCCCTGACTGGCTTTAACGTCTTATTGTGTGTGTGTGTGTGTGTGTGTGTGTGTGTCTGTATAAATATTTTTGGAAGCGTACTGTACTTTGTGTTACTGAGGTACCGTTATATTTTTGGAAAGAAGGAAGAAAGGAGTAGCTCATTTCACTCCTCTCTGTCTTCACTCTGTCCAGATCTCTTTGCGATCATTCATTTCACTTTGAGTTTCACTGCAGGTAATCATGGCAAAACAAAACACGAAACCTCAGCCGGATATGAGATTTAATTAGACTCACGAAAACACAAAAGAATGAAAAAGCAGTGGGTACTCACACATTGAAGAGGTTGAGGCCAATGCGGTAGAGGCGTTTTCGCATGACATCAGTGGACAGCGTGGGTGATTTACAGCTCGCGGGGTTCTCACAGTGGTAGCGTGGTAGGCTGAGGATCATGGCCTGCAGTGCTTCCTTGGACGAGGCCTCAGATGTGGAGCGTGCCTCTGTCGACGTGCTGCTGCTGCTCATCTGCTCTGAGCTGTTGTCTGCTGTCTCTGAGCTGCACCTCTTGACCTCCAGCGGCTCTACCACAGGCGAGCTCCCCAGCAGTACAGCCTCCTGTGGTGGAGGAGCGTGAGGGGATTCTGTAGGCGGTGGTGCCACCATCACAACCTCCTCTGGGCTTTGAGGGGCAGCCATCTTATCCAGAGGGGTTAGGGGAGGTTGCTCGTATTCCCCCAGCTCTTCCTCACTGGGAGGAGGTGCAGGGAATTCAACATCCTGCTCATCTCTGTCTATATCTGATTCTGGGGGTGGTGGGGGTTCCTGTGGAGGCGGTGGAAGTTCTTGTGGGGGCGGTGGAGGTTCTTGTATGAGAGGCGGGGGATTAACAGGTTCAGCTGGGACCTCTGCAGGAGGAGGAGGGGGGTCTTGTGAGGGGACAGAAGGAATAGAGGCTGAAGTGGAGTTTGTTGTTGTGGAAGTGGTTGGGACTGTGGTGTATGCTCCTTCTTGTTGGACACAGCTGCCGAGGGTGACGGAAGTGGATGACTCCAAGACGGAGGATGAAACACGGAAGTTCTGGCTGTCGATCTGTACCGTCACATCTCGGAACGCCATCATCAGCTTGCTTGCGCTTCTTGACAGGTCACTTGGGTCCACTGGACCTTGAGGAATCATTGACTCTCCCACACCACCTCCTTCTCCTCTCCCTCCTACCCCTGTTGCTGCTGCTGCTGCCGCTGCTGCACTGAAGGTGTCGGCACTGAACTGATAGGTGCCGCCTTCTTGCAGTGAACACATGGTCTTCAGGCTCCAGTTGCTGAGTGCATCGTCTATGGACTTTGCAAGTGACTGGACCTGTTCCGTGAATGAGTCTTCCAGGTCGGTCAGGGTGCTACCAACTGTGGTAGGCAGAGATGGTGAGCGCACCAATGGGATGCCTGCCAAGTTGCAGCCTTCGGCCAGGGCCCGTTCAGCAGAAAAACCTTCCGTGTTTTGCACACGGACCTTGCGCAGGGAGATGCGTCGAGGAAGGCGACTCTCAAGTAGCGAATTGCGGATCTTCTCGAAGTTCTTGCTGAGCTGGTACTGGCGGAAGGCAGTCTGGATCTTGCAGGCAGCACGGCGGGAGATGAGGTGGCCACCGTATTTGAGCTCTAACATTTCGATCTAACAAATAGAAGACAGAAGGATACAGAGGGAAAAATGAATTGCTGAGTTTTCTTTTGGAGGTTGGAGTTTATGTAAAAACAGATAACAATCTCTCAGGACAATCTGCAATTGCTGGTAAAAAAAAATAACTCAATTATATCTGACAGTTATGGCTAGATATTGATTAGAAATTGCAAAAGTTACACAGGGTTCACACAATGATAGGTAAGATAGAACATTGCCAAGAGGGTTCTTCACCTGTGACTCCCCTAATCCCCTGTATCACAGTCGTGGAAAGGGAACATGCAAGCCATGTCACTATCAGTGTTCAAACATTTTGAATACTGTCTTGTGATGAATATGGTATATGAGTTAAATAGCAGTGTGGAAAAGCAGCTGGTATGTGGGTGGGAAATGAATGAGTTGGATGTGAAAAGAGGGATGGGATAATTGTGGTGGGAAAAGAAAAATAACTGAAAATCCCAGGAGATGCAAAGGGCTGTAAAGCCCACTTTTTGAGGGGAGTAGGCAAAATTCAAATATTAAAGTACTCCAAATTCAAATAATAGTATCCTCAGATGGTTCAGTAATTCTATTTTGCAAGCTTGCTTTGCAATGTGTGTACTGAAACTACCTACAGTTTAGTCAAAGCCACAGTTTGAGAGAGAGAACACAGCAAAGGCTGACTCATGGCATTTGGACAAACTGTTCATTTCCTCAGCAAATGCAACTCATAATCTCTGCGAATTCCATAGAGAGGTCCTCCACACAACTTTAAATTGTCTGAAACTGAACAAGTCATTAATCTTGCCTGTGAAAAATTGCTCAAATACTGTGGGAAATAGATAGAGATGTAATATAGCCATCCTCATCTGGCAGCCGCTCAAACACTAGATGAGACCTCTTTGAGTTTCCCAGAACAATCACGGTGTGGGTATCTTTGGAAGTGCCCAGAAAGAGCTCTTATCTTAAGTCACTCTGAAATCCTATTCATTCAGACTAAATGAATATAATTCTGTTTCTGTTCTAACTTTATCAAGGGCACAAGTGTGGAGGAGGATTCAGCTTTGAAAGAATGGCAGTGTCACGTTATGCCATTTTACAAATATGAATAAATGTACACATTCTAAATATACTGCATTGAAAGTGTGAGTTAAAATAACATGCCATTTAATTCTAGGGAAGAGAAAACCTTGCTGTTCACTCCCTCAGTGTTTTCTTTAGAAGTGGGCCTCTTGTATCACAGTGATGCGTACACGAGGATTAATTTGGTCCGTGTAAAACATCCCTCCTGTAAAGTCAAATGCAATTGAACGAATGGTTACTGTGGCCACGAAGGATCAAAATGTGACTTTCGGCCGCTAATCTCCTTTCGCTTTAGTCCTGGACAAAGTCACCCAACCACCTCGTACAGCCCTCTGATATGCTGTAATGCCCGAGGGTTTGCAATTTCTGATAAGTGGTTAGTTCAACAAGATGCAGCCTCTGCCGTTGTCACTGGAGGAATGGAATCACATACAAAGCTCTTTAGAAAAGTGGAATGACACCGAAAATCCATCTTATCTACTCCATTTACATTTCGCTGCAGAGCCTCTGCGAGCAAAGTGAGACGTACTGAGAATATTAAGGTGGTTTCTGAATAGGATGCTGGTTTGGAGCTCTACTGTATCTGCTGATGGCGACTTCTCCGTCGCTGTCAACTCTTGCAGACTGGTCGAACTCAGCCTGAATATTCATCACTTTTTAATCTGGATCATTCTGTGACTGCGCTGTGTGCACTCTTAGAATGACAAGGTTACCTTATCGCCATGACTGCACTCCAAAATAGACCTTGTGAAGGGTTTTTTTGAAGTCAGACGCAGCAGTAATATGATTGACCTCATTACTCAGAAAGGTGTCCCTCATCAAAACAAATTCTGCAAAGAGTTCCACTGCAGAGGTGCCCTTGAGTGTGAGAAAGGGCCGTCAGTGTGGCTGCGTTTGATTAAATGTGGCAGTCGAGCTTGTTTGTTTTGCCTTCTGCGTAAGCCGGGTCGGGGATGATGAATAAAGCATTTGGGTCACGTTGTTTTCTTTATCAGTGTGTGTATCTGATACACTTTGCCATTCAAATGGAATTACAGCCACCAGGACGAGTTGGGACATGAGGAAGGAGGAGAGGAGGAAGAACGTAAGGAAAGCAGACAGGATTTGATGCCAGATAGCGTAATTATCAAAGTTTTCACAACACAGAACAGCGCTCCTGCCTTTATTAGCAGTTTGATTTTGACTAACCACAAGGGAGTGCAGAAAAACCACAGCAGGACCAGACAACCAGGCTCATTATATAGCTGACTTTAGCTACTCTGTCCATGACAAGCTATGCTGACTTTACCTCTAAGACCTTCTGGGGTTTATGTGTTCTAAGTCATAACGTTCCGTGAGAGAGAACATGCATTTTATACGTCCAACAAAGAAGAAAGAGATCAGACACACTACATTCTTCCTCACAGGTTAGTTTCAACTCTGTGGAATTTGTTAGCAGCTACGCGGAGATGCTGTGCACTTGTGGCTTGTAAGAGCCCAATGAAACTGTCCATCGCTATCATGTTTTAAGGTTCTGCCTTTTAAATATTTAAGCCCTGAAGGAAACAGTTGCTACAAAGTTCTTGTATGCCAAAATGCTTTTTTTTGGGGGGGGGGGCCACCTGGTGTTATTTCCTCCGTTTGCTCTGTTTTTAGTCTCTACCAACGCCTGAGGGAAATATCTGACTCTTTGGCTGCTAAATGCTCCACTGTGTTCACCAGCTAGTCACTGCGTCTGTCTGCCGTTTGGTGCTGAGCATGTAGCGTACAGTTTTAAAAGCTTTTTCACTGAAGACAGCTGCCTGCTGTGGCCGAAAGCGGCACGATGAGAGCAGTGAGAGTGAACCAGAACAGTAAAGTTGTGGGGCAGACAGCTAAAACTTGAATTCAAAGTAACGGCCAGCGAGCTGTTTTAAACTTTAAGTCCCAAATCTGCTTTTCTTTATATAGTGCTTTATAGCGTATCTGATGATGGTACAATTGCAGTGAAGTTCACTCACTGTTCAGGAGTTAATTTCAGTCAGCCAACTCACGTGGAATAACTGATTATTCAAATGAAGAACATGTACAGCATTAATGTTTGCCGTCTTGGCTCTGACGATCACATCCCACGAAGAAACTTTGAGCTCAGCTCAGCAGGGAGTGGGGTGAGCGACGATACTTCCCCCACAAGGGGAAAGCTAAACACAGCAAGCAACAGCATAGCTTTCGGCTGACGGCTTAAATACACCGCCATGTTAAAAAGAGTGTATAGGATATGTGTTGGTGTGAGAGGAGTGTGTCGTATGAGGGATTCGGCAGACTTGCATTGGGCTGCCTGAACTGGCTTGCAGGCTTTGCTTCATTTTAGCGATAATAGTAATATTTCAGGAATGATTATTGTGTTAATACCATGATATTTAAGGCCACAATACTTGTAGCATGAAAATTTGACACAGGCACACCCCAGGTTGGGACTTGACCACTGTAAAGAGTGCTGAGCATCTGTGATACATATAAAAAAAAAACGGGAAAGACAAAGAAATGGGAAAAAGATGGATGAACAGAGCGCTGAGGAAACGAGAAAACAAGTCGCTCGGGGTATTGAGGAGAGGGTAAGATATAGAAAGAGGCGCTGAGACAGATGACCGTGCCAAGAGTAGCACTGCTGAAAATCCCCCCCATTAGCCGACTGTCAGTTCTACCTCTGATCACTTCACTAAGCGCTGATGGAGAGAGATTATTCCGGAGACGCAGAGATAACGGTGATGGCAGTGCTCTGTTCCACCAGGGTCTCTAAATCGATTCTGATGGGCAGATCAGTACCATGCTGACCTCATGTTCCCCTCTGAATGAAGGGGAGGGGAGGGGTAAGGTAGAAAACAGACCAGTGCAAAGTGGCAGTATGCAGATCTACCTTTAAGCAGAACTGGCAACACACTACTGAGAGGATATGTAGTGTGTTGTATATATAAAAATATCAAGTCAAGAAAAAGGGGGTTAATATTAGTAGAAATTTGATGTAATGATCACACTGAAATGGAAATATGAGCTTAGTCATTTCGAATATTTTTGAGTTGCAGGAGCAAAAGCTGATTTGATGGTGGCTTGAAATATGGCACTTTCTCTGTCCTATATATGAAATATTAATACCCAGAAGCTTTGGAAAAGCAACGTGTTTCAGTTTGGAAAATGTTTGTGCATCAAATGGAAATGTGTCTCGGAAAGAAAGGTCAACCAAAAGTGCAATATGCAGACTGTTTCCTTTTTGGTGACTTGGAGAGGCAGATATTGCTATATAGAATCATGTTCCGTCATTATTATGTCCTTCCCCAAATATAACCTGCCATTACATGTCTGCCTTATTACCTTCTGCTGAGCAAATGGTGAAGTTGTTGACACACACATTTTACTTGTGACATTTGCATCTGCAGTCTTGTAATTTAGAGAACCCAATATCCATTAAATTCTACTACATTTAGGTTCAGGTTCCCAGGGTGCCGCACACTGGCTGCCCAGAAATTACATTTTATTCCAGACAGTGGTTTGGGGTGAAAAGGTTTTCTCTGCTTTGTTACTGAGTCAAACAGCAACTTGTAATTATTACAATTATCATGTAAAGCAAGCATTTTGGAAAAAAATCACGATTATTTTCTTCACTCATGAAACCTCGATGTTTTGGAAATACAGAGTTATTACAGGACAGAAACAATATTCTAGATATGCTTAATTTTAAAATGGTAAAATTGTGACATTAAATACAGCCCTATCTATCATTTTGTGAATTTAGCCATAAATCATTCATCATCAGAGTTCACGGTTCTCCCCTTAAATATGCAAGAAAAGACCGATGTGCATAAGTAAAACAGCAGATAATCAGATCTCCCATGCTTCAGAAATAAGGGGCAAAATGCAAAAGCCCTGATTATTAGCTTTCATGCTCATGCACCCTGTCTTACAGCACAGAAACATCTGCATGATTAATGAGATGATTATATAACAGCAAAACTGGGACACAACTAATGCTGACTGTATTACAAAAGGAGGATGACAATAAAAGACTTGATGTCATCAGAAGACGGTGATCCGTTAAGCTGATTCATCCTTGACCAAAGTCAGTTACTGAAAAATGTTAGCGGTTACTAAAACTATAATCTGATGCAGACAAAAAAAAAAAAATTCAAAAAAATTGGATTATATTGACTCCTATCAGTCAAACAGAAAGCTGAGGGCTCCTTAGAGGGGCAAAAAACTACGAGATGACATATTTTCGCTGTTCTCAGCAGTGACCTCTTGAACAAAGTCATCACATTAGCTAATTGTCTGATATTTAACACTTTTATGGAGATGTATAGAGATGCCTTTTCACGGGCACCACAATTAGTCGACTCGAGCAGAGATTAGCAGCGATTACAGAGCAGGAGCAGTCTGCTCTCATTAACTATCACTTCATCACCCTGTAAAACAAACAGCTTCTCAGTCAGCAAAGACTAAACCTGCATCACTTTTCCAAGATCTCTCCGTTTGAGGAACAACTTTTTAGTCAATTTGTCAGTGCTGTATAAACAGGGGAAAACGTGTTGTCCTCCTAAGGCTTTGGCTGAGAGAGTTCAAATAGACTCAGAGTAAATGAGAGATAGCAAACGAGTCTGAGAAACACCGAGTCCTTTAAAAACCATTTGAAAGGAATTCGAATTATTGCAAAATGACTTCAGCTGACGTTAAGACTAATCTGCGTGACACTGGTGGTAGTGGGTTTGTGGACTGCTAATTTTTCAGTGTTTGAGCTGTGTTTGGGATATGAGCTACCTTTTCCTTTCTCATCATGGCCTTCTTAAGCTCAAACCAAGTGACAAATTAGTGTAGTGGTGCAATAAAAATGGACTAAAGCTAATTCAGACAGAAAGGGAAGCTAATTTTTGCCTTGTGTTGGTTTTGGGAATGTAACCACGGGACCATTTCGGTGACATAAAGAGCAAGAAAGTCAGCAGATAGAGGAGGTGGGGTGGATGGATGGGTCAAACAAACACAGTGTGACGCTGTGCATGGACTCTTGTTAACATCATTTCCTGTTTTATTTTGTAGTAGTCTCCTTATGCATTTCTCTACTTCCTGTCTTTGTTCCGTTTCCCGCCAGTTTTGCTTACCACCTGTTTTCAATCATCCTATCAGTTCCCCAGTATTTATAACCCCAGTGATCCACTACCTGTTTGCCAGGATGTCTTTGTCTTCCAGCAGACTAGAGTGCCAGCGTGTGTTTCCTATTAATCCCAAGCATGTAAATTTGTAAATTTTGTGTGTGTTGTTTATCTTAGTAAAGAAGGAGGTGATGCACAAACTTGCTATTGGCATGAAAATTACATTTCATTTACCGGCTTTCTACTATAAGGCATGAAATAAAATTTAACCCAGTTTGAAAAAATGAAAAAAAAAAGAACTAGAGTTCAAACGCTCAAGCTGAAATGTGTTAACGCTCAGATATTTTGTCATGAGGTTTTTCCACAGCAATCAAGGTATCGCCCCGCAGATCCAATTACCCTGACATTGATCTGTAGATGCATCA
The DNA here is from genome assembly GCF_051107435.1 of Chaetodon auriga. Taxonomy (NCBI): domain Eukaryota; kingdom Metazoa; phylum Chordata; class Actinopteri; order Chaetodontiformes; family Chaetodontidae; genus Chaetodon; species Chaetodon auriga. The sequence goes on along the minus strand of NC_135095.1, from coordinate 12,728,736 downwards.
AGCTCCTGCACCCCCAACTGTACAGACAGAAGATCAATCGAGCTGATCGCGCATCTCCAGCATTGTTGACAGGCAGATAGTGGAACAGGGAGACTTAAAGATGTGAGATTAACAGAGTGAGAATGGAGGTGAGTGGGAGACACAGGTTAGGAGCTGAGGTGTAAAGAACCTTTAGTCTTGTACAGAGAAGCAACGAGGGAGGAAATGAAGTCAAATCAGAGTGAAAATGGAGCTGACAGAGAGTGAAACAATGCAACTATCTCACTCGAATACATTAGTTTCGGTGGCCAATTGCTTGGAAGATGGATTTTAGTAAAGATCCGCCATAATGCATCAGTAGTTGATCTTGTAATTTTGTATGTTTTTGTCCTGTTCACTGAATATAAACAATTATTGACACAGAAGGACCAGATCCAAATGGCTCTGACAGTGTCACCTCTGAATAGATTCATCTTCACGGTCAGGTGCCCCGAGGCTGAGAAACACTTAACACTGGGTGACTATGTTTACCGATTGCTATTGGTTATTGATTAAGGGTGGTCAAGTATGCCACACCACAATTACAGTGACAGCGATTGAAGTAAAGATTTCGGGGAGGGAGGTCAACAACCTTTGTGCCTCAAAAAACCAATTAATCCAAAAACTTTCACAAATAGCCCCCCCCCCAAAAAAACCTGTTTAGGGTTGCAACTAATGTATATATCCATTGTGATTAGTCTTCAATGTCTTGTTTTGTCGAACCAACAGTCCATAATCCAAACATAATCAGTTTACAATGTTATAAAACAGAGAGAAAAGCTGCAAATCCATACAATTGAGAAGCTGTAATTTGGAAAGTTTGGCATTTTTGCCTGAAAATCACTTAAACTGGTCCTCCAACTAGTACAACACCTCCATGAAGTTGGGGGACTCGCATGAGACTCAAAGCAGCAGACGTGAGATACCCTGTCGTATGAGTCAAGTGCCGAGAAACACTGGATCCTACATTTCCCATAATCCAACTGAACAACATATTTATACGACTCCTAAATGCTCACTCCTTTCAAACCCCACACTTCAAGTTTGTAATGCAAACTGGTAAAAAAATTGTAGGTCTCAAGCCCAGGCCGAGATGACCCTGATGACATCATGATGACATCATTAGGGTTATGTCTTCAAACTTTGGGATGCTTCCTTTCAGAAGCAAAGAAGACACAATTAAATTGCACAGGCTGTGAAAACAGTTGCATAGAGATGAGTAAACTGAACTTCATGTGTTAAATTGGTGCCCCTTTAAACTGCAGCTGCAGAAAAATGATCAGGAGCCCCACAAATAAGACCCAAACGCTGCTGCCTTACCTGGACGAAGATCCATGGACTGAAGAATGTTGGTTAGATGGATGATAATGAATACAGATGGGAAATGTTGGATGGCTCTCGAAATGGAGATGATTATGTAATGATTTCCAAGCCCCTGATGAACAGCGTGATAAAACACAAACATGAGAACATGGAAATGCATGTTTAAATACAGTCACAGTTCAGAGACATATCAGTTTCGGACAAAATTGGTTTAACTGGCTGTAATAAGATGGGATCAGATAGCAGTCACATGCTTTTTCTCCGTGGAAATGGAGGGCTTTTCATCATCCAGAGTATCTCATAAAGCAGCAGAGAAAAGACAAATTAAAAGGGTTTTCATTCATGCAGATACAAATGCAACATGTTTGCACATTGTCTTTATTTTATACCCTGATGTGTGTGTGTGCGTGTGCATCTTTGTCAAAACAATACAGTGTATAAAAGACTTGAATTTAAAACTGAATGTACATGAGTCACTCGACTTTCAGTAAATTACAACACAGCAGTGAAATACCTGGCCATATATTATATAGTACTCTCAGAAAACATACTGTTACAATCCAGATTTGGTGAAAGACGAAACCATGTGAGGATGCTGATGAGATGATGATATGGCAATGACAATGATGGTTCATGATGATGAAGAAAAGGAAGCTCATCATTAGTTGGTACAGTTTGGAAAGTCTGCCGACAGGAATCGATACGAGTGACAAACAGAAATAAAAACGTCATCAAACACCAGCTTTTCCAAACCAAAGGTCCGCCTCCTCAGACAAAAAGCTAAACATCACAAACATGTCAGACCACAAGACGTACAATACACACAAGCCAGAGTTACTGTACCTGCCGCCCTCCCACTCCCCTCACCCAAACAACACAACAACCCTCACCCCCTCCCCCGTCCCCAACACAACCCTACCTGCTTATTTTTGAGGTCAAGCGAGAGCTCATAGTCGGAGGTGGCGGAGTGCGAGCCGGCCCCGTTGCGCTGCACCCTCAAGGGCGAGGCCGTGTGGTGCAGGCTGGCTCTCCTCCCTGCCCCACCTCCTTTTGCTCCTCCCCCTTCCTCCTCCTCCTCTTCTTCCTGTGCTGCCTCGGCCTCACGCCGCTCGGCCTGTGCCTCCTCTCCCTCTTGCTTTCTCTTTTTATCCGCAACTTCTTCGGTCTTTTCCTTCTCTTGCTCCCCTCCTGTCTGCTCCTCTCTGCAAGGCGAAGGGACTTTAGGGGTATCCTGTGCAGCTTCCTCGCTCTGAGCCTCGACTTGGGGCTGAGGCTCGGGCTCGGGCTCGGGCTCGGGCTCAGGCTCGGGTTCAGGCTCGGGATCCAGCTTGGGCTCCGGCGCAGGCTGGGGTTTCGGTTCGGGTTCTGGCTGAGGTTTGGTTCCGGGGGGCTGAGTCTGTGGTTGGGGCTCCGACTGGGGCTGCGGTTGTGGTGGCTGAGTCTGTGGCTGAGCCTCTTGCTGCTGTTGCTGGGGCTGTGGTTGTGACTCGACCTCACTCTGCAGTTCCCCCTCTCCTCCCTTCCCTTCCTCCCCCAAAGATGAGTCTGGAGAAAGGTCATCGCTGCAGAAAGGAGGAGAAAATGCAGAGTGAGGTTGCTGCTGCATCCGTGGTGAGCTCTGACCTCTTCTCCAGGCTGCCTGGGTTAGTGGTAAGAAGATGACCTTTTTTTTGTATGATCTCACTCAATCTGCTACCAACTGTGTGCAGGGCCAGCTTATCTGTCTACCTGGTCTGTTCTGTCTGCTTCTCCTGTCTGTCTAGACACTGACAGACAGTGAAACGGACTTAAAACGCACAGCACAGAACAGCTGACAAAACCACAGTGTGCAAGAGTGAGGAAAAGATCAAAAGCGATTATTTATTTCAGAAATCTTCAGAGGAGGAAATGTGAAAAACAAGAACGTTGACACACACCCAACACACACACAGACATGGGGGATAGTCATGCAGCTAATACGAATGTCTCCACGCCTTTTAGACTACATGTGTGCTTGTATATGTGTGAATGCTTGCACGTAAGAGTGTTAGTGTGGGAGGTGGCTCTTTATGGTGTAATAACAAGAAGTGCAACGTGAAACACGGGGGGGGGGGGGGGATTCTGTGTTTGGTTTGATCTGTTTCTGTCAGAAAAACATGGGTTAGCATCTCCTTTCTTAGTCTCTATCTTTGTCACCCTCGTCTCAGTGTCTTTTCTTCCATTTAAATGTGACAGCCTTGATTTTAATAATTTCTGTTGGTCTCTGACGTTCTGTGATGAAGTCATGCACTGAATAAACTGTGGTAGCCCAGCAGTCGTCTGTCATGCTGGTGTTAGCAGTGACAGACTGGAGCAAATTATCTGTACATCTTTCAGCCACAAGCTACATAAATAATAGAGTAGACACCAAAACATGAAACCTCACACCTTTTTGTTCCCATTCCTGTCAAATTAGCCTAAAATGTCGATCAAAGGCGAACCCACAGTAAATTGAAAGCTGTTCTTGGTCCACTTGGAGTACATGCATGGTTTTGGTCTCTTTTGAAATGTAACGCTCTGAAGTTTTATCCCCAGCAGTCAATATTACTGTAAGTGCTACTGGCATTGAGTAATACAAGTTTGAACACACTGAAGTAAAAGGATTTTATTTCCTCTTGAATACATTTTTACATTATGATCCCCCCCCCCCTTATTAGCTGGAAAACCCAATGGGACCACAGCATGAAGCCTTACCCTAGTCCAAATACAAATGGATAATATTACCACAGAGAGAGAGTTTCTAATGGTGTGTGTAGGCGTTCCACCAAAAAATTCAGCCAATCTATATTTAGGCCATCTGCATTTATATTTAGGGTGTCTATACATATATATATATATATATATATATTGGAAATTTCATCGTGGCAATCCATTCAGCAGTTTTCAAGACATTTCACAATTAAAACAAACAAGTTAAAATATTAGTAAATGCTGAGATATTCATTGGGTAAATCAGAATTTGACCTGGTGGTGGCGCTGTATTACATATCAGAGGGTCATCATATTTATTAGAGTTCATCTCCAGAGCACTATGAATGTCTGTAAATGGAAATCCACAACCTACAGTCGCTGAGAAATTCCAGACTAAACAGAAGTATCAGATTGACGTCATCACGAGAGCTATGCTGCTAGCATGGTACAGCTATATGTGCAAATGAATCAACATCTGAACAGAACATTAATAACAGTATCCAGATTAAATGGCAAGTCCTGCTTTGGTCCCTGCTTCAGTGTTGTCACAGTTGTTGTGTTTTGCTGATGCACACATTTTATAAGGACGTGATGAGTATCAGACTTTCCTGAAAGATCCTTTTGAATTGAAGCCAGATGTACACACGAGTTGACAGTGGTTGTAATAACAGCTCAGCATGTTATTACCCAGATTAAGACTTCTTTTTAATCGTATAGGATATGGTGATGAGACTGGAGTCAGTGAGCATAAAATCAGGACATTCAGGCTGCCATATGCAGAGTGCTGCAGAAGAAAATCAGCATGATTCTCCCCAGAGGGGGAGGAGGCTTCAGTGAGATGACAAACTTCGAGTCTAAACAGTGGAAATCTGTGTATTTGCAGAGTTGCAGAGACAAGTGAAAAAAGTAAACGGGGGGAAATGTAACCTCTACATACCCTCCTAACGTATGTGTGGACTTCTGGCTAAACTTTGCTATCTTATATAAAAAAGTGAATTCATAAAAGTGTGCATCTGTCCCTGTATCTGCTTATTTCCCGCTCTAGTCTGGAGTCTGTTCTATGTGTACAAAGTCTTAAAGTCTGGAGCAAAAAAAAAAAGATTCAAACAGATATGTGCACAGCAAAAAATACATCTGCTTGGTCCTCCTGCACAGGAGGCTCACCTCTCATTTTAATCACGCATGGCAGCACATAAGCTTGAGGAGAAAGTATCTTTAGCGTGGATATAGCTGGGTCCACAGCTTCTAAAATAGAGCTTGTATGAGTGATGAATAATGAATAGAGAAATAAAGTCTGCTGCTTCGACGCTCGGCTGGAGGTGAGCTCTTTTTCTTGTGCGAAAAATAGACCTGCCTCTAAAAACAGAAGACTTCTCTTAGGAGGAGAGCGTAGCCTACCATCTCTGCTCGCACTGTTTCCGCTCATTGTTGTGAATCTAAATGTAGTCTTTTCCTATTTGCATTTTGCAGCAGCACTTGTTCTGCTGAGAGATAATCTGACGACCAACAGGCTTCATGCGGCTGGATTTAAGTCGAAATTCCGATAAGGGAACCAAGAAAAGTTACACACATTGTGGATAAAGTACTCAAAAGGGATTATTTGTGAGGGGGCACCACAAGTAAGTCACCATGTGTCTGTGGACAGTCACTGATAACATAATATATGCATGTGTGTATATTTATGTAAAGCAGAAGAGTTATTGTAAACAACTTCAGCGGCTCCATCCTCTACGTCTGTCACTCACGCTCCCTCTCAGCATATCATGCTCATTCCTTTCATCCATCCCTGTCATCCTCCTCTGTCCAACCATCGCTTCCTGACACTCCGTCCTCCACCAGGTAAGGAGATTGAGCAGTTCCAGGTGTCAACGAGACTGACGAGGCGGAGACAAGCCCTGGATGCTGCCTCTCTCTCTACCTCTCATCTTCCCATGCGTTAATATTGAAGACGGATGAGCGCCATGGCCTCCATGCATTCCCTCCAGAATATAATTACGGTGACCGCTGAAGTCTCCTGCTCGCTCTGCCATGATTGTTAACAGGCTGGTGCTGGAGGGTGACGAGAGTTTAGGTCTGACTGTTGGTGGTGTGTGTCGTCTGTTCAGTGTTTAACCCGAGCGACAACTTACAAAATCAGACCTGCAAAGCAAGTGTCCACTAGTTTAACATTAAGAAATCAGGTGCAGCACAGTTTTGATTTATAGCTGTGAAATTCAGCAGGACATCTAATCCGTAAATAAAAATGATGGGAGCCATAAAATAAATATGCACTGAACTGAGAGTCTAGGTTTCATTCTGCTTTGGGCTGCACATGGTTTCCATATGTGCAGCCTTTGCAAATGTTTGAAACGTGTGAAACATGTCATGTTTGTGCTAAATACGTGTGAATGTAGTGTGTTCTCACAGTTTTTATCTTTCTCTGTATGTGTGTGTAAGCACAGGCCCTTTGTTCAGCGGAGCACCAGATATCTAAATTCATTACTTCTGTTTAGTAAAAGTATCAGTACAACAATGTAAAAATACTCACAAAAAATCTGTAAAATGCACTTAAAGTATCAAAAGTATTGTAGTATTAGGTACTCATTCCTCAAAAAATAAGCATTACCTGTTTTAAAAACTGATGCATCAATGTGTCGGCAGGATTTTACTGTAGTAGCTGCTCAAGGTGGAGCTACTTTAAACCTTACTTTGAGTTAATTAAGTCCTTCAAATTAACTGACAAATTTGTGATTTTTCCAGCACCTCTTGGGTGCCATGCCATTATTCCAAAACCCCAATAGTCCAAAAAAAAAATGTCCCATTTGGCCCAAACTCCCATTTTTCTTTCCTTAATCTTAGCTATTTCTGCGAAAAGTTGGATAGTTTTACCTCTTTGGGGCCTCAAAATGTTACTTAAATGAAACCATCTGAGAAGTTTAGAGGGAAAATCTCTACTAACAAACAACTAGTAATCATAATCATCTGATAAATGTAGTAGAGTAAGAAGTACAGTATTTCCCACTGAATCAGACACAGCAGAAGTATAAAGTACACCAGCCCCTCTTCATAGCCACTTTCTCCAGCTGCTGCCAGTCTCAAGCATTCAAACACAGTGATGCTGCTGACAGAAATGGTTTATAAAAAAAGAAGAAGACGAAGAAAATAAACATGACATTAAGAATTCCTATCATGGTGACAAAGATGTCACCAGTATCAACACATTTTCTCTCAATCTAGTTTCCTCCCAAGTGGCTCAGATGCAGCTGTGGTCCCTGTTTTCAGCCCCAACAAAAGAGCATCGAGGAGATGCTGCATTCCCTCCATTCTTACTCATTACTTCTGTAGCCGAGTGAGAGGGAGCCGAAGGGCAGCAACAAGGACATCATTCAGCTCTTCTGCCATAAACGTACAAGTAGAATCTCAGCTTTTAAAGGGACATTTTGAAGCCTGGGATTTGTTGGCTTTTTGCTCCAATTAAGAAATTATAAAACTCCAACAGTGAAGTACGAACCTGTGGAGGTATGATGATGTCTAAAAAGTTCACTGAACATGTACAATTCTTCTCCCACATGAAAAATGTTGTTGTTTCTAAAGGGGCAGCCTGGGATGAGGGCTAGCTTTGGCATAAAGGAATAGTTTGACATAATGGAAAATAACATCTGGGGCCTCATCTCTGCATCAGGTCGAAGCTACATTAGCCACCACTAGTGTAACATACACATGAATCATGAAACTGTCAGCAGTGGAGTTGCATTGTGGGTAATGGTTTGAATTTGTGAGACTCACAATGTTGCAGGAGTGTAATGCTAACTCTTGTAGCAGACATGTCTCAGCAAGAAGACAAAATTTCTAACTATTCCTTTAAATATAATAATATTTATCCCTTTTAAAACGTTAAGTGCTAACCGGAGGGCTGCCTGTGCTTGAATTCTTTTGCACTGTATCTCAGATGTAGTTAATAACCAGGGTGAGTGGTTCCTTTGGGACCGAGAGTAAAACACTGATAAAACTGAGTCCCAGTGCTGACTACAGCCACTGAGCATCTGTTGCACTGTCTGTAAGGGTGATGACATCCGACAGGAACACCACCATCTTTATGCAGGAGGTCCACTGATTACGTCTTCAGTGTGAACTCGCTCGCTGTGGGCTGCTTCGACTTTCATTAACCTTGATCGCAGGGATTTTGCTGCATCATCACCATGGAGGGGCACAGCAGCAGAGATGAGATATCAGCCTGTGTGACGAGTGCGGTTCAAAGGGTCTATCCTCTGGTGGACTGCAGCCAAAGAACCGCTGAAGAGGGCATTATGTGAGGAAAACCACCTCAGCAGAAGTCATAGCAAATGAGATCCCAGAAGAAGCAGCTACCACATCTTGCTCGAGAAAGTAGTTGTTTTTCAATCTCGGACATGGATTTTCTATTTTCCCATATAGAAGAATGGTTCCTATTGAAATATTTGCAACCAGCAAGAACTTTCACTTTCTGTCCTATTTTCTGCCTCTCAAAATAATTCCTCTTTAAAACGAAGCAGTTATCAGCTGCCTTGTCACTTATGCTAAATTCCTCATCCGTTCCTGCTTCCCGTATATCTGTTTCTCATACTGCTCATGGAGAATTAATCAGTTCATCAGGCAGAACACAAGGGCAGACTGGAGAGCAGAAGCTCCTGCATAAATAAGCATATTTCTTTCTTCCAATGCATGCAGAGGGTAATGTATGGGGTGAATTTGCTGAATATATAACCCGAGTGTATTTGAAATTCTTCAGTCTCTGCGAGCAGGACAAACATGACTTAGTGCCACGTCCACAGCAGAGAATTCAGACCGTCAGACTGACTTCTGAACGTTCACCACGTTATGCTACTGCATTATTTCCCATAAAAAGAAACAAATCCTTGATCCTGGAAAAAAAAAAAAAATCTGTATTTCAGCTAATTTGCTCCCATCTCAAACTGCAGGAAAAACACAACGTCCAAACCCGGTTTTGCACCATCGCCATTTCTCTTCAGACTGCAAATCCTTTTCATTCCAGTTCATTTCAGAAGCTCTCACCCCAGATAAAAAAAAAACACAAGCTATTAAAATGCACGTCAGCTTCAAATTAGCATAAAGAAAAAAAAAACGCTGTTTCTCTCTAATAATGAGGTCAAGCTGAGTTGCTTTACTTCAATGTTAACAATCATAAAGAGTACATAACATAATCTCCTCCCTGAATTCAATGTAATCTATGACCTAGCCCCTTGTTAACCTGTCTGTGATGATGTATTTACAGTGGTTCCGGATGGGATGCTCCATTGACTTATTTTGTGTCACTTTTTAAATTATAACATGCTAGTGAGAGCGGCTGGGGCTTCAGTGGGAGACCCTGAGTGTGTGTGTGGGCAGTGGGGAGAGTGTCAACTGGGAGATGTGGTAGGTATTGAATTAGGAATGAGGAGATGAGGCAGAGTGTGAGGGAAGTGCATGAGCGAAAGCCTAATCACACTGAACGATATTGATGTGCAGAAGACCCATGATGTTAAAGGCTCGAGACGGGCGCATTTAGGCAGGGAGGATCTAAGGAAAGACCCCAAGGACTAAAAGTCATCTTAAACCATGCTTTGTTTTAAAGGAAACATTATGATTTCTATTAATATACTGAGGAAATGTTGAAATGTTTATACAGTCATCACTGACAATATGTTTCATTTGATTTCCACCAAAATATCTGACCTTGCAATACAATTTAAGGTTTTTAGGCACTGGAATCAATTCAACATGAATGTGTCTATCAATCATGGCAATCCATCCGATAGTTGTTGAGATGAGTATGGTTGTCGAGAGTGCACAGTACGGTTCAAGAGGACAGAGCCTTTAATGAGAATAAAGGCCTACAATATCAATTAAGCAGTACAGTATCTCTCTGCAATCAAATACATCTTTCTGGGTCTCCCTTCATCAGCAGTTGAAAAGCCACATATCTTCAAGGTCAAACTGAGCACATCAGGCATCCACACACATCTGCAGCACCCTCGCTCCCATAAGAGCCACCCTCTTGTTTCACAGCAGACAATAAAGTCCAGAATAGGACTGGAAAACCGTTTCACATGCTTTCTGCATGTTGTGTAATCTCCAGAGAGCTGGCAGCACAATCTTGGCCATATTGACTGAAGCTTCAGTGTAGAATGGTGAACAAATATAGCCATGACATGTTTAAATCATGAGATAGGCAGCGGATGACTCACATGGCACTACAACGGTATCTGGGCTTTCACTCTTTCCCCACGGACAAGAAGTCAAAGCCTCTTCTCTTCCTTATGATTTAAAGCATGCTGGGGGAAAGGTCATTTTGAAACTGTTATAAAACTGATCATTCCTTCCAGAGCAATGATCTGATAAACATTGGAAAATGGGATAAAATGTAAAAACTGAATGAAAACTGGCAATAAAGTCATATTTTAATGCTTAAATAAACCGAAAACATGCATGGAGTTACTACATTACAGCACACACGGGTAACTCTGCCTTAGAAATTCACCTTGAGTAGACATGCAGTGATGCATGGTTGGTGCTTTCCGCTCGCCTCATGTGATCAATCCTAAAGTGATGGATTGGTTATGGAGATGCCAATCAATACTGCGCTGATGTAGGCGGGGTGACATAGCTCATAAATAGCGGTATTTAGCAAGAAGGAGGCAAAGAGAAGAGATGAACCCCAGTGTAATATAAAGGCAGTGTGTAATTCTGTATTTTTATATGTAATCCATACATTCTGAGCACGACTGAAGGGAACTGAGATCAGTGTCCACCAACTCATGTATCTGAAAAGCAGAGAATCAGCCTATGGCTCTTGTTAAAATCCCATGCAGGCACTCAGTTCTTTTATGGAGGGCCAGTGATTGGTATCACAGGGTGAGCAGGTTGAGGTGAGACGACAAAAAAAGACACAGCCGACTCAAGATTCTCGCCTCGTGCTGTAAAAGGGGAGGCTTTTATTTATCGTGTTGAATTTTAAGGGTGTGCAAAGATAGTCGCCCGAAAAGATTTAGGAACAAACTGCTTTCACATACAGTATGCAAGTATATACACAGACCAGTATGACCACAGGCATTCCCACGCAATGTCAACGAAACATCTTTCCAGCAACAACACGGCACAGGGTATAAAAAACAGGTTAGGCTCGTGAAGTATGCAAGACAGGATTTCAAATTGAATCTCTTCAAAAGCCGATGCCCCGGGATGTGGGTAAAATGGAGGGAGAGAGAGAATGAAGAGAAGGAGAGAGAGAGAGAGGCGGCAGCAGTGGAAACTGCACAGTAGATTCATGGTTGACACCTTGCAAATACACAGATATATATCCAACCAAGTCCTCGTACAACAGGAATTCAAATGACAGACATTCAGTGTTACAGAATGTCATCTTTAAGCCTGGTTGTGTATCATCCTCTTTAGGCTAAAAGCTATATTATATACTATACTAGCTTTTAAAGGAAACATTAATTGCTGCCTTGTTTGCATTCAACATTCATTCCACTTTTTTTTTCCCCCCAATTGAGGAAGTTTGAGATCCTCAGAGGTGGGACAAACTTATTGTTTTTGTTAGTCACAACGAGCCCCATGTCATAATGCACCAGATTCAATGCCATATAAAAATCCTAAACAGATAAAAAGTGTCCAGGCGAAAAAGCATTGGCCCTATTATATAATTTCAAAACAACTTCAAAACAACTGTCCTGCATCCCACATATAGTGGTTTTGGCTACTAACACACCAACCTCATCCAAGTGCTTGAAGCTGCCTTCAGATGAGCATAAACCAGTTTGCACATTTGTCCAGTATGAATCTCGTAGTTCACTAATATATTTGATAGAATTTTTTTAGGGAGACTTGCTTGTGGATGGTCATATCTATAATTCTCTGAGGTAACAAGACATTAATTTAACTAAAAAATATTAAATTTGGGGAAATGCATGCAGTAGTGGTTCTTTGAATGACAATATTCCTGCTTTGCCTTACAATACCATGTACAGTAGCAGCTTTAGATTGTCCTGTCTTTTCTAATGCTTTTTTCCCTGCTTCTTATTCGCATCTTGTTACAAATACGAATCACAATGCTATTTTTATACCTCATGGCAAAAGCAGCACAACAGAGCGGCAGAAAGAAAAGGGTGCGTTCAAGAACAACAATGCCCGAAGAAAGGATTCAGCTGCTGCTTCGCCTCGCTGTGAGTGGAACAAACAATTGAGCTGTCCCCCCCACCCTGACGATTTCACAAGCTAATTGCCTATTATGTGGCCCGTCAGGGGGAAATAACTGTTTTTTCCTTATTTGGCTCACTTCCTTTTTCACATCTTTGAAAATATCCTAAGGCAGCTTCACAACGCATGAGTCTCTTGTTTGAATTGGACTCCTTGAAACAACATAGCTCAATACTTCAAGGATCACATGACAGAGGCTCTATGACGCTAAATCACAGGAGCTTGGATAACACGGGAGATGGTTCAGACACATCTGATGAAGTTTTTGCCATGACGCTGCAATGGCCATATTGGCATGATCAAGTTATTGGCTCCAAAGGAGGGGAAACTATATTGAGTAACAGAGCTTCTAGCAAATATAGCTATAATGTTATATGTCATAAACAATGAGTGAACATCCACTCACATACACGCAGAAAATTTGTTTGTTTATGGCAAATTTTCTAAATGTTGTACATTCAGTTAGTCCATGCCACTCCTGCGTTCGTCTATTGAGGGTAAATGGAAGATATGACATCATAATTCAGCTGGTACAGTGTTTGATGTATTGTAATTCATGCACAGTGGTTATGATCAAAGTGCAGGTTGTCAACCCCAGTTATGTTGGCTGTGCGCTCGGGGAGGTTGTAATAAAGACGTGAAAATGAAACAAAAAGACTTGAAAAAGAGCTGCTGCCATAAAGTGAAAAGGTAAGTGTAAATTATTTTAGGATTAAATTAGGGGAATATTGTAACTCTTTGCTGCTGCAGAATATACTTAAAAGACCCAGAAAGTATATTTTCTAAATGAGCTTCTTACCGTGACCGATGGAGTTCTACATGAGCATGAAATAATCTGCTGAGTTGGAACACTGGTATTTGAGCATTAGGACTGGTGTGAGGTGGACACCACTCAGAACAAAGCAATATTTGAATCATATTTTTCAGAGCATTTTCCTACCTCAGGGCTGAGGATAGCCCTTACAGCTGACCCTGGGATAACTCACCCCTTTTCACACACACACATTGTTAACCCAAGGTTAACCTGAGCCCAGGGCTACACGATTCATACTGCATTTCTAGCTCTGGGTTAAATGTCAGTAGGAACACGTGACGAACGTTTGCATTGACTACTCTTAGCCCTGTTTCACACTGGCACCATTTAGCTCTCTGTTTAGTCGATTTTCAGGGGATAAACCAGCAAACCCTGCTTCGGAGCAGTGCCAGCAAGCCCTAGGCTAAAGTCGGGGTTAGCCCACTTTGGAGTGTGCCAGGATTACGAGTTTTCTTCACCTGGTTATTCAGAAAAACTTACAACATGAAATCAAATCAGGTGTCTTTAAAGAATGAATATACAATGCCAACATGTTGCAGTATCTCCCCCAGATCACACAGATAGCTATGAGACAGAAAGAGGATGAGAAGGAATAACTCTGACTGAAGAGACTCTACCAATTCTTGAGGGAAATATCACTCAGGATTCATTAAAGGACAGCAAGCCAGCCCAGTGGAGGAGGTCGTGGCTGTTGGTTTGTTACACAAGACAGTTTGTTTTCTTCTGATTAAATGTAATCTGAATGACAATCTTGACGTGATATAAATGAAATGCATCATCGAGGGTGTCCTCTTCACGTCTCCCACAGTCACAATTTCTGCCGCAAGAAAGACCAAATTCCTTCCACAACAAGCAAAGATTGAACTTTTGACAAAAGTTTGAACTCTGAACTATTACAATTTCACTTCAGTGCTTTCTACTGAAGCGACTGTTTTATTAGTCATGCAGTTATTAAATGGGAGAAGACAAGCCACCCACCATGGTCTAGAATCTCCCGGGAGCTACTTAACGTCATGTGGGCGAGCATGCACAGATATAACACATTCGAATATAATGAAATTTCTCTTGGAATCAGCAAGTTTATTGGGATGAAGGTGTTTATGTAAGCCATGTTTTTCTGATTAAGCTCTTTGTAATATGAGCGCACTTAAAAGCTCCACCCAAACAATCTCTTTTGAGTATGAAACACAGACAAAAGGGGTGTTTCATAATAAGAAAACTGGTGAAGTTTACTTCAAGTGATCGTTGCAAGAGCAGCAATCTACTGAGCTGTTTGTCTGTTTCTATGTTTTGTTTTGTTTTTTGTTTTTTTTTGTTTTTTTTTTAAACCTGGAACATGTAGCTTTAGCCTCTTTTAGCATACTTACATGTGTGCAGCCATCAAGGACATACTGAAGACCCATGGTTCTCATTTTTAAAACAAATAAGCTGGAAACATTTAAACATCAGCTTGAGAGAGAGACAACCTCTGCATGGGGTTTTTAGCATTAGCTTACACTAGTTGAGCCAGAGCTGATAAAACAGTTGTCACTTCAGCTGACAAAATCCATGGTTGTTTGTTAGAAATGAGAGGCTTGCTTTTGTTTACTTCTGTGTGAAATCGAAGACTCATTGTGTCCAAAATTGCTGCGAATTTCGAGTGGTAAATCTGTCATCATTATCACTGTAAAATGTACAATACAAGAGCAGAAAGCTTGACAGGCGTAGCCATTAGCTAACTTGAAATGGGCTTATGAATGGTCAATTCAGAGTATGCCAATTCACATCAAGGAGAAAAAAGACTGGCAACATAGCTGCAGTGGAAAAGGCTATAGTCAACAGATGAACAGTGAACAAAGAGGAAGAAGAGTAAAGCTGCTCATCATGAGCTGGAAAAGGTGGCTGGAAAGACAGGTGGACAAGGAGATGAATTGTGTACATTACATGGCCCGGCTGACAGAAAAGAAATACCCATAGACAAATGGCTGAGGGAGTTGTCAGACCATCCAGGGAAATCAGAGGCAGCTGCATGGAGATAAATCCAGACTTTCATTACATCCAGGAGGAGAGAGGGAATGAGTGGCCAAATTTATGTTGGGAGCTGGAAGTTGTTTAAGAATATCTATGAAGTGATTTTTTAGAGTGGGAAAAGTGAGAGGATGAAGCCCTCTGAGGAGCAGAGGAGACAGACTGAAATGCAACAGAAAGACATGTCATGGAAAATGAAAATTAAATGGAAATAAGATCTGCTTCGCGTGGCGGTGGCTGAAATGTTAACACCAAACAAGAGGCTGCGAATGAGAAATTTCCCTTGTGTTGAGGAATGCCTTCGCTGTATGGTGGAAAAAGATGACTTTTGAGAAGATTATAAACACAGTACTGAAACTGATTGTCTAGGAGATTACATCCAAAGCAAACAGACAAGTGGGGGGAGTGGAAATACACCAATTTCCAGAACAATTTAGACAAAAATAACACAAGTGCAGGCTGAGATATTAAAATGGAAGATCAAGTGTGGAGATGTTCTGTAGAATATTGACAGATTCTCAAACATTTGAAGAGACAACGGGTGAAAAAAACGCTGTAAATGTAAGACACAAACAAGCAACAGATGTAGAATTTGTCATAAAGCTAATTACACTAATGGTGATCCCATTAACTTTTTCAGAAAAACTGGATTGACTGAGAAATTGTCAGCGAGAACAGCTGCTAGGGATTAGGGCAAAATGCCAACAGGAGAAAAGAGAATAAAGAATGGGATGTTTTAAACCTGCATTAAATCTTTTTTTGGCTTCTCAGTGAGGCAAAGCAAGCTGTAAACACAACACTGGCATCGTGTCATGTGAATTTGATATGGCGGGTGATGAAGCTACCATCACGTAGTGTCGAGTTTCAAATCTAAGTCCAATATCTGCTCTCCTTTTAACTCTGCTTTGGTCTCCACCAGCTCCTGAGGGAAACATCGGAGCTGGAGATGAAGTTGATGAGAGCGGTGAGTGCGAATCAAATCAGTAAGTTGTGGCCAGTATAACCAAAGCAATGAGCTGAAAAAGCGAATTATGTTGGTCATGGCCCAATACCACCAACCAACACACAAACCCATGTAAACCTTGTTGCAGGACGCCAGTACATGAATATCATAGGAATGTTATAGGAATACTACAGGCAGCAGTGCGTCTCTATGATCCTCTCGCTCTTCTGCGACTTGTCACTTTGATTCTGAAGGTGACACTACTTTGTAGAGTATATAGGTTATGGTGTTGTATAGATTGGAGTATGTACAGTATATAGTTTAGAGAGTATTACAGATTCAAGATTAAACTGACAGAAGGGCGGAACTGACAGAAAAAGGCACTAGCCGTCTGCTACTTCAGGAGCAGCATGGATTTATCGATGCACAGCACAGTTAGGCTACTGATATTTCAGAGCCATGGCTGGAGTCATAGATTCTAACTTACACAAACCTTAATCAGATAAAGGATCGATGAGTCAGACAGCCTTGACTAACAACTAAACAACCCCTCTCTGCTACCAGGGGATGGAAAGGGGGGATGGCAGGTTAACAAAGGAGATGGCATCCCTCCTCATCCCCGTTCAAATTGCCTGCCGGCTTTATTTATGGATACTGAAAACAGAAAGAGAGTTTCTGAAGTTAGTGATCTAAAGTAAATTACAATCCTTCATGAAACAAATGATATTCACAGTAAAAGCTGATGTACTTTATACTGCACTCTGCAGTATTGTGATGTGACTTTAAAATAGTGCCAATATAACCAAAATGGAAAACATCAATCCACTTCCTTACACTGCAATTCACCTTCAGCAACCTTAAAAGCCTGCCGATGATCACTCACACACTCACACACACGTCTCTGTCAGTAAAGAGAGTATACATAACACTGTCAGGGTGAGAGCTGTCCTGTACATACAGAATGATCTGTTTGATCCATGTTTGAAGAGGAGATAACGGGACAAGACAGCACATTTGGCATCTGATAAAACACATTGTAAGCTCTTCAGTGTATTACGCCCGAGTGGGTCTTGATGCTCGTAAACACACAT
This sequence comes from Chaetodon auriga, assembly GCF_051107435.1. NCBI lineage: Eukaryota > Metazoa > Chordata > Actinopteri > Chaetodontiformes > Chaetodontidae > Chaetodon > Chaetodon auriga. The sequence goes on along the minus strand of NC_135095.1, from coordinate 12,711,614 downwards.
GCATTCATACACACACTCGGCACAGCACAGATAGTTCATGCAGCCAAACACAGCAGGGGCTCAGGGCTTGTCAAACAATAACACAACAATAACGCAACTCTTTTTTTTTTTTAAATACAGCTGCAATACATTAGTTTGAAAGTCATGCTGAGTGTCGGGGACAAAGGGAAAATCCGTATCTGTGTGCACCAATTCTGCAGATCGAATATCGTGACAATTTACCCTTCAGCTGTGCTATAAGACTACTTCCTGCAGTTCCTCAAATGGCCACTTGAAGCTGGCTCCAAATGCGAGTCAGTCCCCATAGACCCCCATGTTAAAATGCCCAACTTTACAGCAGAATTAGCCGAGAGTTGGGTGGAGTCAGGTACTGCAGAGATGGCGACTGCCACTGAGCTTCACAATGACAATGACTACGTCCATGTTTTGTGTAGTCTGTGGTCATTTTGAACAGTTTGGAGAAGCAACCGATGCTGTCGATTTTTTCTGGAGAAGACAGTCTCCTGATTATGTGCGCAGACTTACAGTGTGAAGTCATTTATTTTCCTCCTTACAGGGTGTATTTGTCACCAGCGCTACACAAGAAAAAGTCGAGAGAGGAGGTTGTTTATCGTAACGACGGAGCGGAGGCGCGAGAGGCATGGTCTGGCATCAGGCAGCACTATTCACTCTTTGGCACATTCTCCATTATCTGTCACTGTTCTCAGACACACACACACACACATGCACACACGTACACACCCATACACTCAAAATCAGTCTCTCCTCATCGGTGAAATTGCTTTCAAGGGAAGGGCGTAAAAAAAAAGTTTCACTCCGTTCATTCCATGGCAAAACTAAAGTTAAGTCAGGAGGTGGCCAGCGTTGTGTTTCCATTGACTCTCCACCAGAAAGCGGTGAGATGCTATCCCATCACGGTGCAGATAAGAGCGGGACAAAATTCAATTACATCTCAGTGAAATGTGAAAGGTTTTTCTTCCAGAGTGAGAGCCCGTCCATGCCTGTGTGGACCCTCACGTTTAATCTTTTCTCTGACATTGGTCCTCGCTGGAGGTGATGTGGGCCGTGAGAGAGCGACCAGACCGGCTGGCAAAGTCAAAGCAGGGCTATCTGAAAATGGGCTTAGTGGGCTCCTGTAGAAGCTGACTAATGGTGCGTTTTATGGTTACCAAATGGAGTGAAGGAGCCGACTCAAAAAGAGAAGGACACCTGGCCTGCAACACTGGCGCAATAACAAGTCTGACTCCACCAACAATGTCTTTTACATTAAAAGGTCAAAACTAAGCTGTGCGAAGAGAGGCTACATTAACTTTGAATGATCGTGAGTCACAGGCACTATTCTCAGCTTCTTTTTCTTTCTTTGTGTTCAAGGCTTCTTAAGGCATCTTCATCTTGAAGATTCCTTCGTGCCTCCGTTCAAAGAAAAGTGGAAAATGTTTTTTTTGGGGGGGCCTGGCACCGCTGGTCTTTCTTAACAAGTAACTCATTTTGACCACCCGTCACCTCTTCAAAAGAAGGCTCGAGCTGACAGGGAATGACACAGCCTGACATGCACACTGCAAAGATGACTCACCACAAAAAAAAAAAAAAAAAAGCCTCACAGTTGAAGTCATGGTAACGGCTGCACAGTGCGCTCAAAAGCATGACAGAGTAAAAAGGGACGCTCTGTGTCTACTTTCATCAGCATTCAACCATCTGAAGGTGGGTCATTCACTTCAGTGTAACAAGGAAACACCAAAAGCTAATTTTTAGTAGATTTATCGTCCTCACATAAGTCCGTCTTACCATAAATATATGCTCCGTACATAATTGAGAGGAAGATAGTTTCTTTTCTACCAGATGGAGACGAGTATCTACATCATTAAATCTCCCTGTCTTTGTTCATTCTCTAATCTAAACCTCTACCACGCTCCTTCCTTTCTTCCTCCTCGTCATCCCCGTCTCTCATTACAGTGAGCGAGGCGACAGCAGAGGCAGGTCGCCCTGTCAGCAGTTTTTCACATCCTCCTCCACCTCCTCTCAACTCATTTCCTTGTTGATCTACCGTCACGAGGCTGTCGGCGAGCTGTCAGGACAAGGACTCTACCCGAGATGTACGCTGAACCTGACAGTGTCACCCACGCCTGGGACACCTAATGTCCCTTCACAGGGAACAGGGGGGAACAACCTGTACCCATTTGATCACTACCTGTTTCAGAGCGTGTGTTGGGTACGGCAGGTGTGCAGCAACACATTTTCCCTTTTTCTTTTACTTTCCGTGCCTTTGAATCTCTCTCTCTCTCTCTTGTGCTCCTGCAGTTACTTATTTACAACTTGCTTGTGGCGTGGATTAAGTTAAACACACGCGGATGATCTGTATTTACCTTCACAGGATCTGGCACCAGCAGCAAACCCAGATGTACAATATGGCACCCAGCTGTGTTTAAAGGCAATAAACAATCTTGGTTGTGTTTGTGCGAGATTTAGCCATCAAATATTTGACAAACCAGCTGGAAAGCTGCTATGAACTGTATCTAGATAATGTCATAGAAAATTATAAAACACAGCACAACACTAGGCTTATCAATAGGTATGTAGCTGACACTTTGAAGAACAACTGCAGCCTTTTAATTTATTTTTCCCAAGCTATTTAATCCAACTACTGACAGCCCAAAACTATAAAGCTGATAACTGGATGAATGTGACTCTTGAAACTGACGTGAGGCGATCAGCTAGAGAGAGGAAGATTTGTTGGGACCACCAAAGCACAAAGAACATCAAGAACATTTTACTATTGCTTCATGGTAATTAATCAGAGCAGCACATCTGAATGTCAGGAGGAAAAGTAAGGGTGTCAGATATTCAACTACAGCAATATACAACCACAGATGTGTTCCAGATTCCTCAAGAAAGTCATAAAAATTCTTGTAAGGTGACACTAAACATGGCAAATAGCATCAGCAGCTAATCCTACAGCCAACTGTCCCCAAACTCCTTCTGTTAATTGAAGCCATGTGCTGTTTTATTTACAGGGACGTGCTCTCACACATTATTATTCAGAAAGATGACATTGACCCATGAATGAGGTAAAAAAAACACCCACTCAGCTTAGTGAAAAATCCTTCCTCCATAGGGACTACCTTAAAAGCTAGCTGAGAGGTTATCTGGTGTATCACTGCCTGTTTAACATCACTTGTGTGGGAACAGACATCATTTTCTGGCATGACTCTGATTCAGCATTCGAAATCAAATGCAGAAAATGACGATGGGGGGCGAGAGCACTTACCACATTAAAGTGATTCACACGTGATAAAGATGTGAATAATTTGTATTTAAAAGGTCGGACAGAGCCTCACATTTCCAAGCTCTTAGTACCTCCTCTGTTATCTGCTGCGCACTGCAGAATGAAGCAGATTGTTAATTCTTCCCTCCATTTGAACCCACAGGAGGTTTACAGCTCACACTCTGCCCTCTCTACTACCTCTGAAGCTGATGAGTAGTGCAGCTGAGGGCTCCAGATGCCTGCTTTTGGGGCATTTGGCTCGAGTTTTATCCCACAATGAGGCATGCTGTAACACATTGGCACTGGCTGACATGATATGGACTGCGTGGGTGAAAGTGATGGTCATTGGGCTCAAAATTTAAATCTGCAGTCGTTGACTTCTTTACAGTTTAATAGGAAGAGCAAAGATGACTAGGTGGAGGGACAGAGGATGAAAACGTGGGCTGACAGCCAAAAGCAGAAAGGTCAGGACAAAATGTGCAGCCAGCATGCAGACAGACAGATGTCTCTGACTGCCAAGACTTCTGGCCTTCATTAGCACCCCCTGCTGTCCAGAAGAGACTTATTTTCTTCATTTGCGGAGCCGCTGGCAGTTTAGATAGAGGGGCAGCTAAACACAAAGAACAGAAACACAAACAGACACTCATCCCTGGACATTATGCTGCTCTCTCTTGGCTCACACTCTCTCTTGCATACACAAACACTCACCTACACACAGGGGACATTTTATCGCAGCGCAGTCAGGCAGGAGTTGAGCTATTGACTGGACTGCAGAATGGGACTATGGGTATTCTGGGACTCCTGAGATGATGGAGACTAATAAGATGGCAGACCATTAAAGACGGACGGAGAGAGGAACAAAAGAATGGAAAGGGAGAGCATTAATACTACCTTGGCACAAACTGTGTGTATGCGTGCTAGCAGGTGTGTGTGTGTGTGTGTGTGTGTGTGTGTGAGAGAATGAGTGAAAAGAGAAGGATGCCACTGTATGTCAATGAGCCTATGCATCACGCAGCTCTGCCACTGTACTCAAAATCTCCATTATCTGAAAGCATAGCTGCTTGTAGCCGTAACATTCATCTGAGACTTTAAGAAATCGACAGATCCGACTTCAGCTCGTAATGATCGCCTCATTTTTCTCTGAAAAATGGAAAACATTACCAAAAAATGTGCATTTATTGTTTCATTTCTTGCAGTGACTCTGCTAGCACAGAATGGTTATTACTACAAAATAAGCCTTCCTGGGGCATATTTCAGTGGATGCTATGGCAGTAGCTGTGCCCCCGGGGAGAAGCGATTTGGTTCCTAGAAATGACCGAAACCATTGTTTAACATGGTGCAATACGGGATAAAAATGATCATAAATCCTAAAACGGAGTCAGAAAAACTGCACACATTAGGCATTTCATGTATTTTTTCCCTGCTTGCCTCTGCAGAAAATCAAAATCATTGTGCTGTATTTATGATTTTATGATTACTTCCAGCAGCATATTTCAGTGGATTTTATGGCAGGAGCTGCGCCTCCAGGGGGAAGTGAGTCAGTTAAATGACCAAAACGACTGTTGGATATATAAGAACAGAATCAAAAAAAAAAAAAACTGCATACATTATACCTTTAATGTCTCATTTCCTGCCTCTGTCATTGTCATTTACTTGGTTTTAATTAAGAATATAGAGTGTATAGTAGCAATATTACCAACTTGCACTATTAGAGTTACTAATAGTATGAAATATATTAAAGTGGATCACCACCAATTTAGTATTGCACTTTTATAAAGACTGAAGAGACAGATTTTTAATCAAAACTGAAGCCACAGAGGCTGAAACATCCTGACAGTGGCCCCTCAAATGGTTAAAAAAAAAAAGCAATGAATCCTTCATTTCCCATGATACAACTCTTACACCGTTTTTTCCAGTCAATCCTGCCTGGTGGATAAAAATCCAAGTCTTTTAAAATACGCCAGCATGACTGTACCACATACGTCTGGTCATAAATCTATAATCTTGTAGTCTTGACATGACAAAGCCCCTCCAGAGTCGCAGGAGACATTAAACACACAGGCTGAGGAGCAGTCGTCATGACTAACACACCGACTTTGACATGTGAAATTGGTGGAGTGCCCCTTTAAAAATATAAATAATCTAAATCACTAACAGCGGCTTTCATTCTGCCTTTAAAAGCAGTTTGTCTGAGTCAAAGAAGATCTAAGAACCAGGCCCTGACATTTACACAGAGGCTGAAACTTAAAAGACTGCTGATACTGAGACACACACACACACACACACACACACACACGAGACGCTGCAGCAAAGTCATCAAAATGTTGTGCTTTTATTAAATCTCCTCTGTAATAAAACCCTCCGCTTGCTTCACAATGCTGAGATAAGCTGCAGAACCAAGAGAGAAGAGGAGGAGAAGCTCTCAGATCTGAACATTTGACGCTCGCCACTGTACCGCTGACGTGCAGGAATGCGGCAGAGCAACGTGTAAAGTGCGCAGCGTTGGGGTCTTCTGCATGTATAGCATGTCTAGTCTGATCAAGATCTACATGCATTAAAAGGAACAAAAGAGTGAATGATGTCTGTGATGATGCATGAGCAGATTTGGTATCACTGTTCTGTGGTAAGTGTCTTGCATAAAGCAGGCCTTAGGGTGAAAATAAATTAGTCGCAGCATCACTTTAATTAGAAATTACTCCAAGCACTCACACTCTTTAAAGGCTCCTTTCATTCATTCACAATGCTGCTGAGTGCTGATTTCAATTTTCAAGTGAATTTAGGCTACTCAAATCCCAGAGGATGTGTTTAAAGAGGAAGAAGTGAGAACAAAAACCTACTGCTGAATGGACGGACCCCCGAGGAGGATGACACTGAGTGCTCCTCTGATTGGCTCAGACAAACCCTTTGAGCCAATGGGATGATGACAACAGAAAGACAGGGAAATTAAACACACTGATGGCTCTGCGATTAGTACAATAATGGAGGAAAAAGACAAATTCATTCAAGTGCACATACACTCAGACACGCCTAGCTCCTAACAGACAGTGTCTGGATGTTATGTCGTATCTTCCCGCTGCGCCCTCTGTTCCCATGACAACAGTACAGCAAGCCGACAAGGTCACTTTCTCCAGCTGAGGCAGCATGATAGCAAGACCGCGGCATGCAACGCAGGGAGACAGAGGCGGAGGACAAATATTAAATCATGGGGTGAAGAGGTGATAAAAATTTGGCGAACTGTGATTGAGGGACAGCACATGTGAGAAATTTAATTTGCGGATGCACAGGTGAGACTAATGCTGGGTGTCTGCTGTTGTGAAAACAAAAAGCAGACGTGACCTTGCACTTCAACAAGTCCGGGCCTTGTACAGTGAGAATGTGTGTGCGTGTGCGTGGGTGTATTACTCATGCTGTGGGGACATAAATCTGTTCCCATTAGACCTGGCTTAAGGTTGAAGTAAGGTTAGGTTTAGATTAAAGTTGGGATTAGGGTTTGGGTAAGGCTTCAAAAAATGTATTTTAGTCAGTGTAATGTCCTCTGAAGTGATGAAAACACTGCTGTGCCTGTGGCTGCTGCACATCTCAAAGGCAAGTCCTGAACGACTGAAAGAAAAGCTTCGGGCACACTTTCCCAACATGTCCCTGAACGTCCTCCAGCAGGACGGATCAATCATTCTATCAGTTCCTCCATCTGTCTCAATGCATCATGGTCCCTGTAGTTCTGCCCAGCAACAAGTACCCCTATTTGTCTCCGCTGCTATCCAAAGTGACAAAGCATTTCCAGCTGTGTCCTTATTCATCCCACGTCACCTTTCCATTTGGCAGACAGCATGACTCCACTAATTAGTGCACTTTATTATTAATTCCAATGATTAATTAGAGAAAAAGGTGTCTTGGCGAGATGACACAGCTGTCTACTCGTGCCACGACCAGAGGTGAATTCATTTCCTGCAGAACGCCATCACTCTGCCTGCCGTGCTCTCTCAAGGTGTCAGCTTCATCTAACCACTCGTGGCATTTATCGACATTTTATTCGGGTTTGTGATCAAGGACATTTTTGAGTTGCAGATAAAAATGATGACACAAGCCTCCTAAATCTGGTCTGGCAATGATCCAAATGTGTTGTCCTTCTTTTTATATTTCTCTAAAGTCATATGCCTCACCAGATGTACAGCGTAAGCCTTCTTTTCCTCTACTTTAGCATTCTTTATAGCCTATCATAAAAGATAAGGCTGTAAACTTTAATTACATGGGGGTTCAAAAGTGGAGATCACCTCTAATTTACTCTGATTAGACGAGCCTAAATTTACCTACAAATTTCACTTTTAACTTTTGAATGGTTTTACTGCCCAGCAACAAACCTTTGCCCCCCAAAAATAAACTTTAATCATGTGTTCATTAGGATAGAACTTCTTCTCTGACAAAAAAAAGAGACACAGGAGTCACATGAACTAGATAGCTAATTTCCTCTCTGACAAGGTAAATCATGATGGCAGATTGCGTTAGCTAATTAGCATAGCATCCCTCATTAAAGCATTGGTGTGTACATGTGCGTGCAAGTCATCTGTCAGGAGTGCAGCAGGAGGACTAATTTAAAGGGGTTTTTTGATGCCGAGCAGGATATCAGTGTTTGCGTGCGCACTGTGAGCTGGTGGGGGAAAGCAGTCGGTTTGGCAGCTGAATCGCCGACAGGCTCGAGGATCATGCCAAAAATATGTGTTGTCACCTGCCAAAGGCTGACTGGTCAGTTTATATTTAACTCTGTGAGGAAAAGAGTGAGTGTTTACTATCCCATCAGCACCATCATTTGTGTCCAGGATGACTCAGCCAGAAAGAAAATGTGATTTACTTGAGCTTGAAGTACTTTGGAAGCATGTAAACAGTATATTTTGTCAGACTTTCTGCCTAAAAAAAGTTCAGGTAAGCTAAGTTAAATTTAAACTGCAAGTGTGAAGACTCAGCACGGTTGTTTTTATGCAAATTGTGGCATTGCAATACATATTGGCACTCACCGGAGACATAAAAGTCTTAAAGACATTGCTCTGCAAGACATTATTCTGTGTGTCTGGGATGCTATTCCAGAAATATTCTTCTATTTATAAGTCTGCTGTCGTTGCTTTCATATTTTCTCTTTATTTATTTGTTTCTACATGCGAAGCAGCTCATGAAACTAGTTTGTAACTCACTCACAGACTCAGATTCATCTAAATTTTGCAGGACGCAGATTCTCTGTCATAGAGGCTGGTCAGAAAAGTTGAACACTTGACACGACAGGAAATTAGATTATTCACTAATTAATAATTGCAACAGCAGTTTAGACCCCAGTTAATGCCTTTGCCACTCATTACCTGCAGGTGGCACAGGAGCTAAAATTGCTAAAGCTATTCCTCTCCCTGTCTGTAGATGGGGCAAATTGGCTAATCTGCTGCTGCTACTCTTGCTTACAGGCCTGGTAACACGAGAACACCAGGGTTTAGCAAAATTAACCGAGCGTTTTTGCAAAATACTTCTTCGTGGTGGAGTGACTATACTCGCAGTCTAGTTGGTAATCATTCTGTTCAATAAAAAAATTACTGAAAAGGGAGAATAACATTCTACAAGCTAATAAGTTTGCTAACGGTCAGTTAGTTAAATTAATTAATGAAGGTTAATGGCTGGCTGTTTGTGTCTTGAACTGCAGATCTGGACCATCGGGGCTGTGGCTCTGCTAATAAATCATACTGACTGAGTCTAGTTTTGTGTAGTTTGCAGTGACTCTGTGTGCTTGTTGCATCTTCAGACAGGATGAAATGTGGACAGAGTAAGTAATGCAGGACCCAGCTTGTTTAAAACTTGCAAAAATGCTATCTCACAGTCATCTTGACATTTTGTTGGAAAAATAGAGAGAACTACCACAGAGTAAAAGTATCTCTTATACTGATTTATATTTACCAGCTGCACCCTCTCTGTCTGCATCTCCTCTTTTGCAGCTGGAGTGAATTTAATGAGAGAAATCAATAAACTAAAATGGCTTCACTTTTATATGAAAAAGTTAGCATCACTAATGTTTATATTTTCAGCCCATAAGGCAGTAATGTGCCCTTTGTCTGGGGGATTTCTGCAGTATTGTGCTCTATCAGAGCCAGATACCACACCAGTGACCTTTTAAGTTAAGTGACACCTCTAACCAACCCTAGCCAAAGATTTATTGGCTGCTTTGCTGGACAAGATAGCTGAGAAAGCAGCTGCACTCTTACTGATCTGCTGGTAGGAGCTTCACTTCACACTGTCCATACTGTTTACGTGTACTGTGCACTAGAGCAGCAGCGATTAGTGGAGCAGTCGAAAGAAAATGAACTGCTGATGAATCAGTCCTGTAATTTTTCAAGCAAATGTGTCAAACTTTCACTGGTTCAAGCCTCTTAAATGTAAGGTTTTGCTGTATTTCTTTGTCATTGATGACAGTAAATGAAGAGTTGGACAAAAGAGGCAATTACTAAAAACTTCAAAGATAAATTTGTGTATTGGAAGTGATATGAAGAACAAGCAGACCCTGTTTGTTTCAAGGTTTTCCTCGTGCGGCAGTTGAAATCAAGCTTTGAATATGATCAGTTTGCCACTTGGAAACTCAGGCAGAGATTGCATAAATGTGTGATCATGTGTATGTGAATCTTAAAGACTTACATACTCAAACGCGGTTCATCCATTGCACTCCAGTTAACCCTAAAGGCTGGATTTTGTTCTGAGAGAGGACGCTTGCACACACACAAAAACACACAGCAGCAATTTCAGACGTAATAATTCTACCTGCGGCTTGTCCACCAGGCATCTTGCTGAGTGTCATTATTTATAGTTCTTCTGCTGTGCCACTCTCCATGCTAGAATATTCTAATAACGCTTTCCTTCCATTTATTAGGTTTCTGGGGCCTGTGTGTTGACCACAGCAGTTCTCAGTTCTGCTGCAAGGCAGAAAGTTAAACTTAAGGTCCCCTATGGAACTGTTAAAGTAACAACAAAACTCCTGAGTGCAATTTTAGCACAGAGCAGCAGAAGATGGCTCACTCTTGCCTACTAATTGAAAGGCTGTGGAGATCCCGCACAATCAGCCCCTTCCATGAGTGATTATAGATCTGACTTGGTGACCCTGAATACAAATCCCCTATAGTCTCTAAACCCTCCGGTGCCTCCTTAAAGCCTGGCAAGAGTGACCAGACTGTCAGGGTGAGTTTCCAGCCTCCGTGGGGTCCTCATTATATGTGACAGTGAAACCCTCACATCTCCTTTGAGCTCACAACTTTCTACTTTCTCCCCATTTGAATGATCCCACATCCACCGTTACCACCTGCTTGTTTCCCGCTTCCTAACTGATCACATAAAGCTCCCCTGCAGACAGATACAAACCAAGAGCACGAATGGCCTCAAATTCGTACAATCAGTTCTCGTTGAAGCTCACGCCGCTGCCCTTTTCTGAGCTGACCCCTCTGACACAGAGGCTTGAATTACCCTCAGCAGAAGGAGCAGTGCAAATGAAATATCAATGATTGCACTTTGTCTGTCAGGTTCAGCGTGTGAAATAAGGCTTCATTACATCCTGGAGTGGAGGCCGTGCACAAAGAGGCAATGAGATGTCCTTTTTATATGTTAATCAGATCTTGTTTGGTGGCAAGTGGAGCTCCTAATAATATAAGACCACAGAATTCAGTCACATTTATTTCTATAAGAGGCTTTTGTTGATTTTTGCAAGGTGTAAGTTATTTCCTTGCAGCAGTTTGCTGTAAAGGCCTGCTCCGATACGATAATGCAGACATGATGCACATGTTTTTTGATTCAGTGTGACTTGAACTTTTCGAGGATATCATAATCTCAGATCTCCATTGCAAATAAATGGCCATAAATTAAGTTGGAAATCATAGAGAAAAGATGCTCCATAGCTTCAGAACTTGCATTCTTCAATATCAACGTAGCTGCCTGTGCAAACATGAGGGGCCACTTCCTCATTCGGCATACTTTTAATGTTGCCAATTTGCCAAAAAAAAAAAAAAAAAAACCCAAACAGGCTCAAGTTGTAGCCCACAGTGTAACTATCTCCCAAAGCATTGTGGGAGCTGCAGGGCCACAATGTAGAGAAACTTAGAGCATGATTATCCCTCAGATAAAGATAGGAATGATCCATTATTATTAGTGTCTCGTTGCATTATTGATATATATTTTCGACATCACAAAGGCTCAGATTGTCCCACCAACATGGTATTCATATTCCTGTAGCACTGACACTCTCCTCAGATGCTGGATTTGTCCTTTGAGAAGAACAATATACAGCCTGCCTGTGACTCCTCTAAAAGCCTGTAAATAAAGAGAGGGTTCAGTAATGGTGGTGCGACTCACTCATCTCTTTCGGCCGGTCCCTACTGATCTGGTGTCGTGCACAGTGTTGTGTGCTTTCCTGGAGTATGTGAATTTCCCGTCGTATGCCGTGTGTACCGTGGTGACACACTGGCACACACACACACGTACATTAACACACACACACACACGCACAGATAGACGGGGAGCTATGTTCTGATCACTGCCAAGCCAAAGCATGCAACATGATAAGAACTTTTTTTTTTTTTCACATGAACACAGATGCATTACATGTGTCAACAAGGAGGCTCACCAGTTTCCAGCATGGGAAAGACCCTACAGTACACACATCAATGCATTATGGTAGTTTTACATTGCATAAATTACACTTTTGTTACATGGTAATATTCATACATGACTCTTTCAAACTTAACGTGACCACAGTGGAGAGACAAGCCCGAATGAAGTGAACATGAGTGACGATGGATGCAATGAGGTGTGGGTGCCATGTGGAGTTATGTCGCTGTGATGTGATGTGGTGATGCCACGTGAGTAAATGATCAACAAATCACTGACAACAATGCGGAAATACAGAAATCAACAACAACAGAATACAGCTTTCAAAAAGAGATAAGACGCAACAAGAACAGAAAAGAAAGACAAAACCACAAGCTGCTTTCTGTCTCGGCCCCAGAGAGTCCTCCTTTGAAGTGGTTTGCTTCAGAGATTGGTGCAGGGGGGGAGTTGAGGAGTTGGAGGAGTTGACAAGTTAGCAAAGACCTTCTGTTGTGCACTTTGTTTGTACCTTTAGCTAATGGTCCCTAAGCCCAAAGCAATCACAAAACACAACAGCACCAAACGGCTTCTATCAAGCAAAGTTCAAGCTGCTGAACTCCGATCGATTCTTGTCTCTTTTTCTTTTTGTTTTGTTTTGGTTTTTTTTGTCTGCTTTTCCAATTTCCCCTCCAGCTTTGATCTTTATGAAAGTCACACCTGTTCAATTTTAACTGCTGCCTCTGGAATCTCCACATGTATTTAATGGAAGCTCAAGGAGTGTTTTGGGATACTGCAAGACTGTGAGACTTGACTCAGTCACCATTTATCTGATAAACAGCTTTATGAAGCTGCTTTTTATTTTTGCTTTTCTTTAAAGTGGCAAACAAATCCATAACAAGAGTTCCCTGATCTCCTGCATTTCTCTGTCCTTCAGTCCATCCATGTGGCTGATTTAATACACACCAGGCCTCTGCGGTGTTTAAAGTGTGATTTTGATCTGTGCTTGTTGGCCTGCCACTTATTATATCCAGCACCGCGGGGGCTACGGTTTGCCATCAGCACACGTTTGCTTATCTGCTACTTTCTGCCAAGCTCAGACAATGCAGCAAAGCAGCCCTGTGCAATGTGCAGCCCACAACAAACAAACCATTTTGGGGTGGATGGCTTAATTGCTACTGATGAGCCTTGGCCAGATGAATGCCATAATTTTCAGTGAAGCTCTGGTGGTAGAGTGCACTTGGGTGAATAAAAGCAGCATGCAAACAACATTTTGCGTTGTCATTTCTGCTTGAAGGGGGCGAGATAATAATCATCACAGGCCTTTATTATTGCTTTTTGTCATTCTATATTTTGTAGACTGCCTATTCAACAGTAAATATCAATTATTATACTCCCCCAAAGCCGTCATACAAAGGTACAGTTATTCCGGCAGCTAATTATTAGTTGTTCTATTTTCATATTTCCCAGGATAACGGGTACAAATTACCGCATCAGACTAACATTAGAGCTTTTAAATTGGCTGACTTGAAAAACTAAATAAAAGACTTGGAATTCAAACAGAAGTGTTTGTGCACAGATGGATTTCCAACTGGCGGCATCAGCTCTATCATTGTCATATGCCACTGAAAGATAACAGCGTTATCATCCTGCTTTGCTTGCTAAACTCAATGTAATATTTTTCCAATTATTCAAAGCTTCACCCAGGACTTGACCATTGTCCAGGAAATGGGATCTTGGTGTGATTGATTTGGATATTACTACTGTGTTCCAGTGGATTCATCTCAATAGTCTGGCAAACAAAGCGCTGACACTCTGTGGGAACAACAAGTCTTGTCTAGTGTGTCTCAGATGCACTCGGAAAACAATCTCAGAGCCTCAAAGAGACCCTAACCCAAGCTGATGGGACAGAAGTCTTCCTCTTATTGGCTCATTGTTAACACGAAGGGGAAGAAATTCAGATTGCCCCTGGAGGAAACTGAAGCATTTACAACCACTTCAACTTAGGGAACACTGCTGGGGTAGTTGTGTTGCCTAAAGTAGCTACTGCAGCACCGCTACTAACAGGATGCATGGTAAGTGGCTGCAATTAAAATTTACAGAAAATAAAAATCAAATTTGTCAAAGTAAATAAAGAAGTAAAAGAAATATTTGTGCAGATGTTACAAGGATGCAGTCGTCTTACCTGGGGACACAGGCAGTAGAGGTCTCCCCCTCGGGGGCCTCGGGGGCGGGGCAGCAGAACTGGTGAAGCACTGTTTGATTGCTGTGTGAAGAGCAGAAACAGAGTAACAGAATCAACAGATGATCAAAAGGGTTTCGTTATGTACTTCATGTAAAAGGTGATCTTTCTTTTGGTTATTATTTTTTTCTATCCCTTAAAATTGGCTATTTTCTTAACCCCTCCCCCAGTTAATTATTGTCCAATCATAGCTTAGCAACTGTAATGTAACATGCAAACGTTATCTTGTGCAGCTAAGTAGCTTATTGCAGTGGTAACCCAGTATTACTTCCAAGGTCAGCGTGACTTCACAAACTAGACTTTATTATTACAGGTTATGTTTAAAAAAAGCCCTGATCATTACAGCACATCCATGAGTAATTACCCGCTGTGTGGAAGTCATTACTGTGCAATTAGAGCTGGATACAGCATTGGAGGCGGGTCTCCGTTCATGCCTCTGAACGCTGCTCTGTGGAGCATGAAGCCAAAAAAAAGCCACTTCCTGCTGTAAAGAAATTTCCCAGATGAATGCATGCTGTACATTGTCTATGGGCTGCAGTGGCCATGCAGAACGTGCACCAGAGACTTCCACCGGCTGAGCCAGCTAACTTCCAGTTTAGTTCTCTGCTCACTTGAATGGGGATAAAATGATTTAATGCTGCACCTTGTCTAGACTTTGCAAAGGCTATTAAACCAAATTGACTCATAAAAGGTCAACAAGAAAAAGCCCTTTCAGCCAACAAATGAAGTCAAGGACTAACTGTTTTAAAATTTACTGAGAAGAAGAGGTAAGTTCTTCACCTGGCCACCAGTTGTCCTCAGTGTAATTATTATTCTAGCTCATCACCTGACCAGTCTCCGACCTGCACACCTGCTTCCCATCCATCATTAGGCCCAGTACATACTCCACACTCAGCATTCACCCTCTTGCCAAATTATCTACGATGCTTCCCAGCTGTAGCATTTCCAGCCTTTCCCCTGTTTTGCCTGCTTGCCTGTTTGACCCGTTGCCTGGTTTTTACTCCCTCTTGCCTCAGGCCTTCTGGTTTTGTCAGCATTTTTGTGTGATCTCCCAGACACAACTTCTTTTCTGATTATTGACCAAGGAAAGACTGTTTCACCCGACCACAACCTCAGCCTGCACTGTCTGCTTGTTTTCAGTCCATGTTTTTAAAGCGACTGTCTCCAGTCCTCACACCCCCTCACTCAACCCAGACACAATGCTGCCACAGAGTTTATTTATAGGGAGATTACCCTAGCATAAAATCACTGACCCAGTGTCTGTTTGGTTGGCACAAGACAATGGCTGCTTGCATTTGAGGCATTGACAGCTTTGTCGCCTGGTTTACAGCAGTGCCACTCACACAGGGCCATGGTACAACCAGATGTCCATTACATTCTCAGGCAGTGTTTGTTCATTTACAAGAAAGCTCTGCAGGTCACCTTTATCCAGATCATATCAACATGAAGTGCAACGTGTTTGTAGTCTTAAAAGTGCAGTTTGAACACGGTCTCATGTTCTTGGCTTTGGAAAAGAAACTTAATAAAAGCTGCAGATGAAGCGAAAGGCCACATTCAACATGGTGTGCTCGGCTTTTGATATGCTTTGGTATGCTTTGTCTGCGCTGAGCTGATCTGAAAATGATTTGAAGAGAGAGATACAGACGGAGAGCGTGAGAGTTTGAGTGTTTGATCACCATGGAGATAGACAGAAAGAGACGAGGTTTCACTGTTTCAGCACCACGGACAGAGACGCAGGAGAGTTCAGAAAAAAGACGCCTGCCAAACAAAATATGGACTGCAACTAATAATTATCTTCATTCAGGTTTAATCTGCCTGTTATTTTCTGGGGTCACTGATTAACTGTGTATGAAATGTTGAAAAATAGAGACAAATGCCTCCCAAAACTCATGATGACTCATGACCCATGAAACAATGAGACAATGAAAAGAGGTAAATCTGGACAGACTGCAAAGCATTCTCACATTTTGGCAGAAGAAAAGGAAAATACAGCTTACTGGATAGTGGAAGTCTACCTGTAATGCTTCAAAGCATTTTTTAAGATATTCCCTTATTTTACTGGCATGCACTCCAGATATACAGTCACGAGTGAAGGTTGATACTGAAATATAGTGAGGAAAGAGCAGGAATATCAAATTTTAATGTGCATGTGAGACAGCCATGAGTGCATTTGCTTTTCTCCCTCCATCAGTGTGTCCTCTCCTTCAACCTGAATGCTCACATTCTTGACTTTCATCCATCTCATTCTTCAGTATCGTCCCTTCCCCCCACTCCACTCCTCTCCTTTGCTCCCCTTTCCACTGATTTTCCATCACTCTCTGCAAGTCCCCATCCCCCCATTCCGCGTCCTGCAGGCACGGTGTGTTATGCCAGAGAGGAATTTGCTCAATTACTCTTGCTGTCAGAAGATGTAGCCAGTAAAAAGAGCAGCCGCTTTCCATATGCCGTGTCCTATCCCTGGACACGGGACATGGAGAAGGACGGAGAGCAGACAGGTGGGATATAAAGATGAGAAAGCAAGGCTAATATTCCCAGCAGCAACCACACCTCCATCCCTTATCACCCCGCTGTTGCCTTTTTATCTTCTGCCCTGTAGTCAATCTCCCTGGCCTCATCTCTTTCTGTTCCCCTTCCTGTCTGTCCCCTGGGGGAGGACAGAGAAAACAAGGAGACCTGCATGTCTTCTTGTATACCTCCTTCAAGAGCGTGACTGCTGGTTCACCTCAAGAGCACTTCAATCTGTTCAGCCTAACCACCCTGTTCTCCGTGCTGTGAAGTGCAATAGTTTATCACACGACACACAAGGTCCTTTGAAAAAACTGAAGTTAGAATTTTTAGGCTCGGCAGAAACAGAGGAAGACCTTAAAAAAGGAGGTTGGGGGGTATTTGACAGCAACAATAGCAGACAGTACAGGGAGGGTATGACAGCAAATTAATTCCCATTGTTAATGTCTCCTCTAATTGTGTTCGCCTTAACGACCGTGACACCGCTGTGGCCGTTTTTAATAGGTCGAGAACACAGGCGGTCTCTGGGGGGACACCGATTAGTGCAAGCGTTGGAAGCAGCAGAGCCACTTGTTCACACAGATAAAGGGTGTATATTCTACAGGACAAGGTAGAAAAACATCAGGGTAATAGACGTGAATCAACGGTGTTGAATTAGTGCTGCTGTAATAAAGGCCGTGAGTCACATCCACTGTGTCAGCATGAGTAAAAGCAGTAATTCTTCAGGATATGACAGAAAATGATCTTATTATAAACATGCCAACTTTATAATTGAATAAATTTGGGGGATTTTTTGGGCTAGAATGGAATTTTCATACAGTCAGTGGCTTGAGCATCTCTGAATAGTTCAACATTGCCAAGAGTTGTACGCTAAATATGGAGTTAGAGCTAGCAGATTAGCTTAGCATAAAGTCAGGAAACAGCTCTGTCCCAAAATTAAAAGATCCACCTACCAGCATCTTTGAAAATTTCTTATTAGTTATTGCCTGCCAACCCCATGGTGATGACACGACAGTTTCCATTTTTCCAGTCTTTGTGCTAAGCTAGGCTAACAGGCTGCTCCCTTCTGCTTCATATATAGCGCACAGATATGTGAGTGGTATCGTTCTTCTCATCTAACTCTCAGCAAGTGAGTGAATAAGCTGATTCTGAGTGCTGACCGATACACAGTAGGTATGAATAAAGACGACATGATCTCAGACATTTCCAAACCTGCTGAGTCGTCCTTTTCTTGACGACAGCGTGGCGCTCATTTGAATTTAATCAATGGGTATTATTGGCGAGGGGGTGAAGCGTGTAGAGGGGTTAGTTGATGACGAGGCACAATGCACAGAAACAGGGAGAAGTGACATGTAGCCTCGCTGAGCCAAACTGTGTCATAAATAAAATAATACGGTTACATCTGAATCATTGATTTCACACCATATTTGAGAAAATCACCTCACGGATGAAGCCCTTTTATCTTTTAAAGCACCTTCCTTTTGATTCATCTTCACCATCCTTTGATCTCTGACTCCTCACAATTTTCTCTCCATTACTTTTGCCATCACTCTCCTCAGTTTTACTATCACCTCCATCTTTCCGCTCAAAAACAGCTTGCAAGCATTTTACAACAACTTTGGTTTACGAGGGCACCTTTTAAAAGGCACCGCTGTGCTGCAGAGATAGCACACACACGACTGAAACTGCATAAAAGTCAGCTCTCATCTGCTCATGCTAGAAACAAGCTGATATGAGAAGACTAGGAGCGATAGCTCCCTAATTAATCTCCGCATTTCATTCCACATTCACACTCATTGTGTCGACACACATTCCCATGTTCAGGATTACGCATTTCTTCCACATCGACACGAATTCTGCTCGGCACATTGGAAACTTTGCAATACAAACCCTCTCCTCCGTTTTCAAACACGCCTCCCCCGAACGCCACGCGCTGTTTGATCAACACGGGAGTCGAAGATTAAACTGAACTCACATGACTTGGTTTCTGATCTTCCACACCACTGACTCAGCTCCCCTCGTGGTCTTAACCCACTAACACCACCTATAAAAAATCTATAAGCTTTTATAAGCTCTTCCACACACTGGGTCTGTTTGAGGGAGAGTGTAATCTGCACACCATGGTTTCATTGTATTTTGTTTTAACTTCTCGTGTCTAATGTGTTTGTCGATGCACTCCTCCTTGTGTTGAATTCGGCTTTGCTGTGTCAATAGCTCTCCGGCTGATTCAACTCGGCTCAAGGCAGAAAAAGATCTGTGCACGCTGAAGTGATGCATTTTGAAGCATGGGACGGGGGGGGGATCAAAGCTCACAATAATTGATGGATTAGTTTTCACAGACCATTTCCTTTGCAGTCAGGGGAAAAAATAGTTGTGAATATGCTCACTCATTGAAATAACATAATATGCAGTATTAGGCTGCCCATGAAGGCCAAACATGGTAAACAAAAAGACAATTGACCTTGGAGGAGGCAAACATATTAACAACAGTGGTACGGCTGATGCACAACTGTTTGCTTAAAAAGGGATTTCTGGGTTTGTTGCCATTATTTCTTTTCCTTGTTTGTTTTGACACAACACTTTGGAATAAATGAATTTCAGAGTCAAGGTCAAAGTCAAATCAAAAGCAGAATTTGGAAAGAGTCAGAAAAACATGCATATATAGCGATAGTAAGGCAAGTTAAAAATAATCCCTCACTCACACGCGCACGCATGTACAGTTACTCTTCCACCATACTGAGCAACAGAGGCTGAATGTGCTACAGAGGTCATAATCCAACACCCAGTTGGACCTCTAGCTGCAGGTAGCCAATGCCAGTAATAGCTTCTGATTGGCCTGCGTGGTTTTAAGGTTAGGGTCATGTCACTTCCTGATAGTGCTTCAGCTGTGTTTTTCCTTTTTTATTTGGATGGATTTGGATCTTTTAAAACAGTGCTTGCGTAGGCAGGATCTTTTCTTCAGAGCAAAGGGGGAAAGACGCTCTTTCAAAACTATCCGTATACGTGTGGACAGGCTATAAATCCTCAGCGAAACAACCTTCTATTTAAAATGGTTTCAACCAAGCTGCTCTGTCAGTCATGCATATTTACTGTATTTCACATTTAGAAAAAGGTAATAAAAAAGGGTGCTCTGCATCAGCAAAAAGATCATCACAACCCTTGAGATTAAATTTACACTGGCTAATATATGGATTCCACAAGTCAACTCATCTCATGGCGGTATTGCTGGAAGCACTTCTATCATGTAAAATCAAAAAAAAAAAAAAAAAAAGACACTCAGAATGTTTTTGCAATACTTCACTTCCATTTGGCAAATTGGCAGTCGCTGTAAGTGGCAGTTTATCACTATGTTTTACAGGCTGAAAGTGTGCAAGGCTGTCGCAGATAGAAAAAAATTAACACACACACCCAGAGCTTTGTGGTGGAGTGTCAGGTTAAAGTGATGTATTAAACATGATTGTGCAGAGGATTATAAGCAGACACATATCCTTGAACTAAATCACACTTCTCTTGTGTGAGCTGCACCACACACACACACACAGATACACACCTCAAAATTCAGTCCTGAAAGCCTACCACATTGACTCCTTTACACACACGCACAGTGAATTAAAAAAAGCTTCCTTGAAAGATTTACGTCAGCGCGGGCCATCCCAAGCGGCTTAGCTCGCCTTCTGCAAGCAAAACCCAGAGAAGAGGAGATGGACGAGAGAGCGAGACCACTTTTCCCAAGAGGAGGGCAAACAAAGGAGGACGAAGAAAACACTGTGGCCTTGAATTCTATCCCCTAAAAAACTCCAATGCCAGGAAAGCAGCAACATCTGAGCCTTATTCACACCTCTATGAGGTTCCACTGCGGCACTTAAAAGTAAATACGAAACGATTTCATTTATGCTGCATCATGTCTGTCTGAACGCCTCTTGAGATCACAAGTCAAGATCGCACAGTTGTAAGAGAACAGACAGAAGAGAAGGAAATGTGCTGGGTGATAACTTTCATATGAAAATCGGACCTTCTTGAAGATTCTTGAAGATTTCATTTGAATGTTTACCAGGCCGTTTAAGAGCAGCACGTCATTGGTTTCAGCAGCTGCAGAAGAAAAACTACACACGATCGAAAATATCAAACGTAAATGTCAAGTTTTGATGTCATCCCCTAAAAATCAAAGGAGGAGTTCTTACTAGATTCTCAACATTTTACGTACGTCTTCAACTCAACTCCCCACTGCTGGTCCCCCTTCAATAAAACTTAAAAGGGAAGCCTTTGACGAAGGAGTAAAACAAGCAGAGAAGGAGAGAGCTGAGCCCGGGGGGGAGCAGGAGCGA
Source organism: Chaetodon auriga (assembly GCF_051107435.1). NCBI lineage: Eukaryota > Metazoa > Chordata > Actinopteri > Chaetodontiformes > Chaetodontidae > Chaetodon > Chaetodon auriga. Next base: position 12,690,688 of record NC_135095.1, on the reverse strand, counting down.
ACCACTTCCTGGTGCTCGCTTGTCAAGAAAGAGCTCCGTCAGCTGAAGGGGTTCAAACTGACAGCGAGCGGGATTTTTTTCTACCGGACAAGTTTGTGTTAGAAATGAAAATATAGTGTTTTTTACCAAGCAGTTACAGTATTGTGACAGAAATTTTAGTCAGTATGGTACAGGCATTACAGAGGAACAGCCGTAAAAGGTGTGTTGTCTTTAGCCACAAAAAAACACAACAGCTAGCAGCTAGCTTGCAAACATTGTTAGCTTAGCTGTTCCGACTGAAATGATTCTCATACTGATTTAAAATGTAACTAGTTTTGTGTTTAGAAAGGAAAAATGTGAAAATATCTTTAATATCGTTCTTTTTGCAACGCATGACATCTCAGGGTAAACTACTGTTAGAAAGACATTCTTACAAGATGGAAACTTTGCCACCATCAAAAGAGAAAAAAAAAATCACAAAAGGATGAATTTCAACTCGTAGCGGAAAAAAAAAAAATTGTCGTCACTCATTTTTCCATGAAAGCAGAAGTTTTTCCTACTGTTTTCATCTGATCTCCAGCTGGTGCCTCCATTACTGAGCAGTTTTAGCAGCTCATATCGAGCATCACGCTACACTGTGTTGCTGCAGGGCCATCTGCTGAAGACTTGGCAGTGGGTCAAATTTCACAGATATTTTCCATGCTTCATGCTGCTGCTTGACAGCTATCAAGCTGACGTGGTTGTCATATATGAACTAGGGCTTGGGCTGATTAGGAAAATCCCATCAAGCAGATCAGCAACAGCACCCATACATTTTGCGCTGAATTATTTTCATTTATACACTGAGGGAGGCACAAAACTTCAGCATTTGTAAATTATGGTTTTGGATTTCTGCACCAGGAAGGAAAACTGTGCAGGACAAGAAGGAGGAAGAGATGTAGGCAGATGATGGAGGAGACGTGACGAAAAAGATCACGTCATCCACGTGCAGTAACTTCTTTCCTTGAGTTCCCACACGTATGACTCATTCAGGTCCTGCTCATCTCATTCGCTTCTTTTAGGATGAAACCTCCAATGACATCACTGGCAGAGTCATCAGCTCCTCCCCCTGGCAATGCGTACCTGATGATGTAATCCTGGCATCAAGGGGTTGACAGAAAGGCGTTGATGATATAACCACAGTGCAGGGGGAGGGCAAGATGCTTTTATGGTCATCTGAATGTGAAGACAGTCTACTATGTGGAAAACCCAAATTCTTATTAAATGTCATGAGGTGAAGCACCAACGAGGCACACACACACACAGAATTTAATGCACGGCCACTCACACCAATGCAGGTTAGTCATTTGTAGTCGTGGCCTTCAGGATAAGATTCAATTCTCCACTCAACCAAGCATTTAATGCAACGTAACAAACCCACCTCTATATTAGCACACAACAAAAACTGCAGGCGAGCAAACATAAACAAGAACAATTCAAAAAGTGATCATTTATATGAGAGGTAAGATAAGGTAATTGATGTAGGAATGTGTAAAAAAATAAAATGAATAATTAAGCATGGGTGTAAATTAGTAGCCAAGGACCATGTCCCCTGTTTTTTCTCATGCACAGTACAAGAAAATTAAGGCTGGCCTCAGTTGAGGCTTTGTGTGATGTGTTGAAAAGACTAGGAAAGCCGATTGGACATGCTGTGCCTGTTCCGATCAGCTCTCCAATGCCTCGCAGCCTTAGGTGGATAGCTCTGAACATTACTCTGGGTCGTAAAGTTAACCATACCTGACGTTTCCCATGGCAAGTGTGTGCCTGTGCATCGGTGTGTTTGTACACAAAGCAACAGTGGACATGGAGATTAGACTGGATGGAGAGCAATGGCCAACAAATGAATCCCAGTAATACTTGTACTAATACATAACATCACATTACATCTTTCCTTTTGAGAGGCAATATGTGGCTTGTAAATAGTATACAAATGCACATTAAAATTCTTAACCGCAACCTTGCATGAAATAAACATTACTGTTGCAACATAAACGAGGGTTGAACAATCAATCGTTTTTATGTTGAATTTTAAAGAGTGCAATTTTCAAATTGCACGAGCTATTACAACCTACATAATTAACAGTGTGTGACCAAGCTGTGGCGAGTACAATTTTAAACCAGCGACGTTTGATTTCACCAATGTGTTACTGCCACCAGTAAATTTACTCAACTGTTTAATGGACATTGACAAAAAAAAGAGATTCTCATGTTTACTCTGTCTTTGTGTCCTTTTTGACGAAAAAATGAGGAACGAGATTAAGAGTGTCTTTCTGCTGTTCATGAAGGCCAATGTTGTCTTTTTATACATAAAAATAGCAGGTAGCCTGGCAGTTGATAAATGTAAAGACATTGCTGATGGACAGAGATGTCTGAGTCGGCCAGTTAGACTTTCAAGCATATGATGTCATCCTTAAGCTTTTCAGATTAGGAGCTCTGAACTGAGACCTCCAGGATTTGGGGCTATGAAGTCGTCTTTTTATGTCAGTTTGTGAAGCTGAAGCTAGCTCAGGCAGCTAAGGTTCAGATTTGGGGTTGCTGCTGCCTCCAAATGGAACCTGTAGGTCCTCAGCAACAAATAACTGCATTATTTCATCTGTTTTTAGAAGCAAAATAACTTTATACTATCATAACCACAGATATAGGCTTAATAATCAAAATTTCAATTACAAAATTATGCAGAAAATCACTACTAGATCAAAACGTTCAGCTCTAATGCAAGTCCATAATTTAACCACTCGTCTAACCCTCATTGGACACACATACGCGCACACACACAGATGCACACTAGCACACATGGTGCAAAACAATTTGGATTGTCTGCTGAGGGATTTTCAGCACTAAGCTCTCAGGAGGTGAAATCTCTGTGACAGATGGGTGGACATTTTTCCACAACTGCACATGGTTCCTTCTTTCAAACATCCCTTTTCCCAGAGCTACACAGGTCATTAGCTCACTGACCAATGAGAGTCGCGCCACGGCATTATCTGCCCTTGAGGAATCCCACCGTCTCAGAAGGACAAACACTGGAGTAACACACTTTTAAATGATGCATAATTTTCAAGACATCTGTAAGTGTTAGTCTACGGTCCACACATTTGCATTATTACAACACCTCATATGTTAGCAGCCGCTGACTGCCAGCTAATAAGACCTTTTGTGCTGAAAGATAAAACTGGTTGTAATGCATTACAGGGCCATGAAAAGAGTGTGATAAGAGGGGTGTATTATCAAGTGTTACACTTATCACATCTACACGTTACCACTTTTTTCTTACTTCCACAATGACTGTGCTATTAAACTGTATCGCTGGTAAGCTGCTGTTAAAGTGGCCAACTGCTTAAAATATACTGTAACTGTTGGCTAAGGCTTCTCTTTTATGTAAAAACAACAAGAGATTTGCTTTGATAACAAATTTAAGTATGTCTTTTAACATAATAATTCTATTATTTTTACATTAATGATAATAAAACTGTAAGGATCTGCAGAGACTTTTGATTATTTAATCAAATTATCTGCTTATATTATGCAATCAGATTGAGTGACGCCAGATGACAACACTGATGAGTTTCCCATTTGCAGCCATAACTCTGGAATATGCAGATTGCATACTGATGTCCCACGCTGTCTCCTGATTGCTCATTAGGCATACTGTTCACTTGCATGAAGAAGAATTGAAATGCATCAATCAGATGTGTGAATAATTTACCTCCAACCATGAAGGACGCAACTTACTATGCAGCCAGCGTAACATGACTAACAGCAAAAACATATTCAAATCGTATGCAGAGCTATAATATGGCAGTGCAGTATTTACATATGAAAGATGATGTCATCCGAGACATCTGGATGTGTCAAGGATGAAGATGACACGTCTGTCTTTCAGTAAGTCGGGCATCTTGCCCAAGTGACTGCCAGTTGGGAGCCATGTTGAAAGAAAAACTCATGGTTGGGCCAAACGTTGTCATTTTGATTGATTGGATCATAGAGGCAGAGGACACTGGAAAGAATCTGTCTGCATTTTAGCCAAGTTACAAGCAAGGAAAGTGGGACAACATTTGGACTCTTCAGCCCTGTGAAGCCTCTCAGTATTAAATTATTCTGCCCCTGTCCTGTTCTTTAATCTGTCTAATTATTTAGCCTGTCTGTCATTCTCTTTTGTAGCTACAGTATCATTTTACCATGTTCTTCATAATCATCTTCCCCTGCAACCTGAAAGGTGCATAAAGACTGCCAAAATATACCATCAATCAAAAGCTGCTGGCTGGAACTGACACGCATAAAGAAAGAGATCCAAAGAAATCAATTTCTTTAGTCACTGTATTTTTGAAAGAACACTGAACGAATGAAGAATGTTTTCAGGGGTTTCATATGGATGTAGGTCTGGGATCTGTTTAAAATTTAATAAAATCAGGAAATTCTGACTTTTGATCCAATTTTGTGTGCGCAGTCCTGAATTGTTTCTCTGTGTTTCCGACCACATTTCTGAGAAATACACATTCGGGTAATTGTAACTTTATTTGCAAAGATACAGAGTGGAGCAAACTTATTTATTTCTAACCTGTACTCAGTATAATCAATTTAGCAGTGGTAACGTGTTGACTAAATTGGATCAAACCAACACCTCAGACCAACAGAGATGTCCAGGAAACCAAAGCCTAAGCAAGTTATATCCTTGATTACCATACACCCACCACATAAATGAAAAAGCCCGAAAATGATGCCCTATATCCCCTTACAACAGCTGTTCTCTCTTCCCTTTAACACCCAAATGCAATCTTTAACAGGCAAACACGAATGCACACTGCTGGATTACAGACAACTGGGACTGTCTTTGCTCAAGTTGTGCATGAAAACAGCTAATATTCTACCAGGGAGTCAGGAATCACCCGGCAGCTACGTCCTCTGAGAAATGAAGCAATTTAAAAGCACTACGCATCAAATGTGATATTCATGATTTGCATTCCAGCAGCAGCCGAGCCAAGCCACCCTGTCATAACCGAGCAGACGTGATTCCCATTCAGACCGAGGGGAGGGGAAGCAAAGTGGAGAGGAGAGAGGAGGGTCCAAGTCTCGATGGCAGGAAGGGAAATGTAGAAAGGAGGACAGGGCCAGAGCAAGAGAAGGATGGTGTGGACCAGTGTGCCATTTGAACACCATGCATAGCTGATTTGGTAAGAGGTGAGATGGAAACTCTGCATCTCTCTGGGTAAATGTACATAAAGGTCATTTTGATTCTTTGAACAAATAACTGATACTGTCCATTTATGGTGAGGACGGTGTCGTCCAGCGAGCCACACAGCTGTGTAAGCTTTTAGAAGTCTAACTTTTCTTCAGCACACTGTTAACACAGGTTAGTTTGTTTCACCTTGTGTTGGTCGTGCATTTCTCCCACAAAGCTTAAAGCTTAATATATTATTTGGAAAAAATGCCCTTGATAAACTGAGATAAAAGATATTTTGGCTTGAAGATAAGGATGTGGCACCTGGAGATGAAGGCTAGAGTGGCTCCAAGGGGTTAGCATAGTTGTGGGAGCCTGGCAAAGCTTCGGGCTCATTGATCTGAGAGCATCAGAACCAGGAGACACTGCAGCATCCAGCAGGCAGTCAGCAGGGATATTCTGGAATATATGCATGTGTGAGAGTGTGCTGAACTTCCCAACTCTAAGTGCTATCTGTTCATCCCAGTTTCTTCCTGCAAGAGACGAGGGCAGGAGATGGCACATCAGATGGCATACATTGTGCTCTAGCTGGTACAAAGCCAGAAGGAGGGGAACGAGGGCATGGTGGGCGTCACGGCCAGCGCGGAAAAATATACTGCCAGGTGGCCTGTTAGGGTTTGTGTGCATTAGTGAGTGTTTTGCGTGTAAGAGCCTAATATATCTGCAGGATTGTGTGGGAGGCAGGAAAGCAGCAGAGAAGCACCTAGAGCATTGTGAGAACCCTGGGATTTCCACCTCAGGCAACAGGATTGCTGCCTTTTAGACACGCACACGCCTCTAAACACACCACCTTGCTGTCCCTCTTCTTGAACACAGGGTCCAACCATCACGCTCTCTCACTTCAACACACACGGCATCCCCCAAGTGTATGCAGAGAACCAAAGGACAGGGTGGACTGAACGCAACAGCCCAGCCAGGAGATGGAGATGGGTTAAGTGGTGGAGAGCCTGACGGTAAGAGGATGGGGCTGAATACTGATCCAGACTGCAGAGGTGGCCACTGTAGCATAAGCTGCTGATTACAGGAAAGGGGAACGGGGAGGTGGGGAGGAGAGAAGAGGAAATGTAAAAATACAGTGAGTCTGAAGGGGAGAAGAGACGAGGACAGTCAAGGAGGGGGAAGGAGTAATGAGTTACGGTGGACAAAGGTATCATTTGTAGGCTGGGAACAAGGAGTCAAAGATGGGGAGAAAATGAGGATGCGAACAATGGAAGCTGAGAGTGGGAGGTGTAGTTGACAGGGAGAGGAGGAAGAAAGAAGAGTAGACAGGATTGCTGAAGGCTTCCCTCACATCACACGGGCCCCTTAAGAATCCTTCTCAGACTGAGTAACACAATTGCAACACTTCAGATTCCTCCGTCTGAGAAGTTTGAGCTCGTACCAGAGCAGAAGTCTGCTAGGGACGGAAACAACTTTTTAAACCACATTCACTGTTCGAAAGCTGAAGGCTGCCTTGATTTGCATTCTTCAAATTATGCCACTGGAAGAGATGCGGAATGCATGATGTGAGTGAGCGAGCATTTAATTTTTCATTTCAAGCTTTGCAAATGGATTCTCTGCTTCCTTTCAATCAAGTAAAACCATAGATGAGCTGGGGAAATGGTGGTGAAGTTGGAAATCCAGTACATGCCAGTATTAAGGGATTATTTGGTTACTTGCTTGCTCCCTTGTTTCCTTACTTTGCTAATTAACACAAGAACCTATTCATGTTATTATTCCTAGCCCCATGATACCTTGAACGAGTTTAGGACCCTGCATTCAGTTATTCCTTTCATTGAACCAGCTCCTGCGAAAATTAGCAGTTTGTGACAGGTATCTCCCCTTTTTTAAGAGACTTTGGGGAAATAAATGATGTGGGAACACAGCCAGTCAAACCTTAAACAGGATAATGTGATTAGACCTCTGCCTTTCACTATGAAGGGATGGGACGACGACCTGAAGAAGCGGCTTTGGATAATGAACAGTAGCACTTTTTTGATTCTGTTGCGACCGCCAGTGAAGCGACGACGAATCTGAAAAGCTCTGAAGCTTATCGGTACTTCAATAGAAATAAAGTCGGGCATATTTTATTAAATAGAGGTTGAGCACAACCTTGTTAACTAAGGCTTAGCTTGTTCCTGCTATTTGAGGCTACTTCTGCTGGTTGTCCTCCTCAGGAGAGGGCACAGGTATGATGACATTTCTAGTTTCAAGAAAAAAAGCACGACATTTTGTGAAATATAGCTTTCTTGCTGAGAGTTTGATGAGAATATTGATACCACTCTTAAGCCTGTGCGCAAAATGTGAAGGTAAAGCTAGCAGCCAGGCTAACTTAACTTACAAACCTAAAACAGGGGAAAAGCTAGCCTGGCTTAGTACACAGGTAACAAAATTCACCTACTCACACCTCAAAAGCTCACTAGTTAACCTGAAATAACGTGTTTCTTTAATGCATACAAAAAAAATGTCAAACCTATCCTTTAAAGTGTGACAAACTTTGATCCCACATCAATTATTACACCTGTAGCATACCGCTAACTCTCACAGACAGTTCAGCAGCAGGAGTAACCAGGAGTGGGGCCATGTAACATGAGGCTTGGAATAACGTGGCTAAATATACAGACACATAAAAACTCAACCCTCATTAGTAAGTTTGTGACATGTCCCTGTCGTCCACCCGTTAATAGAAATGTATCACTTCTCCGGCGGCACTGACAGCACAGTGATAAACCATCTTGTCCGACCAGGATCAATGCTGAGTGGAAATTACAATGCGCCATCACATCTCCTTCTTTCATGTATCATTGCTTTTACATTAAGGATAAGATAGTGTACAGTGCGTGCTCTCTCTCTCCAGTTGTCTTCCTCTCTCATCATTCTGCAGAACTGTCAGGGGGCATGGTTGGTAAGTCACGAATGAACCTACTTATTGAATCCCCCTCTGGCATTTATTTTGTACAACTCATATCTTTGCGGGTTTGTCTGTTTGCCCATGTCTGGGGGAAACCATGTGAAAGCAGTTTTTTTTTTCTAGTATGCATGCTAATGTATACTATTCCTGACCTGTGCTCTTTAGGAATTATGTCTTAATGGCACCATAAATCAATCTGGATTAACAGAAACAATGCAAATGCAGCCGAGTGGAACAGATGGGGCTCAGTGCAGTGCGCTGTGTGTAGTGTGCATGTGTGTGCAGCTCTGGCAGCGGCAATTCATGTGACCTTGATAGTCGCAAGCAAAGAACAGTCAGCACTCGGGACAGTTCTGAATATAGTGCGAATAAAAAGAAGATTTCATGTTTTATTGTTTTACAAAATTGAATCAAAGGGGATTTAATGTGCTTTTGATCAACACTGATCAACGTCGCTGTGAGGATGTTGCTCTGAAGCAGGTCCTGGAAAGCTTGTGAGGGTAAGCGAATGCAGAAAAATACAAGGAGATACTGGACAAAAACCTGATGCAGTCTGCAAGAAAGCTGCAGTTTCTTGGAAAACTTGTTTTCCAGCAAGACATGACATCAAACATAAAGTCAAAGCTGAACACGAATGGCTTCAAAACATCAATGTTGACGTCATAGAGAGTCCAGATCTCAATCCAGCCCAGAATATATGGCTGGACTTGCAGTTTCGTAAAAAAGAATGGAAGAAAATTGCAGCATGAAGTGGGTGACAGACTGAAGATCAAAATTTTAATGGCATTAATCTGTATGACACCAGAAAAAGACACTGACTCACAACATATCTGCAAGGAAGTAGATTTAAACTCCAGGCTTATTAGTACTGGAACTCTGAGGAGGCTGTAGGACTGTGATTTATAGCCGCTAATGTCTTTGTCTTTGCTCTTACCCCCCCCTCCCCCAGTTATGTTCCTCTGAGCGTAACATCTTTCAGCTCGTGTCTTAATGAGGAACAAGCTGTGAAGCTATAGTCTGAACAATCGAGCCTTGATCGTAGGTGTTTATTTTTTTAACGCTGTGAAAGTGCTGCCATTTGTCTCAAAGTCAGGGGCGTGCCTTTAGGAGCTGGTGCTCTGCTCGCTTTTTAACGTGTGTTTACAATGTGACAACGCTCCCCTGGCACCTGTGAAATCTCTACCTCAGCAAAGCCTAAAAAAACAGACACTTTTTTAAAGAACACTCAGCTCATTGCACAGTCAAAGTGTGGAAACACAAGGGGGCACAAAACAGAGAGCTGTAACCTCACCGGAAAGAGCAGCAACCCTGCAAGGGATATGACCAAAGCACTGAGTGCATCATTTAACCAGCTTCTGTTCTGTTAAAACTCACCCAAACACACTTTATCTCCAGAGTTTAGTCCCACCGAGCAGTGTCTACCTTGGTGCAGAATGAACAAACCACCACTGTTAAAATGCCGGCCTGGGCCCCCGAAATCAATAACCATTACGCATGTGATTGATTTAAAAGGGCAACAACCGAGTGCATAATGTGAAGATACAGGAGGAGCTTGAATTACCTGTCAGAAAATTAAGCCTCAGCTTGTCAGGGGATGTGAAGTTAATCAAATGCTAATCATGTGCAATCCAGCCCAGAGCTCGTATAGTGTGATATGATTTCTTTCTACAGGCTACTTCACTTTGGACTGTATCGCTTATTTTTCCGTTTCTTCAGTAGCTTCTATAGAAAATGTTCAGCTGCCAGTCTTTACTCGTGTTTTAACAGGCTATGGCTTCACATCTGATGGCCCTTGAGACAGTGACATTGTTTTCTGGCCAAACACATTTGCTATATTTAGACAGGAAAATTTGCCAGAGTACACTGCGAAAATATCCATCTTATTAGGGTCACTGAATGCAAGTCTTTCATGTGTGTCTTATGAGACGGGGGATGAAGCTACTGACAGTGAAGTAGTGTCTCCTGTTTGACACACTGTGCAGTTTCTAGCATTTCAATAAAAGGTCATGTTGGAAAAGGCAAAAGACCACAATGGTATACAGACAGAAAGGCAGAGCTCGTTTGCATTAAGAGCCTCTTGTGTAAAAATTGTTGGTTTTATCTGGAAAATCAAATTCGAACAGTCCGCATAAGTTACTGGAAATCTCATTAAAATGGAGACTATTTTGTTGCATCGCACACAGCATGAAAGCTACTTACTCCGCTTTCCTGGCCAATCCAACTGAGCGGCAGAGAGCGGTGGGAGTCTGCGGAACCAGGGACTTGCAGCAGGGGCTCCGCTTGTCCTCCTCGGCGGAGTCCGGGCTGGCTTGGCTCGCTTTAGGTGACTGCGGGGAGGTGGGAACGAGCTGCAGCTGCTGAGGGTGGTGGGAAGACGGCGCAGGAGGGGTCGGGTGCTGCTGAGGCTGGGCCGATAGACCGGGAATCTGCTGCTGCTGCTGCGGCGGCGGCGGCTGCTGCTGCTGCGCCTGCTGGCCGAGGTGAGCCGCGGCTTTGTTGCTCCCCGGGTGCTGATGGAGGTGGGTCGGTGCCTGAGGGCTGGCGCTGCGGTGAGTCGGGTGGTGGTGGTGGTGGTGATGTTGAGCGGGCTGCTGGACGTAGTGATGAGGGTCCCGCAACTGTCTGTTCTCTCCTATCAGGTCCTCCACCTTTCGCTCGAGTTCGTCGATGCGTTGGCGCTGCGTCTGGATCAGACTTTGCTGGTTCTGGACGATGGTGGTGAGCTCCTTCAGGTAAAGAACGGCTTTCATTGGATTATCCAGCAGGCTCTCCATTACTGACTGAAGCTGTGGCCGTGTGCCTGGCTGTGTTGACTTCTTCTTCAGCTGATTCTGGCGCTGCAAACCGTCGATGAGGCCTCTGAACAGTGCGTAACCGGGATGCTGTGGCGGCCGTCTGACGCCTCTACGCTCTGCTGGGGTTGTGTAGTCTCTCTCTCTCTCTCTCTCTCTCTCTCTCTCTCTCTCTCTCTCTCTCTCGATACTTTGTGAGGATACCAGAAATGGTGCTGATGCAAGCGGAGGATCAGCATCAGTGTGCGGAGGCGGAGCTGTAGTGGACCGATGATGTCAACACGCAGGGGAAGGAGTGAGGCTGCTCTGCACGTTTCACATGTAAATCCACAGTTTTTGCATCTCATGGCCTCACATATGCTTTGACCAGTGTCTTTGCCTGCCAGATAAATCCATTTTACTGACTAATACCTAGAAGAAAGAATCCCTAAAGACTGTCCTTTGTCTCTGAAGGTATCCTCACTCTACGCGCGCACGCTCCACTGCACGTCCTGGTCACTTGTCTGTCTTTTCAGATGTCAGGTGAGAACTTAAACTAATCCTACAGAGCTAACCCAATCTGGGGATGCATTCTGAGCAGTTTGACGTATGGTGGCCCTCAACACTCAATGCACAGCAATTTAAGAAAGCACATGCAAATAGATGAAACTCAAGCACATTAAGAGGACATCTTCACCAAGTTCACGTGCGCGGCATTTCGAAAAAAAAGCGGCCAAGTGAGAAAACAAACAAATTTTTCTTTTAACATTCTGGTTGCGTGATTCAGATATTATTTGAGGTATCTGCAGTTAATCTGGCGCTCGCCTTTAGCTGATTACCAGCTTCCTGATTCAAATTCTGAACCAGGCAATCAGAAAGTTTCAGCTAAACATCGAAGTACTTGGTTCTGCTGCGTGTATTTGGTTGTGTTTTCACTCTGTACAGCTTTTCCTCAGTTCTGTACATGTTTTCAAATGGATTTAGATGTTTTCTTCATATGCTTGTATCTTTCATGTGTCTTCTTAAGTCGCAGCGCACTGAGCTCTTGTCTACAACGCTGCAACAACTGCCATTTGTCAGCAACTACCTCTCCATTTCCCATTCACTTCAAACATTATATTATCACAGAAGAGGATATAGACTCTTTGAATATGGCCTTTTGCAAAATCTGGTGAAATTTGCTTCTGGTGCTTTAGATGTGACTTCAGCATGTGAATTATAGGAATGAAGACAGTGTGAATGTGCGATGAGATTAGAATTGCTTGTGGTGCTCTTTTTGTGTGTTTGATGGTAACTGTTTCTTTGTTTTGTTTTGTTTTGTTTTGTTTTTTGGATGTTGCCCTGAAGGGTTGAAAAAGAATGGTGTGGTGGAGGATAATCACTAAGGTCTAATGCAGCTCACTTAGTAGCACAGTGTGAAGATGATTTGATCAAAAGCGGATTTGTTTTTACAGAGTAGATGCAGATTCTCTTCAGCATGTTTACATTCACCATTTTCTTTTGCAATGCAAACAAATCATAAAGTTTTTTCAGGAAAAAAAAAAAAAAAAAAAAAAAAAAACTATTCTCTGCTCCTGCTCTGGTGAGATAGCAGTATGGATTTGTGCAAATTGGATCAAGCAAAGGAGGCTGCCTTTTAGTCTGTACTTTGGCGTCTCTGACTTTACCAAAAGGGAAATAAAAAGCAAGTCAACCAGCCAGATAGCATGCAAGCAGAGCAAGGAAAGGAAATGGATTTTAGGTTTGCAGAGATGATCCCTCCTGATACACACTAAGTGATATCTCACAGAGTGCTGGTTGCTGCAGTGTGATGCTTCTCAGATTTGCCCTTTCATTCAGTTGCATTGTAAATGCACAGGGATTTATATTCCTCATTAGTCTATTGGCAAATGAATTGTGCTGTTATATTTAACAGGCCTTTCTGTTTGACAGAACGCTTTTTACTGACAAGATGATCTCAAAGGAAAACTTTTGTTAAAATCTTAATTGTTTATTCATGATTGGTCTTTTTAAAATCCAAAGGGTGTCCACATTCAGCACAAGTAAATGACTGTTAATTAGCATCAAAGTCTAATGAAGCAGAGGACAGTGTGCCAAATCAATCCAGAGCAAGAGTGACATTAATGATATGCTGTGACTAATGCTGTTTTTTGTTTTTTTCATAAGAGCAGAGGCAAAGCTGCAATGGATTTGTACATTTATTTTCTCCCGACAATGTTGAAAGTTTCATGAAACTTTTTTAAACAGCTCAGAGGAAATATAAATATCATAAGACCTTGAGACAGTGACATATTAGGACCACCGTGGTGAGCCATTGTGGGTGCAGCCAGGTCCCTCCTTCCATGTGGCTGCTTTACAAGCTGCATGAAGTGAAAAATGGCTTGCGCACCCGACCAGCGACACATGGTTGGACAGAGACAAAAATTAGTTTGCAGTGGGATTGTGAAAATGGAAATGGTGCCGGCAGTGACTTTGGTACTGGGGTGACGTCTGCAAGGTCCAGCCTTGCTTATTATGGACTCTCTGCTTGAAAAGGTACGACCCACCTTTAACACCAATTACCTTCTGGGGGAGTCGGAGGCCTAAGAGGGTCACACGTCCTTGATCTGAAACAACAAGGACGGGGCACGAAGTGTGATGCGAATAATCAAGTTTTTCCTTCAGTTACTGTGCTTCTGCAAATGAGGAATCATTAAGGATGTTTTGGTAAGAGTCTTTATGAGGCTGTACTTCAGCACAGCCTTGCCTTGAGTTAAATGCTAATGTCAGCCTGCTAATATGATCTCCACAACAATAAATAATGCAGATGCTAAGCAGGTGAAATATTAACCATGTTCACCATTTTTGGTATGCTAAGTAGCACTAAACACCAAGTCGAGCCATGGCTGATGGCGATGTCATGTACTAAATATGATTGTATTTGTCCATCAAGGAATCCTCTTCCGCTTTGATATAGATATTATAGTCTGCACCAAAGTGGTGGCAGACTGGTCTTGCCATCCCTACAGCCATGCCACTAAAACGACTAAAAAAGCACACAAACCTGAGTTAAAAACGTTGAATTTCACTACATTTAAAACCTGTTGCATCTCAGAGAGATCGCTGAAAATCACATTCCTAACTCCTGAAAGAGAGAAGTTTGACAGTTGGTTGGCAGTGTTAAAGTTTTGTCCCATTTTCGGCTCCTCCTCCAGAACTTGTAATTTCAAACTGTGTTATATCAATATAGGCTTACTCCCCAGGGTGCTGTTGTATCTCGGGTTTGTTGCTAAGCTGAAAGCAGACTAGCTGTATTCTCTCTCATTATTCAGCAGTATTTGATGCAGAGTCTAACACTTACAGACTGACTGAGCTGTTGTGAACCCAAAGCAGCATTTGAAGAGATAGAAAGTTGCCTTAGACTCCTGCCTTTGTTTTGAATAGCCATGGATCTCAGCACCTGCATTTATATATGAGAAGTTTCCATTTGAAGTGACAGCTCTCATTCATTCTATCACTCCAGCATTTAAAGTGATTTCTCTCTTTTCTCCAATCTTCAGACTAAGCAATAAAAGAAAACTGCTCTGTTCTTTAGCTCTTTTGGGGGGCAGCACTTCTCATTAATACTGATAAATGGTTTGTTGCATGCACCCGACTTGACTGAGAATATGAGAGATTTTACGGCCTAAAATGACTCGTTGGTTATGGATGTTTTATGTGTCATCGCTATTCCTTTGGCATGAAAAGTTTTAGAAAAAACCACAACGGAAAAGGAAAGATTCATCAAAATGAAGCTGTCATTGACGTCTTTTGCTCATGAGCGATGCCGGAGAAGTCGAGCAAGGTCACGTGGTAAAAAACTGCCGGAGAGGGGAAAGTCAAACCCTGATGCAAAGGAGAAAGGAATTAAACATTTTTCCAAGGACTTTGGAGCATTAATGACATTAAGAGATGCGATAAGAGCAGACGACACGATAAAGCAATTAATGTCAGGTAGAGATTAATTACTTGCAATGCTACTCTTCATTAGTGACACTCTGCAGCAGTGCCAGTAAAGGTGAGCAAGTTGGCAAGTCATTGATACGGTGAGCATGTGGTAAGAACAGCACTTTAAATGATTCAGCCAAGTGACCACTAGGACTGTTAATATAACACTGAAAGGGAAAAATGTGTGTTCTAAAGGTCATCTTTTATTATAAACAAGAGTCCAATGGCTCTGTGAGGTTGTACCTGGGCACCACAGTGATAAATGCAAATGTCAGCAAGTCGTTATGCTTACAATGTCAACGCTAATATGCATGCATCATGTTTACCATGTTCACCAGCTTACACCAGTTCAGTATATTAGCATGCCAACATTAGCTGTTTAGCACTAAACACAAAGTACAGCTGAGGCTGAGGATCACCAAAGCTATTTTATTTCATCCTGAGGGGGACATGAATGTCAAATTTCATGGCAATCCATCCAATAATTGCTCAAATATTTTACTCTGAATCACAAATGTCAAGCTTCTAGTGGTTCTACATGAACAGTCTGTTCAGTGAAGTTACATCAAAGGTGCAGTCAAAGGTACAGAGCACATCATTGGGGAATCTGGGTGTCTGTACCAAAATTTGTGCCATCCATCAAGAGTCGGCTTTTTTTTGCTGGTGGCATTCGATGAAATGTCAGATCACCAAAGGTTTTACAATGAATCCTGAGCAAAAAATTAATATTGGTGCCAAATTTCATGACAACCCATCCAATGATTGTAGAGACATTTTACTGAAAACCAAAATCCTTGTGTTTTCAAGATATTTCAGTTCGGACCAGATTCTGCCCTCCTTTGAGCCACCCTGCTAAGAGGGGCTTCAAGATCTCTTATTTCAATTTGAATATGTAATCCAAAAAGAGACCAACACTGAATGTAGAAAATACAGCAAACAATTTTTGAGGTGGGTCCAGGTAAAATTCATTGTTCTTCATTGACTTTACCAATTATCTCTTCACAGAAGAGGAGATGGAGATAGAAGAGGAGCAAACAAGTAGCTTTGATACAAGTGAGATGTGGTTTAAAGCAGCTGCAACTCTAGTAACCATACTTCTGCATTATTTATGCATTGAAGCAAATGTGACAAATGGCAACTTCTTTTCCTGTTTTATTTTGTAATTACGTACCTTCATGCATTCCAGTATTTTTTACTTCCTGCCATTGTTCAGTTTCCCAGCGGTTTCACTCATCACCTGTTCTCTATTATCCAATCAGTACTTCTACTCCGAGCTGTACTACCTGTTTGCCAGATTGTTCTCCCTGTAGACCAGTATTCCAGCCACCATTGCTCCCTGTGTTGTTTCATGGTGTTTTATCTCTGCCTGGTTTTGAGTTTAGACTCTTGCCTTCTGTTACTGTTCTCAGCCTTTTTACTGGCTCCTTGTCTGCTTTGTTTGCCAGCCTGACTTTCTGCTTTGTTTGTAACCTTGAATTCAGTAAACTTCTTGAACTTTTTCGGTCTTGAAAATGAGTTTCTTTGGGTTCTGGTCTTCACAAAAAAAAATACCAAGACTTCTTTGAAGATCTGGAAAACAATGGCTTACATATTTGGTGCTGTTTGTGCAAACCTGTTCCTCCAAGGTTGCACTTTTCCAAAATCTTCCATTGTGGTAAATTCTAGCATCGCTATTAATAATTTACTGAGACAGGCTGTTCACACAGTGGCTCCAGGGAAACCTGAGGCGACATAGGATCAGCTGAGCAACTTCCTCGCTGTGTCATGTCGAGGGTTTTGATTCCAAGATTTGCTTTCCCCAGACATCACCAATAGTTTGCTATCTTGTCCATAACATACAGACTTGGGGAAAGGCTGGAGGTTTGTTTCTAAATATTCCCACATGAAGCTGTTTACATGTCTAACTAATTTTCTTGTTTACCTGCAGCTGTGCATACTCCAATTAGCATAATGGCAATAATAATAATGGCTTTGTTCAACTATCTTCTTGAAAAGGATGGCACTGCGACATTCACACACGTCCAGAAATCTGTTGAAATCCAGTCATTCATAATGCTTTAAGCAGGTGTGTGTCTCCTCACAATCTCTTTTATGAATGCATCTCAACTGTTTCTTGTTAAGCTGAATATAAAATCTGTTTCTACTACATGTTTGTTCTGAAAGCTTCCACCTGATTAAAGCAAGGGGAATCTTTAATTGCTGCATCTTGTTGACCCCTGACCAGTTCTGGTGTCCAAAACCAATACCCATCAGGCCCCCCGGTCCCTATTGGCTCAGCTGAGATCAATAATGAGAAGGGAGTGAAGCCACAGGCATTGTAGATTAACTTTAACTGTTAGAGGTGATGGGTGTAAAAATTGTGGATGGTGCAGCGCTGGTATTAAGATGCATATTGGCTGCAGCTTGTGCATATCGACTCCCTTTTCCTCTCTCTAGCATTGTTCAGCGAGGTGAAAATACTGTACGGGTGAAACAAAGACAGACCAAAGCCCATCAAAGGTGGGTGGAATGAGGCCTAACCTGCTGGGAACCACCGCTGAAGCTGATGAAACATCCCTGAAACAGCTTTCATGTGTGAGAAACACAAACACAGAAAATACTAAAATGTGGAAAGAGCCTCTCTTTATGGTCCATTTAATGCATCACCTCTTATAACTCAGACATAGTAGATAACTGAGTGTGGGGTTAAATTAAAGGCGCACCAATCAATATTTTCATATTCTCAATAGAGCATATGATGAGTTTGCAGCTGCTGCGAAAAAGCTCTGATAAACCTACTGCACACTGCCTGCCCAACACCACGCTACAGACAAAGTTAGCAACTAGCTAGTGAACATAGTGAAACATTTAGCAGCTAAAGAGCTGGTGGAGACCAAAAACAGAGCTACAAATGTAGTTCAATTGGATTTATATTGATCAGATGACGAGAAACACAAAACTCTAAATGAATGCTAATGTTGCTCCATGTCTGCTGGACGAGTAAACAGGTAACTGCTAACATGTTAGCCAAATCAGCTTTACGAGGGCATAAGATGTCCATGTTGTGTTCACTGCCGCCTAAATGTATGCCACATTGTGTTAACATTATCTTCTTATACCTCTGAAGCAGTTCATGTGTAGTGATGTGCCAGCACTGAATATTTGAGCAGTGCTGGCACATTGCTTCACATTAACTGTTACAGAAAGCTCAGTTCGGATACAAAAGATGAAACAAGTCGGGTTCATTAAGGCAACTTGTGGTTTCAGCTCAACTGAGGCAAAGTTAACCGCCAACCTTTGAGTTGGGTCAAATGGATTAGCAGTGAATGACAAAAGTGTGTCGTCATCATTTTGTCAGTCGTTTGATTTCTGCTGTCAGTCATTTCTATCTGCTGCTTCGTTTCATTGAGGTTGAAAAGAGATTCACCTCCGAATCCAATTAACACTTTTTGACTGAGGGGAGCATGTTGCTGCTGTGTGTCGGGCTGTGTGTGTGTGTGTGCGCGCATATGTGTGTTTTTCTTTCTGTTTAAACCCTTGAATCCACCAGTCTAATGCTTTTTTAAAGCTTCTTTTCTGTGTCATTACCTCCAAATATAGACGAACATTTAGAGAAGAAACAGGATTTGCCTCAAGCTGCTTATTTGACACATCACCACAGAAAGCTGTAAACACACACAGTACAGTAGCTAGTTAGTGCAGCACAAACCCAGAGGTCACAGAAAAGGGGTTGTCACAGGGAGGTCGGCGGCTTGCAGCACCAAATCTACAGGGGAATGAGAAGGTGGAGAAGCAGGTTAAGAAAGATATGAGAAGATGCTGATCTGATAACAGGTTAAAAATGTAATATGAACGAGATGTTTAAAGGGTAACATAAAAATCCAAAATATAGCACATTGAAATTAAAGATTTAGTGCACTTTATGTGAGGTTTTATTGCATTGGACCTTGTAGCAGGTCACATGACCAGAGTTTAGTGAAGGTCATGGCTGTGGCATTGTGGGTCAGAACCAACATGGCTGCAGAGGAAACACATACAGCCCCAGAATAACTCTACTCTGCACATGGTCCAATCTTCAGAAGACATCGGGACAATGTGTGACCATTCCTTCACTGGATCAGTGTGGCTATAATTTCAGTGACATAGCTCTCAACAGAAAGATAAGAATGAATATGTTAAACAGCAGATTGTGCATTGGGAAGATATATAAGGACAAAATGTGTAACAATGCACAAAAATATGACATGAATTAGCCCTCTTTCCCACAATTGCTAATCACCTGATGATGCACCTGGCTGCACACCTGTTCCACATTCCCTCATTAGCCCAGTATATATACCTCCAGAACACCCAGTGCTCACCTCCTATGGTGGTTCAGTCATGTCTACCTGCTGTCGCTCAATTCTATAAAGTGTTTGAAAGCTTCCTGAGGTTTATAAGCCGCTGCTGGCCTTTCCTGCTATTTGAGCCTGTCTCCAAGTTGCAGACTTCTTATTGACCACAGTTTGTAGAAAAGTTCATTTAATTCAACCTGCTCTGAGTGAGTTTCTGCATCTGGTTTCCAACTTGTTGCCAAGTATCTGAACTGTGACAGGAAAGCAGGGAAATTTATTCGCAATTAAGACATACAAGAAAATGATTTGTTAATTACAGATTTAGCTTCATATGCTAATTAAAAATCACTGCGGCAACATTATTTTCAGGAACCAGACTGCATACAAAAAGAGCCATATTTAAAAAAAAAAAACAGACACATGACCGCTTGCATGCACAACACGAGCTGATGCACGAGCCAAGCCTGGAGCTCCCAGTCACAGGGCAGCCTGTCTAATCACCAGGCCACCCTTTGTTACTGTCAGATATATTCCAATAACGTCCACGCCCCAGTCCCCGCAGCAATAAATACACTCCTCGCGCCGCATGTAGAAGATTAATGACATCAATCACACTTCCTCATCAGGCCACACACATACACGCTGCAAACATTGTAATCTGCCTCAGTGTTTTCTTTGCAGACTAACACTCATTTTTCTTTTGCTTTGGGTTATTCCATGAGTGAAATGAACTGGCACTGTTTAGAGCCACAACAGTAATTATTTATTGTCAGGCTCCACTTCTTCCATCTTACAACGTGTGGAAACATAGTGTCTTCTCCCGTCCAAGAGAAAATAGCCAGTTTTCAATGATGAAGGAATAGAGAGAGGAAGGCTCTGTATATTTAGTCAAATCACAAATCATGGATCTGAGTAGACCTCAAACATCTTCCAGATGGTGCTGAAACAGGAAGAACACGAACCACACAACCTCCTCTCCACCACGAGCATCTGGAACGTGGATAGACTGCACAGGTTTCGTGTTTTAATAACACTTGCCGTCTTGGTTTTGCTCTCAAACAAGCAGTGAACATTTCCTTTTCCTAAAATTAAGGAGTTTTCCAGTGGTGTCTGACACATAGTTCCTCAGCTTCTTCAAAATATGCAAATTTGTTCCGATTCTCTTCGTAGATGAGGAACCATTGTCTGTCATTCTAAAATTAAAAGTTACAGGATAAAAGAAATCATTTTTGCTTTCTTTTCAGACGCTTCAGTTTTTGTCAAGAAAATTGCACGAGCCAGATAATGAGAAATTTAAAACTGAAGACAAAGTCTTACACAGTTTTCTAGGATTTCACCCAATACATCCACTCCTTATTTGCCCTTGCGATATTTATAGCAGTCGATATACTGTATTCCTCCGATTGTGGACTGCCACCAAGTGGCACTGACAGTGAAGCACAGTGTGACCACAGTGTCTTGTTTCTATGATAGCAGCGACTGGGCTGATTCAGGTTTTGACACATGAAGCCATTTGAATGTGTTTGTCATCTCAGCAAGTTTTATGGCAGACTCCACATCATGACCTTTGTATTTAACAGCCGCCATGTGGTGTTGACAGGAATGAACTCTGGGAAGCACATCTGGAACATTTGCTCTATATGAAGGTCGCTCTTACCGGTGCCTATTTATAGGTATCGAGACCTGGGCAGCTTTGCATTATCAGCTTGCTAAGCTTGAATTCCACAGCAGACAAGAGGCTAAACACATACTGTCACCATCCATATGTCACACCGCCATCAGAAAGTTATCCTGCACCCTGCCTGTGAGTGTGTGTGTATATAAGTGGACATTGACATGTGTGAGAGATGTGTCTCAGCTGTTTAAACACACCTTTCCATAACCAGCCCATAAAAGCATACAACACACCATCTGAGGGGGGGGGGGGGGGGGGATCTTGACGCTATTGTTGGTGTTACTGTCATACTTGACATAACAACAGCAGGGCGACAACAGCCAGTCAACCCACTGACACACAGAGGAAGCAATGCAATGTGTAGCACTACAATGCCGGAGGGTTTGCCATCCAGCTCAAGTTTTGCTTTCAGAGGCTGGGAGCCATGGAGGACAGTCATGGTGGCTAAAATGGCTCGGCCCAGGTGTTCCAGAGTCTCTCACCATCTGCTGGAAAGTCTCCTGTGGTTTAGTCCTTTCATCCAGCTCTGAATAGAACTTACCAAGAAGTAGCTATATTAAACTCCAAAGTAAAATTCATTATTTCTGCAACAATTAAAGTCGGCAAAATGAGTGAAACATAATTCTGATGATCAAAACACTGTCTTGGTGGTTCTTAACAGATCAGGGTCCAATTTTCTTTTGTATTTAATCAACTCATTACTTGTTTGGTCAAAAGTTTTATCTCTATTATGCAAAGACTATTACAGCCGGGTAAAAAGAAAGAAAGCTGCCATTCCAGTTTAAATTGAGTTTAGATTCTTTCTCTTCTTTTATGGACGTGTCTGAAGGGTCTATTTAAACATGATGAGGTTAAAGTTAGGTAGCGTACACCTGTTGTGCCCCCTCCCAGCTTCCTTTTTTTAATCCATCATGAGTTAAGCTGCTTTCCATTCTCTTACATGCCGCGCATAAACCAGCAGCTGCCAGTGAAATGAAACATGATAAAGTCAAGTGCAGACATCAGAGACTGAAGCAGTGTCTGTTTATTCATATCCACTTCAATTGTCTAAATATGTCATAACAAAACAAATGTTCCTTAGTAATAAAAAACAACGGGTCTCTACTCGTCCTACACTTTAAGTGCTTTGAGTCATTGCACAGAAAATGGCTGTCAAGCACATGGCAGCACAGATGTACTCGGGGTTATGCATGCTTCTGACCTAATGCTTAATTCCTACAGCTTTCAAGTCATTTAGCCTTCAGGTAAGTTTTCCATTTTTCTGTCTAGACAGCCTCGTCTTCCCTGGACTGGACTCCCAGGATTCTTCACTGCGCTCCGCCGCCTGTGTCGAACATCTTCTTGCGGCCCTCCATGCCAGACATGGCCTCCACGTTCTTACGCCAGTCGCCCACCTCAGTAGTGAGCACCTGGGGTTGAACAGAAAATGAACACACTGAGAAAAAGTTTTGTCCACACGTGTTTCTCTTCACAACAGCTGAATGTCGCGCATGAGAGAACCTCAGGAGGTCGGAGACTATCAGACAGGCAGACCAAGTGTTTGGAGTCTTCATACCTTGTCCTGTTTGACGTCCTCCTTCTTCACAGACTTGAGGTTGGCTCTGAGGTCCATGGAGCCCTTGTGTTTGGACCCCAGGAGAGCTCTCATCATCTCATCTGCAGACACCCTCACCTTCCTCAGGGCAGGCTTTTTGAACTTGCCTCCAAGGTCCTGCACCTTCAGCTTCAGCTCATGGATCTGAAAAATACAGCAGGAAAAAGTCAGAAACAAACACAAAATCCTTCTGGGAAATTCAGATTTTTACTGCCCAAGCTTGTAAATATGCAAAAACTGAAGTATTAATTTATTTCATGATGGTTTTTGCTGGAATAAGACACACAGTGCGTTTTCTGTTTGTTTCTCAAGTTTTAATCTCTGATTTCAAAGAGAAGAAGGAAACTTTTTTTTTCCACTTTAAAATATTGACTGAAGATGATAAGAACAGTGTGTGCTCGGTGCTGGGGGGCGTTCAGAGACTTACATCTTTGTTGTGTTTGTTCACTTTGGATTCACAGTCGTATCGCTCTTCATCCACAACGTCAATTTTCGAGTGAAGCTGTTTGCATAGATTCTGAGGGGGGAAAGATGGTTTTAATACTGATCATAAAAATTATACAAAAAGCTGCTCGACTGCAGTTTATGACCCTCACTTGTAACTCATCCAGTGATAATCCAGACACTTGCAAAGGGGGCAGCTTCTCTCCTAAATAGCGGACTTTCTCCTCCTCCCTCTCCTGCGTCTCCCTCTCCAGATCCTCACAGGCTCGGGTGAGGAGAAGCATCTGATTGGAAGAAACAGATGAATCAAGAATCAAAACTAGGCATCAGAAGTAACTTGAGGTAACCACTGACTGAGAAACAAAAGACAGACTTTTCAAGATAACGAGATCATTTATCACAAGAAAATGACTTGTTTTCTCGAGCTTGGGAAAATTAAATAACAGGTTGATTATCTTGTTATCTCAATATAACAAAGCTCACTTTTTTATCTAACTTTTCTCGAGATATTACGAAGTTTAAAACCAGTTCAAATGAACACATCTGGAACATGACATGTTGATAGAGGGTGCTTCAGTTCATCTGACAGGGCCGGTTTGTCGTAAGTACTCACCTTGAGGGAGAGCTTGCGAGAAGCCGAAATCTTCGACTTCGGCTGTGGAAAAAGATATTTGTCAATACAAACATAATATATTTCAATTATCATTAATCAAATAGTCACTGAGCCTGCTCAGGTTTGTAAAGGGGCACATACATCGAGGTTAGAGAAAATTACAAGTACGCCATGCAATGTAATGTCATAAGCTGCGGGGAATTGAGTTTAATCAACATCTTTCAACTAAAATTGAACATTATGAACTCTGCAAAGGTTGCTTTCATGGCTTCTGTATTGTAATCACTCTGCGATGTTCCACCAACTGTCGCACACACAGTATAAATATGTTTGGAAATGCCAGCGAGTGTGAAACCCCACAACACTCACTGTCGCTGCATGTGAAAAGATAATGCTTTATTATTAGGATGAAGTCAAGCGGAAAGCTCTCCACGATGCTGATAACAACTCTGACAGATAACCACTGCCAGATCTTTGCCATGCGCAGAAGGACAATGTGTCCCCTCTCCGTGCATGGAGGATTAACACTGTGGAATATAGCTGCCTCACCTTATCCCCTTTGGGATTCATGGCTCCGGGTCTGCTGGGCTCCTGAAACCCCAAACAGGGACAAATGAGGGTGATGATGCTAAAAGCAATCACAATTAGGTTTATGTAAGAGCATTAAAAAGAGACACTGTCTTATCGATTCGAGAGGTGAACACAGCTTTCCTGTAATCAAGGATCGAGGATGAACGTGAATTGTCTTACCTCACTTCAGCTATAATGACAAAGACAGACACATGAGAGAAGCAGAGGTGCGTATTAGTGCCGTTTAGGGGTAATGCGTCACCCCAGTGAACCACAGCGTAATCTCAGCCATCAAGGCACCACATAGCAAACAGTCCTCAACATCCTTTGACAAGAGGATTAAAGCAAGGACACGACAAGAGCAATTCCCTCCACTATATTCAGCATCATCTCAGGCTGTTCGCAGTATGACTGACACCTCAACAGATTTGTTTAAACGCTCTGACAGCGAGTAGTCACAAGTAGGAGAACTGGCAAATCAAATCTGCTCATTAGGCTGCATGTTAATACACTGCAAAACTTCTAAAACATTGCCTTCTTGTCTGTGATAACAGCTATTTTTAATTAAATGGTCTGACAGCTTGAGAGAATGAGGAATTGCAGTTGAAGAGATGTGGAGGTACTTTTTCCTCTTCGCTTCTCAACTCTTTTCTTTTCAACAAATCCAGAGCCAGAAAAATAGAAAAATTAGCATAAACATGATTAGAAATTAAATAAAACATGGGAAACTGACTGATCTTAAAATCCTAAAGCAGGCTATAAAGCAGTGGTTGTTTTACCTGTGGATGGGCGTCTGCAGTCAAACAGCAGCAGCTGAAGACAATGGGCAGCTTTTTATGTGGGCAGTGCGGCGCGTGGACAGCAGATATAACGTCTGGTCCCAAGAATGTGCTGGCAGGGGACCAAGCATTAAATATCACCTCCCCTGACTCTGAGACAACACCAGGGCAGTGTAATAATACATCATGAGCATTACCTTAATGGTATTGTCCTGATATCGCTTCTCCTTGTGTGCAATAATAATATTGTTTTTGTAACTTGTAGCTGGATCAGTATCAGCCAATGAAAAGAAAATTAATTACCATCTGTTACGATAATCAATCAATCATTCCAGTCAGTTTTCAAGCAAAAATGTCAAACATTTGCTCCTTCCAGCTTGTTAAATGTGAGGATTTGCAACTTTTCATTGTCCTTTATGATTAGAAATTAATGAGTCTTAAAATAATAAATAAAATAATCAGCAGATTAATCACTAATGAAAATAATCATTAGTTGCAGTCTGAACCGATACTATTAAAGCTTTAACATTTAAGAGTATAACTTAAAGAGAAAGTCTGAAATCCTGGAAGAGTCGCTTATTAAGCCTTGCCAAGAGTCAGTTTTATAGCCGCATATGTACCAGTGTAGCCTACATGTAGCTGGAGTCAGCTGCTGGTTAGCCTAGCTTAGCACAAACACAGGAAGTGCAGGGAAACAGCTAGCCTGGCTCTGACTGATAGAGCACATTTTATCTGTTTTGTTTTTTTATTTGTACAAAAACCTAAAATGCAAAAATGTGAATTTGTAGGTTTAAGGGAAGCCATGTGCCTATTCCTGGCCAGAACCAGTTGCTAGGCAACTAGCGAAGACAACAGGAAATTGCTGGCGAAACAGCAGAAATAATTGCTGTTTTTAACCTAACAGCACATGGCATGTTAATTAATGAGGTGCTGGTAGATGGATTTTGGTACTTTAGGATGGATTTAGCTCTAACTCGTGGCAAGAAAGCAAAAAAAAAAAGAAACTGTAAACTGTAGATAATAATGTATGTGATGAGCACAATACACACCCAAAGCCCTCCCGCATAGCAAAAGCACAGAATCATCTCCTAAGAATAGGACAGGCCCCTCTCTCAGCTTTTAACTGTGCTGACATGAATTCAGTAACGCCCAAGGCCAGATTTCAGGAAATCATTCAATCAAATGATTTACTGCTGATTCTCTGACTGTTTCTGAGTATTTAGCCAAACATGTCATCAAGCACACAAGTTAATCACATGCAGCCACGCAGAGACCGTTAGCTCCTGTCATTAGCGCTCTGATTTATGCGAGGGGAGAGTGCAGAGCGACATTATCAAGGTTAAATAACAGGAATTAGCTCCTATGACATTTGATCTATTCTAATCACTGTTATTATGATAAAAATACTGGTTGGTGGGATTATGTCGCGCCCCAAATAACAAGAGGCTGTTCCAGTTTTGCCACATGGGATCATCGGAAGAGGAGCGGATAGAATAGCAGGTTTAAATAGCTGCTACAGTGAAGACATACAATTTACTGTCTCAACAGGCCCATTGAGAAGATATAAAACAGCCTTTAAAAAAAGATTCTTCATGATCTATTTCATTATATGGCTGATGTTCTGCAGATGTCCTGGCAGTGTCTAATAAATAGACAAAGATTTAAGTAAATGTCCTTCAGGGAAAGCTCAAATTTATCTGCCAGAGCCGGTCTCTGTGCCGCAGTCAGCCGCTGTCTGAGGAGGTCAAACAAGTGATAATCAGCTCTCTATTTCCTCATGTTCATGGTGAAATAGTGTGGTTTTTATCGCCTAATACCGTCTAATATCATCCACTCCTCACACAGTATTTCAAGACAAACAAAACAGAAGTGGAAATATAGAACATTTACTTCAAGAAGAGACATTTTGGCCCAGAGATTCATGGTCCTGAGAGGATGAATCCGATAGATTTAACAGTATAAATGATCCCTTACTTCCTCCTGAGTTAACATGAGGCTGAAGTTTGTGGTTTGGAGTCAAACCTCTTCATTTCAACATGAAAATCAGCCTCAGCTGTGCTCTCTGTTCAGTACAAATATTGGCGTGCTAACATGCTAACATGCGGATACAGTGTATCATATTGATGTGTTTGATCATGAACAGGCCTCCTCGCCTCTTCTTCGTCCTGTCACGTGTGTTTTTGTGTTTACATCTGCAGTCAACAACTTCTTGGCCCAACTTCATCAAGATTTCTGAGCACGCATGCTAATCTCAGCCTGAGCTCTGGCGCTTCTTGCAAATCGCTTCACCCGTCAGCATCAAGTTTCTCCTCTTTCCACTGGCTTATACCGGAATAAAGCTGATGCAAGTGCTAAGGTGTTTTTGGTAAAGCGAGCATTAGCAACAAGGACGTCTTCGGAAGAGTCACATGAAACGGGGACGAGGCCGCGCTGATCCTTTGCTCTCGGTGAGTTGTGAGAGCTTCTCAGAGATTAGAAACCTGAGTGAAAATGAAGGAGGCTATTTGTCTGCAGCAGGAACATTGTGGGTTGATTGATTTACAGCATACAGACAAACATTAGCATCTCCATATATCAACAAAGTATAGCAAAAATGCTCATTTTCATATATATTTTTATCATAATTACTACTTAACTTATTGTTAATATACATACTTGTCCAAAAAATCTGATTATATTGTAAACATATATTGTGAATATATTTTCCTTATACTAATTAAACACATATCCCAGAATATGTTTTGTATATTGGCATCAACATATAGCAGCACAGATAGTATATTGAAGATAAAATCATCCAATTTATCATCCAATTCTGTATCTGAACATCAATGTTTTTTTTGTTTTGTTTTGTTTTGGGGTTTTTTTGCTTTTTTTTTTTTTTTTTTTGGGCCCCTGCCTGAAACGGCGCTGCCATTTTGAAGTGAAATGCAGTGTTAATTAATCTTTAGGTGGTGGCTTTCGGCATAATAGCCTGAGAGAACAATTCATCACACACAGGAATGCTGATGAATAATTGAATGACATAAAGCAGAAACCTGTGGTCACACACACACACACACACACACACACACACACACACACACAGAGAGAGAGAGAGAGAGAGAGGAATAGCATGTTAAAACTGACGGCTTGGTTTATTTCCATGTCATGTTCCTAAAAACTGTCTAATAACAGGTGTATTAATCCAATAATATTCACTATTAATAAATTCTTGTACTAAAAGCCTCTGAGAAATTTTCAGCTGAGTTAGTTTCCCCGTTTTTCCGGCGTATTCCAGCAGATATCTCTTTGACATATGCCTTCAAAGCTCCTGTTCCATCCGTGCCTCAGTGTCAAACACCACCCGGTGTTGGTTTCTAATACAACAGAGGCAGAGGAACAGAAGCGGAGACGATCCCTCAGTGAGCAATGGGAGGCAATAAAAGGAGGAAGACGCGGGGGACAACAAATGTTCTGTCATCATATGTTGTTTTTTTTTTTTTCAGTGATCCTCAGCAGGTGGGAGAGCTATTTCTGATGCAACCCAACTCCCTCCCGTCTCCACAAAGACACACACACACACACACACACACACACACACACAAGAAGGAGCAGAAGTGCTTGAAATGCACTTTCTACTGTCGCGCTTTCACAAACAGGCAGATGACAGCTCAATGTGTCGCCCGCGGTTCTCCGTATGTGCGCCCGAGTCTGAACATCTGAACTCATTTTGAGCCTTTCTGGGATGCAGAGAAAGAAACAGAGACATCAGCTGCAGCCTCATGGTGATGAGTAATCCTGGAGGCTTTCAGTCCGGCTTCACCTGCCCTTTGAAGTGTCATTTGTTTTGTCAGTTGCCTGCAATATAATCCATCTGAACCATCAGCTGATGTTGACTTTGGGGTCTGTATTAGCATTTGAAACCACTTTGTACTGGACGTAACATGACCCAAACATGTCATATAAGAGGCTTTTCATATATGCGTACACAGTGGTGAGTACATCGACTCCAGTACAGTCCCAGAGCGCAGTTTTCAGGTACTTTACTTGAGTTTTTCTGTTTTATGCTACTCCTCCATTTTTTCTATTGATACTTGCAGTACATTTTGCTGAAGGATGTGAATACTTCTTCCACCACTGCTGTTTACTCTTCCTTGTATATAAGAACTCTGAATAAATATCTAACAGGACGCAGGTGTTTTTTCCCATCTTTCCACACCTCTGCACCCCTGCGAATCTCCTCACCCTCTCTGGGTCTTTACAGACCTCCATAGTGGCAGCTTTGTTTGGACACTGGGCACAGAGAGCAGCTGACACATGACTGCAGCCAAGTGGCACGCCATGGCATCCCTCTGCCCACCAGTGTAACCTTGACGCTGCCCTCGAAGGTTCCCAGTAGCGTGCAGCGGGTTCCCTGAGTGGCCAACATTTCTCAGCTCCCCCTACTTCACCAGCCTATTTATCCAGACAGAAGTGTAGGGGTGGCCCGGCTGTAGGCATCTAAAGTATAAAATGATTAAAGTATTATTAAAGTCTTTCATAATAACTGCATTTTAACAACACAACAAATAAATCTGATTTTAAAAATGCAGCGGTTTGTTCATTTTAAGACTTTTTTCTCCTTTGAGGACCAGTACAAGCAACCTTGAGCTCTAAACCAGCTGGATTTGTATGGAGCAGTTTCACAGGAGAGTTAGTGTGGACCAAGGCGAGTCTGGATTTTAGTGGTCTATTCTACACAGGAAGCAAAAAAAATAGGCTTGTAGGACAACTAAAAATCATGTCTAATTTTGTCTCTGACCTAAACTAACATTTACCCTCAAATCTAATTCCTACAACGTGTCAACTGCATCCCTACAAAATGTAATTCTATATATTGGTTCCTATACAGAATGAAGACATTTGGCCCCAATACACCACTTAGGGTACCACCTTTTCACACAGAGCTGGCAGCCAAGTTACTAAAAATGCCCTGTGTGCCTCCACCCACACGATTATTTTTCCTGGAAATGAAACTAAAATAAAGTCTGAGCACTGACTTTGTCCACACGAGGTCAGCAGAGCTTCATTATTACACAGCACTGCAGCCTCAGGTGTGCAGAAACGTCAGGACTGAGTGAAACGTTTAATATTGTTGGGCATGATGTGAGCGTCCTGCTCCGTTTAGTAGAACAGAAGCTGGGAGACTTTGCGTGGAATAAGTTATGATCAGGTGACTTCACGGTGGAGTTTGGGTGCGGTGCTGTCGCCGACGGCTGCAGCAGCAGCGTCTCCATCCATCATCTTCAAGTCTTTGCCCTCAGTGCAAAGTAGATCCACTAGGTGGCGTCCGCTCCTCACATCACACATCTCAGCGGGAAGCCGAGATGAGACGCTTTGAGTCTGCAGCAGCCGGTGTCAAGCCCGCGGGAATAAAAACAGGACTTTGAAGCGGGATTTTCAAAATAATAGCTCACGTTAACAAAGTAGATTAATTACGGCAAGTTAAAAGTCAGAATCAGAATCAGATCAGAATCAGATGCCTTTATTAGTCTCCCGAAGGAGAAATTCCATTTCAGTTACATCCCGTCCAAGAAACACAAAAAAAGACAGTGACACATAACAGGGGAGGACAGGAGTGGGAGAACTGTGGGTCGCACACATGGAGAGCGCCCCGTTTACTTAGATGTGAAAGAGGAAAAACAAGAGGGAAGAAGAGGGTAAAAAAAGCAACTCCCAAACTAAGCTCCTGTGGGGGGGGGGGGGGGCACAGTAAAGATAAGAAATTAAGTGTGTGTCCAAACTGTCAATTCATTGTTTGCCATTGATGTTTTAAAGCACAGACATGTCCCCCTCTTACTTGTCCTAAAAGAGGAAAGAAAAGAAAAAATTAATGTTTTCAATCAGCATCAGGATCAATAAACATGACCTCTGCTTTCTTTTTCCTGTGACTTTCCAAAAAGTGCAGCAATGCTTACTCATTTCTGGGTTTTAGCACTCTTATGATGTAACAGTAACTCGGCAGTAACTCGACTTATCAATACTGCTTCACACCCTGAACATATTCTTTTTATCTTTCCTCGATTACGCTGCTTCCACTTCCAGCACATCCCACCTGTTTCAAAGGGACCGTGGCATCTTGTAGCTACCTCCTTGTTCCCATGTGGTATTTTTTCTTCTTCTTGACTGTACATATTCCCGTGTGCTTCATTAAACATCAGAACATTGCAGAACTGAGCTCTGCTTCGAGTCACTTTGTTCTCCGAACACTCGTCGCTTCTAGTAATCAACTCTCGAGGGTCAAGCCAGTAGCTGATAAAAGAATCAGTCATAGCCACTTGGTGTCAGACGTGGGATTCCTAGACTGAGTCCATGTGTCTGATTACCAAGTATTTTTTCTCTCTCTGGAATTTCCCCAACTTTTTTTATGTTTGAAAACAGATGAAAAGTGTTTCTCTGTCCTAAGTTACTGCCTGTTGAGGGAACAAGTGTGTCCCTTGTCTGTAATTTCAATCGGTTTCAATGTGAGTGTTGAGTTTCACACTTAAAGGAACTGAACAGTCTTACTTTTAATGTCATTTGAGCAACAGAACAGTCCACACATACATGGGTATTTTTTTAAGTGGGGTTTTTGTCCAAAAATCCTGTTCACACAAGCTCCATTTAAAAAAAAAAAAGAAGAAGAAGAAGAGAAAAGACTGAATTGCTGTTGAGATCATGACAAACCAACAGGTGGTGATTTGATTTAACACTAACCCTAATGCCATTAGGCTACCTGCAATAGAGGTCCGACCGCTACATCACAAATCCCACAGCAGGTCATAGTAAATTTGCCTGTCCAAACCCAGCAATGTTGACGGGTCTGTGTTGAATTATGTAGCAGTGACCTAACGCCTTTTGCGTTAGCGCCGTTAGCACCTGCATTATTTAGCGCCGTTAGCACCTGCATTATTTTGGCCACGTGAGCCACTGCACAAAATCTCCTCATGTAAACAAAGGAGATATCCTCACAAAGCAACAACTCTGTGACACATCAACGCTGCACACACTCCTCTGAATCCCTTCACCCTGGAAGCTCAGTTTTCATTGACCTAAAACTGTGTGCAAATAACAAAGCAAAATGAAGACATCTTCCAACACAAAAAAATACAAAGACAATGCCAAAAGAAGGCAAAATCTGTCCATGATCTGGTTATTATTCCTGATCCAAATGAAACTCTAGTGAGAATTTGTGGCGCCGTCTACACGATCCTTTTGTGGACAATTTGTCGGGCTGAACAGAATCATTGCACCCACAGTTAGTCAGAAATAGGAAATTTAGGGTGAAGAAATGAGACTAGGCTGGACG
This sequence comes from Chaetodon auriga, assembly GCF_051107435.1. Classification (NCBI taxonomy): domain Eukaryota; kingdom Metazoa; phylum Chordata; class Actinopteri; order Chaetodontiformes; family Chaetodontidae; genus Chaetodon; species Chaetodon auriga. The sequence continues at coordinate 12,658,528 of NC_135095.1, read as the reverse complement.
AAAACAAGAAACGGGTTGAAGAATCAGCCATGAAAGTTCAAGAGGAACCAGGGGAAGTAGAGAGGATAAATGGAGAGTAGAGAGGAGAAGTCAGAAGTCTGCCAGGCCGGGCAGACACAGAGTGCATATCCCTTCATGTTGCTGCCAAGCTGCAGTACTTCACTAATTTGTTGGCTGTCGGTGAGGATGCACCAAATCCTCGTGAAAATCCTGCAGCTTTTGTCTCATATGTCCTGCACGCTACTCAGTGTGATCACTACAATGGCAAAAACTACATTATTCTCAAAATGCTCCCTGCATGGACTGACACAGAAGAGGCCGAAAATGTCACAATGCTGGAGAGATCAGGAGAGTCCACCAGAGCCGTTATTGTGAGGTTTAAGAAAATATGGATCGAGGCAGCACGTGTACCACAGACTGATGCGTCCACCCAGCGCACAAGTGTGTAAAAAGTCAAGATCAGGCTTGCTTGATGTGAAAGTGGAAGGATTTAGCGCGTTTGTGAAAGAGAAAGATGCTGCTGATGTGTTTGTGTTAAAAAAAGATCACCACATAATGCTTGCTCAAGCTTCCCACACCGACTGGCAGCCACAAGGAAGCTCCCAGCAGCGTTATTGGAAAGGAGAAGCTAGTCACCGCGGTGGAGGAGGCTACCAGACGGGTGGTTTCAGATACGAACGTCAGCGGGGAGAAGAGGATGAGATGCAGAAACTGGGATCAGCAAAGTCAGGAGGGTGGGTGCAGCCCCACTTGCAGTGGGGTGGGCTGTGGGCTCGACACAGCACTGATACAGGACGCACTGTTTGCACTCCTTATCATGCTTTACTGTCCAGTGTACATTAGACAGTATCTTCCTCATGCTGAAAAGGAAGCTGGATTAGCTCCAATCATTGATGCACTGCTTCTGCTGCACTGAATATGTCACCTCTGAACACACCTATTAACGCTGTGCCTAAACCAAACAAATCTGTTAGCTCAAGACCTCAGAGCAATCTATGAATTAATCATCCCGTGGCTGCCTGTGTTTCCTGATGATGCGTCCATCCTCACTGCTATTCCTGAAAATGATGCAGACATCCAGAAATCCAGACACTCTTAGCCTTCACCTTCAAAGGGAGGTAATAAACATTTAATTGCCTTCCACAGGGTTCAGTCGACTCCCTAGCGGTATGTTCTTTGGCTAGTTTCGTGCCACCACCAGGTTGTGCTCTGACTCAGTATGTAGATGACCTGTTACTCACTGCTGAGATGCAGGAACTCTGAACAAGGCTCGCTAATGTTGCTGTAACCCCTGGCTCACTGTGGACACAAATCTTCCCTGTCAAAACTGCAATGAAGCAAAAAGGAAGTGCAATGCAGTGCTTAATGCGCTGATTTCTCATCTCTATGCCTCCGAAGACCGACACACCACTGGTGCTGTGTTAGCACAAGAGCAGGGGGGAAGGCACAGACCCACTCCATATCTGTCTGAGACACTTCCTGCTGTGGTGCTAGGTGCGCCTACATGCTTAGGAGCTGTGGCTGCAAGTTCAATGGTGGTTTTAGACGTTGAAAAATGTGCGCTGTCACACGTTCTCACTTTGCACACATCAGGTTAGCGCTTTTTTGACGAATTTAACCTCTCCGAACATGGCCGCTCTCAGACGCAGTGCTTACGGGAGCACATTGAACGCTCCTGCTGGTCTCGCTGCCTCCTTCACGTCTAATCCAGCACAGTTGTTTCATAAATTCTTGGACACAAACTGAGCAAAACACAAACATTCAAGGCCTGCTCCTCATGAGTGTGTGCATGGTATTTTCCAGCATTGTGTGCTGGAAAGAACTTCAGGTTTTTGATCTTGGTTTGTTTAAAGTGACCTTAACCTGACCTGTCATTTTTAATTAAAGTATACTTTCATTTCAGTTCATTTTAAGTACATTTAATTATATTTCAATCACATTGGTGATATAATACAATTGTACTGCAAGTGTGTTTTGAATGCTCATGAATCCTGATTTTCACTGGCGTACTTCAGTACACTTAAAGTTTAGAAAAAGTTTAGCAACTATTTACACTTCAAGTGTACTCAAGTATCTCTCAAGTGGTATTCAGGGACAACTTGAGTGCACCTAAGTGTACTTGAAGGTGACAGAAATAGCACAGAGGGTCGAACAATTTCGAGTGTGTATTATATGAAAGGCGCGTTCATGAGTTAGTGTCCACAAATTGAACTATGTGGTTTTGTGCCGTCTGTGTTTATGCTTTTATTTTTGAGAACAACTTCCGTTCCGACCCGTACTATTTGTGAAGAACTTGACGCACGTCCAGCAGCACAAGAAGCACTTTGTCTTGGTGAAGGGGGGTGTTGACAGGAGAAGGAGGGGGGGTGGAGGGAGTCTGAATTGGACTGGCCCGGCTCATTTGCAGCGCAGACTCTGCTCCAGGACCAGGACAGAGGACAGGACCCTTCGTGCGGGAGAAACCGGATAAAGGTGGACTGGATCGGGGACACACGGAGACCCCTTTCACATTACGATACAGCGGGTTACCGGGCGGGGAGGAGGCCCGCATGAGTCCTCTCAATCCGCAGGCTGGAATGATGGTGGTGATGCACCGAGAGCAGAGCGGCGGATTCCTGCAGAGCCCGACACACTGCACCACGACCCCGCAACCGAGTGTGAGCTGCCGCAGGGGCAGACGCCTCCGCTTCTCTCCATCAGAGCCTCACCAACACACAGCCGCATTTCAACACCAATGCTTGAGCCCGACATCCCGGTAACGGACTACCGTGCAAGCTCCATTCATACTCCACCCCGTCTGTGGGATGAGACGGGGCTTCGCAGCGGACGGAGAGAGCAGCTTTGAACCGAGTCTGCGTTTAACAGCACAGGTCACGATGTGCGCGCATCGGTTGTTTTGAGCCGTGCGCCACACAAGAGGGGGGGAAGATGGTGCTGCGATGCTACCGGGGCAAGCTGTCCGTGTGGGCCGCACTGTGCGTGCTGGTGCTCTGCTGGTTTTACATTTTCCCCGTTTACAGACTCCCCCGCGATAAAGACATAGTGGAGGAGGTGCTGAGGCAGGGGCAAGCATGGAAGAGGAACCAGACGGGCATCGATTTGTACAGGTTCGTCTCAGGTCTCAGATTTCTGTGCAGTGTTTTGAAGCAGTGGTCTCCAAAGTGCGTCCCGCTTCCAGCCGTCCTTAAGGGGGCTCTAATAGGTCTCCAATTAGATTTTCCTTTTGGTTATCACTTTTATTCCCTGCGTCAACTTTAGAGGAAACTAAAGAAACAATGAATATCATGTTGAATAGGTCATATCGAGCAGTAAACATAGGAGGGTGTCTTGAGAAGAAATTGTGCCTGTGACCTCCTTTGTCTGTGTTTGGGGTCCCTGTCATTATGATGATTGTAATGGATGTCCAGGAGAAAACAGGCAACGTTACTAAAAGTCTTCAAAATAACAACAAAGCTTTCTTAAAGGTTTGAATGTGTCAAAACTTTGCAAGATACCCTGCAGGAAAATTACAGAAGGAGCCACAAACGCATCACAGACACACTTTATTTAGCTCCTCTGACACTGTGTGGGTATTTCATTTGAACAGCGACACTGTTTTTAACTGCAAACCGGATCAACAGGGCACGGTAGCTCCACTGTGGCAGTCTTATTTAAATCTTATTCAGTGGAGAATGTGTGCAGACAAGTCTCCGAGGCAAAGCCGATTAGGACCGTGAGAGAAGCTGACACCTGCAGAGCAGTGGACAGGGCCTGCAGCAGGATGTGATGCTCACTTGGAGCTGTGGTTTTAATGTCACGCAGCTTTAAAGGCCCTTGTTTTGTCAGGTTTTGTCCAAAGGATTCTTAGAATTTACCAGTTGAGAGAGTGAAAAAAAGGCTGAGGGCAATCCTGCTATTGAGCATCTGCTTGAGGAGCCTGTTATTGAATGTTGACATCCTTGAAACTCCAGTCATATATAACCTGAAATATGCACTAATTTCCTCTGATTTGCAGCACTTGACCCCACGCGGTGGTTCCTCGTCTTGTCATATTAATACACGTCTTATTCCGGCTTCTTCTTAGCAAATAATGAAGCAGTTATTCCAGCCTGTCTCTCACCTGAGTCCCAGCAGTCCTATTCAATCCAATTCATCCAGAGAATCACTCGAGACCAGACTCATTATTTCCCACATCCTCTCTGCACAGGAAGTTGCTGACAGAGTGCTGCGATCCGCAGAGGATGTTCGCCGTGACCAAGGCGAACTCGCCGGTGGGCAAGGTCCTGTGGTATGATGGCGAGTTTTACTACTCGCACACCGTCAACAATGAGACGTACTCGCTCTTTGTGCAGGTATGTAGAAGAAGCTGTAAGACAAGAGCTTGTCATCATGCATGTGAGGAAACAGCAGCATCTACGCTGCACTGATGCTCTCTTTTCGACTTAAAGGGCTCACTTTTCCCTCAGAAAGCCACAACGTGAATGACTTTGAGACTCGCCGCTGTGTTATTCAAAAGTAACTAAAACCAGATGATGGAAAGCCATTTTTCTCCCACTCAGCGCAATATGACACCAGTGTGGGGACTGTGTGTTTTAATGTGGATCCTTGTTGATCCATAATGGAGGCGGTGAGGGGGGGGTAGGCGGTGTGGCAAGCAGACTCCCTCTGAAGGACGGAGGATTATTGGTATTGTGTTCTGCAGTGTCAGAGGAGGCCATGTTAAGATGGATGTGAGAGGAAGGAGACATGAGACGCCCTAAAGATGCTGCAAACATCAGGAAAATGCAAGAATGAGCGACACTGTTCCTGCAATTTTTAGCTTAATCTCCACGATATGCATCTTTCTTTAGGACCCATAAGCTAGAGGCAGGGTGTGGGTGCAGATGAGGACAAATTGCGTATCATTTGTATACAGATATGTATCTAAATTTTCTTAACGTCAAACAGGCTGCTGCTACGTGTTTATCACTCACTCACCCTGAGTTGTTTCCCCTTTTCGTCTGCGCATTTGTATATGTACACAGATAAGGGCTGGTGGGCTACTTTTACACGGTTCCATGCCTCTGTGTGTGTGTGTGTGTGTGTTTGTGTGTGTGTGTGGGGATGAGGGTGTTTGTGCGTGGAAACAGGACAAAATGAGAAATTCTGGTTTAAGTGCCGTTGCTGTGGTTTTTGTATCCAGGGGCGGTGCGTCTCACTGATAATCAAGATTGGATCCGTATTACTGATGCTGCAGATCTGCAGTTTAATGTCCTGGTTGGTAAATGCGATGAATATCTGACCCTAATTTGCAGGCGTGAGCAATGCATGTTCATTCATGAGGGATGGGGGAGGTGAATGAATAAAGGAATGAGAATAGGAGGAGAGGCCGAGCTGAGCCACAGAGTGTGTGTGTGTGGGGGGGGGGGGGGGGGGGATCATTTTTCATATGAGGATCATTTTTTTTTACTGTTTTCTGACATTTTATTGCTAAAAACTTTCAACACTTTAATTAAAATTATTGTAAGTTAACATTACCATACCAATCCATGGAACAACAAAAGACATATTTTACTATTTTTACGTGGTTTTAAGCTGTAATATCTGCCAGCATCCCATTTCAGATTAGGTTAATAAGATATTTTACATTTAAAAAAAAAGCTCAACAGCGACATGTCTTCCCAGAAACAATGTCCTGGTGGGACATTACACATCTGTGGAGCAGATATCTCACATATTTGCATGGTCAGATGAGGATGATGAGCTTGGTGTTTTATGTGATTTGGGTGAATTGACCCTTTAAAATGAATCCGTTTTGTTCATTAACCCAGTGACTGTTTGATTGTCCTTTCCTCGCTCATCCACTGGTTGTGTTCTTGAATCATGTGAGCTAACCCTTTCACTGTGTTGGGTCTTTTTATGTTCCATCCATCACTGCGTCACTGGGATGTCGCTGTCAGCCATTTTTCTCCACGTGAGACTCCAGTGCATCACCCCGCCCGAGGTCATGCTTCCACACACTGCTTTGTGCTCGTGTGGGTCTCTGTCTAGCGCTTGCATGGCCTATTTCGAGTGGTGTGGTTGCACTTCCTCTAAGAGTCTATATCAAGGACAGTTATGTGTGTTTCCCAGAAGGAAGGTAACCAGTAGTTAGGTGGGGTGGACGAAAGTGAACACACACATATTCTGTGCCTTCTCAACTACCAGTGCTGTGATTGCAGGTCTGAACACAGACAACCAGCCTCGCTACACCAAGCTGGCAGCAGTATCTGAGCTTCTGCCAGGGAATGTGCGAATTAGGGCTTTGACAGTTAATTGCTGGTTAGTGCAATGGCTCAAACAGAGCAGCCATAAACACAGTTTACTGAACTGTACAATAGATTCCTATGATCTCCTCTTTTCTGATCTTCACTTCATGTCGCTCTCCTGTCTGTTTCTGTCCAGCAGCAGGAATTGCTGGGATAAAGGTTCATGCTTTAAGTAAATTAAGAAAAAAAACAGATTTCAGCGTCATAAATAGGTTTTTACAATTTCATGCGTTATTTCACCAATTTCTGATATTTTTATGAACCAAAACATTAATTGAAAGAATAATCAGCAAATCAATCTGAAATGAAAATCAGTGCTGCACATTATAGTTAACAACTCAAGCCAAAATCTCAGTATATTGCTTAAAGAGTTGGATTTAGAACTTTCCAGAAACAGCTTGACCAGGCGTTACTGTAATAGGCGTCCCCCTCTCAAGTTTTAGCCATGCTTGCTGGTTCCCCTCATGTGCTGTTAGCAGGCCATTGTCCTCTGACTCCACTCCCTGTCATGCTCTAAAAGAGACCCCGAGGCAAGAAGTGTGTGTGTGCGTCTGTGTGTGTGTGTGTGTATGTCTGTTCTCAAGTGTGTGCACTTGATGGGGAATAATGAGCGCAATTGTTTCCGCCATCTCATGCAATCCATGCCTCCGACTTAGATGCAGCCAAGGCAAAGAGAATAGACGTTTTTGGCTCTTGCCTCATGAAGCGTGATGTTTCAATGTACTCAGTAACAGCTTACTGTCCTGCAGGCTTCAGTGTAGAGGATGACAGGGCAGTGATTCCAACCAGGGGCACTTCTACCCCAGGCGGTACCTCTGCGTTTGCTAAGGTTTTATGTTTCAATGGTTGAAATAGCTAAAATTAATGGATAAGTGGTTGAAACATCCAACGCTGCGACACCACAAGTGGTACAACAAAGGCAAACACAACGGACCTAAGCACTGACAGTTCAATTGTACTACAACAAACACAAAAATATCCACTTTTATATCATTAATAGTTTAAAAAAAGTCTTTTTTTGGAACGTGACTCGCGGTGTGAAGGGTTACTGGAGTTCATCTGGCAGCGCTGCAGGAGAACGTCAGAGAAAATGTCTGCGCGGGGACTCGACACAAACACTGTGCAGAGTCCAAAGAAAAGACATTTTCCAGGGTAAAGATTTGATTATAAGGGCGGCAGCAGAGATGAAAGTATGTTTAATTCCATTGTTGACATTTTATGCTGAGAAATAACGTGGTTGCATTCATTTAATTCAAGGCTGACATTTATTGAACAGTTCTTGGCCTTTGGTTTATTCTTTGGCAGTACATCCGGTATGTATGTCCGCTTGGTATTTGGATGAAGCGTTTCCCAGAAAATGAAATGTGACTCAAAAGCTGCGTGACCTCGAATTGCTTCAGTCGACCTCCTCACTTCATATATCCACGCTGGCTCATCTGTCAGCACATGAGGCTGTGAGGGGAAATTAGCAGGAGGCCGAGGTCCTGCACTCTGCTGAACACAGGGTGACTCATGCACATGCCTCAATTTTGGGATCTGACTTGAGAGAAAAATAATATTTGTTGTTGCGCATGTGTGTTCGTGGCTTTGTGTGTACATTAACAGAGCTCCGTCTTTCCTCCTGCCCAGGACAACCCTCTGCAGCTGCCCCTGAAGAAGTGTGCGGTGGTGGGCAACGGCGGCATTCTTCGGCACAGCAAATGCGGACGGGACATCGACCAAGCCGACTTCATCATGCGGTGAGAAACAAGGCGCTCTGCGGGGCTGTGAGGGCAAGTGCGTGCATGTATATCGCTTCTTCGCTGCTCCTCCAAAGGCGACTCGGCCGTGCCCGAGAGAGCAGCCAAACACCATCGGCCATCAGCGATAATGGGAGCTGGTGTCGACTGTAGCCAAGAGAGAAAGACAGAAAAATGGGCCACGGCGAAGGCAAGAGAGAAAAGAGGTTAGGCGTGAGTAAGCAGAATCGGTACGGGCTAAGATGAGGGAGGAAGAGGAGATGAGCAGGAAGGCGTAAAGCAGAATGAAACCATCTGGTGGTGCAGCATAAAAGGGGAGCATTAAATGATTTTGCTTCACTCCTCGAAGCAAACTAGATGCTAGATTTTAAAAAAAAACATGAGGTGACTCAGGCTCCACACAAGGAAAATCATTCACATCGTATGAATTGGAGATAAAGTAATCAAAGGAATGCGCTTGCATTGGTTCTGACAGAGGAAGAAACCATCTCCGAAGGCACCGTAATCCCCCTTTGAGAACAACTGCTCCAGAGTGTCAAAGCAGAACGCGCTGAAGACAGAGCTAATGTGAAATCTGCAGATGAGTGTGAGGACAAATGCACAACATGCATCGTCGTATCGCAGCGGTTACTTTACATCAGCAGCACCGGCCTGCTGCAAACAGATTCCTGTGCTCCTGTGTACATCAAACGGAGTTACAGCTGTATTTCCTGCTTGAAATAGGTTCATCATGGGAATTGTCAGTTTATACCCTTGAAACTGGAAACTCTTGAAGCTTGAAACCCAACTGGCTGCTGATCGAAGCCGTTTCTGTTCATGTGCCATTAAGTGCTCGTGCACGTATTTAGTATTATCACTATCACTTGGGAGGCATTTTCTCCATTGTTTCTTGTGAACTGTCAGCTTATGCCACGAGGCAAAGGCTTAAACAGACTCTAGTGTCACTCCAGGTTGAGCAGTGGTGATACTGTTGAAAAACACTGCAACTAAAAGATGTGAAAAAGACAGAAAAGAAACCTCATCTGCCTTCAGCGACATATCGCACCTTCTTCTTTTTTGCTTGCGAGACAAGCTGCCCCAGACTCTCTGCATCATTACCAGAGTGTCAGTACATCATGTGCAGGCAGCCCTGCTTTGAGGACGAGAGGGGCTGATGTGATTGACGATGATTGCTACCAGCCCACGGATTCCTCCTAACTCGACCCTGTTTTCGCAAGCGTGTGAGCACCTCATTGGTATGAAAATGTTTGTCCTCAGATGTGCACTTGAACGCGTGTCATGCAGCTTCATTTGTAAAATGGCTGAGATGGACAGACAGCACTCTGGATGAGACGGAAAAGTGTGTTTCTGTATTTTCAGTGGTCTCATGGTCCAGGTTTTGAATCCACCAGCAGTCTGGGGATTCTAACTTTCTGTGTAGATCCGCTTCAGTTTCTTGTGGGTGTTACTGGCTCCAGCTGCTGCAACAGGATAATGCATTGAGGGACGGATGGATTGACTCGGCCCAATAAAAGCACATCCTGTACATCACATTAGTCCCAGCCCATCTGCTAGCAAGTCTGTTTACTCAACTGGGCAAAGTTGACTCTAAAAGCGGACTGTTTAGATAAGATATCAGCTAGTCCACATGTCTTCTCAAAAGTCTTGTTCATGCTGATTACTTCCAAACTGTGACACAGCAGTTTTGAAAGGTCGCTTTCGTCGGGGAGCGACCAAAAAGATAGCACAGCGGCTGCTGACATAGCCAAACCTGAAGGAAAGTAGGACTTGTCAAACATTTGGAAGCATAGCAGAGTTTATACACCTTGATATAGGACACAGTTTTCCAGCATTCACAAAAACAAACATCTGGCCTTCATTTCCTGCATCTGATGATCATAAACAGCTCCGATGTGACACGAGTGATTAAGTACATGTAAGGCTCGCAGGAGGTCATTATTCCACAAAGTCATAAATTATTGTGATTTACTCTAGTGAACACATTGTCTTGCAAACATGAAATGTTAATTTAGCACGGTAACGTTGTTGTCAATTTGAGTTAGCAGCATTACTGAAGCTGAGACTGTGAAAGAAAGCGTTTTATGAAAAAATGTTCATTAATATTGGAAATACAGGGTCTTACAGATCTTTGAGATTCAGTTTCCACTGACACAAGCCACTTTGCCATCATAATAAGATCTAATCAGGAGGAAAACAGCCTATATGACTTCATTAAGTCCTTGAAGTGTTTGCACTGTACAGGCTTGAAGAAGCACAAGCTTCAGCTCTCTGTGCATAGGGGCTGTGTGCGCGTGAGTGTGAAATGTCAAAAATATGATGTGTGTTTTCTTCATTTAGGTGTAACCTTCCACCGCTTTCAAAGGAATACGTGGAGGATGTGGGAACCAGAACACACCTGGTTACAGCCAACCCCAGCATCATCGAGAAAAGGTAACCAGCTGCTGTTTTGAACTTCATCATCATGTTCTCACCTAAAACATTACTCAGTCATCATTTGTGCAGAGAGAGCCATAGCTTACATACGGGGACGGAAAAAGCTAACGGGTTATGATGTGGAGTCAGTGAGGTGAAGCGGTGAGGGGACGCTGTGCTGAGACGTATTGATTTTTATGACGTGAATATGCATTAAACAAGGCGAGTGCCTGGGCAGCTCCTTTCAACGACAAGACAATTCAGTCTCATTTCAAGGAGCTGGTTTGGTGAGAAGGCTTGGCTCAGTGCACGCAGCGACACCGAGGCTTCATTTTGCCGACAGGATCAGACCCAGCGTGGATTCAGACGTGTAATCTTTGAAAAGACTGTGTTTTGGGGCATTTTTGTCATTACCAAAAGTGTAATTTTAAACATTACGCCACAACGTTTGGAATAATTCTGCCTCTTTATCACTCTGTCTCTCAGATTTCAGAACCTTCTGTGGTCCAGAAAAGCTTTTGTGGAGAGCATGAAGGTCTATGGCTCCAGCTACGTCTACATGCCAGCCTTCTCCATGAGGCCTGGCACCAACCCGTCACTGCGGGCGCACTACGCCCTGGCAGACTCCTCCTCCGACCTCACCATGCTCTTTGCCAACCCCGAATTCCTGCTCACATTGGCAAAATTCTGGAAAGGCCGCAACGTGCACGCCAAGCGCCTCTCCACGGGGCTCTTCCTGGTCAGCTTGGCTTTGGGGCTGTGCGAGGAAGTGACGGTCTACGGCTTCTGGCCGTTTTCCGTCGGCCTGGACGAGCGGCCGGTCAGCCACCATTACTACGACAACATCCCGCCCTATAAATGGTTCCACGCCATGCCTGAGGAGTTTGTCCAGCTTTGGCAGCTGCACAAAAGCGGCACCCTGCGCGTGAGAGTGGGACACTGCCCCCCTCAGGAAGGACAGAGTTAGAGCCGATGTGATGGCGGTCAGATGAAAACACTGGGCTGTGAAGCGACAGGAAGTTGTCGTCGTGACGGAAATGAGTGCGCGCGTTTCCTCTGAGGAACCCGCGGCACTGCATCTGTGTCCATACACACTCCTGCTGTCCCCCCGCAGCTAATCCCTAATTATCATGAGAATGTCCTCCACCCAGACCAGCAGCATCAGGGACAGAATACACACATGCAGCCACGCGCAATGTAAAATATTCATACATTCCCAAAACTTGCCATATCTCCTCCCTTTCTGAAACATGTTTGTTTACGGAAAACCTCAGCTGGGACTAATGAAGGTGAAAGTGTGTGGGGTTGGATGGGTGGGGGATGTTTTGTGTGTGTGTGTGTGTGTGTGTGTGTGTTTGTGTGTGTGTGCTGGCTACTGTATCAGACTGACATATGGGGCAGCTGGACCAAACCCCCCTCTGGGTCTTTGTTAAACAGAAACAGAAGGAATGGAGGACCAGGGGGAATAATAAAACGCACTGAAAGACTGGCGAAAAGAAAGGAACAAGGGAGAGATAATGGTGTCCTGCTACCTAATAGCTTGAATAGGACTGAAATTTAATGGAGGAAAGAGCAAGACTGGCAGGGGGGAGCAAGCGTGAAAGCTGGCTGGGACGCGTCTGAAAGGATTTTTCTCTGCTTTTCTTCAACCAAGCGCTTGATTGGCATTCTCTGGTGCCAAACAGAGCTTTAATTCAAAGCAGAAGCCATTGGAAATGGGAGTCTTAAGTACAATATACCCTAGAATGTTTAGCCAAGTTGCATTTTAACCCTTCACTGAAAAGGGAAAACGAGTACCGCTGTCCACGTATTGTTTTTGTTTGCCAAATGTGATTTTTGGGATTAATGTGAATTGTTTTGTTTTGTTTTGTTTTTTTTCTTAGCTTCAACAGTGGCCGTGAAGAGAAGGGAGCAACTGTTATTGACATATATCATCAGAAATAGACATTTGTTACAAAATAAAGGAAAAAACAAAACATAGGTACCTCACCTCTAAGTGGGCATAATCACCGACTGACCGTTTGGTATGTTTCACTCACAAGCAGGTTCCTAAGGGAAAAAAAAAAAACAGCCTGACCTGCTTCTTTAGAGAGGCAGTCATCTCTTGGTGGCTGTGCTATACTTGCCAAGTGCCAAGCCAAGGGAACAGAAGTCTCTTTGATACTCACTCTCGCACTGTCTTTGTGCTCTCAGATGGCGAGACACTGATATAAAGAGACGTAGTGACGGAAAAAGACTCGAGGACTCGGTGTCACACAGTGGCATTTCAATGACTTTTCTTTCTTTAGATGCAGGACGCCTCGGATGGTCAGTTGTGATTTATTCCTGCATTTATTGTTCTTGTCATTAGGCATCGGAGCACAGGAGGACCTGAGCCTCTGTCCTATGCTCCTGTTTATAATTGTGATTTAGTATTTTTAGTTTGTTTTTTTTTTTTCGTGCACAAGGGAAAAATAACTTGCTCATGTAGAAGCTACCACGACAGACATGGCGAGGTGTTTGTACTTGACTTGAAATTGTTTTTTTCTTTCAGATGTTATTTAAGAGTGTTAAATGTGACCGTGCCATATTGTCAGTACCACAATCAAAGGACGACTCTGCATGGAGTGTACCACAATCCTTCAAAATACTCCTTGGGCTGAAGGTACAGAGCATGTCGATAGGTTAGTGCTTCATGCTTTTACCCACTGTCTTGTCTGTTGAGCTGCAGTGCCTTTGTGATGTCTTAAGGCAAAAAGATCATTCAAACGAGGGATATTTCTAATGCTGATCATGCTGTTAATTGTCTTTGATTTTCTTGTGATTGGATGCTGAAAATGTGTTTGTGACCCCTGATGTCATGTAAAATGAACTTAAAGCTGCAGCAGGCTACAGTGGAACATGCACGACGCAAAACCTTCCGCCTCTCTCTCTGTTAGGTCATATCACTCCGCCAGCCCCTCGCAGCGTCCGCTCTGTACGAGCTTCGCCTGCCTCAGCAGGATGAGAGGGCAGTGCACCACACACTCCTCTGCCCCCCATCCAAAGTTACTCCCCACTGACAGTAGAAGCGGACTGAGCTCCACGTGGAGCAGCCAAGAGGAGGTGCAGAAGTCTAGTTTTCTCTCAGACCACTTAAATTACAACATGATGAAAGATGATAATAGAATTTTTGCCCAATGACGTCTTAAAAAAACTGCCTGCCACAGCTTTAAAGAGAGCTGCATGATGGACAAAGTTGAAGCAAAACAAATAATTTCTAATCTAAATACACAAGTGACTCGGGAAGAACTTGATGAACACTTCAGCCAGTTTGTTTTACTTATTGTGCTGTTTCTTATTTGCACCTTTTTATTTCTTCCTCTCCTGCCCAGTATTGTGAACGAATGAGATGTGACATAGTGTGAACTTGAAGTAAGCATGATGATTTTTAATGTATATGTGCTTTTGGTACACAGATTTGTATCTTTTTCCATTATGTTCTGATTCATGCCCTCATTCCATCAGGAGTGATAAAACTTCAAAGCTGAGATTTCTTATCAAAAGGGAGATGAATCTGTCATGACCAGTTAGTTTTTGATCTCCAGTCCTTTGCAGAAGCTGCATGAGGACTTCATTGAGCCCAACAGGTCCAAATAAACTTCAGTTGATGCAAACAGAAACCTCCTCAATCTGTGCCCCTTTGCTCTTTAACCAGCACAGCGAAGTGCGACACCAAGTCGATATGTAAAACACTGTCTCTTGACAAGCGACATCATGCATTTTTAACCATTTTTCTTATTGATCTAGCGAGGAAGAACATGTAAGAGCAATATCATCACCATCGCCAATGAGGGCAGCATATTATTTTTTTACATTCCAGTCACAGGTTTGTGGCTGAACACTCCAAGATGTACTTTATAGTTTCATAACCATGTTTGTGTTTTCTGTGTTTTATCACGTGTTCATAAAATGTCCAGGAAGAGTTTGACATTTTGGAAATGCACGTACAAGCTTTCACCAGGCGGGTTGACAGCAGCTGGACTTTGGACACGGGGAAACAGCTAGCTCTGTCTGAAAATTACAGTCATTATGCTAAGCTAAGCTAAGTGGCTTTTTTATGCTCCTTCACATTTAGCATAGAGACATGAGTCTGACGTCAGTGCTCTCAAGGGAAAGCAAATAAGTGCATTTCCCAATATGTCAAACCATTTCTTTGAAGCTGCCAGTGTTAATGAGAGGGAAGAAACGGCGGTACAGAACGGAACAAAACGGAGCATTGCGCATACTTAATGACAGTGCTGTCGTCCATTTTCTCTCCTGTTCCTGCCAACTGGTCACATTCATCAAGCTGCAGGAAGTGTGGCTGCAGGGTGACCAATTGGTTAGAGTCTGATCTTAGAAAGGTCACATGTTTGATCCCCGTAGCAGCCGTTTGATTGGCTGCAGTGTCCTTAAAGAAGACACTGAAATTCAGCCACTGTGTTCGTGTCATACTGTTAGTTCTGCGGTCTTCCTCCACCTCATGCGATTTGGTCCTGCTCGGAGGAGAACGGCAAGCTGTTCATGCTGACGTCTCAGTGCAGGTTTAACACAGCAGAGAGTCTCATATGCAGAGACGAGAAGTTTTTCTGACACGTCTTCACCTGCAGAGCGTGAGGACACGCTGTATGACAAATCACATGACAAACTCAATAGAAAGTGAGTCAAATGGTAAATTCAAATACGCTTTGGCATTTGTTTTAATCTGATGAAACTGCTGGATGTTTAGGCAAAAAGAAACAAGTTTAAAGCCACTGTGTGTAATGTTTTTGTGTGCTTATAGCATCTCTCAAATTATTATTATTATTATTATTATTATTATTATTATTATTATCGTAAAAGTTTTTGTCTGTGAAGAAAAATGAATAAATAAGATAATCCTGGTGAATATTAGTGCAGTTTATGTGCTGCTTTCAGCCCGTTCGTCTCAATCTACTTGTGTTGTTGAACTGGTAGAAGGAGGAGAAGAGGCAGTGGTGTGTATTGCTCTTTTGTAATTGTACCACTGGGGGCGCCAAAGTCATGAATTTTTAAAATTTCACACATAGTGGCTTTAAAGTTCCCATAATGACAAAATTGATGTTTAAGTGTTTTTATCACATTTGTCTTGAGCTTTAGGTCACCTATATGCTGATATCTGGCTCAACGATGACAAAGAAGTTGTTTTGTAGGTATTCTTAATATTTTAGTATTTTAGAGCTTGTCATTTCCTGGAAAGTGCTAAAAAAAAAAAAAAAAAAAAAAATCACTGCGGGGTGTATTCTAATTTTGCATTCAATAAAACGCTTTCTCCAAATTTCTTGACGCTGCTGGAGAGTTTCTGGGGGCTCAACCTCACTGATCACAATACAAAAACTGACTGTATAACTCACTGATTTGAGTGAAACTGAATCATATTTTTTGGAGAAAATATTTCCTGGTTTCCCCTCTGATGTCATTCAGCTGTTCTGCCTCAACGCTCTAGGATTTATGGAGTTTTCTGATGGAGAGATGTTGCTAAAGTAACCGCCAACTGCTGCTAATTGTGGCTGCCATTAGCCAGTTAGCTCAGTTAGCCATGCAGCTAGCGGTCAACGCACATTCAACGCTGTTGGCTGTAAGTGCCTCCCTAGCTGCCTGCTTTTACAGGAAACACGTATGTGGAAACAAATAGCACTCTGTTAGCTGTTTGATGGGAACTTTAAAAAAAAAAACTTTAATCAAATGCCAGATAATTAAAATTAAGTATCGTGTAAGTTTAGTTACAGCATACTGTGATTCTCTGCAAAGACTGTTTGACTCATTTTTTTTTTTTTATCAGCATCACTCCAGAAGACTCAACTTTCTTCATTATTTAAATATTTGATGTTATGCCAAGCTTTGTTATTTTGAATAACAGATGTAAATGTGCATTTTTGGCCTTGACTGACTGAGTTTGTTACAAAAAAGATGAAAAGAGGAAAAAAATGGAGGCTTTGCTGTTTGCGCCACCCTGACTGTCACCTCCTCTGCTCATTCAAGTTATCTGATGTGAACAACCCTGCCTGAGCATGTTAAAAATAAATCAGAAGTGCAGTTCAAAACGCACTAAACCAATTGTATGTGCCACCTGGAATAAACTGTGAAGGAGAATGAGGGAAAAAAAATCAAATGAAAACAACCATATCCATTTCCAAGGTGAACACTGGTATCCAATAAAAGAGGGAAAATGATCAAATGCCTGTGTGGTTTTCTTTCACATGATGAAGATGTTGCTCTGTTACATTTACTCATGCTCATTTTTAGGTGCTAGCAACACAAACACAGAGTTTAAAACCAAGTAGAAATATTCTGCTTTTCTCATGCTCAATAATCTCCTGAATATGTGCACGAGTTGTTTCATGTGAAACCAGTTTTTCCAGGCTTTTCATACCTTTCCTGTGACTTCCCCTCAGTGTGGGTGCACAGGAATCTTGCTGCCCATATAGTTTGTTTAGTGGTTATGAATATTTCTGCTCCCAGGGAAAGGCAGCAGAGAAACCCTCTGCTCGCCACAGCTGTGTCTGCATGGCCTGTTTTCTGGGCCATGAATTTTTAAAGATGTGTCAGCAAAAGCTGCACAGCTGTCTCTCAGGCCTCCGTTCCCCACTGGACCGTTCAGCTTCACATCGGCTGTATTTATGATCAAGGTCCTAATTTGTCTATCTGAGATTGCTAAAATAGATGACGCACATTAAGGATGATAGAGGTTTCTGAATTTAATTATGCTGGGTGTGTGTGGGTGTGTGTGTGTATGAGGATGTGTATTACTCATGTTGTGGGGACATAAATCTGATTACAAACTTACAATGTCGGAACTCGCCTTTCTTACAGGGACAAATTGCCCCATAAGGAATTCCTCATAACGTTAATCATTACATGTTAGGGTGAAGACAAGTTATGGTTATGGTGAGGGTAAGTCTCCAGGAAATGTCTGGAAGACTTACAGATGCCGGTCTGGTCCAGACTAAAATCTACCATCAAAAACTGGATGGATCGCGATAATTTGCTTAATGCCCAAATACCTGCAAAACTAAAGACATTCCCATCAACCTCAGTTGTAATTTGTGTGTAGGCCTATGCTAATTAGCAAATACAAGCATGCTAACACGCTAACCTGAGATAATAAACATGGTGATCATTAGCTTTTAAATATCAGCATGTTAGCTTTGTCATTGTGTGTTGATGTTAGCATTTAGCACAAAGCATCACTGTGTTTCAGTGGTGCTTTGTCTTTACCCAGGATAGAGGCAATTTCTGACAAGCTGTTGTGTTTATGACCATGAGGTAAAGAAGCCAATAGATCTGTATCTGTACTTCTTAAAAAAAATGGAGCTTCGTGCTTCTTTCCACCTCCAACAGCCATTTGTAATTTAGTTATTTCTCACCTATTCTTAAATGCTAGACAAGAAGCGCAGCAGTCTTAGAGACTTGCCTCACTGTTGCTCCACTTGCCAAGTCTATCTCTTGTGTCTATTTCTGGCACTAAAGCAACCTTCCCAAAGAAAGCAGCGAATGTTAAAACTCGAGTGGGATTAAGAAACTCTGTCTCTCTGGCATGCACACAGCCTCTGCACTGTTGAAGCTTATTACAGCAACTCTGGACATGGGTGAGTGTTTTTGCCTTTCCACAGCAGAACTCATTCAACATGTTGGACAGTTCAACTTTAGAATCTACAAATTCCCATGACATAAAACTGAATGAAGGCTTTGTGTGTAGTGTGATGCTTAAGCTAGAAGGAATTCGTGTTTATATCAGTTACACTGAAACCCTGAATAGCTATTTCTGTTGCTAAATTCAATTACTTACTGTTTAATTCTTGTCATGTATGTGTGTACATAACAAATATCGAGCTACAATCTAGAGGTGTGGTGACTGGACAGTGAACCACCTGTAAACACTGTTTTGCATGATCAGATCATCTCCTTTAAGTCTATAATGAAAGAGGTACTGAGCAACTGTCTGGCTACGTGTTGATTCTGTTTGCTTCTGTAGTGTCACTGGTGTTCTTAGTGGGTGACTCTGCTTGTCTTTATATCCACTTTACACACTCAATAAAAACTCTTCCAATCAAGCATTGACCAGTGATGCCATCTTATAGTGGATAAATGATTTCATCATTAAACTTTCAGAACTTTCAGAACCTGTACTTTGTTCATCTATTACATCAGCCTAATACCTGATGCACCTTAATGGTCAGTTTCAAGTAATGTGATTTACAGCAACCTGCAAAAATCAATAGATTCAACTTATACATGACTGCTTGGCAAACATCTTCCTCTGCTCCTCATGATTACCTTGGTTGAAGGGAACCTGCATAGAGCCTCAGTATGACCTGCAACAAGAACTGAATATTATGTTTTTGTATGTATAGACTGTGCTGTATAGTCTCCACCTTCACATGATGGTTTCTTGTATTTTTTAAAGCCTAATTCATTTCAACCCTACCCCCAAGTCACGAGTTTTTACAACAAGACAAAGTCTACAGCCGTGCCAGTGGCTCTGTGAGGCTGTACTTTAAGCTAAATGCTAACACTAGCATGGCAGCATGCTTACAGTAGCAATGCTGATTATTAGCAGGTATAATGTTTAGCATGTTTATCACCTTAGTTCAGTGTGTTAGCAGATAAATATTTGCTTATTACCACTAAACACCACAGCTGAGGCTAATAGTGTGAGTCTTGTGCATATGGGGAAAAAACAGGCAAGAGGTGAGGGGGGGAAACACAGACTTAAATGCACAAGCAACTACTTAACTACAGAAACAAAAGTAAGAGAAAATGGAAAAGAGGTGTACATTAAATGTACAGGCTGAAGCAGTCTGAAGGATGTCTCTGGAATTGATCAGTAGTGAAACGCCACTTTATGATGGCTGCTAATAGGGCGCTGAATGAGATTATGTTACGGGCACATACGCACACTCATGCACAGACAATTACTCATATATACATTACTCGATCTCTACATCCGACTGCCCACGCAGAGTTTGGATCATTAAAACTAAGGTGGTTTGGACTTGAACCCACAGATTTCCCCTAAATTCCACATCTTTCTAATCTATTCCAGACTCAGCCAGAGAAAATCTCACCATCCAGCACTTCTCCTCCTGCCCTGCTGTACTGCTGTGATTTGGTGTGTCTCTAACTAGCTTACTTTAACGGAGGTCTCAGTATGGTGGTTGTGGAGAACAAGCTGAAGAGTCTGCATGCATTCATGGCCTCTGTGCCATCAAGCATAATATCCCAGCTGCTGGACATTTCTGGTTGATGATATGCATTTTATTGATCCGGTCCAACTCACTATAGAAGTGCACAGATATTGATGTACTACTGTATCCATCTATACTGCATTTAATCTTTATTCATGCCTGCTCATGCTGCACAAAGGTTTTCCTCCCCGGTTGTCCTTCCCTGCTCTTGAAAACAAGCACTATTTACAGAAGATGAGAGGTTGGCATGGGGATAACAAATTAAAGCAGTGTTTCTGCAGGGTCTCCTCGATGTTCTCAGCTTATGTAAATTCATCCCTCAGACCAAACCCATCTCACAAGTAAACCAGCTTTGTCAAGATCTGCAAAGGGGAGCCAAGAGCTTACTTGGCCTTCTTAAATGTAGATTTCTCTGCTTTTCAAAGACAATAAACTGAACTGTGACTACTCTGCACAACACGTCACCTTTGGCACCAAACAGATCCTGTGGTTATTAGATTTCTTTGTGAACACATATCAGGAGTTCGAAGTAAGGGAGTGTAATAGCTGTGTGTTTCACCACTTGTAAGAAAATTACACTTTATTCAAGAAGCTTGTTGAAAGATGAACAGATAGTGAAATTGTTTGACCTTGATTAGTTGGATCACATTTATCATATTTAGACTTGTGAAAATATGTCATCAACCCCAGCGTGTTCAATGTCAGTAACCTCAGAGGCAGTTATGTCCTTCTCTACATAAGTGTCCTTAGTTTTCTGAAGCTATTGATCCAAGAGTACCTTTGCGCTCACAGGAGTCTCATAACTTTTATGTTTAGTCTTTAAATCAAACTCTGATCCATCTGTTTCATATAAACACGCTGTTCTCCGCTTCATTTTGTCTCTTGAAGTAAATTTCTGAGATAGATATATGAGACATCTGCATGTCTTTGGAGACACGCTGAATGTATCACAGATAAATCAGCAGGGTGACGAATGCTGCTGTAAAGTGACATAATGTTTCGATGGACTCTGCAACCATCAACTCAACTACCACGCCTTTAGTATGTCCATATCTATGATATCATCAAAGACCATATCAGAATGCATTTGTATGAGCATATATACAAGAAGTGCACATGTTGCTGTTGAAAATGTGCCTTATTTTGTCACTTTTTGCCATTTTTATACACGGAAAACTGGAAGGAATCAAATAAAAGGCTTCTTTATAATGACATTTCTGTCTTTCCATTTTTCATGCCTCGTCATCTATATTTAATATTCTCTGTTGATATGGGCCAGTACTCTCAGCCCCCTCATATGCACACACACACATGTACCCTCGCACACATGCACAGTGGCCTTGCCTGAGCTCTCTGGCAGCCTGTAAATGCATGGGGGAGGCAGAGGGAGAGACACAGACCCAAAGAGAGGCTGCTGGGACATGCAAATGCAAACATGTTTCCCCACCGGTGCCCAATGTCAGCTCTCATTACATCCAGCAGCCGGCTCCCCTGGGCCAATTAGGGTACAGGGCTGCACTCCTAAAAGCTATGGGATTGGCCTGTCACTAGCCCCCTTCCTATTGTTGACATTATGGAAGAATAATAAGGGAGACTAGTGGGAGGTGAGCAGTCGCAGGAATGTTTCAATTAGTGAATGGGGAGTGTTGAAGGCATTGAAACATGCTTCTAGAGCTACTCTGTTAGCTTCTTCACACACATTTTCAGCATCAAGCATAGTGAGCAAATGCATCATTCTGCGCATATTTCGACTGAAAAACATGTTTTTAATATTTCAGAAGCCCACAATCTCAGGCCGTCAGTCATCCATGTGCACTATCCACCATCTCCTCACTTCAGGGGTAATTGCTTGACATCATCACTGCACATATTTTTATATTTTGAATTAAGAGATTTCACCGAGCTAAATTTTTTTCTTTCATGCAGATAATGCAGGCGTAAAGTGGGTTGGAGAAATCCAAGGCAGGGAAGGTGACAGTTTGCCGGGGTGCCTTTCAGAGAGCTTTCTGCTTTTTATCCAGAGCTGCCAGCAGCGACTGCGAGTTGATTAAAAAAAAATTATCGTTTTAATAATTTTAGTTTTAAAAAAGCTGTCAAATGTATGAGAATGAAAGTCTCATTTGTTTAATGACTGGGGGGTCATGGGCTAACATCTTCTATGACTGCACATGACAAGTGAGGGGATTTTGATGAAAACGATGTTGTTTCTGCTCAAAAAAGGACATCATATGAATAGACAGAACGAAAAGAGCGATCATCTGTCATATAACTCTCTCCCTCATCCAATCCATAATGTATCACATAGCCAACAGGAGGGAAAGCAAAAAGCCTCTGGGATGTTTTCCAAAGAATGGAGGGGAATTTGGAGATGGTCCATGTGGTCCATTTGAATTAAATGGAAGGAGATGAGATTTAGGGGCTGCAGGATAACTTTGGCTACTTTGTAAAGGAGCTGATTTTGCAGATTGTAATTCTGCGGTAATAATTTAAACCATGAGGAATCTAATCAGCGAACTCATGCATGTACACATAAATCAGTTAAAGCTGCAATAATAAATATTTTTATACAGATGGCAGATCAAATGACGTAATGTGAAATAGGACCCTTGATGAACCCACACATAAATATCACTCCAATCTGCAGTTCTCCACAGGTCGATGGAGCGTTTAGTGTCTTTTAACTTATTGATTTTATTTTACAACATGCAACTTTAATGTTTTGGTTCACTCTTGGTGCTCTCATTGTCATTTCCAGATGCATCAGTTTTCCATAAAATGCTCTAAAAATCCACTGTCCGTTGACATGATATTTTATGGTCACTTACAAAAGGAAGGATATCACATCTAGTTAACCTGACAGCAGATCTGTTGTTTAGCATCTTCATGAGTGATAATGAGTCACCCCAAAACCTTCTGATCTTCCTCTTTCTTTCTATTCTTTTTGACATGTGTGCATTTATCACTACCTCAGCAAGAAGGGCAGCTGGCAGTAGAGGAGGATAAGACAGATTACCTGCGGGCCAATCAAGGTGAACTGCTTTTTCTGGACCAATGTGACCCGTCTGATCCAGGACTGACTGTATCTGACTAAACTACCTGGCATAGTGCCAGACTTGGGAAGACAATAGACATGAAATGAGAATTGCTAATTTGATTGTGGTATAGTTTGACCTTGTTGGGAAAAAAATCAATGTGGTTAAAAGCATTGGTGATTTGGAGGAAGATCACAAAATGCAGCCGCTGACATACAAATCCAGCCATCTGTCTGAGATCTTTACTGGCAAATCAATGTGCAGCACTCTAAGTCAAAGAGAGAGGAAGTAGAGAATTGCCTGTCTTTCATCAGCAAATGTTATCTTTCATTCAAGCTTAAAAGCTACGCCATCCCAAGTGTTTTAGGTAAGTTATCAGCAGAGTGGGGTCATACACAGTAACTGCAGAATGGCTGTTTGCAGTGAGGCGGTCTCAGCTGCCGCTAGCTGAGCCCCGCAACTCTTACTGTTGCTGCGCCTCTCAGGTTTCCCATTTGCGCACGGTACATAATGCAGCTTATATTGATAATGGTAACAGATTTACCACTTGAATCTCACTCGCTAACTTCTCAAACCATTTATCTTACACACAGAAGTAAACAAGCTTGTTGTTTCAGCTGGCAAAGTCGTCGGCTAGAGACGAGGACTTCCACTAGCAGATTTTTTTTCAGTTTTTGCTCACCAGCTTGCTAAAACTCACCTTGTTGTTTCACTTAATAATGTCTCCAACTGAGTGATTTGAAAACAAAAGCCTGTAAAATAAGGTCTTAAATATGCAAATGATGCTTACATACATAATTTAATGCTAAAAGACTGAGGCTAAAGCTAGCAAAGTGTTGACTGCTGCATGGTAGAACTATTAGCCCTTCTAGTACAGTAAAATTTAGAAAAATGTCTTTAAAATATTGCACAGTGATTAGGTTTATGGTTTAACATTCATATTTTCAATCAATAAAATACAGTTAGCTACTGACATGGCGTAAATTGCCTTCATCGCTCAGCTACTAATGCCGTTAGTAAGCTAGTTAGCTGGGCATGCTAACTTTTGCTGCTTCAGTATAGCTTCAACTACAGTATATTATTAGGTAAAGTAGTTTGTTTCAAGTGGAAGTCTGCAGATTTTTTTTTTTTAATTTAATCTAATTCAGCTGCAACACACACACACACACACACACACACACGTCTTTTCAGAGAAAATTTAACATGCACAGAAAATTCTTTATTGAAGAAACCAGATTTTTGTGTCAGAGCGAGCACAGGTCAGAAGTCGGTTAAAGGGGCATCTGATGAAAGTACCATGTAACTCCATATCCGCGGTTTAAATCTGGCCTCAAAATGTAGTTATGTCATCCATTTCTAACACTATGCCTGTACTCTCTCCACCTTCTTTATCAAATTAGTGCAACAATGCTGATGCATAAACTCCACTTTATGCTGTAATTAGAAATAATCCAATGCAGGTTCCCTTTGATATTAAAGAGATCGCTGTGGCATGCACATACAGTATTTTACCCTCTTGCACAGACTTGTACAGCATTAAAGGTTCATTTTGATGTCAGCAAAGTATGCAGTGAGCGGCATCATCATGTCATCGGTGTGTAAGAATGCAGTGACAATTCTGATTTGCTTCTTGAGCAATAACCCTGTTTATTGCCATCTTGTGACTTATACTACTAGACTGTAAATCATAATCACTGATGGGACTTTGTCTTCCACCCCTCTTTCCTTTCTTTTGCAATAAAGTCAAAGTAACATTTCATAAGAGAAAGAGGAAACATCCTTATAGCCTCCACCATGTTTCTATCTTTCAGGTGGTCAAGACCAATAATTTTGCATTTTTTGACACACTGTGTACTCAAATATTTGATATTATTTCAGCGACACAGTGAACACTTGTCTTTAGGTTTTGGTGAATCTGTGCAGTTAATCAGGAGTTTAAATAGGTCACTGATTGGCTTTAAAAGTTTTGCATTATCAGTGACGAGACCTCTGTTGAGTGAATCATGTTAAAGGTTGAGATTGAACATGATACAGTGCTGATTACTCTCTGGAATGATTAGTGTTTTATAATCTAATTCCACTGACATACAGGTTATCTTATTTTAGTGTGTGGGCTAAGGATGTGATGACACATACCAAGAGCAATGTGATGTAATGAGTAATGAGAAAAGCATCACCCAATCACTCGACGTCATCACATTTATATGTTGTTTGTTCTTAGCTACAAAAGAACTTGCTAACATATGGGTGTGGGGGCTTCAAAATAGTTTTATGCACCGGTAACCAGCTTCTGCTGGGCAGAGTGACAAAAGTAAAGTCATTAGTTAATTTATATGGCATGAATTAGATTTAAGGTAAGTCTTTATTGGAGTCCAGAGAGAAGAACAGAAATAAATGGTAAGCTATACATACAGTACGCACAACTGGTGTCATACTTCAAAGGCAGCAAATTAAGAGTAATTGAATTGATGAAGTAATGTAATTGTATAGTACTTTTTCAATAGGTAAAATGTGATGAGTAACTGATTATATTTTTAAGCACCTTGCCAAGCAGTCTGGTTTTCAGCATTTGTTTGTGTATCATTTTGCTAATCTCATGTGTTTTTACATGTTTTATTTAGTTTAAGAAGGTGAGAGTTAAAGAGGACTTTGTCCGTCACTTTAGCTGAAAACTTCAGAATCACTAAATCTGGAGATCAGTGGTTTTCTTTGTATAGCAACAAGTGCTTCAGTCAGGTCAAAACGATGGGCTCAGTGAGTTTGGGGCTTGTGAAATGTTCCAGCCGACTGCTTGTTTGTAACCCCAGAGCTCAACAACACCCACCTGCAGACAGCAATGACCCTCTTTGGAACCGTGTTTGTACCTACAGCCTGTGTACGCTTTGCATTGATTGACGAATCCTTCAGCAACATAAATTAGTCATTTTGCTTTTTGTGTCTTCTGGGGGCGCCTCCTTCCTCCTGCTGTTTAAATTACTGTTAATGATTCAATCACAGGTATTGACAGGGAAATTTCGACTCCCACACAGGCAGCCGTGACTCACAATGTCGGAGTGGGCAGAGAAAAATGGCAAGTGGGTGGAAAGACGAGTAGGTGGGGAGCAGGCAGGGGGTCTGTGCCCGACTGTGCTGCAGA
The DNA here is from genome assembly GCF_051107435.1 of Chaetodon auriga. Lineage (NCBI taxonomy): Eukaryota > Metazoa > Chordata > Actinopteri > Chaetodontiformes > Chaetodontidae > Chaetodon > Chaetodon auriga. The sequence continues at coordinate 12,632,737 of NC_135095.1, read as the reverse complement.
GCTTTGTTCATAATTTATTTGTTTCTCCCTCTCCCTCTCTCCCCTTCTGTTTCTTGTCATCCTCTGTGGGAGGAGCGATGGGAACAAGTGCATGCATTTTGAGTGTGTGTGCATGTGCGTGTGTGTGCAGAGGTTGCAGTCTTTGAGCACCAGCCAGGTCTGTTCCAAGATATTTATAGCCCTCATTAGACACATCCCGCTAGAGCCAGGGTCACAGCAGAGAGGTGACTGCTAACAGAGACTACATTCGTCTCACACCATCAAAACACACACTGCACACACCGATGCGCCCGATTTGAGTCTGTACCCACGACAGACACAGGAACAGAATGTACAGTAGGACATTGTTAGCATCTACCTCAAAAAAACAGAAGACTTTAACCAGAATCGCTATTTGCACAATCACAAGCTTCCTCCCAACCTTACATTTTAAGCCCGTTTTGGCACATTAGCAGATGCACACATAAATGCACTGTCTGAGCTGATCATCTGTTCAATCTGTCTGGTTTAGAGATCCCAGCATGCATTTGGTGCAGCAGGTGGCCAGTGGGTGTAGGGATTGGGGGAGCCTGCTGTGGCCAAAAGGACACGGTGGAGTGAATGGAACAAAACTGTATAGTGCGCACATCCACACACCCACACATCCACACATGAGGTGATGGAGTAAAGCCTGTGTGAAGCCGACACAAAGGGTTCTGACGATGTCTCTCTCCCTGCTTCGACACTGAAGGATGGAGACGTTTTCCTGTGCTGATCGTTCTCTTGGCATGGCAACAGGCACCAAACCTCAGAGAACGGACTGCTTTCATTGGATACGCGTTGGTCCTGGCACAATAAACTGTAAAAATAACACTGTCAAATCTGTACAGAAAAAAAGAGGAGGATGTTAACATGACAGTTATTCTCTCACTCAATCAAACATTTTGTCTATCAAATGTCAGGAAGCAGTGAAAAATGCACGAAGATGAACAGACCAAAACCTCTAAATATTCAGTTTATCACTGCACAAAAGAAAGAAAAGCTGAGGAATGATTGGCATTTTTACTTGTAATGTGACAAACAAGATGATCAAAATTTGTCAGTCGATTCTCTAATCAATAACTGCAACTGGCTGAACATTTAAAGAGAAGAGGATGAATAAATGCCTTCACTAAACTACAACAAATACAATTTAAAAAAATCAATATGAATTGTTCCATTAAGCCATAAGAGTTCAAACATGCTCTTATTTTCACTGGAGAAGATCAGATGATCATCAGTGAACTCTGTACCAAATATGAAATGAAAGGCTTTCTTCTGAATATAATATGCTATATTTATGGTCTCTGATACCAGAAGGCACATGCGCATTCATTTAATAACCATAGCAGTGACTCAAAGTCTGTCTTTAGACTGTAAATCTGCAAATCCAATTTTCAGTATGATGAACAGTAAGCAGTCTCCTTGCCTTGTGTGCCTTGCAAATACATAAAACAGGAAGCTATGTGAAAGTGAAAACACTCAGAATTTAAAGGGTACAATGAAATTTGATAAATAAAATGGATTTTTTTTTTTTAAGATATATAATTAGAAGAACAATGCTAAGAGTCTTGAGCCGTGCCTGCAGCCCTGTGAGACTGTACTTATGGCACAGTGGTGCTTTAAGCAAAACGCTAACTTAAGCATGCTAACATGCAGATAGTGACAATGCTAAAATGCTTTTTCTGAGCTGGTATAATGGTTGTTTTTACAAGTTTACTTTAAAAATTTGTGAGGGCATGGCCAAAAACCTTAAGGATTCATCCTCTGGGGACCATAAAAGTGTATACAAAGCTTTTTGGCAATCGATCTTATAGTTGAGATATTTCAATCTAGGCTAAAAAACAAACAAAAGAAGCAAAGCCTGAAAAGCATCTCATCAAATTACAGCCCACTGCCATGCTCAGCTTCAGGTGACTCTGCGTTATGTCACCACTTCCTCTCGCTTTCCAAATATTTATTCAGTCCTCTGTTCATTCTGTCCAAACTGGTCTTCTGGTAAATATCCAAAACGTAAGAGCCGATGCCAACCAGACATTGCCAGGGAATTAAATTTCATGTCATTGTTGTTCATCTGGGATTTAATCATAATTATTTGTCAGTTTTTGAGGTGTAATGATAAAGCCTGTATTAATGTAGTGTGGGCCAACTCTCCCTCTCTATCACTGTCTAATTTCCTTAGACGTGCTTCTGCTGGACTGGACAACTCACCACAGATCATTCAGTTAGTTGCTGGAGATGAGAAATACTGGTCAAGACTTCAAGGTTAGCATATCCTGTAAATCATTCATTTTAATATAATCCAATGACCTTTGTAGTCTATCGATAAACAGGACAACTGTGAGACCAGTGAGGATATCTATCCTCTGGAAAACAAAGTGAGATTAGCGTGGGCATGATGGAGGATTACGGAGGTAAGGAAGAAACAAAACGAAGCTGCTCGCATCTGAAAAACTGGGAAATCTCATTTATTTTGCGGCGCTCTTATTGTGTGGGTCTTGGAGCAAGTTGAATTTAGCGTGTCAGCGGGCACATCCCAGTTTCCTGGACACACACATCAAATCACACCAACTGATACGACTGTGTGTGTGTTTGCGCAGTGAGTGATGTGTTTTTAGGGTGTGCAGTTGGGCGATTTAGCCAAGCGTCGTCTCTCGCTCGCTCTCTCTTCCTCCCCACGGAGCCTCTGCACTGCGGAGGAAACTTGAACTGTGCCCAGCTCCCGTGAATATCACTCACACACAGCCCTGCACACAGACCACCTTAGGCAACACACACACACACACACACACACACACACACACACACACACACAGGCCTACATGCACATAAACAATGCACAAAGAAGCAGATCACGTCCAGTTTCCAAACCAAGTCGCTGAGAAAGTATTTACTAATGGTCCCTTGAGATTACTCATTTAAAAGAAACCAGAGCTGTGTCGACAGTAAGTGTCATGACATGCTCTTATCAGGAGCATTTTTCACCTCTCAAGTGCATCTGCTGGCTTCTTTCGACTGCTCAAGTTTTGTTTTAATATGTCCTTATCTGCAAAAAAAAAAAAAACAAGGGATCTGGAAAGGATTATTTTCTTCCCCCTCGTGTTTATACTTCAAGACATTTTGCTGTGGCTCGTCCTAGTCTGCCTGCTTTGTTTCCCTGCAGATTTACATAATAAGATGTTATTTGTGTTGGTCTATACATACGGACGTCACACTAAATGTGTGCAATATTCATGTTTTATGCACTGATTTGAATGGCAGGGACAACTTTTTATCAATTGATGGTTTCAGGGCTTCCCGCGTCCTTTGGTTTTCAGTTCCATTGACAGCTCGGTCAATGGAAAACATGTGTGTCCTCTCAGTTACACGTAAGAAATATCTCCTTGTGTTTTCAGTCAGATTATTAGGAAAACAACAAGAATGCCTTTTTTGTGATTTTCTTTTTAAAACACTGAATGGTTTTGATTTTTCGAGCCACAGTTTTTGGTTTACTCTCACTGGTCTTGTCAGCAGCAGTCAGTCACAGAAGGCAGTCAATGCTGGACTTGAATGGACTTGAATGAATGTTAATGTTGCTAATGTTTCCCATTATCCATTTCAAAGGTTGATAGAAAAAATCATGTTGTGTTCTCGACTTGTTTCTGCTGCCCCCGTGTCACCCATAATTGCAAGTTTAGATTTTATTGACATGATGCATGTTCCCGAATACAGACGTGTTAAACCAAATCAGCTGACTTCTAAAGATGAAATCCTTTTCTGACTTTCACTGAAGGAGAGCGCATATTATATGTTGCTGGGTTTTATCATCCCACTTGCCACTTTTTTTTTCCACCAGTGTTTTCATGTAAAGCACTTTGCAACCTTGTTAATAAATACAGTTTATTATTATTATCACACTGCACACACCTTACTTTACTTGACTTGTACCTCAAGTGACCCTGTCAGCTTGATCCTGCCTGTGGAAAACAGTTTGTCACTATGTATGGGAAATACACTAAATTACCTTTGCACCTGCTGGAAAAAAAAATTTATAACACTAAACTGTTATTGAGTTCAAATTACTGATAAACCCACTGACAAACACCTGAGCCTGGGACTGCATGGAACAAGCTCAGATGCCAAGTGTACCCTAACCGTCCAGCACAAAATGAAAATGAGACAAAGTAAATCACAGGCTGCTGAGGCAGTTAAAGCAGACGTTGTCACGTATTGTTTCAATCGCAAGAACAAAAGATGCAATAAAGATAGACCCGACTTGGCTGAATGCCAGGACTGAGTGGAGGCCAGGTGATCTGTGCCCTTGTTGTAGGTGCATGTGTCAAAATAATAATAATGCAGAATTAGTTAAATGTCGAGGGGAATAACCAAAGACATCATGACTTTATTGCAAAACATGGAAGCAGCGTGGTAATAAATAAACCGTTATGAAAGGCATTTTCAAAACTAAACCTTGAGCAATACAATTTATTTCATATAAATTCAGCAGCTGGTTTTACATTCCTCTGCTTGATGGCTAAACCCCATTGTGGCAAGCCAATGAATATTCTATTACAAGTGAACCTCTGAGAATGTACTTCTGCTGTTGTACAACTCAGACCTGAAGTCACACGTCTTCCTTTTGACAACATCAACACTACATACGCTCCAGTACAAGTGATTAACACAACATCCAGAGAGACTGCAACTGTCGTTATGTCTCTATGCAACTGAAGCCATTAATGAGGGCAAATTTCCCTGGATGCATTATTCAGTGTACAGTATTTCTTACACAACACTGATCGCATTATTGTGAAATCTGCAATGGAGAACCTTCAAAGCCGAGACAGGGAGCAAAGAGGAAAGCAAAGGGGACTGAGTTGAAAGTAACACGGGAAGTACAGATTTGTTTTTAAGTCAGCAGAAAGATGCTCTTTACTCAAACAGTTTGCAAACATGAGTGTTCATACGAAACACTTGGTATATTCGATAAAGCCGAAAAAGCAGCTGAACCTTGACGCGCAGCTGCAGGTCAGATGACGTGTGAAACTAAGGAGGGGAGGCAACTTGTCTGCTATCACAGCTGAGAAATGAAGTGTGACGTACTGTGAACAGCACAGAGCTCCCCACGCCAATGCTCATGCCAGAAAAGGCAGTGTGTAGCAGCCAGCAAGCGTTGTGTTGGGACTGCTTTGAGAACTCTCATCCTCTGTAACCCCTGTCTGCAGGAGATATTCATCTTTTGGTTATTTGCCAGACGCTGAGCACAGGGTCAGCTTCAAAATAATAGTGATAAGTATTCAGCATCTTGCTCAAGATATCATCAGCCACTAAATCCCTCATAGCAGCCGTAGAAGTAGGTCTGTTGCCAACAACACGGCACCTGAAATAATGGTGATTTTCAGTACGTTCCATAGTTAACATTGTGAAACAGTTGCAGTTTGGTTTAGGCACCAAAACTGCTTGGTTAAATTAAGGAGAAGATCATGGTTTCAGTTAAAATAACTATGTTAATTATATACTCAGTTAGGCTTAGTTTTTATGTATTGAATTTGTATTTTCCAGGTGCAACAACATGAGATGGGTGTGTAAGATATGTAGGATTGAATCAGAGAAGAGGGTTAATTTAATTTAATTTAATTTTAATCTACTCTAATTTTGTGTACCTCAGTTCCTCAGTAACTACTCATTAGTTCCTCATTAGTTCTTCATTAGTTCCTCAGTAACTTCTCTTTTTTTGTGTACCTTATTGTAAAGCGTTACCGCATTTTTAACTGTTCCATGTTATTCAACCTCCCTTTCACAAACTGTTTGAAATCTAGACTCAGCCATTGATTTCTAATTCTAGTTGTAGATGTTTTCACAGGATGTCAGCCAAGAGGCAGTGAAGGAGGACTGCAGTCAACACTTCATGAAAATCATAGGCTGTGTTTATTAGATTTTAAAGGATGTTCACTGTTTCTCAGCCCTATTGTGTGTGGACAGGAGTGTGTGTGTGTGTGTGCGCGCGCGCGCGTGTGCATGCATGTGTGAGTGGGTGTCTGTCTGTAATGAGAGAGAGGTGTGTGTGTGTTTTCAATCCTTGTTCATGTACACCAAAGGAAGGTTATGATATTATGTAGACATACATATATGTCAGTGCAAATGGGAAAATAAAATGTCCATTTGAAAAATTGAAAATGTTTATTTATTCACTTCACAGAAATGGCAACAAATTTATTGTGGTAATGTGAAGTCATAAATTAAATTTAATTCAAGTAAATATTACTTAATCATTTCATAGAATTAAACAAAGAAAAGCTTAGTTAAATAAGAGTAAGAACCACCAGAAATATTTAACTGGATTTTGCAATTAAAATGCAATGGTAATTAAGTAAAATTTACTTCCAATAGGGGAGTGCTGCTTGTGAGATTTACTTGAGTATTTTTTGTAAAGAAACGGTGTTTTTAGGAAGTAAATGTTACTTAAAATTATCCTGAGTAAAAATTACAAGGGATTTCCATGTGGAAAAACTTGCCTAGCTTTTTTTAAGTAAATGTCACTCCAAATTTTTTTCAATGTAAGTTAAGTTAGGTGCGGAATCATGGAAATCCCAGCTGGCAAAGGATGAACAGAGTATCAGCTGTCTGGAGACTAGGGTTCATTTCCCATATGAAACCAAGTGATTTTAACCCAAACTGAGATTTCTTCCTCTTTTCGGTCAGTCTTAAATATCCCACGAATGTCTGAGGAACAGGAGATACAAACTTACCGTGTGCAGAGTTAATGTGGTGTGGCCCTGGAACACGGCCACTTCCCGGCCGTAACGAGATAAAACACGTCTATCTATCTTTCACCAAACGCTGAAGCTGCGAGCTTGGGTGTTTAATAAGAAAAACAATCACTATTTAAAGAGTTGAAAACATAAGGAGCAGAAAACATTTAGTGTTTATCAGCTCTAACGTAAACTACCATTAGCATCCAAAGCTAACTAGCCTCGAGTTAATAATTTCCAAAGTTGAGGGCCTGTCATTTGCTAACTGTACTATTATATGGGATTAAAGGTTCAGGAAATAGCTGTTCAGGGCTGAAACTTCACTAGTGGGCTATTAACAGACATTGTGGGCTGATACTATACCTGCGTTTTGTTTGTTTTGAAAAGATTTACACCCTAGCAACTTCATTGATCGATAAGATCAAGATTTAGCTTCATTAGCTAGCTACATCTGATTAAATCTGCGAGCCACAGTTGTTAAGTGAATAAAATCCACAGTCGTAGGCTTGAAATGAGAACTGAGCCTTTGCTTACTTGAGTATGAAATTTAAGACCTATATTTTAAGTGCTAAATCTGCCACCATTGTCATCTTGGTAAACTGTAATGTGTTGTGTAAGAACTGAGGTAACTGCGAACAGTTCATTGAACCTCAGGCCTTCTACCACAGGGAGTCTCCCTATGAATGCCTCACTGTGCTGCTCTAAATCTGATTATGAAACTGTTTGGAGGATGCAAAGTAACATGAAAATCAATCCCTTTTCAATCTACACACACTCTCGCACGCTGGATGACTGAGGACATCACCATGAGGGAAGCAGGAGTCCACGACAGAGTCACTGTATTTGTGCTTACAGCACAATGAGCTCCCTGTCAGCTACATAGTGCCCCCTGGTGGTGTTAAAAATAGCTGCTTACTGTGTGCAACATGCATTTGATGGTGGAGTCTGCCATCTAGTGGAAGGAAAGCAAATGACTTGAGAGATTCTGTCAATATGAAAAATCACTTTAATATCCCTCTCATTAACAGTTACACTTAGTGTGATCCAGCTGGGGTGTTCCCTCAATCAAGTCAACATAAAATCCCTGTGGGATGTGGGGATTTTGTTGTTTTGTTTCCTAATTTGCATCCAAATGCCATTAGTTTGCATTTGATTATAGTAGTGTATTATATTTCCACAAGATGACTAATGTGGAGGGATTGTGGGCGTAATATAGTATTATGTTCTTGAGTTACTCGCTAAAGAAAAGAGACCACATAGAGGATACTACGTAGGGAAATACCAGAAGTTATATTCCCATCTGGGCTAAACAATAATTTGATGTTGTCATATTGTGTGGTTAAATTATTTAACTGTTGTGTATGATGTTTCAGCACAGGGGGAAATTAGTGTTGCTTAGTTGCGTCTCACAAAATCAAATTAAATGCATAATAAGATCACAACGGTTTTTCTTTATAAATCAAATGGCTCACTTGGTCTTGTTCCACAAACAAATCAAACATGTCACTACTGACGTACTTACAGAGCTTTACTGATTCATGTTCCGTGGAAAAATAATATAAAGCAAACTACCCTTTTAGTATGAAGATGAAAAACAACTCTGCCCTTTTTGTTATTCTTCTGGATGAGTGCGAGATAAATGTGAGAAATATCATTTGAGAAGGTCAGTGCTCTGTACAAATATATTTTATTGTATAAAAGCCCTCTCACTCCATTTGCACAGAAGGGGACTGTAAACATCCATATCTGTCTCTCTTTTTAATGTTTACTTTAGACTGTGGGTCACTGATAATAAAATTGCAGGATTCTGGGGCAGAAAAGGCCATAACCACCCAGTTAATAAAAAGATGTTTTCCCTTTACTAATATTGTTTTCAAGTCTTATTTTGTTAAGATTTGGGATTTACTGATTGCTGATTTGATGCTGACGATACATATAACCCTTTTTTACAATGAGGATGCCATCCCTAAATGTTTTGTTGCGATATTATTGAAAATGGTTGAATTCCAAAATAGACAACATATAATAAATGAAAGCGATAACATAAGAAAGAAATTAGAATAAATTCAATTTATATGATTATGCTGATGGATTGGGGATGTGTGATGAAGGGTTGACACGTGAGCCAGTTATGTGACTGGTTGTCTGCAGTAATTAGGTATTCTATGTCCCATTCCGCACCAGTAGGTGGCAGCACCACCGTGCAGTCATACCGGTAGTTTCGGAAAGCAAAGGATTATGGGTGTTTTTTCTCATATAAGCCTACGTTCGCTGCGCGTTATAACGTACTTTTCATCGGAAGCAGCCACGCGAGGGGACGTGTTGTCTGAGCGCCAAATATTTCTAAAATAAGTGTTGTAGCTTGTAATTTCTACGACTTAAAGAGATCAGTTCTTAGAAAAGGCTATCCCTGCCAGTTTTTACTTTTTTTAAGACACAGAAGAAGGCATCGTTGACTTGTTCTTGACCGAGAAGAAACGAAAACCGCGAAGTCACTTATACGGAGTCGACATTTTCTTTCTAGTTGTTTTTTTGGTCGGATATGTGTTTAGAAACAATGGGCACCAGCTCGAAACGCGTACAAAACGATCACTTGAGGAAAACCACGAAGACTGGATCGAAGTTTCGGTGGAGAGTGCTCCATGTCTCCACGGAGGAGGACGAGGCCCTCCAACAGTGTCGAGCACTCGCGATGAGGACGGCCATTCGAAAGTACATCCACGGGGAACAGAGGCGGCCACGGCTGGCTAAACTCACGAGAGGCATGGCCAAGAAAGAGAAAAGGGTCTGCGAGTACGACGAAGATCCTACTGCGGCCTGTATTCACCGACACGAACCAGGGGCAATGGCGCCGGAAAACACCACGCAGTACCTGATGGGTAATGTGTATGAAGACATGCGGCTCGACGATTTCCAGATAGTGCCGGTTTCACATGAAACATCTGCCTATCTGTGTGCGGAACCGCTTTCACCCAGCAGTGTGTACGCTGCTCTCGACTCTGGTTACGAGAACTGCCTTGCCTTTCAGCAGAGGGACTTTGAGGAAGTGTTTGGCTTGTAGCCGGAATAAACTGGTCTACGTGGCCTTGTGAAACTGGTTTGGCGTCCTTTCTGGCAGTGACTTTCTATAAAGGACAAATACAAAGGTGTGATATTACATTGTAAATGCCTGGTATGAGTATGATGCATCTTGTGCCATGTTATGCTAACCATGTTACATTGTGTGATTTCCATATCGCATGATTCATGGTTGGGCTTCATTTGTCTCACAGCGGCGCACTGGACGGTGCCCGCCCAGAAGCCAGCGCTCGCGAGCCCTACGTGGCGCCGCCCAGAGGAACGCATCAAACGCACCTCGGCTCTGGCCTGGCCACGGATTGTGAAACCCAGGTAAACCCGGGCAGGTATTGTGTTGTACTGCATTGTCGTTGATGGCAATAGTAGTAAAGTGTGATGCGATGTTGGGCCCATCAACAGTCACTGTTGTCTGAGCGTTTTCCAGGTCACCCCTGCCGGGACAAAAGGCTCTGCTGTGAGAGGAGCAGGAGACAAGGAGGTCAGTCTTCACGTGACTGACACAGGTGACATTCATTGCCCATTGCTCATCCTTACTGTTTCCAAGAAGACTGACATTCAAATAAGTGCGTTCTGATCCAGGTGAAATATTCGTACCAAATTCTATTTATGAACTGTAAGATTATGAAGTGAGTGTTCAGTTACAGGGTAACTTTGTTCAATAAAAATGCTTTGTCTATCCAACATTATTGACCTTTTGTGTTATTTGTGTGACTTGTTATCAGTGTTCAATATCTGTTACATTCAACATCGATGGTACAATTTGATTTAATGTGCAGTGTGAACTCGCCTCCGCCCAATCACACCCAAGCTACTGTCACTAAGACGTTTTGTTGCAACATTGTTCACATATCTCTTCTAGGTGCAGTTTATCAACCAAACCTCTGAAGTTGTTTGAGGGATTTCTACCCCATGTGACACGTGATTCTTCTGTCTGTCATCCCCAAGAAGGAGGGGGGGGTACAAACATGTCAACATGTGTTTTCTCAGTTACATGTCTCTTAGCGTCTTGACCTTCTGTCTTGACTAACAGGTGGGGACTTCAGATTAACGAGGGCAGAGGTCTGTTCAGCTGTTTATGTGGCATGGCTTTTAAAGGAAACACTGAATTTCCAGCTAACAGCCCTGTTTACAGAGTAACTGGAAATGTACCATTACCCTTCTACATTCCTAACAAACTGCTGGTGACCAATTTTCCAAAAGACTCATTTACTGCAGTAATAATCAAAAGATAAGACGTGCCAGATGAGAACCATCAGTAACACCGCAGCAGGCAACTGGCACGATTTAAAGGAACTCGCTAAACAAGTGCAAGTCCCCTGAGCGTAGCTGAAAATCTCTTTCCACACATAATCATACTGACCGAAAGACCCTTGAAACGCCTTTTTCTACCCCCCAAGCAACCACCGTCAATATTTAAAGCTGCCACATGGGGGCAGTAGTGTACAACAAACCTGAACACCAAAGAAGGGAGAACTGCAGGTCAGTAAGTGTTGATGCCAGAGGGAGAGGTGTTGATTATTGGTGGTCCACTTTTAGACTGTGTCTCATGGCATTTGTTTCAGTGAGCGGCACACTGGAACTTTTGTAGATGAAGTTTTATAGCAGCAGGCTGGCAGGGACACATGACTCAGGTTACCAGCATGACAAACGAGGTTAAAACCATCCATAGTTAAATTGTGATTTACTCAATGAAGCTAATCTGTCGCTGACATGAGTTTTAATGTAGGAGCTCTTAGAAAAGTCCCATGTCTTTTTAAGGAAGAAAATCCAATGGGGAAAAGGCTGCAGTGCAGTTATCTTGACTCTCGTCTGATCCAGAGGCTGATAGCTCTGAGAAATGGCCACAGTTGTTGCTGGGGAGTGACGCATTTGCTTCACCTCCTCTTATTGCTGCTGGGCCCAGGTCCTCTGTTTGCTGCCTGGATTCAGTACCTGTCAGTTAAAAAGCTCACCCTGTGGTGCAACTGCCAAGTGTGATGGTCAGCAATTACACCCAAAGGTGCAGCGTGTGGGGGCAGAGAATTGGACAGGACTACTGCTGGCTGATTAATGGAGAGTCCTGTGGGCTGCCACAGCATCGATCTATTTGTGATTGGTGCAGTGCTGTGCACAGGTCCGGGCATTGACTCGTCTCACTTCTGGGTCCATCTGGTCATTTGAAACAATAGTTTACTCTGAATCTTCACTGCACAGCCAACTTCAGCTCAGTTTTAGTTGCTAAGACTTTTCCTAGAATGGAACCAATGTGTAATTAGATTCAAATGAAAGTTCTTGGGAAGATGATATAATTTCGCTCTTGTGTGTGAAATGTTCAATTGATACATGTCCGGTTATTAAATCCAGGGAATTGCCAGTACAGCCTCAGGTATTTTGGAGATGCAGATCAGAACATGCAAAAATTAAAAATGTGTCTACAGGCAAGCACATGGTTCAAGATGTAAAAAGAATAAAGGTTCCAGTCATGAGCGAATAAGGAATGAATGTGCTCTTTGGTTTGAGCGGAACTAACCGGAATATTTCATCTAAAACAACTGTCTCAGAACAATTAGCATTAAATTACAAAGCTCTTTACATAAAACTTGCAAGGAACTTATTAGGACATCATGGACATTTGTTCAAGATATTATAAGCTATATTAACTAAAACATTAGAATATATGAGGCAATAACATATAAATCCAAGTCCATCCCTGGTGGCCAGCCTTTTGGGGCCACATGAGGCATTCAAGGTCCCCTGACTGCAGCCATTCCCTAAACTGAAGGGCCCTTGAGTGCCTGTGATACTGATCGCAGCCAGCTCCAGCACTGACCTCTGACTTCCCTCTCAAAGGAGACAAGTGAAAAGGAAATTTCTCAACAGAGATCATTATTTGTCTCATTATATTCTTTCCAGAGAAAGTCATTTTCAGCAGTTGTCTCTCCCCACCTCAGTCGAGATACTCACCGCCGGGAGGAAGTTTGGGCACTTGGCTCCTCATGAAAAGAGGGCAACGAGCCAAGAGTTTGGATTTGGCTCGGACAGGACTTCGGACACAGCCTCCTTTTAATTTGAGCTGTTAAAAGAATCCCTGTGTGTGAGCGAATGTGTGTTTGTGTGAGCTGGAGCCCTACTTAAAGTGTGAAAACACATCAAGGATAAATGTCAGGCTACAGTATGTGTGGAGGGAATTAACGGGTAATCTTCATCCTCAAGTCCCTCTCTACACCCCACATGAAGGCGAAAGCACTGAGCTGACAGCCGTCTGATGACTATCTGTCTGTGCTGACGTGCCTCTCGGTGTAAACTTTATGACCCACCCTGGAGAAATCAGATTAGAAAAGTTCCTCACATGAATCAAAACAAAGGAAGCAGCAGCGATTTAACTCACTCCCATGAGAAGGAATTCTGGCGGAGATGCTTTGTTGAGAGGAGTGACTAACTAAAGTGTAAATATGTCTGCGTTTTTTCCACTCATGGGTGGAACTTCAAAGTGGTTTCTAACTGGAAGATGGAGGGGGGCGGGGTGGGATGTAGGTGAGTAAGCAGTATGCTGAATGATTAGCATTAGGAGCATATCCCTGTAAAGGCCTTGGTGAAAATGGGCGTCAATAGGCTTAAGCACCCTGATTTAAATATCTTTGGCTCTGGAGAAGACTGTCCGCAACACCCTGAGACATTCAGGCAAATCTGATGACTGTCTAACTATTATGACTATTTACAATTCAAATCTATGGATTTAGCCGTTGTGGAGCCGTTTGAATCCTCCCTCGGGCGAGCTATGATTGAGCATTTCTCTGTACAGTAGGTGGCAGCAGAAAGAATCGTCACAGCAGCCATCTTGTGGTTAACAGGCTTTTTTTTTTTTTTTTTTCCCAAGGAACTGAATGACGAGTGTGTGAATGTCTGTGGTTGGTTTCTCATCATCTGGCACACAGTCAATCCTACATTTTTAATCAATGACACAGTTTTAGTCTGATCAGTTTGATTTGCTAAACCAGATGATTCTGGTTGGAACCACAAACTGGATCAAGCAAGGGCTGTTCAAAACAATTAGAGCAATAAATGTAGTCTAAAAATGCAGATAAAAGTCTTAAAAGAAAAATAAATTTTATATGCGTCTGTATTTTTAATTGGGACGAGGCACAAGACAAGAGGGCTGTGACGCGAATTTTCATTCTGTTTGTTTATTCATTTAATTTACGGCTCGTGATGGATAGTCAATTTACACATCACACAGCCGCCATGCTCCAGCTGAAATTTCGAAACCAAATCAACAAAAGTGAAAGATTTGTACATTGTGTTTGCACCTTGCACTCATCTAAGAATAGACTCAGTGCACTGGGACTCTCACTTGGGGCTGAGGGGGTGACGGGAGGTCGTGGGCTCTCAGGTGGTCGTGTTAACCTGCTGACAGGGTGACCACACAGTCAAACACTCATATCCAAGACCTGACTGTGACCTTTAATGTGAGTTCATGTAGAAACAGTCACACAGGGACACACACATGCATTTTTTTGTACATGTACATAACCAACGCTTGGTTTTTATTCCAAATAGAGGACACAGTCGTCAGGTGTGTTGTTTGGTGTTTAAAAGCCTTTGGATACCGTTGCATATGGATGCTGTTGACATGAGCTAACTCATTCCTCATATCCCCCACCCCCGTGATTCAAGCTAACGTATCTCATGTGTAGCATGTGCGTCATCTTTTACTCCTTCGAGCAGGAGTTTTGTTTTTATGACTTTTGTCGAGGGTAGGCGTTCACGTGGCATTGATGCTCTTTTTCCAGGAACACCCTGTGGCACGCTCACACACTGAAACACACACACACACCTGGGAGATGTCCAGGTCAACCACAATGAATCAGTTAGCCACTGAGTTGCTCCAGTGGGGCAGTTGGGGGTTAAAGGTCGTGCTTAAGGCACCTCTCAGGTGTCTCCTGTCTGTCTCGGACTCAAACCAATTCTACTGCGGTCACAAGCTTGTTCCTCGAAGCTACAAATTTGACATTTGGTGACTTCCTTACCGCTTAACTATGCTAATTTTTCCAGTTCCTGGTCTCCATCTCCCTGTGATTATAAGGGTTATTAATATAAGACAGTGTCCTGGTCTGAGACCCACTTTAGCCATCCATTAGAGGTTTATGTAGTGACCCAAATAGAGAAAACTGGCTGTGCCCAGCCCAGGGTGAGCATTTCATGTCAACCACACACACTGAAATACACTCAGACAAGCACACACTCGCACAAAAAGAAAAAATAGGGCAAGGAGAAGGGGGCATTGACGTTACCCTGTGGCCCCTTTGGGAATTAACCCCTCTGCTATGCTGGCTCATTAGTCAAAACAGTCCGAGGCGAGGAACCGAGGGAAGTTTGTGCCACATCTATTTCTGTCCTCATTTCCCCATTTCACTTTGCTTCTCTGTAGACACTGCAGAGGACATTAGTGGCCGTTGACCCAGCAGTTTCAGGGAAATGGGCAGGTAGAGAAGTGTGTGTGTGTGTGTGTGTGTGTGTGTGTGTGTGTGTGTGTGTGTGTAAAGCACTGACACTGACATTATGTCCAGGGGTGGAATTTGCTGCATGCAGTGTCAGTCCTCTAACTGTGTCAAGGACATGAACTGACAGACCTGGTGTACCCAGAGAGAGTGAGAACGGACCTGATTCAGTCACACCACTCACACACACACACACACAAGCACACACACTCCAGAGTGAAGCTCAGGCATCGCTCTCAGAAGTAAATCATCTTTTTTGCTGTTCCTCTGAGCACAAACGCAGCTCTGGCCTCTTTTAATTTGCTCCCCTTTCAGAGCTTCTTCACGGGCGTTTCAGTAAACACCAAATTGCTTTGTAGACAGAGAGTCGTGTACACTCGAGGAACAAAACAGGAGGAGGGCACAAACAGGATTCACACTCTTGCGTTATCATGTCAACCATGTAATGTACTTTTGGACCATTGCATGATGGTACATACAAACACAGCTGGCATCTCTCCCTCGATGTGATCAATGCTGTGTCAGTTTGTGAGTGCAGCAGAAACGGCAAGTGTGACTCATCCATTCTCACCCACACACACACACACACACACATCTGCGGGAGTCAATCTTGTTCAATACTTTTACAACTACATTGTACCCTGAGTGTTGGTGTCTCCTGTCAGACCTTGTTTCATAACAGGTTGGAGGGTCAGAGGCGCAGGCTGTCAGTCATGGCTGCTGATCGGCGGATGACGGTGAGGAGGAGGGGCAGCATACTTTACCTGGTCATAGTTCAGACATGCCATTGTCCACTATACACTGAACTTGTTTTATAACTTTATTTATATATCATCTAAAGACATTATTTCCACCGTTATCTGTATTTAACACATGCAGCAATAGACAATAATATATTCTGACTTTGTGGTTTGACAAGCAGCAAGCCTAAACGTTAGCTTAGCCCCAGCGACTGACTGAGTGTGCAGCAGCAGGAGAAGTCCCATCCTCAGGTGTAGACATATCAGCTGGATGTAGGCTTAGCTAACGGTGACTAGCACACTAGAAATAGTAAATCTATTTCTGTGCCTCTCTTCCCACACAGGGGAAATTCAGTGTGCTTTGATAAATAAAAGCAAAAGAACATCCATATCATTAAAAGAAAATACAGTGTACATAAAACAGAATAAAAACAGTGGAACAGTGGGGTGAAACAGTAGAAGTAGCCTTGACTGGGTGTTTATCTCCACATAGAGAACCACAGAGCTAAACTAGAATACAGTGAGTGCAAGTTTTAGTCGGAGAAGCTTGTACACTTAAAGCTTCAGCTCTGCATTGACTTAGCTCCTTCTGGCTTGACAGAGAAATGAATGCAGCGTAGGTTTACTGTGACTTTCCTTAACCTTTGTCTGCACACAATAAAACGTAACAACCACAGCAGGTGTCTGGCACGACCTGTGTGTTCTGCAGCTGAAACAAATGATAAAGTTGTGTTCACACTTTAGACAAGTAGCATCCCAAAGGCGTCCCAACTGTCCCATTTCAATGCAAAACACTCACTTATAGATAATAAAAAGTAATTTGTTTTAACTTGAGAGTATAGTGTCTTTCCGCTGTCGTCATTAATTTGTTTCCTCTGTCTTTGAGGAAAGCGAGATCTCTGGCAGAAATATCTTCATCACGTTGCCAGTCATATGTCTCAGTGCTCCTTTAATCAGAGCTTGAACGGCGCAGCTGAGAACAAGTGCAGAGGAGATCAGTGACAGCGCTGTGTGAGTCTCGGTGTCCCCGTCACCGCGGAGGCAGGGGCAGATGTGTCATTGTCAGATATTGTTGAGGGCAGCGGAGTGTAAACAACAGATGGTTGAGTTAGTACCTGAACAGCATGCCAGCTCCAACCATTCAGTGTTCAGCTCAGCCTGTAGTGAGCAGCCGTGGACGTGCTTCTCAGTGGGCTCAGGTGTTTTCTATAGGCTTGTGACTTTATGGGTCGCTGTATGGATTATGGGCTGTCTCTCATGCGGTGCCATCGACCTCTGAGCTCTTCCAACCGTCACTATGACATCCAATGAGGCAGAAATGCCTTCTGAGACCATTCAATAAAGAAAAGACAACCGCTATGCCTTTATAGCACTAACAGCCTCGGCAATATAGATTCGAAACATTCCAGCACACAGTAGGAGCAACTGATTAATACAGCCTCTCACTGTTTGCTTGGAATCTTGTGTGATTTGTACAAATAAATTGATTAAAAGAGTCAGGCTCATGGTGTGCGCTTGAATGCTTGAATCTATACCGCTTCACTGGTTGTGCTCCAGCAGGCGCTCTAGAGCGGTGGTCTCTGACCTGGGGGTATGTGGTTAGTAAAAGAAAGTATTTTTGCAGACTTTTCTCAAATGTTTTGCTTTTTTTCTCGTGAAATACTGTATACTTCACCTCTTTATGGCTAAAAAATCATCCAAAGGAATCAAGTGCAAAATCAATTTTCAGTTGAACTCTTGTCACGAGGGGTCACAGGTCATTGTCATTGTAAGGGTCCAAGCAAAAGATTTGGGAGCCACTGGTCCAGAGAAGTATGGTTGAGCAATTCAAAAATGCCAAATCACACTTTGTTTGTGATACATGTTGAGGTTCAGATCATGTTTTCTAAGAGTTTAATCCTAAAACTCAACTTAAGCTTCATTAGCTTTCACCAAACTTAATGTCTGTTTTTCCCAGGGAATGAATTATCTTGAGGATTTGGCCTGAAAAGCTCACAGCCACCTCAAAGAAATCTGATCTGTATTCTCCAGAGATCAGGGAATAACTTTTGATGAAAATACTTGTTTTGGAGGCATTTGAGCAGATTCCACCTGCCTGCAGCCGCTTTGTTCTGTTCTTTGTTGTGCGGCTGGGTTAAAATGACGCGTAATAAGCTTGAGTCAATACAGAGCTGTGAGTTTTGGCAGGAGCTAAATAAGATGGAGGGGGATCGATATGATGAGAGAGCCCAAGGACAATATGAGCCTGCTGCCCCCACCCATCACCTGCTGCTGGACACGCTGCCTGTCAGCCATTTGTCACCTAGTGCACACAAGCAGAGCGGCGCAATCATAGAGACACAGTGTCTCACACACACTCACACACACAGACATCAGTCCATCAGTGGCAACCCATTTACACAGCTTGCTTTTGTTCCAAAGCACATACAGTGTAGGAGTGTGCACATGCATACGCCGCACAGAAATGGATCTGCATAAACATGCGTCTGCACCATCCAATTATGCTGTCTGTGTGTGGACAGCAAATGCCACGCGTCACGTGCGATCAGTACATGCGCATACCATCAAAAGGCACCAGTAAACATCCGAGCTGTCCAAAACAAATAGAAAAACACAGCACACACTTTTGGAAGAAGATACAAGCCTTGAGGACAAAAGCTGTGGAATCAATCATGCTTACTCTGCCTCGCTAGTGCCAGGAATAAAGGAAGAAAATTGATTTTTGCTAAATTCTCTGCAGTGAAGGATGACTCACACTGTCTCGCCGCCTTAAGATGATGTGTGAGAAAAAATGGAGAAGTGACAGAAAAGAAGCACACAAACAATCTTCCTGCACCTCTTGGATGAAGACGGGCTGTCACTGCCTGTAGATTTTAAACCATTAAATAAAAAAAAGGTTCATTTATTTGTGCTGTGTCTAACAGCCGGCCTGCAGGTGTTTATGAGACAGCATACATCTTACCCCCTCAGTGGTCCGTTCGCCCTCGGTGCCGCTCCTGTCAAAAACTGTCCACACTCTCTCTCGATGGCTGGATCTAAATTTGCTCTGTTCTGTCCTCGGACTCTGTGGTTCTGTGAGCTCTCCCAGAAGAAATGTGTCAACTTGTCGCTCTGGGTCTGTATCAAAGTCAGTCATAAATGCCTCCACAGCCTGGATAATCTGTCATAAAATCCAACGCTACAGAATGTATTTTAACAAATCATCGGTTCACTCAGGCAGAAATATGATTCTGAAGAATTGTCATAAATGAGCACATGACACAGAAACAGCTGCATACAATATATACAGAACAAAAGGGAAAAAATAGATAAGATTCTCTGAATACACGTCTTTTTTTTTCACAGCTACATCCTGCTTCACATTTACTAAAAGTCTTTTAATCGAATGAGGGGGGGAATGATGAAGGTGAATGAGAGGATGGATGGAAGTGTAGAAGGTCGGCTAAAGGGAAATAGAGTTGATAGAGAGGGGAAGGCATGAGACAAACAGGAGACGATGGTTTATGAAGGTATTTAAAGGCATCTTGAGGTGTGGTCCTGAGCCCCCAAACCTAATTTAATTTACTGACTTCATGATTTAGCAGTTCAGTCCTTTTGTCATCCGGCCCAGTATGCACTGAGTAAACTGGCACTAAAATAATCTCTGAGTCATCTCTGCCAGTTTGAGCAGGGTGCCTCTGAATACTTAATCAAATAGTTTGTAAAGTGAGATGAGAAAAGTTCTAAAGAGAGGTTGTTATAGCACACTTAAATCTGCCAGGCCTGTTTGGGAAATGAATAAAGTTTTTGAGAACAACTTGTTTACACAGGGAGGAGGCTTTAGTAGCAAATTCCCTGCTCTTCATATCCACGTACTTCAGTAATAAGTAAGGTAAGGCTTGTTTTTCATTCTTGTTGTGCATTATTAATGTACAGGCTTTGTGTTTAATATTATTTTGGGCTTTTAAGATGCACAGGAAACACATTTTCCTGATACTGTGCAAGGACACCCATGAACTAATTATCTGTGCAGGCCCTCAGGCAACACTTGGCCCCAATTAATGGCATAACAACAGGGTTTAAAGTGCTGCACCTGGGAAGCTCTTCATGTCTCGTTGGCTATGCTACCCTCTGGTTCATGTGTGTGATTGCTGTGATTTGGCCAATAATTAATTTCCTCGCAGCCAGTTGTTGAAGGAGTGATTAGAGACACCCTCCCTTGGTTTTACACAAAACCTAAAGACATTTTAATTAGTCTGACATTATTATTCACTGTTCCCTCAATTAGTAATAATTGTTTTCAGCATATCATGTAATTTGCAGTGCTCTAACACATTATATGATGTTAGGAAAATTTACAACTTGTACAATAAAGTCATGAAGTTTGGTGGCAGGCTTTTAGTACTTCATGACTTGGCATGCTGCCTGCTGTAATCAGGAACAGGTTTTCTGGCTCGAAGTGAGGTTGCGTTATGTTGAGTGGATTTCAGCTGTTTACATTTTGTGTTTCCTCTCCCATTTGGTCAGATTAGGTTCAGACAGTTTATATTATCCGTTGTTTAGTCCATATTGTGAGCAATGGAATGTCATGCCAGTCGAAGGCTGCAGATTCATTTACTCGACTTCCCTCAATAGCATGCAGCTTTAATTACCTACGCGGCCGATGTTTATTGAACTCTAAACATATTAAGAAATGTGTTGATAGTTAACAGATTCATGACTTGATGTTTGGATTTAATTTACAATCTACTGGGATCATTTAGATGAGATTTAAGAGGGCTTTCCCACCTCTGCTAGACTACATTGTTCATCGCTGATATTGCTCAGCATTGCAGCACTCTCTGTCTCTCTCACATCCCACCAGTCTGTTTCCCTTGACAACCATATCTACTGTTCATAATTATGCAAATGATATGGATCTCTGGGCCAAATAGATGCTCATAAACAACCAACCCCTTCAACCAGCCCCGTGTTTGTCGATTCAAAGTGGCTATGATTACCATTGGAGGTGGAGGCGTGAGTTTAATTGAATGTCACAACTCATTTCTTTTTCTGTGTTTGCAAAAGGTCAGTTTTTAACACAACTCTGCACAAAGACACGTGGGTGTATAGTTCCCTTTTCAAATTTAAGCCACCTACTCATCAAGAAATGGACAGAATTGCAAAGGGATTGACATTTTGGTTCCCTCCATTTTCATTCCTACACTTCCTACTCCTGTAGGGTCTATTTCTGTCGCGTCTACGGTCAGCGAAGTCATTTCTGGTCCATCAGTGCTAATACTTTAACCACCCAAACTGTTTTTCTTCCCACTCCCACTTCCATTTCCAGGCAGAACAAACAGTCCTTTCTTTCCTTCCATTTTTCACTCATTTGTCCATCAGTGTAATTGCACTTTTTCCAGGAATAGAAAGGAGCTGCCACGGTATGTCAAGGAGCCGGTGGTTAAAGCATCCCTCAGGAGACCATTGGAGTTTCGGTTGTGAAGTTTGTTAAGTTAGTTCACGCACCAGTTGTGTCACCCTGCTGCTTTTTGTAGACTTGAGCACACCACAAGAAGCTGTTTTTTTTTTTTTTTTTATCTTTTATCTTTAGCATCTGAATCATTCACAGGGCTCATGCTCAAGCTAACGGTGTCTTATCATCCCAGGGAAGATAGGAAACGTGTTTGGGATAAACAGTGATCATCTATGGGATGCCACTGGGACAAAAGATATTTTTGTATTTATGTAAAACTAAATCCAAAAGGATGCAATAAACTTATTTTCCCTGATAATGTGACTTTTTTAAGAATGCCTTTTGAAATCGGCAGCAGAGCTTGTAGGCGGTTAGCTGCTAGCAGAGAGAGTCCTGCTGAGTGTTGCTAATAGAGCTAACAGTGCTAACAGCTAATGGAGCCAACAGAAGTTACAGCTAACAGAGCTAATAACTAACACCACCAATCACAGGACCGAGAGTTTCCGGTCAGTGGAATATGAAATGATAAACGGCGGATGGTACCTCCAAAGTACTCATGTTATTGTCCTATCCCACCTATCTGGCAGAGCAAGTAAGTTAAAGCAACCACTAACTGTACAAATACTGTGTGGTATACAGTGCTTTAAACTTAAACACGTTGGTCAGGTGGGAGAATTGTTTGGCCCTCTCTGCCGTGCAGACTGCCATGATTCACTCTAATTATGTCCCACAGTTACTTCTTTCATCTCTTCCAGCACTAGTTCTGAACTTCAGTCAATTTAGTCCATCATCTAAAAGCATTTTCAAGCTGCAGCAAGGACGCCTCTCTCAATGCCAGCAGAGGAAGCCTTGAATGTGTTTTCAGTGCTCTGTCTGCTTGCTTCGTCCTCGTTCATAGCCTGTACCCTCTTGTTCTGTTTCCTTCTTTGTGAACCCTTTCTGTTGTCTGTCTTGTCAATCATCCATCTCTTTTTTTTTAAATGCAGAGACGTGTGTGTCTTATTGAAGAGTCTTACCTGCTAAATATCTGGATAAGTTTAAGCATACTTCGTCATTTTGGGAATATGCTTATTCCCTTTCTTGCCAAGAGTCAGATCCAAATGTTTAGAAATCAGCTGGCATCACCTCTGAAGCTCACTAATTAAGGGACGGAATTCACTTTCTTTTGACGTTAGATAAGAAGATTGATACCATTCTTGTATTGTCAATTAAACATGAAGCAGCCAGGCGACTTTAGTTAGTTTAGTACAAAGACAGTAGCTCTGTCTGAAGTATTAGATGGCGGGACTGATATTACTGTTGGTATGTCATTAGGCCTACACTGAATATGAAGCTAGTGCCAACAGCCAAATAGGCAAAAACCAGAAAATGATTGATTTATGTTCCCAAAATGTCAAAAATCTTCCCCGATATCCCCTGCATAAATATTCCATTGAACAGAGTTTATGTATTTTTTAAAAGAACTGGTCTTCTCATCACAACTTCTCAACACTGTCAGGTGGACTCGTCCTCCAGCTTTCCTCAGGGCGTGTACCTTCATGTGTTTCTGGGGGAGGGGTTTTGGACAGAGGTCTGAAGGGAGGTGATGAGTCTAGCTTTACCTCTCTGGCTTCTCCAACTTTACCAACTCCAGCTTTTATAAGGTAGTCACACATTTCCACCAATCTGTATCTTGCTGACAACATTTTCACTTCAGGGCTTTTGCTGTTTATTTCTGTTCTGTTTTTTTAATTTATTCAGTCTGTCACTTAGCTTTAATGCCAACCCACTGCACTGGAGGCAACCCAGTATTTCTCACAGCCCAAAAACCATTTTAATACTAAATATTGGATGAATAATATGGTCCGATGTGGCTCCAGTCAGTCGATCTGAACTGTTTGTACTAATTACCTTGGTTTGGCATTTACCTATGAAGTCCCTTTTAAATTTCAGTGTACGGTACGGTGCGTGTTTGGAGGGCAGGGAGGAGTAACATGAAGATCAGACACATTGCATAAGCCTGACAAAAGCCCTCAACCTCATCCTCTACAAATTATCTCATCTCTGTCATTAGTCAATCTTATGAGTCTGCCTCCATGTCAGGCTTGCTGCTAAAATGCTAATGAGGCCCATACACTGCAATCACAAAGCACACACAAACACAGAAACACACACCTCTCTCTGTCACTCCCCGTGCTGCGGTTGACTTAAATCGATGAACAGACTTCACTTCGGGCTATATTAATCTGAGACATTATATGAGTCAAATTAAAATCTAATTAAGAGCATTTGCTTTGGCTGTTCATGAGGGCTGAGAGAAGCAGATGGAGGAGAAGAGGGGGAAGGATTGAGAGGTGAAAGTAATATGTGTTTTTTAAACTGTGGATGGTCATGTCAGGTGGTCCTCCCACCACTTCACACTGAGATATCTCAACATCTGTATAGAAAATATTCCCAGACAACTTCATTTATGGTTTTGTGTGAAAAATCTGAACATCTACTGGATGAGATTTTGCTGGCACAATTATCAAGACAAACTGTAAAAACTTCTGTGAACCCTGAACTTTTCATCTTATAGACCATCATCATATTAAAATTTTCAGTATTTTGTACATGCAAAACTAATGACATTCCCATCAGCTTCAGCTATGCTGTGTGTTTAGTGCTAATTAGTAAATATTAGCATGCTAACGTGCTGAACTAAGACGTTGACCATTGAGAACATACCTGATAAAACACCAGCATGTTAGCATTGTCATTGGTGTGCAGGTGTTAGCATTTAGTTCAAAATATAGTGGTATTTCGTATCTATAGTACATGGTACGGTATGAATTATTATGGTATGAACTGAGTCACCTGGTTCATACCGTGTATTGCTGAGAGTTGAAAGTGATCCATCTCTCTTAATGCAAACATATTACTCTTTCTCTGACTGCCTTTTTCTCTTTAGACCTTATCTTAAACAAGCACAGAAGAACTGATCCTTGATCTTCATTTTGTTGTCCTCCTGTGGAAAAAAGCTCCTTTTTGCTGCTTGTGTCTACACTAATGATTCGTTCAGACACCATCTAAAGCTTGTGATCATAGGTGAGGTATAAAAAGTGTTTCACATTTTGTAATTCTTGAATTTTTGGTAGCTTAGTGACAGAGACAGACGCAGAGAGGGAGAGAGAGAGAGAGAGAGAGAGAGAGGGAGAGGCAAATTACATGTGACAAAGGTCCTAGACTGGAATCAAACCGAGGACGTCACAGCCACATGATAGGCGCCTTTAGCCAGCCCAGCCACCCACACAGGGATTATTGTCAAAAAAAAAAATTCGGATGTGGAGACACTAAAAAATTTAGTTCAACATGGCTGGGGTTGGTGGCTGACTTAATTTATGCTGATTAATCTGTACGGCTCACCAACACATTCCTCCCAGTGCTCACTGAATTAGGCTTTGCTAAACAGTAGCATGATTCAAGTCAACAGCACATATCATGTTTCATTTTTAGGTATTTGTTTCCTCATTTTTCACACTGTGTATCTCAGAATAAATAGACACAGGGTTTTGAGGCAGGCGTGCATGTTGTTTTGTGCGAGACACAAGGAAAAAAAAGTCCTGTTTGTATGCCGTTGCCAGGTAGAGCTCTGCAGGGATTTGGTTATGAGTGTGTGGCCGTGCATGTATGTGTGTATTTTGGAGAAATTACTATGGGAGGCTGTGTATTTACCCTGCATGGCAAAATCATTTTGTTGACTGTGTGGAAAATCAATGACATGTCTCTTCCTCTGGCTGGCTCTGCGGAGCCTGGAGGCCGTCCACGAGGTCCACATGGTGGCGCTCTGACTCAACATCAAATCTCTCTTTAGGGCCGCTGACACTTGCTCCTGTTCTCACCTGATTCTCTCCTCTCTTCCTCTTCGCTCTCCTCCATCACTACCTCTTATGTCCTCTTGTGCTTCTCTCTGTTTTCCCTGTTCTGTTGACAGAGGCTGAATGTCACACCATCTGCCATGGCATGTTGCTGTGCTGGAGTCTACGAGGGGGAATGTTTTATCAGTGCTGCTCTTGGCATGGACTGTGGCCTGGCCTGGTTTGGCTGCACTGGCCCCTCAGCAGGCACACGCACATAAAAAAAAAAGAAAAAGTACATATGAGTTGATACAAGGTGAAATTTTTAATTTGAACTCTGAGCGGAATGAATTACATTTCTGTTTAGCCAAACTGATGGAGGGAGGTGGACGGGGGTGGAGAGAGAGAGAAAAAAGAAACGAGAGCGAGAGTTGGTTAATTCTGTCTGAGCTGGAAGCCTCAGCCCCCAGTCAGAACATGGGGGCTTGTCTCTTCCAGTTCCAGAGAGTGCAGTGAAATGCCCTGTGGAGGAGATGCATGGGCAGCAACCAAAGGAGAGTCAGTGTGATCAGCACTCACATGCCTGTGTCAGGGGCGGGGGATTTTTAATAAGGGTATTCAAATCTGTTTGGTTGTGTTTGTGTATGTGATTTGGACGTGTGTGTGTGTGTGTGTGTGTGTGCAGTTAGAAAAGAAGGAGTGTAGATTGGCTCTGATTAGGCTCTGCATCACAAACATACACACACACATAGCCTACACACAGGGTTATTTTTAGCCGCTGTCGCACTCCTTGCCCAACCCCTGTGCTCTGTCTCTCTCAGCACAGACCCCCACCCCCAACCCCCACCCCCTCCATAGGGAAGGAGAAGGACAACGATTCATCAGATTTTTTTTTTTTTTTTTTTTTTTGTGGACACATCTTCTTTCCGCTGCTTTTTTCATCATCACATCGTTGTAGGAATTATGTGACGGACAGAGACAACAGGGGACGGAGACGCAAGTTCATAAAGCTCAGGAAACAGAGTGAGATGGAGAAGAGGAAGGACGAAAATCAATCCTTCACCCTCCCTCCTCACATCCACCCGCCCTTCTCTTGGTCTCATTTTCTCCCTTATATACTGACTCTGACACACACACACATGCACAAAGATATTGATATGTGTGTTGTCCAAAGTGCCTCTCATTGTTGTGAACATGGCTATTGAACAGTGACCATTAATGTCCCGGCATAATCAATCACAGACCTGTTCTTCCTCCAGTACAGCCACCAGACACAATGTCCATGTGCTTCTGTTAGTTTAAATGGTTTTAGAGCTTGTAGTTATTCTGTTAATTCACACAGAACATCTGCATATTTTCACCTTGCACAGTATTGATCGACCAGTTTGAAAAGCAAACCTATTGCTGGTGAAATCCCTTGGAGAGTGAGCCCGTCTGTACAGTAAATGAGGCTATTTCTATTTCGGTCATACCCTCACTTTTCCCATGTAACATGATGTCTGTGTGATCGATATGCGTTTGCGCTCCAACTGATTTATTCAGCTTCAGTATTGCTAAAATTATCTGGCACCGCAGCTTTATCGACAGCTTCATCTCGCATCTCACTCGTCACATCGTTGGACACATGGAAATATACATGTAGGCTAAGTGTATGTAATGCCAGTGACAGCTTCCCTGAGGGACAAATAAGGTGTCGTCCCTTCTGTCTGACTTGTATGAACCATTTGTCACACTGCAGTGCTAGTACACTGTATACTGTCACTCACTCCTACTGCAGCTCTGCTTTAAAACATATGCTAACCCTCTCTTTGTAATTGACAAATATGTATACAGACCCAAAATGATATATGAAGTATTTACAGTTACGGTCAAACTGAGGTGTTACAGCAGCAAAAGGAAGTACAAGAACAGAGTATATGTGTAATGAATACAAAATAAATAAAAGGTACTAAATTCTATGTCCACCGAATCATAAATAGTGCCTAGTGTCACATGCAATAAATAATTAGATGCAGAAATTTTAGTTAAGCAAAACAAGAAATACAGTTAATTAGTGGGATAATATATGTCTAGCAGATTTATATTCACGGCACAGAACATCCAGTTAATAACAATGTGAGAGCAATTAAACCATCATTACAATTATGGAACACGAATTACTGTGAGCCACCAAAGTAACCACTCTGAAAGAAATTAGCACTCATAAAAACAGATGGGATATTATTAATTTAACAGTAACATTACTTTAACAAATAAGAAATGGCAGTTTGCACTCTTATTATATGAATCTGAGATTTATTTCAATATACAGCATAACTCATTCGATTCAACACATAAACAAGACAGCAGTGATTTTTTTCAGTGGAGAAGAGGTGACTAAGTATATATACTCAAGCACTGTACTTCAGTTTTAGTTTAAGGTACATGTACTGTCTTGAATATTTTTATTATTGTATACTTCTACACAGCATTTCAAAATGTCATAGTTACCATAGTTTTTAATCCACTATGTCTATCGTGTCATTTACTTGAGTGAAAGTACAAATGTATTAAGTAACTACTGCTGCGTAGGCCTAGTTTATAATAAAGCACATATTTTATTAACTGAGCTTATGATTTTTATGTATTTTCTGAAATGTAACTCGTAACTGTGGCTGTAAAATAAATGTAGTGGAGTATAGGTTCAAAATAAAATAAAAGTTTATTATTATTATTATTATTATTATTATTATTATTATTATTATTATTATTATTAAAGTTTGATTTAGTGACTCAAGCTTCAATTAACGATACCTGTTAGCTAACCGGAAGTGCGCCGACTTTAACGACTTTGATTACTTTTGGCTAGTTAGCATGTGCGCATTAGCTGCGCGTATTATCATTAACCAATACTTCCGCAATGTAAGGTAAGTTAGGCCACTATAGGCGCTACAGAAACACTCCAGCCGATGTAGCAAAGCACTTTCGTCCACACAGAAAGACGTGTAAGCAGCTAATGTAAAGGATAACGACTGTCAACAGCGTGTTAATGTTAGCTTACTTCATTTCTAGCTAAACGTTAGAAGATATCAGAAAGCAGCAGGATGGGAGGCAGGTGAAGATGCGGGGTCTCAGGTGAGGCTTTGAAGTGGTTGTTTTCCCCTCTAGATTGTCATAGTTATCCATGATGTTGACATACTGTATTTATCAGTAAATGGTAAATGATTTCTAAAACAAGTTTTCATTCATAAGCCTAAATCATAGACACCAATGTAATAATTGCCCACTGATGATGCTAATGCCCTTTCCTAACATCTAATTTAATAAGGAAATACATTACAGTAACGGTTATATTGCTAAAGAAAATCCCTTCAACTGTTTTTGACTTATCTATATTATTATATTAATCTATTAGGTGCAGAATACACAGTACCACTAATGTTAGCAGGGCAGAGACAAGAGGACAGAGAGAGAGAGCAACAGAGTCTCAGGTGAGTGCAATTGGGTTTCAACTTTGTAAGTATGCTATATTTAAGCTACCCCTCCTCATGGAATACCACATCACTTTGAGAAGTAGCTTTTATCATGAGTGCCACTTTACCTGCAGGGCTGCAGTAAGCTGTAAAATGCATGTTGCAGGCTGTAATGTTTTAAAGTGATAGTTTTCTAAGATCACCGGTTTTAAAGAGGAAAAGCCTTAAAACACACCTTTATTTTATGAAGAATTTTGTTCTATATAATTCACCTTAGGAAGCACACTGATGTAATTAATTTCACAAAATTGGCAAAAGTGACTTTGGCATTAGTTTGAGGAGAGCTGCTGCATTTCTCTGTTCTTTGTGCCTTTAATTAGTGGTAGTAATGGCAGTAACAGGAGAGACATGTTGTAGTGTGTTGATCTGTGCTAATCTGACAGTGTGTCTGTTTTACTTTGGTATGGCTCTGTTTGTTTTTCCCCATCATGGGTTTTTATTGGCTGATACATTATGCACTACTGGCTTTAGGTGATTTAGAGGCAACTTATTAAACTGCCAACATGTGCTCATGTCAGTGTTGTTTTATAGTCTGGCCCAGTCTGAGTTCACTGACAGTCGGTACACTACATCCTTTGCCCCTCAAACTGCATCTGACTCTGTGTGCATGAGAATGCATGTATATGATGTGTACCCCGCAGCTCTTGCAGTCATTATTTGTTTTACATGTCAGCATGTCAGCTCTTTACTCAAGTACATTTTTGAGCCAGTAATCTACTTTTAGCTTTGCTACCTTTTCCATACCTTCATTACAGCTAGTGTGCTCTAAATGTTGGGAATGAGCATGGGGAGGTAGGGTGCGTGAGGAGCACCTCTGTGGCAGATGTCAAGTTGCGAGCTGCCTGGAAGATAAAGAAGCACCACCTGTCTTTTGAGCATGATGCCATAAAAATGGAGCCAAACCCAGAACAAGAGGCAGCTTCCAATGTTGGCCTGGCCACATCTGGCTGCATGTTTTATACCAGAATCTAAAAAAAGACAACAGTTACATGATGAAGTGCCTCCTGAAAAACACTGAGATCTCTGCTTGTATAAACTCCT
This sequence comes from Chaetodon auriga, assembly GCF_051107435.1. Lineage (NCBI taxonomy): Eukaryota > Metazoa > Chordata > Actinopteri > Chaetodontiformes > Chaetodontidae > Chaetodon > Chaetodon auriga. Next base: position 12,602,891 of record NC_135095.1, on the reverse strand, counting down.
CTTCTCATTGAAGTAAGTTGCACATACTGTAGGTGAAAATGTATTTAGCTAGCTAATGTTGCAATGCACATTTTTTAATTTGTCATGTTAATCTTTGATATTATGATCATGACATTAACTTATAGCAAGTGGTCTGCTGGACTTTAAAGTTGGTGTGGTTTACAAAGCAGTTACCCTAACATGCTGCCAACTTCAGTGTTAACGTTTCAAGTGCTGTTTTTTAATTACATTGCACTGGCCCACACACACCCTAAAAAGTACTTTGAGTAATTTATTGTTTGGTACTTTTTTACTTTCCTTAGTAGGGTTCTCAAATGGCAATTTGTTCTTTTGCTTGAGTCATATTTTTATGGTGGTAAATTAGGAAGTGCTTGGTCAGAGCATAATCAAATTTAATTAATTGTGGAAGTGATAAACCATCAGAATTATTACATGATTAATTGTAATTCTACGGCCTCACTATTAGTGAGGTGGGCTAATGGTGTCACAGAGACATGATAACTTAATCAATTTGCCGACTAGGTGCTTTCTCACCGAACCTGTTTGGTTCAGTTAAAACGAATTCTGGTGCGTTTGCCTGGTTGGTCTGGTACGTTAGGGCTGATTTGAAAGCTGTCAGTCGAACACTGGTGTGGACTAAACAGCTGGACCCAGACTACCTCAAAAGGAGGAGGCAGTCTGCTTCGAAGCAAATGGACCCCCCGCTGTATTTAATGATAAGCTACAATAAGCAGAGGTGTGTCGTGTCCTGCTCTGTGTCATTTGGCAGTTCTTTTGTTTCTCCCACTCTGACATTCTCCACATTCCCAGCTATTTGTGTAACAACCAAGATATCCCAGAGGAAAGGTTGATTTGATTGATGAGTGGATCTTGTCATTGGTGCCATCGTGGACAGCAGAGGCATTAACACGTAGATCGAAACCCTTGAGAGTTTGTGCTTTGCTACAGGGTTCAAATTGTAAGCCCTTGGTGTCATGGCACTTAGGAGTGACACTGATAGATCTGTGTGATTGAAAGATTAAGTAAATGAGTGTATTTGAGAGGAAGAAGTGGCCTGCAAATAATTCCTGATCCCTTATTGCCCAAAGACCCCTGGCTGTCATATAGCAGATAGGAGAGTTTGCTGCTGTTTGGTGCAAACAGCCACAGCTTAAAAATGATGTGAAAGCTTGTGCCACATACTGCCATAATTTCCCACTAAGCTCATTATTATCACCACATAAATCAATGTTTTGATCTCAAATAATGTTAGGTTTGAAAATGTTGATTTGTGGTGAGAGCAAACACCCTTTGGGAACAGTAAAACAGTGTGTGAAGCCAGTCTTTTATTTATGTTTCCCCCTGCTGCACCTGCTTCCATTAGTTGGTTTAGCTTGTTTTTTCTGAAAGCAATTTTGAAGTCTTTCCCAAATGCTATTTTTTAATTGATTGAGTCTGGCTGGTATGATTAAATTAACATGAAAGTCTCCATTTGGTCCAAATTGAACGATTGGTTTGGTTATTAAAAATTTTAGTCTTAATGCAATATCACTTGCCACATGTTTGTTAAGAGAAAGTTATTGGTTGCTGTAATCATTCCTCTGTTTCATACTGGCTGTGAAGGGATCTCATAATGTCTCTGCACTAAAAGAAAAGAGTGACTAAAGTCCACTCAGAGATATTTTGTTAAACATTAGAGAAGACTAAGAAAACTAGGAAATATTGTTATAAATAAGTTTAATTAAACATGTTTACTTCAAAACTTACTTGAATGATTAATTAGTGATCAAAATAGTTACTCATTAATTTTGCCTTGTTATGTTGTTAAGAAGCCTGTAACTTGATTTGGTTCATACCCTTGGCTGGACTTTGAAAAAAGAATTTTTGTACAAGGACTCTGGATTATATCTCCCATCTTTTACAGTCCCTTTGTGTTAATAAAGGATCTCTTCAAGGTCAGAATGAATGAAGAGGAGGAAAGAGCACAGCAACCAAGAACTAGCTAAAATGGAAATTGCTGAACTGAAAAGGAACTCACTCAACATACTGTACAAAACCTATTTCTGAACATTAGATGCAGCGTCTGTGTGCGTAGTGGTCTGGTATTCTAACCTCAGCAACACATGAAGGATATAACTAGAACATACTGTCAAAGGCTGTTTGCAAGAGGCTAATTTTACCGTTTGGCGTATATCTCTCACCTATCAACAGATGAACACACACACACATACCAGCATCCTTAGGGAGTCATTTCTAAGTTTGGGTGCTGCTAAGTCTTGCCAGGAAACCCTATACCTCTCATTGTCCCCTGGACGCAAGCACTTCACATATGACATTTGAAGAAAGCCGGTGCTGCTACAGGGTGGGTGATGTCGGTGTAGATATCAGAGATGTCGTTTTGTGCCTGTAAACATGTGTCAAGGCTTCTGTGTCGTATTTAAATGCATGTGTGTATTGCGCGTATAAAGGTCGGCTGTGTACTGCATGTGTTCGTTAATTGAAAGTTTACGGTATTTACTGAGTGTGAAGCTAAACATGCAGCAAGGTGTGAGGTGTTTGATGCTGCAGGGTTCAGGAAGAGAATCAGAGGGATGCGAGCGCCTCACGGTGAACTCACACTTCCTGACTGTCAGGGGGAAGGTTGACAGGGTTGGCTGCAGGGAGGGTGACATTTGTCCAAAATAACCAATGGCCATTGTGCTGTATCCATGCTGTCGGGGGTGTAACCAGGTGAAGCCACTTCAGATCTGTCCTTGTCAACTAAAGGCTCAAAGGTCATATCAGCAGTTGTTAGACCGAACATTTGAGGGCAGCCAAAGGTCATGTGAGTGTTTACACGGTGCATTTAAACAAAGCATTTCAGCTATGCAAACAAAGTGTTTGAAAGGCACGTAAAAAAAAACAAAACATAGATGAAATAATTTTATGCTAATTCTGGCAAATGAGCTATTTGATTAGGAGACCTCTAAGGGCTTGAACTTGGCTGCCTCCTTGTATTATGATAGTATCTTTTGCCCGCATACCATTATGGGAATTGAGGAATTTCTGTAAACACACCTCTGTCGACCTCGTGGCCATGATGCCAAAATGAATAAACATGAGGGCTTTGTTACAGCAAAGGGGCGATGTGGCATGCTGGATCAGCTCTCTGTCTGCACCCAGCAACGCCAGCCAAACTTTTCCCACTAGTGTTATTCCAGCCATGACTCTTTCCCATCACTGCTTCCTTGACATCTCACATTTTCCACAGAAATGCTTTACCCTTATCTCAGTAGTGAGATAAACACCACTATGCTCTATTGGCTCCACATAATCTTACCTCACAGTGTTTGATTATTGCTAATTGACAAAAATAGATGCACAATAAATAGCAGGCATTCTGCATCCGTAATTAAACCTGGGGAGTGAAAAATACTATTAAAAAGAATTCACCTCGCAGGCTTAAGCTCATGATGTAGGCTCAGTTGCAATCAGTGTGTTATTTATGTTGTGTGCTCACAGAATGATTCATGACTGTACTAAAAAACAGCATGCAGAGGATTTTCTGGCACTGTATGTGTAATGATGGATGTGTAAAACACCACATAGGGTCAATCTTAGGGAAGTCAACTGCAAGTTAATTGATAACACTTCACAAAAACACGATTAAGTCAGGAACAAATTGACAAATAACTGCTACTATATTGGATACCAATGCTAACATGTAGTTCCTGAATCAAGTACCATACAGGAGATAATAAGCCACTTTATACCAGGCTGCAAGTAGAAAAACAGATACTGAACAATAACTAATTATGAGTCTCTCACTCAACCGTATCGCCCAGAAATTGCTATACAAATACATTATTTTATTCTTTATCTATATAATGAGGAAAAGTTTTCAGTAAACACAGGATGTTGAATAGAGCTGCAGCGATCAGCCAGTTGACTAAAGTTCCAATCAGTCACAGGCTACAGCTTCTAAAATCTGATATATGACAGTATATATGATATATGACTCATATATTTTTATATTTCGACTTTTAGCCAGACAAAACAAGCAACTTGACGACATTACTGTGGCTTCTGTATTTTAACATTTCATAGACTAAACAGTGAATCAATCATCAGAAAATGCTTGGCAGATAAATCAATAATAAAATGAATCAATGTAATAAATGTTCACTGTTGGCATATTTCACTTGTTTTCACAAAAAATATTCACTCTTGCAAAACAGTATCACAGCAACTCAAGCATGGTTAAACTTTGGACATGGAATGTAATATTCATAATTATGTTTTCATTAGTGAATAATCACCTGAAAATAAGAATCATTGTGCTTCGATACCTTCATGAGCTCTTTATTATCTGCAGAGGGAGTGCATCTTCTTCCACGCAGTCTGCCGTGTTGCATCACCGTGTTGCTACAGTAGCCCAGAAAGGACAAACCAAACACTGGCTCTAGAGCCAAAACTAACCACGTGCAAGACTCAGGATGCAACCCTCTCTGTGATGTCAAGGCCCTATGCTTTGTCTGCCATTCACCAAAAAACAAAACAAAACATGGTGACAGAACATTGTGCAATTACATTTTGAGTATTTTTACATGCAAATTGGTTACTATTTTTTGGCCCGTCAAGTGGTGCATTACACTAAGTTGATACTACAAATATGTCTACATCGTGATTACCTTGCTACCATTACTTCATGTTTTTATGTCCCCTCAAATAATTTAATAGTAGTACTTCTTAGTGTTAATTAGAAATTTACCATTGGTTCATTAATGCCAGCAGAGTCCCTTAATCATTGTGTATAGAGCACATTTATATCAATATTCATATCCGTATAAGATATTATGAACTAACACAGCCACACTAGATACTCACCAGAAGACACTTAGATTTTTATTTACTGTACTGTGGTGTGTTGTGAGTCGCCAATGTTCATGTTGGCTTTCTCCGTGCATTCATTAGCTTCATTTCTAGCAGCTGCAAAATATTTATTTATTTTTTACCTTTTCAATAATGAGCCAGTGGCTGCTGCAGTGGCTGCTGCTCACATTCTTCAAATAAACCATCTTTCAAAATTAACCCCATTCATGTGGCTAACTCAGATTGCTAAAGCAGGTAAAGTAACACCTTTGAAGGTTTTTGTTGGCAAACAAGCTTGTTTTGCTGAGGTCACAAGATATGAGGAATACTGTTCTTGTAATCACAGTGTTTAAGAAAGCAGACTTGTTATATTGACTCATATTATTTTTTTGTCATAAAAATCTTTACCCATGTTTTCTCTGGCTCTTTGTTCAAGCCTCCACTTAAATGGAGTATTTTTTGGGACAACAGAGAGGCTGATGTTTTGGCTGTGAGCTTTCCTCACAGTCTGAAGTCACTATGTGGCCATCAGTAGGGGGCTGATGGTCCATCTGAGTGCTCTGTGTGAAGCACAGTCTCTTGTAGCTGAGGACTGAGAGTCTAAATGAGTGTTTTGAGGTGGAGGCAGGGAACACTTTGCTATTGATAGATCCCCCAATACACCTAAATGCACGCTGAGCAAAACAAACTGGCGTACGGGCCTCTTAAGTGTGTGCTTGTCTGATTAATTGTTTGCTTGATGACAGAAAACAATGCCAGCATATAATTTCACTGATCACTGATTTGTGTTTACCAGAAAATAGGACGGAGGCAGAAAATATAGCTTCTTAAAGGATAGTTTGTGACATACCGGGCCTGTGCCAAAGCCATGCAGCAGAGAGGGGTGCTTTTACCATGGAAACAGCACACTTGTTTGAATGGTCCCTTCCAGCAATTTCTTGTAATGCAATAGTTCTGTATTTATTTTGTTGCCTGTTATGCATTATTTTTATTGACGTCAGAAGTTTGGTGTCAGCAAATTGAATCATCATTTTCCATTATAATCGCAGACTATTCAACGTAAGTGAAGGCTTTTTTTTCAATATTTTAAAAAAGATGATAGTCCTTGTGAGTGACCTTCCTCTCCACTACTACAAAAAAATGAAATGAAGTTGCCTCCCCAGTCTGTGTGTTTCGTGACACACCAGATTCATAGCTTGCTCTATCTCTATCTGCATGTTTCTTGACATTACACAGAAAACATCTACGTGTACATGTACTTAGATGTATACATACATTTGTTGTTTGAAAATAGATCGTGTGGAAAAAACAGGGTGTCAGCAGTACTCAAATCAAACATTACATGACTACATGCACATATTAAACAATAGCAATCTATTGAAGACAAAGTAAACTGTCGGTGAGGGCGGTTTACTTTGTCTTCATCTGCAAGTAAACACACACCAGGGTATCAATATAAAGCGTCAATAAAAATGTATCACGCAACACAACAGCTGACTCTCAATAAATGTTGACTCAAAGCGGTGGGCTTTTTTTCTTAACTGTCATGTTTGTGTAACATGTCATGTCCTTCAGCATATCCACTTATGAATTTCCGATGTAGAGGACGGCCACTTTGAAACATACTTCCCAGGGGATACATGTTTGCTGAAACTCGCCAACGAAAGCAGACTAAACACCCTTGAAAGAGAAAGAAGTCAACGCTGCTTTGTCTTCACATAAGGGATAGTCACCTGAATTCACCATGATGGATTATTTTTAAAAAAAACAAAAAAAAAAAAAAAAAAACAGCGAACACACAGAAATGACTGCATTCCCTTCAAAGCAAAGGAGGATGAATGTGTTGCATCATGGCTGAAGCTTCACAAAGACCTCTATTGAAAAGGCAGTGCATAATTGAGTGACGGCAGCAGAGTCTAAAAAAGAAGCTCACTTCGTTATTTGCCAAGGTAGCATCTTTTCATCAAGGCAGAGAAGCAGCATGCCCTCCAGAGAGTCAGTAATAATGCACTGTCTTTATTAGGAAGATGGCTTTCATTCACTCTCTGAATGCCAGGGTCATGATAAAGCGTTGTTTGAATAAGTGCAACAAGCTTGATTGACTGTCCCAAATTCAGGCATATAGGACTTTCAAAAAGCACAAAATGCCTTATGCTCATCAGCCCATTTTGGCCTTATTTTTTCCTGCAGGAAGTTTTTGGCCTCTCTTAGGAATGCAATTTTAAACTTATCTAACCCTGCTGAAAGCCTTTCACAAAAAAGCACCACTTTTGAAGCTGTGCTTTCTTTCTTCGTGCTCATGCGGCGTAACTGTGACATGGGCGGGTAAAATCAATGGACATTGTGCTTGATGGCATAAAACCCAATGCGGCAAAAACAAAACCAGCGTTCTGTTCATCCGCCAGCTCCCAAATCAATTTAATGCTGTCTACCATGTGATTCAAAGTTGGCTTCATTGAATATTCCGTGTTATCTGTAGAAAACAAAATGCCTCTCTGAGGAAACATCCCGCCTTGTCTCTAAAGACATTATCTTGTGTGCAGATATGAATACAGTACATATACTAGAAGCACACAATTGTAGTAATCTTTTCAGTTGGCATGTGTAGTCTGGAGGCTCGCCTCCTGTGGGAGATCCACACTTATTAAAAAACACAAAAGAGAATAGTTTCGGCTCTGAGGAAGATGACAAACTCTCACAACTGACATGAATACTCAGACAGCAACAAGGACTTACCCCTTATTTCACTTTTTGAATCATTGTCCTCATTACCATATGCAAATGAGCAGCATGTATTAACATCTGGGTTGGCTAACGACCGGGCTGTTTGGGATGATTGGTTTGGATTGAGTTCACAGTGCTTCATTTGCTCGTGGTTCTCTGGGACACCGTCGGTCGGGTCCAGGAGGAGCGTTGTCGGAAAAGATGGATTATACTTCTGGATGAGCAAGATCATTTTCTTGTACTACTTTGAGAGATTCAACAGAGAAACTGGGTGTAGGGAATGACTTCATCATATTGCACTCATCCGCAATGAAAGCCAGTCAGGATTGGATCAGCTTAAACAGATTTAGGTATCAGAATCAGTCCTCGGAGTTAAGCAGTCCGTCTCTCTTTTTATAGAAGCCTTATTGTGAAATACGATCGAGTATTACTGACTAATAGATGAATACTGTCTGCATTCAGTATTACTTGTTTTTGTCCTAACAGTGAAGGTTGTTGAATATCATGTAAAGCACTCACTTTGTTGAATCTGTAGTTGCTTTATGTAGTTTTTCAATACAAAAATTGCAGTGCGTAATCATGTGAGATGTGCCAGTATGCTGTGGGTTTGCATGTCTGTAGAGGTGGAGGGGTTGAAACGCAGAACAGGACAAAGTATGGTTTCACCTGTTTATCTGCTGGTTTGATCCCCAGCTCCTCATGGCCACCTGATGAAATGCTCTTGGGCAAAACACTGAACCCCAAATTTCTCCGTGCCTTGCATGGTAGCTTGTTGCACAGATGTGTTTGAGTGGGTGAATATGATCCAAAGTGTAAAATGCTTTGAATAACAGCGAGTGAACATGATCAGTATTATATGCTAAACATCAGCACGTTAGCAGTGTCACTGTGAGCATCTAAATACAGCTTCACAGAGTGCTACACTACAGAATTTCAGAAAATTAGGAAAGTTTTCCATTTCCCACTGCTTGTAGTGACATCTTTGTACATCCACGTATTTACAATATAACAAATAGGAGCAACAGATCCTCATATTTGAGAAGCTGTCTCATATTTTTCTCGATTAATGACGTAAACCATTAATCATTCAATTGTCCAGTAATGCTATGACAATTGAGTGATTAATATAACAATATTATGTATGCTATTATAAATAATATTATGATCTTGATAAAGCTTGTATGAGCTTATACTTCCACTCAGCCTTCTCTCTGAATAAAGAACTGATTCCCTCCATTCAAGGCAGGAGGGTTGGGACTGGGCAACCAAGTCTGGAATTACAATACTTAAATAAAAACTCAGCACTTAAATTCCATTGAAAACAGCCATTGTTGATGAACCTTACATTTCTGGCAGATATTTGAAAGCGGCTTAAGGGCTCTATAGACATAGTCGCTCATATTTGCGAATCCAAGCATAGAAATTTGCATGTCTGAGCTCACCCAATACGGATGAGTCTGCTCAACCCAATGGAGCCTGCACTCCATAAAGAGTCTCCCCAGTGCTGCTCCTCATTCACCAAGTTTTAACTGACTAACTTATTGTCTCTTATGAATTTAGAGAGCTTGACCTAGAACCTTTCTTTACTGCCCTTTTCTGTGGTAATTCAGCAGAACGGAGAAAAACCCTGGCCACTTTTTATACATGTTGTTTTCTGTCAGTGGCAAAGAATCAATACAAATGAATCAGCTTATAGACAGTCTTCACTCTAAGAGTTTAATCAACTAAATCCTGAGTAAATGCTACTGAAGATTGGTGAGCATTGGCGATCGTAACCCTGTCAAAGTCACACTCTTTTGAATGTCACTGTCTGTGTTCCTTTGCTCTATTTTCTACACAGAGCATCCACCAGGGGAGTTGCTCCACATTTTATTCTTAGCATTTATTCTCTCCAGGCCCCAGCGATGATGTTCTTGATGTGAGAATACCAAAGGTTCACGGTTCATCTGTCACACACATCGACCTCGGACCACCCACTGTGTGTCTCCTACCTCTCCTTTAATGTCAGTGGACTCTAAATTCCCAAATGTACAGAAATGTATGTTGGTTGTTTCACAAGTACAGTATAGCAATGCATGGATAGAAATAATAAGTGTATGACTGAATTACACCTAAATCTGGGTGTAATCTTTCTTTCTCATCCAAGCGTGCACACACACACACACACACACACACACACACACACACACACACACTTGGGGCCGTCCCACGATGTGTGCTGCATGTCTGTGAAGTGAGTCCATGCTAAGAAAAGCTCCTGCATCCATTGATTTCTCCGATCTATTTTCCTTTCTAGCTCATCCCCACCACTGAGTGCACCGCTATTTCCTTCACAGTGTCGTGGTGACATGTAAAGACACATGTGGCGTCGCTGACGTTGTGTGTTCTAGACAGATTACCAGTCCTGAAATAGATCAACCTTTTTGTATTTCTCTCCCCCATCACCCCTTCACTCCCATTTATCTACTGTATCTGTCGCACTGTCTTCGTGTCTCACACTCTGGGCTGTTTTTGCAATCAAATAAGATGGATTACACCAATGCTGGGTGAGATTGTGTGGAATTATGGATTTGTATCAAAGGTCACAACCGTCTTATGTCTTCTAAGGATTAAATGTAGTATTGCAAGTCTGTAGGGACAACACTGACGGGGATAAAAGGAACAGCACTGTAAATCTGACCCAGACTGGCCCGTTGTGGCCGATCCACAGATACTCCACACTTGTGTCTACTTTTCATAGCGTATGGGTGTTACTCAAGATAACCTGTAACCTGCTGTTTATGTATCATTTACTAAGACTTTTTAAATTAGTTTTAAAGCAAAACTTTTTGTTGATGTTCAAAACTCAAACCCAACCCAAAAGTTCTTAATTCTGGCTTATAACTAATTGACAGACCTGTAAATAATGTATTGACTATTAATAGCATTTGGTACAACTTGTGGTAAAGAGGTGCCTTATTAGAAAGCAGTTCCAATTATATGGCTATAATAAGAGATGTATGACTTCCACTACTTCAGCTTATTTTAAATTATTTGACATGTGATTACGTATATTAAAACACACAAATATTTCCAAAGAAAACCTTCCCTTTCAGAAAAGAACTGTTGATTAACTTTGACAACAGTTTGAATGGCTGCTGACCGTAGCCTAGCCCAAGTCATCCTGGAGACGTCACAGTTGCATGGTATGCATCTTAGACCACTGGCCCACCAGCATACCTCAATATTTAACCCATATGAAGATGTGAAATTTGTTTCTCTGCATGTCACATAAGAGATAAGAGAATAAAAGCTGAAAGCATTTACATGGAGAGGCGTAAAAACAGAGTGGATGGGGACAGAGTTGAAACTGAAGTGCTTGGCACTCTGACAGCTGGTATTGTCAACTCGGAGACAGCCCCCCCCCCCACCTGCCTCCACAATGCCAAGGAAAACTAATTACCAGCATGTCAGATCTCTAGCTAGCAGCACATACTGCCTTAGCTAATGTAACACCCTGCCTTCATTGCAGAACAATGCTTGAGATGTGTCGTTGACCTGGCAGAACATGTGTGAAAGGAAGGCATTTCCGACCAGCCTCATTCAGACACAGCTTAGAGGGGAATTCAGTTTCATGACGTGACATTTAATTGAGTCAAGCTTGTCCTCTTAGCCGTTTGTTCGCCACAATTCCTGACTGACATCCTGAGAGTGGAGAGTGAGGAGATTGTCTTCTTATGTAATACTGAAATGTGTGTGAAGCAAGTTAACGGCCTCTCGCTCTCTGTCTGTGAGATGAAATGCTGAGGTAAAAGGGGTCGCTGACTCTCGTTGCTGCTTTGAGGTTAAATTTACTATCTCACCACCCATGATTATGAAATGCAATTTCATCAAATATAACAGGGGACACTCATAATGCTGCTTTGATTCACTAAATTATTTAATCCACTGCAAAGGACATTGTGTGCACACACTCGCACACACAATATATCTAGGCGCCTTAATGATATCTGGCAAAAACCCTGGAAATGGAAATGCTCCTGTTTGGCTTCACCTAAGTGTTTCTTTCATTCAATCTTCCTTTTATTGATGTTGGCTAGAAAGATACAAACTTTTAACTGTTAACCTTGCAACATCGGCTTTTGGAAATAATGGTACGAGATGAAAAACTATCGCAGGAGGACATGTATGTACATCAGATTTCATGGCAATACATGTAATAGTTGTAGAGGCATTTAACTGAAAACCAAAATTTAAATCTCATGGCTTGAGTTGAAGTTAGGGGATCACCAAAGTGATCAGGATTCGTTGTCTGGGCATCATGAATACGATCTAGCATATAATTAGCTCTAAGTTGGCACAGGCTAAGATATATTGTGAAATTAACATTGTTACACTTCATTTGCTGTGTCTTGGTAGGTCGACATGCTAACGTACTGAAGGCAGTTGCATGTTGTTAGTCAGCAGGTGGCCTTTCCTTTATTTATAGTTTCTCCATCTATGTTATGTTAGGCCAAAGAACAACATTAGCCCAGTTTCCTGATAGGGCGTCAGGGCATGCAGACAGTAGTTTTGAATTTTAGGACCTTTACCTGCCACAGCAACAGTTCAGATCATGACAGATCAGATGTTTAACGTTCAGTGAACGAACAGATAAACACAAAGGTTGCTGTAAATCCTCAGTCCCCTGCAGTGAGCTTATCTTTTGTTTCTATTGTATTAGTTGTCGCTGCGTTATGATGAGGAGAAGAATGCTGACTGTTCCTACACAATCAAGGATGATTTACTGATTTATTCATTGACAGAGCTGCATCACATCCTGCCTGTATATAATTGTACAGTTGCTAAATTATTTACGGCATGGAAAAAATTATTTTCCATCACAGGCACCGTACAATGGCTTTATGTGTGAAAAGGTGACCATGACAAATTGTTTTGTTCCCAATCTACTGTCTACCATCTAAGTTCACAAAGGTCTGGGCCTTGTGATAAAACCTGCTGTCACTGGGAGAGTGTGGGTGGTGTCAGTTTTAAGCATATCATCTGTCAGCGCACACATGCTGTTGATACACACACACACACACACACACACACACACACACACACACACACACACACATATACTGCTTCCCCGCACTCATTTTGGCATCCAAGGCCAGGGGATAATAGTGTCACTGTGTGTAAGGTTTGCATGCGTGCGTATGTGTTCGTGTGTGCTCCAAACCTGCCTCCAGGCTGCATGAGTGTGTGCTTTTGTGCTTGCGCGCGTTGTGTGCTGTTGGCAGGGGAGACAGCCAGACACATGGCACATGGCAAGTGTGTAAGCAAGTCCCAGAAACACCTGAGCCCCAGCGTTTGCGTGTGTGTGTAGGTGGGTTCTCTTGTTGAAGGGTGAGCTTCAGCTCCTCACTGCAGCACCTGTCACTGGGTGTTGATGGTCAATCCTGCTATTCTTACCAGCTTCTCACTAATTGGTTATTAGTATCCTGCCAGTTCATCCTATAGGAAATCCTTTACAGAAATCTCTGTGGTTGGTGGTATTGCTGGTCATCACACCACCTCAAAGGCTAAAGTGAGGAGATAAGTGTTCTTAGCTCTCTTTTTGAGATATATTTATTTTGTTTCCCTAATGTTGTGATATAGTTGGTGTGTTCCAGAGCTTCGGGGTGTAGCAGACAAAGGCCTTGACTGTCTTTCGGCTGTTGATGGGAACCTCCATTAAACCAGCAGCAGACTGTAGTGTTCCTGAAGGCAAATAGGGAACAAGGGAGTTAACAGTGTAACTTAGTTCTCACCCATTAGGGGCTTTGTTTATAAGGAGGGAGACCTTATAATCAATTTTAAATGTTACAGGAAGCCAGTGCAGAGCAGCTAAAACTGGACTAATGTGCTCTCTCCTCTTGGTCCTGGTTAATAGCCGATCTGCAGGGTTTTAAATGAGCTGAAGTCTCTAAGTGCTTTTTTTTTTCCAGAGACCAGTTAAAACGTGTATTACAGTAATGGAGGTGGTTTGAAATAAAGGCATGAATCAGTCTTTCATTTCCAGGAAAATCAATTGCGAAATTATTTGAAAGTATTTTATAGGGCAATTTTCATTAAAGAGAGGTTGAGAATCAACTACACAAAGGTCTCCAGTCAGGAATCAAAGCAGAGATGGTGCAAATATGGTTTTGGTCTTGACCGCACCTCAAATATACCTTCAGAATATATGTTATGACAACACCTGAGCACAAGACAGAACATATATCAAAAATTGTATAGCTAAGAATTCCCATCCCACCATTACCAGCTGGCTGAGGCTGTTTGCACCCTGACCTCCTATTCCCCAAAGTATTGTTATTACTGTTGTCCATGAGGCACTGTAAGTCTGTGTATACAGTGGTACATAATCATCTTGTGCTCACAGCATCCCGATGTGAATGCTTGCTTACTCTCTGTATTTTATTATTCCTTCATACATAAAGGCTTTGTAGTTGAATATGGTGATTTCATGTTTTTATCACTTCATTTTGGTCAGTGTATGTGATGCCCTGAAGTTTTTGTTTAATGTCAGCTCACCAAAGCAAATTCCTGTTATCTATGCTGAAATATTAATACCTGAAATAGTTCCAACACAAACTAAAGTGAGTGCAGTGAATGTAAACTGTGATTACATATTTACATTGATTGAGTCTGTTATCAAAAATGAATGAAAAAGTTGTGTAATTCTCTTACATGAGGAAAACCTTCGTCTTAGTTCAATATTTAATTCACACCCTTATACAAAGTATTTTCAAATCACATTTGATGGTGTGATAGTACTTCCAGCATGACTGACACGCTAATTGTATATATTTATCAATAATTAGACCGTGGAACGTTGAAACTGTCTTTTTAGATTGATGTAGCACGATAGTTTATTTCAGTGTGTTTTGCATTTAAAAGAAAAAAATGAAAAATATATATTGTCATTTCCTGAAATGTCATCATCTGCTTTGATACAGAGGGCAGCTTGCATGCTGCTGTGCATAAACCAGCTCTAAATTCTAAGAATAGACCTTAAAACCCTCCTCTGCTAAACCGGAAGCCTCTATATTTAACTCATCTAAGTCTGGTTACCATGACAAATGAGGGACATGCATCCCATATTGCATTACGGGGGCACTGTTATGGACTCCTATCTGGCCTGAAATTGGTTTGAAGATCAGATCAATATATTCTAGACCTGGGAAGGTCATCAATATCATTACACTCAAACAATGATGATGCCATAAAGCTCTGGTGCATTAGTCAATCTTGGATGTTAGCTGTAGCGTCAGTGTCCAATAGGATTTATCCGCCTCATGACTGCTGACGCAATTTCTGTTCGTCTTATAGGCCACTGTAATTCAGTTCATTACACAAGAAAAGGCACCGCACTACAGAATATGAAGGGAAAAATACAAATTGCTCCAAAAATGTTTAAAACATGCTTTGATGTCATATTTAGGTCAGCTTATTCACAGTCACTGCTTAAAAATTAATAAATAAATAAATAAAAAAACTGCCTCCGGCGACAAGACACACGTTGCAGTTACATTGTGTGTGTATTTATGTGTGTGCAAAATATTATTTCTAGTGTTGGGAGGGCTATAAATATTCTGCTAATAATCCTCTCCACCCTCCGGCTGCTGAATGAATGCTGCTCCAGCCAAGTGTTTTGTATTCTGACAGTTTTCTTCCTGATGTTGGCTTGGAACTCCGGATGACTTCTTCAAGGCAACCTAAACATATATTGACATTTGAACGTAGTGTGTATGTAGTGTGTAGCGGGGGTGGATGACATATTCATATCTAATACCGCCATGTAAATATACTTAATCACAAGTGAACATCCTGCATTCAAAAGCATACTGAGTACATAAATATTATCAGAAAAATGTTCTTTTTCAAAAATAAAAGATCTCAAACTACAGAAAAATTCATTTGAGAGTCATGTTATTGAACATGATATTATTGAATAATTATTACTTATACATTAATGTTTGTTGGGTAGTTTAACCTATAGCATCTCATATTTCATAACCTGACTAAACATTTTTTTCTGTAAACTCTTTTTTTAGTAAAGTAACCAGTCATTATTCTGTAAAGTACATACCAGTGATAGTGGTAACAAGATTTCCCTCTGAAATCTAATATAGTTGAGGTACAGTGTTGAATAACTAGCTACATGTAACAGCGTTACGTAATTGAGTTACAAAATGAACTGAATTGTAATCTGTTACAGTTACTGAGAAAAAAAATGGAATTAAATTAAAGTGACTAATCAAAATGTCGGTGATTACAAAGGGGTGACATCTGAATCCATTTTATTTGGTAAAAACATCTTCTGTTCAATAAAACATTCATTCTGTCACTTTGTATTCACTGTGCAGGAATGCCTTCTTTTGCAATATTTCCAGACAGCACAGGTCAGCAAAGCCTTTGGGATAAATCTGAGTAGGCTGGCTCACAAGGAGCTGTCTCTACATCTCTGGGCAGTGTGCGCTCAAATTTTGAGCTTTGTTTTTGATTGTTTGAGTTTGCACCGCCTCTCGTCTGCCATCGATGCAAATCAGTGCGCATTGCTCAAGGCAATCTGAGTCACCCAGCCGGCCACATCAAGGCGGCTGGCCATGTCGTTAGACAAGAACGCCTTTCAGTGCTGGAGATTCAACAGCATTTTCCTTCTGAAGTCAGAAAAGGGCTCTTACATTACTGTACAGTATAAAGCTGTGTGTATTGAAAATGCTGTCAATATTGAAATGTTCAGTGTCAAACCTGAGGAAATATCTACAATCAGTCACATAGAGACTCAAATAATGTAAAATAAAACATTTGTTGGAAAAGGAATCAGAAAATAATCATTGTTATTTTATGGATTTATGAAGAAATCAGTAACTCAAAACTCTCTGTGATAATTGGATTTACAGTTACCATGTGATCACTGTCCTCCAGGAGACACATCGGTTTGTAATGTGTGTGGACATACGATTTGAGTGAAAATCCATCTATTTCTTATTTTATTTTTGTAATTGAATATAAGTGGAAACCTAAATGCTTAAATAATTTTTGACTATGACGTTTCTTAAGGCTTTGAACACAGTTAGTCTGCGTCTGTCTGAAACTCTGTGTGCTTTGACCTATTTTGTGTGGCCATCAAAGTCAGTAAAAGAAAAATCACAGTCTGTAAAAACACATGCTACTTTAACCCTCGAGCCTCATGATCGTATAAAACGGGCTTGCTGTTTTAACACAGGAACATCTGCGTGAGTCAGTTGATGTGGAATGACTTCAGACACAAACTTGTTGCATTGTAGTGATGCATTTGTGTTTTGATAGTCTTAGAAGGTCTGGTCCACATCTGGAGCTTAATACCAGCTCTCATTCATACGATCATTCTCTCAGATACGACCAAATGACATTTACTCCCTTGAATCTATCAGAAAAAAATCTTTAATGTCCTTGAGTTTTGTACAGGTCTCCCAAGTTATCGCGATCAGATTAGAAGTGCTCTGTCTTCCTTTGATTCCGCTCGAACCCAGGGAGATAAAGAGCAGCGATTCAGATCATCAGGCTGTCAGATTGGAGCCGTGGTGGAGAACGAATTCAAGACAACTGCTGGTGTGCAGGAGGGATGATAAAAACATCACTGCAGGGGAGAGACAGTGGGTGGCTGTGATGTGAGTGTGTGTGTCTTGTGTGTGTGAAGGTAAGATGAATGACACCAAACATGTACTAGGATTACAGTAATCTGAGTATATTAAATTGGTCACTTGAATGCGTTAGTGTTTGTGTAGAAAATGTGAAAAATATTGGATCAAAGAGGCACATTTGACTGAGATTATAATCATGTTTTATCTTGCGAGTGTGCGTCATTGTACACAGTTTGCAATAATTTCAGATGATAACTGTGCTATTCAAATGAGTCTGTAACCGGAGTACATTGTTCATTTAGCGTCATATTCCATGTATTTTGGAGACAAAGTAATTGAGAGAAATCAGATTATGTTAGATCAACACAAAGGATTATATTGCTGGGTCAAATCTCGAGCGGGTGCTCAGTAATCCGTAACAGATTACATTTTAAAAGGAGCCTGTACCACGCGCGGGTGGATGTGTGGTGGAGATTGGAAGCGGTTTGGAAATGAGAGCCATGTCAGTGGGGCTGCAGGAGGAGATGATAAAAATTGGTTCTGACTGTGCTCAGTTCTCACATCCACCTCCTGCTTGGCGTCTGCGTCTACTTGACCATTATGAGCGTACAGGTAGGACACAGCGAGAGCTGAGCAGAGCGAGTGAGGCAGACGGGGTGTGAGGAAGACAAAAATCAAAAGTCTGGAGGAGAGAGGAAGAGTGCACACCACACACAAAAATATACAGTAATCGAAGCAAAGTTTACATTTGTTCTTTGGAGAATATTTTGGTGGATGGTAAACAGAAATGCTCTGGTTTGCTCTGATCAACAGTCTAAAACTGAAATTATATAACACAGAGACAAGCATCAGATCCTGAAGTATGAGCAAATATTTTAGACTTTTGCATGATAAATGCCAATTAATCTGCTATCAGAGTTGGGCATTAAGTGTGCCAGTTGGCTATTTGATTAATTGCTCTTGCCGTATTTCCATATGTGTAATCTTAGAAATCATTCTCTCCTTTTTGCCTTTTATTTATGTCCACTTGGCTTGGTGTCCAGAAAATTAAACACGTTGCCTGCTCATGACATGGAAGGCGAGCCAGAGGCAGCACAGGTATCTGATGCACACGATCACATCAAAAAGAAGGAAAACAACAGAATAAATGAGAACAAAAATTGTTGTCCGTATGCTTGAAATAATTGGAGGGATGGCATCCAACAAATTTTTGTAACTGTCTGAAGGTGATCGATCTGACAAGCATGGCCCACTGTTTGCAGCAATTGGCCAGGTGTTCAGAGCAGAGACAGTAGGCAGGAAACGCAGCTACTTCTGTCTTTTATTTCGCGGATGTACAAATATGTGCAACACCTTGAATGCCTTTGAGGAAACACTGAAAGAGTGCATCATTATCCCTGTTTGAACGATGTTTGTGTCTGTAATAGCAGGCTTTGCAGCAGGGGCTAGCTTTGTCTTGTGTTTTTGTATTTATGAATTGCCTCGTGGGCTGAATTCAGCCTGGAGGTCGGATGTTCCTCACCCCCGTCTGCAGCTATAAACAGTGTCTTCAGACCCGGTCAGATGGCAAATTGTATGGATTAATTCATTTCAAGCACACATTGGCCTCAACTACACCAACATGCTACTGTCCAGTTTGAGCTCACTGACTGCAAGCTGTAGCTGTTTGGACTTCATGCAGCAGCGTCTCAAAAAAGCTCGGCAGAAATTCATTTTTCCTCAGTGACAAATGAGAGAATGAGGCTACGCTGCCTTTTAGTCGTGCTTTGATTGTGACTGCACATTGATGGAAGCAAATTGAGAGGAAGGAAGCAGTATGTGCACCCTCAGGCAAGATAAGGGCATCAGTAACCATGGAGGAAAACAATATTTTATGTTGTTGTTTTGCAGATAGCATTCTGCGTTTTATTTCAGTAAATAAACGGTTAATAAAAAGTTGCTACCTCTGACATGTACCTGGGGAAGGCAGAGTGGGCTGCATGTCTGAATACATTTTTAATTTTGTCCACGCATACGTGCACGTGTGTCTTTTATGCACTTCTCTCGTGATCCTAATGCAAGTTTGCAAAGATTGTGGGCGGTTTGTGACTTAATGCGATTTTCACATTTGATTACAATCACATCACACTGCCCCTCCAAGGATAATACTCGCTCTGCATCCCCCTCTCTCGCTTTCCCACACTCACACACACACTCACAGACAAGCACACACATGTACATACACACACACACAGATGTGCTGTATGTTCATTAAGTGAATTAGTCAGTAGTGTTTGTTTGCAGTAAGCTAAAACATAACAAGAGGGAAATTAGGTAACAATAAATTATAGTCAAGAAAATAAACTTTAGAAGCAACACACATTACAAAATACTTGAGAAAATCAAGAAGTGTGTCATTTGTCTTAATTACAGACATCCGGTAACTGCCCCATTAAGTCTTAAGTACTATTTTGAAGTCTTCTGGTTTTTGGCAGGTCGGACTCTCTAATCTGTTTGTAGTTTTCACAAAGGAGAACAAAGCGACTCACATTTTCCGCCTCTCCTGATTGGCAGTGGATGCAAATGTGTTTCTCTGTGTTTTCCCAGCCATTTGATTCAGTAGCCGTTCAGTTCAGTGTAGAGGTCTCTGCTCGCTTCTGAGGAATTGAAACCCAACCCGGGTCCTGAGTCGGATCAAGTCTGAATTATACTCTGACAGAGTTGGGTAGGGTCTAGTTTTACTGCCACAGGTCTCTGGTCTGCAGGTCGAATGTGTGTATAATACCTGAGTGGATGTGAATGGATCAGAGTGTACTTTCAGCTCCAGTCTATAGAATGACAATTATTTTTGCAGATTTGTTTCACAGATATTGATGAGAAAATTATTATTTTCTTTATCTGTAAATCATTTTTAGAAATTAGTCTTTGAAGCATATAAATTCATTATCTTTGCAATTACTTTGCTAATTACTAATTGATAGCGTATCGTGCTGCTGCCACTGTTGGTGTTTGCTCTTGATTTGAGCCTGTTCAGGTCTGCCGAGTTCTGAATCTGGTCTGATTATGCTCTGGTTTTTCATGGCTCTGATTCTGGATTGGTCTGCCTCTAGATCAATGATCGCTGTCTGTGTTTGTAATCCTCAACTTTGATGAGATGTTTCACCAATTTATATTTTAAATCAGACATTTTATAGAATTATGACTCTTGGTATTACACATTGTCTTTTATTGTCAGTTTCCTTTCCTTTTCTTTTTTTTTGGTCTTGACTGACTCATGGAGGGTTTTGCCTGTTGCTCAGGACTGCTTTATGGCCGAGCATTGTCTGCTAAATGCTCATAATGCTTATGTTCACACAGTTTTGCGTCTGAGTTGCTCCCACTCAGTTAAGTGAATGCAGCATTAGTTGCACACTCTACTCTAAGTGCTATGCTTAAAAGCAAAACCTTTGGCAGTAATAAAAGTATTATATATTCAGTGTTGGTGTTGAATTAGCCCCGACTGATGGAAAAAAATCTATGCCTTTGAATGGTATATTGCAGTTCAAACACCATCTTTCGTGTGTGTTCGCCAGTAAATTCAGTTGTCGATATGAACGCATTTCTTTCTTTTCTTTTTCTCTCTCTATTGATATTTGGGCCCTATTTTTAGAATGAGCATGTTCTGCTCACTGATGAGGCCACCTTGACCAAAATCTATACATTTGGTGGGCGGTTTTAATTCAAACTCAGTTGTGTGTGCGTGACAAAGTGTGATGTGAGTGTATGTTTAGCCAAGAGCAGTGAGGGCCCATTTGAGTTCACACTTCACAGAGCATCAAATGGATAAATCGATTTGAAGGCTTGCGGGAAAAATAAATGTATGTTTTGTGTGTGTGTGTGTGTGTGTGTGTGTGTGTGTGTGTGTGTGTGTGTATATATGTGTGTGTGGGGGGAGGGTTTATGCAAACAAAGCTGCACAAGCATATTCACATGCCCCAGTTGCTGTATGTGCATGTTGGCTATGCAAACTCCACAGTGCACACACAGTTGATAAACGCATAGCATGTGTGCATATGTGATCTTGTGCACATGCTGATCCATTTGCATATTGCATACTTGTATCGCCGCCTGCATATCAGAGATGCAGCATCCGTCATGCTCCATCACGTGTACGGTTAGGTGAGCAAGAAGGGACCCGTAATGGTTCGTCTTTGATACCATAAAGGACGCCTGTCACACTGTCTCCCCTGCAGAGCTCTCATTACATTGAAAAATTGTGTGCACGTGTGTGTCATCCTCACTGCACAAATTGACATTCTCCTCGGCTATAATTTCAATTAATCTTTATTATTAACATGTAGATTGCCAAGAATCTTCCAGAATGATGAAACTGAACCACCCATCACAGTGAAACACAGTGTAGTGTGCGGGTGACATCAGACTTGAGGCCAGCAGGCAAATTTGTTGCCCAAATTTGTGCGTTGTTTGTAATTTTGAACACTTATGATTGCCAAAACCTGCTGCTGAATCAACTGCAGACAACACTGTAAGTGAACGTTAGAGGGGAGTGGAGAAGCAGAGTGTTGGTAAATGATAAACTACAATATGGCTTTGGTTCATTGCATAAGTGCTGGTAAGGAATGACATTACACTTTAGATGCTCATGATGCAAGAATGTTTTTATTACTACTCACGGTTTATGAGCGATCATTTCACATTTTCCCTTTTAAGATAATGAAGTCATGTCTTTTAAAGGATACCAAACAACCTCGCTATGCTGCATGTGTCATTATCGAACACTTAAGGGACTTAAGGCAGTACTTTGTCTTTATGTAGTATGAGATAACTCACTGACATAAAACTGATTTTAAGGAATGCCAGGTAATCTTTGATTGGTAGTTACTGAACAAATTCATTAGCAGCTAATATTAATTCATTAGAATTAGTGTTTGCTGAGTGCTGACATGGATTATTATATCATTTCAACATAAACATGTCTTTTAAAAGATCTACATACCCAGACGTTACAAAATGAACGAAGAGCAAAGTAATCCCTCTGGGGGTTTGTGTATCGTCAATGTATGTCCACTAAAGCTGTTTGTTTTTACCACTGACAGGCTCAGTTTGTTATAATAAGTGTCTGAAAACATTATGGAAAGGATCCCTACAGAGAGAGACCTTATTGTTATAAAGTGAGATCTGTTTTGTTTAACCAGAAACAGCCGTTATATCGCCCTCGCCAAAGCCGCCAGACTCCATTTACAGAAACAGCAATTTTATCATCGTAAAACAGGCTTCATTAATTCACAATCTGATGTCTGGATTTTTTGTACAACTCATAGATAAATTAGAATTTACAATATTCCTTGACATTGTCATTCCTACAGCCAGAGTGCTAGCATGACTAACGTGTACTCTAGCATCACATTTGTGAGAATTTCTGCTTTTCTCGGTTTTTATATCATTGTAAATGGGAAATTATTGGACTTTGGATTAAACAAGTTATTTTAGGACTTGTGATGGCCATATTTTGGTATTTTATTATCACAGTTACCACTGAGATTAGATCCTTGAATGAAAATACTCATTAGTTCCCACCCTGCTCGTAAGTATCCATTTGAATGTGCTAGGTCGCCACAGGAAGCCACAACTTTCCAAAATATTCAAGGTCTGCACGGTGTATTTTGAGCTACGGTAAAACTGTGTGTATTTTTGTCTATGTCTGTTTTCTATTCATACCAACACCAGTCAGTGTAAGATGAGGCTTGCGTTAACACTCCGTTCTAAGTCCCTCACCCTAGCTCCTTCTCCTCATCTGTAACATACAAACTAATTACATCTCTTTCCACTACACACCCCTCCCTCGCTTACACCACGCCCTCGTCTCCAGGCTCCAAATGTCAGCCTCATCAGCTCAATTATCCACTGACTTTAACAACATCCTTACATAACCCTTTTAGCTCTGTGCTGTCTGAGAGCTCGGAGATGACAAACTTCCACTGCCACCCTCACACCCAAATTATTGTTTTGACCTTTGCTCACCTGCATGGAGGGGTCATTCTAACTAGATGGTGTTATATCAAATGCGTACTCTTCACGTGCTTCACGTGCTTATTTATTTCCACACTACTTGCATTGTGCGTCACAACATCCTCTTGAAGAGGCTTCAGAGGATGAACTTTAATGGAGTCTGTTTGTATTTGTTTGCTTATGTTTCTCTGCCTCCTTGTGTGGATGCATTGTAATTCCAAAGGTCAAAGAATAACTGAATCATTCCTGTGAATACATAATTGGCTTATTCATGAACTTCCCAAAATAGATCCTTCAGGGTCCTGTCACTCAAGCGTTTTCATTCAGATTTCCACCACTCTCTTTATTTCCAGCTTTCCACCGAGCACAGCATTTTATTTTTGGATCAACATTTAAGGAGAATAGATTCGCTTTGATGAGGCAAAGCTCCGCTGGAGAAGACTTATGATCTATTTTTGTGCAACAGCACATGGGACTCACGTGCCTGGTAATAAAACGCCCTTGATGTGTGCCCTTTGTCTCACACAGGGAGAAAAAGCCGCACATGCATACATAATGGGGGGGAACTATTTTGAGATGACTTTTTTTTTTTCTCTCTTTTTGACTGCGCGATTCATTTGCCTGCTGGTGGAAAATAGATGTGAATCACTCACCATGGCTGCTCTCCAACATTCATTCACTCTCTATTCTTCTGTCCTGATTTACTCTGTCACACTGTCTTTCCGACTCTCCTCCTTTACTCTCAGTTTTCGTCTCCTTATTTTATCCTTTTATTACTTTCAAATAACAGAAAATTACCTGTACCACCATATAAGTTGTACTTCTTTGTCCGTAAGTCCCTTGCTTCCAGATACCCTCCCGCCTTCCTTCGCCCTCCTGTGCACTTTGAGGGCACCCTGGGTAGCCTGTGTGATGTAATACTGTATGAGAGTCATGTCACCAGGACTGAGCCGGAGATAGATGGAAATGGAGTGCGGTGCCGACAGGAAAGTGAGGGGCTCGACGTTGCCTGTAATGTTTTTAGAACTTCATGTCATCCTCTTTACAATCAGGCTGTCATTATTCATCTTGAATATCTGTGAAACTATGTGCCCTGGCTTGGACATACTTTTTGTGACTACAGGACTGTGAAAATGTGTCTTCATAAAGGGTTACAGAATGCCAAGAGGCAGAGTTTGATCCGGGGCACAGCACTACGACAGTGACCCCCTTAAAGAGGAATAGTTTGACATTTTGAGAAATGCAGACTGTCAACTTCAGTTAGAGGGTATGTGCATCCAATTTTCTGAAATGGATAAAAGGACAGTCGCTTTGTATTTGGGCATCAGTTTTGACAACACGCAGAAAATCATGGCTTCAGTAAACTTAATCTCTTTTCAGAGTCTGCTCTCAACCTCTCTGACCAGTACACCTGGTAATGCCTTAAAGGAATTGACGGTTTAGGAAATACAGCTATTTGCTTTTTTGCACAAAATTAGATGAGTAGAGCAACACAACTCCCATGTTTACACACTAAACATGAAGCTGCAGTCAGCAGCTGGTTAGCTTAGCCTAGCAGGGGGAAACAGCTAGCCTGGCGCTCCCCAAAAATCAAAAGAAATGTCTACCAGCACCTCTAAAGCTCACTGTTACCGTGTTAGATCGCTTTTGTTTTATCCATCCAGTTATGCACAGGGACTTCCCAGCCAAGAAGTAGAAATCCACAACAATTTTTGTTACCTTTGGACAGAGCCGGGCCAGGTGTTTTCCCCCCGTTTCCAGTCTCTAAGATAAGATAATTATCTGCTGGGGCACTCTTGACACTGTCAAAGAAAGTTCTGTATCAAACACTGCAAAAAGTGTGTAGTTATTATATTAAAAAGACAAAACAGAGGCTTGTTCACGGTCGCACAGTGTGTTTTGAAAATGCTTGAGCGTGCACATTTCTGCATTACAAAAGCACAGAATGAATAAAATATACACTCAGAAAGTGTTTCATCTAATGCAGTCCAGGCTAAAAGTGCTGCAATAAACATGAGCTTTGTGAAAATAAAGATATTTACTTCTCTTTTTTTTTGGAGACTGTCAGATAGGGGTTGACTTGAACCTATTGTACTTTTTTTTTTTTTTATCATGAAGACAGTATGTGGGGAGATGAAAAAGTGCTTCTACAAAGATATTACCCCATTTCTGGAAAGGGAGGTGGACAAAACATTAGATTTTTTTTTTTTTAATATATTGCAGTTTATTACAATATTGGTCTCTGAATCAACACCTCTCTTTAACAGTGCAAAAAAATAGAGAATATAACACGTTCAGAAAATGCTTGAGCGTGCACATTTCTGCATTACAAAAGCACAGAATGAATAAAATATACACTCAGAAAGTGTTTCATCTAATGCAGTCCAGGCTAAAAGTGCTGCAATAAACATGAGCTTTGTGAAAATAAAGATATTTACTTCTCTTTTTTTTTGGAGACTGTCAGATAGGGGTTGACTTGAACCTATTGTACTTTTTTTTTTTTTTATCATGAAGACAGTATGTGGGGAGATGAAAAAGTGCTTCTACAAAGATATTACCCCATTTCTGGAAAGGGAGGTGGACAAAACATTAGATTTTTTTTTTTTTAATATATTGCAGTTTATTACAATATTGGTCTCTGAATCAACACCTCTCTTTAACAGTGCAAAAAAATAGAGAATATAACACGTTCAGAAAAAGCTGTATTTATTACCCGGCTAGTTTTCACAGTACAGCAAACCATGTGTGAGCTTCAGCACGAAGAGACAGAAGATATAATTTGATATTGTCATGCTCCATATATGTCCGGCCTTCTCTTTTTCCAGTCACAGCTTTCCCCGACTCCTAAACTGTTGCCCCTTGTCTGCTAGCTACTGTAGCACCTCCTTTAGCCTGAGCATCCTCAGCTATGACACCTCTCATCCTCTGTAGCGCCTTGCTAATGAAACCAGTTAGGGTAAGGAGCTTTGACTAATCGCTGCATTTTCTTAGGTTTTTATGTCTCTCTCAGCCTTCCTAAAGCTGTCTCTCTCTCCCTCGCTCTCTCTTTCCGACTCCCTTGCTGAGTTTATTGCCCAATTCCAGCTAAATCCACACAACCCTCTGTGCTATTGTAGATAACACAGCCTTGGCTCAGAGTCTCGGGGATCTGTCACTGCAGCATTATAGAATACATAATGTGCAGGCATGACATGAGCCTTGACACCTACTGTAGGCCTATTTAAACGTGGAGTGTGAGTTACACACAGTCATCTCACGCAGGGCGAACATTAAAACGCTGTTAGCCGAATCTGCCTAAAGGGAGCTAATGGCTTGGGTTCATTACTGTAGTCAGCTTTGTGGTGTTTGAAGCCTGAGTAGACTCATGTGTGCATCAACGCTGTCCGCTCCCATCATCACTATTTACTCTGCAGAGACGGCGCATGTTTTAGCTTTTTGAGGACAGGAAAAGGAAGCAGCAGCGGGCATCATGACTCAAGTTTTTCCACATTTCCATGACTTATCTCCCAGGGGAAATTTTCTCACCGCTGGGGTGTTGGTGATTTTTTTTTTTTTAATCATCCTCATATGATGCATTGTAATGGTCATCCCTTTGAAAGAAAACATATTCTAAAAACTTTGATAATGAGCCAGCAGAAGTTGGGTGTAGATGTCATTGTCTTCTTTCCATTTCTCAGACTCCACTGTCCGCCGTAGTGCAGCAATGAGGCAAAGGGATTATCACTGTGGAGGCTGTGAGATGCCGAGCATGCTGGAGACTGAAGGTGCTGCCAGCTAGGAGCCACTTTAACCTTTATCAGTCTGCAGATAGCATCTCAGATAACCTTAAAGACAGAGAGAGGGAGGGAAAGAGTAGGAGTGAGTGGGAGGGATGAAATGAGGACTTAGCATGAGTAAGGAAAGAAGGAAGAGGAAGGCGTTTGTTGCAGAATTCTTCTCCGTACAGTGATGGAAAGCTTGTGTATGTAGTCAGTTCAAGGTCGATGAATGACATATATACTGAGTCAAACAATGTCCTATACATTCTGTCCACTATGTTGAAATGCTATTTGTGTTTCCCTTTCTAAACACTCACACCTCCTACCTTTACCTTCTCTTAGTCTTGCCCTTTGAGTCTGGCTGTCAGCCTATCTGTCTACCTATCTATCTGTCTGTCTCCGTCTCTCTCTTCTTCACCGCCTCGTCTGCGCCGCGCTGATAAGAAAGTACCCGCCCTGTCTCGGAGGAGAAACCATGGAAACGTACCAGCCACGTGTTGACATCACAGCGTGTTAAATATAACCGCCTCCCGTGCCACACAACTAGTTGTTCTGCCGTTGATCCTCGCCTGGCTATAAATACATGGTTTCCTTCCCATAATTGCAGCTACGACAGGCTTGTTTGGATGGAGGGAGAAATAGGAAATGCCGGAGAGAAAGAAAGAGCCGCCTTCTTTCTATCTGTGCCTCACCAGTGCGTGTGTGTGTGTGTGTGTGTGTGTGTGTGTGTGTGTGTGTGTTTATGTTTATGCCCTCATTTCTCATTACAGCCCAATAAAGGAGATCAGTAGAGATTGCAAAACTCTTTGACATAATCTCAATTAGGACAAACATTACGAAGTGACCTGATATAAACACTCTGTATTCTATAAGTCCCACGGATTGGGTCAGTGATAACACTGTTTGATGCTTTGGCTCTGTACTTTAATTGTGGTGTTGTTTGGCTGACTTTTGGTGACTTTAGGACTATAGATTGTACTTGTGCATTTTTTGTGTGCTCGCCCCAATGGACCGTTATATTGAGAGAGGGATGCAATATTTTTGTCTGATAATGGTGAGAGATTCATTCAATTATTGCAAACCATTGAAGCCCACTCAGCCCGATTGGAGAGACCGGTGTGATTTTCCATCGCCATCCTAGAAAAAAAAAGTGCTGATATAAAAATGTAAATCAAGATTCTGTTACTACATTGCCAATTTATCACCTCAAACACCACCCAACTCACAGTGCGTCAAACACCAGCCGGAGCGTTTGGTGGTCTCATGCGTCCCAGTGCATTCTGCTTTGTTGTTGGTTTTGAGCAAAGGGGAATACCACAGCTGTTTTCTGTGGTCATGTAGCACCGTTTCTACTGCGTAGACAGCCCAGTTCTATGAAACGACCACCAACAGGGAAGTACCCCCTTTAAACAAATGAGATGTACCATGTTAATGAAAGAGCTTTAGAGCTGTTTCAAGTTTTTATGCTAAGCTAACCAGCCATACAGACATGAGAGTGATATCATCATCTCCAGTTCTCTGGAAAAAAGTAAATAAGTGTATTTCCCAAAATGTCAAACAAGGTATACTGGGTGGAGAGGTTGAGAGCACAGTCTGAAAACAGCCCTTTTGGAAATAACTCCATCTTTTGAGGAAGCCAAACTTATTTGGGCAGGTAGAGATTATGTTTATTAAAGTAATGATTTATCTGTGTGTTGTCAAAACTGATGCCCAAACACAAAGCGACTGTCCCTTCACCTACTCTGCCAAATTGGATGAACATACTCGCTAACTGAAGTTGACAGTCTGGTTTGAAACCGGTCGTCTCACTTCACATCCATATAAATAAGAGCACTGAGCCAAGAAATGAAAAAGTCTGTCGCTGCTACTTTTTTATGGCCTTTGTTGTTTGGCTGCACTGTTTCTTTTTGATTGATATCTCAATACTAACTGAGAAAAGTCACATGTCAGTCACATATGTTGGGTATTTTCTGTAGTTACTGTACATATAACCCATATTTTTTTTAGAATATACTGGCAAATATACTGAAACTTTTAACCAGCATGGACAAGAAGTCCTTCACTTGCTTAGATAAATGGAAATTTGGGCATCTTCATTTCCATAATAACTGGCCGTGGCTGTGTGATACAGTCGAAAGCTCCAGATCAGCTGCTAAAGGAGCCTTGTGGTGAGATTGTTTTATCAACTATGGTTTCCATGGTTAAGCATGAGCTGTCAATCTCAACAGCTGAGTGCAGCAGTTTTTACCAGTGTTGATTGTGTTAATGGAAAAAAGCAGTTACATCGTGCAAAACAAATTAATCATTATGCAAAGGACTGTGAGGGCTGACACAAGTCAAACACGTTTTTCCTAAAGCATGTTTGCAGCACTGCAGCAGGAAGATAAAAAAGATGAAAACTAGATTGGAAATGAGAGTATAGTGTTTGTTTTGAGTCTGTCGGCCTGTCTTTATGTAACTGTCACTGGTGTGCATTGGAGATGTTGTGAGCAGAGAGCATTGCATGTTGTGACTCAGTCTCTTAGCAGCCACCTCATCTTCACAACCACGCGGGTCCCCAGAGGCCGGTGCACGGCCGACCAATCAGAGGGAGATGCCACAATGACCAAAAGGCCGGTGCTGGGCTGTCGCCAGCCAAGAAACCATTTCAGTCTAGGGAATGGATGTGTGTGCTGATGTGTGTGTGTGTGCGCTGTATGTGAATTTAATGGGCACTGAGTGAGACAGTAGCTACCTCAATAGGTTGTGTGTGCGTGTGTGTGCGTGCATGTGTGTGTGTGTGAATGAATGTGTATGCATGTGCACGTGTCCTTTTCTATCCCATTGTCTCGTAATGCAGTTTAATCTCCCTTAAGTCCAGATGATTTGTTATTTCCCCCACTCCGCCACACACTCCTGCACATGCACACACACGTTTAAAGATCCTGAGGTACTTCCTCAACGTGTAGCATAGTATTTGTGTCATAGAGTTAGATTTTAGAAAGTTTGGGTGACACACTTGTCATGTGACCTCAACACATTTACCAAACACCCAAAACAAGGTCATCCTCGCTGTTTTTATTTCTTGATAACTAACTTCTTGTACATAAAATATAAATGAACAGAAATCCAACTTCATTCAAAATCAAGAACAACATCTTCAACAAACTGAAACTTTCATAGAATCTGACATTACCATCCCATCCTGTCAAACTGTCAAAATTGGACAAAAATATCCATTTGAATATCTAACATTGTACATAGAGCCCATAAGAGGGCAACCCAATAGGAGATACATACTATTTGCGTAGGTATATCAACATAAACATGTTTTGTTTTTTTTTTAAGATCTACATAGCTATAGATGACAGGATAAACAAATAAAGCCGTGTTGCCTTATTTGCTCCTATCAGCTTGACCTACATTTAACTTTCAGTCAATGACGGTGTCGTTGTGTGCAGAGTTTCCAGTTGGTGTTGGTCCATTTGTCCTGGGAGGTTTCAGTGTCCTGGACAATGGGAAAAATTCTGGTCACATATTATCTGTGATTATGGACCCTTTTTTCCCATGTTTTGTGTCTAAGTGACTAATGGAGAAAACAATTTTTGAAATTGGTACAGTATTGACTGAGAGCGCTGCAGGCGGCAGCCACGAAACGCGCTACAATTTAGTCCCTCTGGGCTTTTGCGCACAGTCATTGTATTTTTTTTTTTTTTTTTTTGCAGCCGACAGCCTCAGATGTTGTTCTAAGTGTCTGACAACATTATGGAAATCCATACAGACAGAGACCTTTTTATTTAAGAGTAAGAACCTTTATCTTTATCCAGAAACAGCTGCTCTTGCCAAAGCCACCAGACTCCATTCACAGAAACAGTAATTTTATCATCTACACACTTCATTCAAACTCCACAGAAACAAAATGAAACTCACTGAAATCTTCTTGGATCATCTTTCTGCTGTTCCAGCAATCACCACCAACTCTGGATTAGTTGAAATGAACTTTTAATTCACTGAATCAGGAGGAGAGTGAGAGAGCAGCAGGCGGAAACTGCATGTACTTTGTAACTCAGGAGTTATTTTCACTGGACATTATGACCAGTGACATTTAGATATGTCCGACTATATAAAATATTTGTTGTTCTAATCATAATTTGAACCAAAGCATTCCTACTATATATCTCAACTAGATGCCATGTTCCAGTAACATTTATCGATATATCACCACAAATCCATTAAAATGCTAGCACGAGTAGAGTGAAAAACATCCGAATATGTAAGAAAAGGCAGGTGCATTAAAAGAAACAAAATCGACTGCTTATTCTATTCACTGTATAGACTTTTCCATTTATAGCATTTGAATTCATTTTTTATTCATGGCCTCTTGTTTACATGATGCAGGCTTCTCTCTTGAGGTACTGTGGTTTGTTTGCTGAACAGCATGGTACCAAAATACTTCAAAAGTAGCTTTAATAATTTTCTGCTGACTTTTCCCTCTTAAGTATAGATTTATTGAATTAAGCCCCTTCATGGTCGGGATAGTTTTGAATATCAAAGCAGATTGTGTTCTGCTTGACAACTTTTGACTCTACAAAGACAGTCAGTGACCCTGTTCAGGCATGTCAGGTGCAGAGATAAGGCAATGCTTGTTCCATTGGTGAATAAATGTAGTTTGAGAGGAGACTTAATATGTGTACAAATAATGTGTTGGCCTCATTCACGTGAGATACTGTGTTATGAATTTTCATCACGGTTGAATACATGGGTTAAAGTCATTTTCCCTGGTAGGAATAACCTCTTCTTTCTAGGTGAAGTATAGATGTATGTACCACTGCAAGGCAAAATTTGAAGTTTGAGATGTTGAAGGGGACTTTAAACAAGATTAACGCAGCAGTGTTTTGAACATGAGCCTCTTGTTCACACAGGACATTTCATGTAGGAGTGTTGGGGGGACAAAATCCACTGTCCTCATTGCCTGAAAATGAGTTTACTTGAGGCTAATATGACACTTCAGCAGTCTGATTCAGCTAAATCAAGAGGATAAGTTCCCAAAGTTTGTACGACATTCCCTCATTTATGTCAACAAGTGCAGCTCCACAAGGAAACATTATTTTGGGGGAAAAATAACGGTTCTGAACTGGAAAGACTGTAGACTTTGGATGACACCCACTGCAAAGACCTCACATTAACTGTAGATACATTTCTGAATACATTGAACACAGAATGAGGACTGTGGATTTAGTCCCCCGTCGCTTTCATTTGAAGCTCATGAGGAGGAGATCTCTTGATGGCCAGTGTGAACAGGAGGGACAGTTACAGCAAGAGAAAACTAATTTGATGTAGACACTCCCAAACACTGTATCACGTCCTTTAATGTGCTGAAATGAACACTCATATAAATCTGCTGGACATGACATCCCACCATCCCAAAAGCTCACAGTGCTGATTCCCAGAAATAGTGACTTACGGAGTCCATGTGAGCACAGTGACTAATCTTTGTCTTTTTGTCCCCTGTGCTTCTTTGTTTTCTTTCTTTCTTTCTTTTTTTTTCCACAGCATCCAGTGAAAAGATGACTTATACACAGTTGTGATATGGGTCAGGGACTGTGCTTGATAGAAAATTCTGCCCCCAACTTGCAATATAATAGACGGGCTTCCAAACTTAGACTGTACTCTGTATGTAATAAAACCATAAAAAGGGCTATTGTGCTTTTGATTTATGCCTGCAGACTGCTTTTATAATATCCTAAATGCTGTAACACGAGAGCCTGGATATACTCAAGCCTCTCTTTGCTGGCAACCATCACAGAGAGATAAGCGATTGCAGGGTCTTAATGTAGGTCAGAAGAGAGGGAAAGGAGTCTGAGGGTCAAAGGTGAGGAGCAGGTTTATCTCCTGTGTGAGTCTCTGGAATTTCTGCCTGCTGAATATATAACCCCGTTTGAGCAAGGAGACTTTGAGAAGAAGTTTGGCGGAGCTTTATTTAGCAGCCTTGACCTGTTTGAGTGATGGCTGAGGACTCGATGGGCAATGGGAGAGTGAGGAATTAGGCTGAGGGAGACGGATAGATGTTAACCCCTCCTTTGTAGGCATGCACACTCTCCATTAGTTTTACAAAACACGAGCAATTAAGTTTGCCAATCACAACCCATTAAGCCAACACACCTTGGTAGTGACACACTTTCACCACGACTGCATCACAATGTAGCCAAGCAGACCCGGTCTGCAGCATCCCCTGCACATCTCTTATTCTGCAGGACTGTGCAATCACACCTTTATAACTCAGGGGATAATTGCTTGGGGCACCAACAAAAGCTCGACATTACCTACCTGCTTTCACTTCAGCTATTGTAGCCTGTAAATTGGATGGCAGAATTGCCTTTTGGGCAATCTCCTATACTATCTAACCAGGCTAAGCCCTAATTCATTCCATTTGAATTATATGTGAATTGCACCCGTGTAGGTTCCCCAGTGATCACATGAATAAATATAAGGCGTTCTTATGGGTGTGTGCATTCTGCGTATTAATTCTCGCTGCTTTTTCTCTGATCTAGTGTGCAGATATTTATAGCGTCACAGATTTGCATA
Source organism: Chaetodon auriga (assembly GCF_051107435.1). Classification (NCBI taxonomy): domain Eukaryota; kingdom Metazoa; phylum Chordata; class Actinopteri; order Chaetodontiformes; family Chaetodontidae; genus Chaetodon; species Chaetodon auriga. The sequence goes on along the minus strand of NC_135095.1, from coordinate 12,569,395 downwards.
TGTATGGAGACTGTGTTTGTCAGGTTTCTTTTTAGGGGCATAGCACAGGAATTTATTTTGGTACAGACAATACTGGCACGGCAAAAGTGTGTGTGTGTGTATGCGTGTGTCTCCGTGTATTCCTTATGTCGTGGGGACATAAATCTGTTTCCACAGTCACATTGTGTTGACTCGCCTTCCTTACGGGGACAAAATGCAGGTCTGTGTGTGTGTGTGTGTGTGTGTGTGTGTGTGTGTGTGTGTGTGTGTGTGTGTGTGTGTGTGTGTGTGTGTGTGTGCGTAGAACCTGATCTACACTGTCGGTGGACCTTTGACCTCGACAGTCATTCACACCTCTGACCACTCACTCCCTGCTCCCTGAGAGATCTCCTCACTCTATTCACAGCCCATCTTCTTTGAAGTATTAATATGTGAACTCCTGCCACCTAAACATTTGTCGGTTTTTTACAGAGGAGTCATTTTGCACCCCATTTGACCCAGTTTGAGCTTCTCTCCATCTCCTGCATGACTTTGAAAATGCAGAACATTCAAAGATATTAAGAGGACAGAAGAACATTAGGAGCATTATTCAAAGAAAACACATGAGGTCTGTCCCAATGTTATACTACAGTACATGCTAATTTTATACAGTATTTACTATACACCAAACTAAATAGTACTACTGTTAGTTTGCAAGACAAGAAATCATCATACTAATTTTAATTTAACAGGAAATGATTCAGTGTGTCTGCGTTTAGATGCCTGTTCCACTGCAGTTTTGGCTAATTAAACTTCACTGAGGACAAATCTTATTCTGTCGCATTCTTTGTTTCTTTGTTGCTACCTGCATTTTATTTATTTGCAGCACCTCCATTGTCTTTTTTCTTTGGTCTTTGTCAGGACAATAGTGCACATTAACACCCTCAAAACTCAGAAGGACGGCCCGAGTGTGCTGCATGATTTACCATGCCATTGTTTATTTATTGTGCGTTAATGTTTCTCCACATAAAAAGAATGGCAACATTTACATTAAGTATGATTTATTTCATGTTTTCAAACATGTCAAATGGAAGAAAAAGAAAAATATTAAAGTGGCTGCATTACAACCTCTTAATTGACACCATTATGCTTAATATCTCAGCCCTCAACGTTTTGTCTGCCCGTGAAACATGGATATATAATATATGTGATCTCTGGTATACATGAGAACAAGAACCGCCTGTCAGGGGAGTCAGACCGCATCAACAGCAGACTCACATGTCACATTAGAGGGCCTGCAACCTCTCCTTTTTTTCTTTATTTGTCCTTAAATTTACGTTAAATTAAAAGTGACGAAGTTCACATTACTGGTATATAAACATGAACTGATATTTTCCAGCCGTATTTGTTGTGACAAAAGCCAAAGCATGACATTTTTCCTAACGTGAACCAAGTGGTTTTTGTACCTAAAACTAACCAGAACTTAACCACAGCTTTGCCACTGCGGAAAGTTGAAAATTGAAACGGAAAGAAATGTGAAGTTTCAACATATCCATGGTTTACAGAAGCGTGTAGTGCCAACATGTATTCAGGTGACTGAGTTGAGAATGAGTGTACAGTATTTTAAGTAATACAGATATAATACAATACAATGTAATGTAGAAAATTCACAAAAACGTGACAGCACAGTTCTTTTGAACCACGTAGTTCTTCAAACCTGCTGACACTCGCTGGACTTAAAAACTGCCTCATGGGTTTGTAGGTCAGAGTGCAGCATTTGATGAATCCCTGAAGCACGAAAGCAAATTTTTCTTCGCAAATATGCTCCACACGCCTGGTTGCTGTGTGAACGGTGTCATTGTCATTCAACTCAGGACTGCCAGCGTGCACCATGAAGCCAGAATTGTGTTGGCCTTGTGTTTAGCCGTACAGAACATGTCCAGTGTCCTCTTGGCTTCCCACTGACATTCTTACCACACCAGTCTGGGCAAGTGAATGTCTCACTAGACTGTCATAGATCTCATTCTACCAAACCAAATTAAAACATAATGTCACATGGTGTTAATGTTCATGTCATGGACTTTTTTCTTTCAATAAGCACCCATACTGACACATTTCTGCTGGCTGCTACTTTACGATTAAACCACCACGCTGGCCATTTGTCCACCTCACGTCTGCCTGCTTGTTGCTATATTTATGTGCATGCAAGAGTGCTGCAGGGTGTCTGTTGAGGGTCCAGACCAAGGTATTCAAATGGGGTGCTAATAAAAGCCTTTCAGACCCTCTATATCTCTCTTTCTTCTTCTCTTGTCTTCCTCTCAGTACACTCAGTACAAAAAAGGAGCACACAAAATCCTACCACAAATATCTGTGGCATACTTCCAGAAATCCATGGAAATTCATCTATTTTGGTGAGCCAGAAAGTAAAGTGGGGAGAAAAATGGAAGCAGTCAACAGGAGAGCCAACCAAATACTATAATTGATAGTTTGCCAGTTTGGTTGTTTACCATACTGTCAGATGTATTTATCAACATCCTCGTAGTGAAGAATGGAATATGTCTGTATGTGTATCTGGCTGAAACCCTGTCAATAGAGAGTCTGGGATTTTGGCTGCACCCAAAAGGTGACAGCGTTACACAAGTCAGACATGTGATTCCTTTCTTTTTACAACAGCGGCGGGGTCACACACACAAGCTGAAAATATCCACCGGTCGGGGGATGAGGGTATGTGGGAGTTTATGAGGGGCGGCAGCTCTGAAACAAAAAGACTGACATTTGTAGCCTCGGGTTTCCCCTCAGCTCACCCTTCTATACTGGAATACCACCCCCACCTCCCCCCACACCTTCTTCCCCCCCCTTACTCTTGCTTCCTCTTTTGGTTTTTTACATCACACGGGAGACTCGTTTTACCTCTTCTACAACAGGTTTTCCAGCATTAATCTGGAGCCAAAGAGGAACTGGAACTTCCAGATTGTATTCCAGATGAAGGAAAATCAAAAGCACATTTACTAAATATCCATTCCTGCTGTATGACCTTGCTGAGCAGTATGCCAAGTGACTCTCTGAATTGTCCAGATGGGCCAGTTTAACTTTGTTGTTTTATTACTCATGTTTAACATCTCTTAATAAAAGCAATTTTTCCAAAGCACAAGACCAGTAAAGTGGCAAGTTAGGACAATGGCTAATCTCCCATGTCCAGATGCGGCTGTAACAATAGCATATTTTGTTCTTAAAATCCCAAAAGCAATAAAAAGGAAGAATAAGAGAGAAGCTCTTACAATTCCATATAATACACATGCTGCCCGGTTAGAAAAACTTAATGGGAGCTGTGGTCTTCTGAATGCTAAGGATTAATCATTGAACAAACATAAGCATAAGCCAAGTTGCACTAGCTTTTTATGGAGCTTTTAAACAGTACCCCACAGTTAATGTGCTTCATTTATCTTTAATTTCCAATTCAATTCAAAGTACTTTTTTTTGTCCTTCATGGGGGAATTTGGGGCAAGCTTGTTTGTGAACATCAAAACATATAAACACAAAGAAGACTAACAGTCTGCAGCTATGCTAGCTGCTCTGTGAGGCTGTTGAGTGAAATGCTAATGCCACATGCTATCATGCTGATAAGTACTTATAATTACCATGTTCACTATCTTAGTTCAGTGTGTTAGCATGTTAACATTTGCTAATTAGCACTAAAGACGAAGTATATATAAGGCTGATGGGAGTGTCATTAGTTTTGTGAGATGTTTGGTTATAAACCAAAGTATTGAACAACGAGAAAAGACATTTTCACCTGTTGAAGGCATGAGCAGCGGGCAGATGCTGATAGCATGACTAATATCTGACTCGATGTCACTGCCAATCCATCTATTTATCAATCTATTCAGAGTGAACTGATCATCTCTTTCATCTTGACTGCTCAGGAATCTCATAGTTATCAGAATAAAACCAAACATTACCCTTTTTGTTACAGAAGCTACTGGAAAAGAGCCTAGAAGTGACATCAGGACTAAGCTCTGTTGCTAAATTGATGTGACAAAGTGACTGTGGTCTTCACCCCCGTAAGGGAAATTTCATACATTTGCAAGTGCAACAAAATAATGGAAGGACCTGTCGTTTCCAGTGAGGGAAGGAGAGTGCGGCCTCTATTTTGGATTGCACATAACTGGAAATGTCCAGCTGAAAACCCCCTGCTAGTTTAACGACATAATGACTTTAGCTCAATTGCAAAGGGCATGTTAATATTTGCAAGTGAGTGATAGCGGAGGGCAGAGATGGAAAGAAAGAAGGCATGCTCTCTTTCTCTCTCTCTCTCTCACATACACACACACAGGGGATTTTCCTTGTTGTCGCCGCAGCTGCCATTCTGACCAAGTGGCCCTCTCTCCTCTGCCCGTCCAATTCCTGCACCCTTCCACGTCCCTAGGGGCACATGATTCTCTTAAGATCCGACCTCTGACCTCCAACAACCTGTCATCTCGGGTTTCCATGGATACACATGTCATCCGGGCCCATGTGATGTCTTGGCGGGTTATTTTTAACTGCTGCGGCCGCTGCTAGCTTAGTGCACTGGCATGGGGGAAGTTCTGGGGACATTTAGGGGCTTCCAGAGTGGGGCTTCCCAGCTGAAGTGATATCATACCAAGGCTGTCCTAGCAGGAATGTGAATCATCCATCCACATGATCTGTTAATGCAACATTATGTCAGACAGTGTTGGATACACACCGCAACCTGGAAAGTCCTTCAACAAGTCCTAACAACTGGAGATGGGGGATTTTAGTTTGTGGGGGTCTTTCCATTTCCTCTGAGATAGCAGGTGTTAATGTTTAGGCTACAGTGTCAAAGGTTCAGTCATTTGCAGGGCGACAGGGGTGAAAAGTGAATTTATGTGTGTATTTGTCTGCTTGTGTGTGAGCGCCTGTTCATGTTGCTTGCATTTAAGGCTTTTAGTTCCTTGTAAGCAAAACAGTTTCCAGGTGTTGTTGCCTCAGAATACACACTTTATGGTAAGCCATGTGAAGACCTTAGCCCAAATAATGTTTTGCATGTAGGATTTTCAATGCAGCAGATACCAAACACGGAAAAATTTGGTGGAATCACAGTAAATATTTCTCTAATTTGCAACTCTTAAAATTTAGTGACAAGTTATTATTATTACTTACATTCTATTTTTATCCTTTTCCAGTGTCTTTTTCTTTTTGATATTTAATTATAACCTGATAATCCTAAAGTGCTAAAATTGGAATATTTTTGTGCCATGTTCTCTGTAAATATTCAGTTTTTCTCCATCATTTTTAGTGCTGAAACAGTCAATTGTTAGATTACTTGACACACATAATATAATCCATTACTTGTTTCAGTTGTTCAGTTAATTTGCTGCTTTTCCAAGCTGTTTTATACTGTATATCATAGATAAATCTTTGGCTCTGAGAGGTTGTAGTTTACATTTTTCCTCTCCCTTTGTAAAGATTGTTTTGCCTTGTATGAGATCGATCACAGTGAATATGCACACAGGAAACGTGGGATAGAGGTAGATGGGGATGACATGCAACAAAGGTCCCAGTGAGTGACATTTGCACAAATCCCCGAGCTTAAGTTTATTTTCTATGGGGATTGTGTGTTGATCACTGATGCTGCCAAAACATGGGCAGAGTGCACACAATACTGTGCTTGAACGCATCCTGTGTAGACACAGATGACTGAAGGTGCTACTGCTGCTCACCTGCTTCTTCCACCACCTGTGCGCTTACTGCAGGCTTAAGAAGTTCTCTTGAAACAAACGCTGAGAGTGATATTTTATATAACTTACACTTCAGTCTATTGTTCAGCCTGCTCTTAAAATATCACAGTTGGCTTAAGAAGCCTCAGTGAGCCATTTGTGAAATTGCCGCCCTATTAATGGAGTCAAGAGATGCCTGTGTTATATCACATCAGTGAACTTCAAACAGCAGTCCAGGAGGTCACTGTGACACCTCAGTCATATAAGCAGCCTAACAAAGGATGGGTTTTCAGAGCAGGTGGAGACTTCTGCAGTCCATATTTGGCCCCTGAGCCAAAGTGTCACGGAGTGGACGCTGAGCGCTGACACATCAGCACGCTCTCACACATACAAATACACTGACATACTTTTCCTCTTTTGATTCTTGACTCTCTCTGTCTCTTTCTTTTTATCTCTTGTTCTCTGACTCTGACTCTAACACGTGTCAGCACAGATCCACAGGTCATGACCTCTTACTTGCAGCAACTCAGAACAAAAAGATGGAGAGCGAGCCATGAGGCGAATGGCAGTTTTATTCTGCTGATGCGGAGTGTTTCGGAGCAGTCCTTCTGCACCTAAGGGATGTCAATACACTTTCTGTTTCTTAAAGCATCAGCTGTTTATACAAGGAGTTTGAAACAAACATCCCCAAGCTGTGAATTACCATTTCTCCATGCCAAGGTGGGTTTTCAGAATCTCTCTTGTGCCAAGGCCAGACTAAAGTGCTCTGATTTGCGTGTATTCTCCCCCCTGTTACTCACCTAATGGTCTGACCCATGCCGACTGATGATGACGACGGTGATGTCAGAGCAAAAGAGCTCAAAGCGGCTTTGGTGGGGTGCAGAGTGGAGAGGGGGTGGGGAGGCTAGAGGTTAAAGAGGTGACACAAAAAACAATCCACAATAAGAGGAAAGATACTCATATCTACAGACTCACATTAACACGTGAGTAAAAAGGCAGACAGGCATGTGCACACTTTCACTTATCCATCACACTCTGCAGTCACCTCCTCCGTCAAACAATAGACTCCACAGAGGGATTAAGACTCACACACAGCGGGATTCCAGCAGGAAATCGTATCACCGCAAAAGTCATCATCAGATCAGCACGGCGGTGCTCCTGAGATGTCGACAGGAGGTCACGTGATAGTGTGTGGTGCAGACCGGTCAGGGACTAGCCATGATGTAATGGTCACACGCATGCCATGGCACAGCCTTATGCAGCACAACCACACCATAGACCCGCAGGCAGACATTCGTCCTTGTGCACCGCAGCAGCTGCCCTCGCATTGGCTGAATAAACATTCATGGAGGGATTTCAGAGATTTGGGTAAACAACTGAGGTGCTCGGCTATTGGACGGAGTGGCGTTTTACTCCATCATATTAACTATTTTCCTATTGGTCAAAAATTCATGTTTGGAGGGATTTAAAGAAGCTTTAGCTACTGGATGAAACGATTTGAGTGCTCTACTCCCCTGCAGTATTAGCAGAAGTCTTCTTCGGGGACATGTTGAATACTGACATTAAATTAAGTCTTTACTTTCATGGAAAGAGCTGAAACCATTTCCTGGTACAGATGTCAAAATACGTGCTTCAGCTGACGGCAGCATTTTGCAGCTCTACATGCCCTGATCACCAGCACAAAGAAGTTCTCAGAAAGGCAGAAAATTATCTCCTTTGAACAATGGGGAACAGAGGATTCAAAAGAGCCATCAGTGTCTGCTTGTTATTGGTGTTTGTGTAAGCAGGCATGTAAGCATCCCCAGAAATTGCTCACTGTACAAGAATGAGGAGCATTGTTCTCATGTATATTCATATACCCTGTGATTTCCAGCTTTGGACCAGCGTCAATAGGCAAATGCCCTCTTTGCAATTGGCTGGAGTGGAGTTGGAGTTGTGTTCATTAGGGTAAACAAGCTGTGCTCCAGAGATAGCACTGAGGCCATTCACCCCACCCTGGCACTGAGCTGATAATAATACCAGCCTGCACGCACACACCGACACACAAGCATCATTCAACGCCTCTGTTCCCCGTGTACTTCAGTGTATTGCTGCACCACCAGCAAGGTAATACGACTCAAAACAGAAATAATACAAACACCCGACAGCTTCCCCGGACAGGGTCACCACAGCTCCGTGGTCGCCCCTGGCTGTCATTCTTCTTCCCACAGTGGGTTTTCACTGATGTGTCCAACATTATGCCCTGTCTGTGCTTGTGGCCCGCCCCAAGTAATGACCTCATCTGACAGCACAGCTGCCAGTAGGCAGCAGACTGCTTATGAAACCAGGCCATTCTATCCTAAAATTCAGGGGTTGTGCAACTGGAGTGGGAGCACAGTGTGCCTGAGTGTGAGTGTAAGTTTGTACGTGGTAGAAATGGTGTGATTATGCAACAGGGTTGATATTATAGCTGCAAATAAAATTCAGAGGAGTTTTGAGCCGTGTTGGGCCGTTGAAGGACAATTCGTCGTGCACGCGGATGCACGCGCATAAAGAGACTCGCACGCACTTTTTAAGGTCTCAGACCACTTGTGAATAATAGATACAGAAGCGATGTGTCAAAGTCCTTGGAGTGGCCTGGAAACAGAGAGCAGATTAAATGTGCACCAACCCTGACCTTAGCCAGACCGTGTTACACACCCACACAGACACACACGCTCACATGCGCACAGTCTGCAGTGATGACAACGCTCACTGACCAATGAGGTGAGCGCCAGTTATCAAAGCTCAGAGAAGCAACTTCATAACAGAAAATAGTGATTGTGTGTTTTAATTCCACTGTGATCAAGTTACTTTCATTGTTTGACTGAAGTTGGCAGAACTGGTGCAGGTGTTGCTAAGGGACTGAAAATGGAAGGGCTAATTAAAAGTAATTACATGTGGGGTTTATCTCAAAAACAACGATCGACTGTAAGCAAGCTTTTATGTAAAATCAGTTTGTTTTCAGTTTACCAGTGTTTTCCTGAGCTCTAGCAGCCTTTGAAATTGTATTTCTGTGCACTGCTCCTTCACAAAATATTATCTGAAGGGAAATGATCGATTTAGTGTTACCCCCCGTGGCTTCGAGGCGAAGATGCCAACCGTGAACTGCAATGTCCTTGGTTTGAGTCCAGCCAAGGAGATTTGTTGCATCTCTCTCCCTAATTTCCGTTCTCCGTCCAGCGAAGATACCGAACATTACAGTAACACTACTTTATGCGTTGTGCTCCACTCGATCTTGATGCTGTGGCCAAAGTTAGAATTTTCATTATGCATACATTTGTATTTTTGCCTCAGAGGTCTTATACAGTAAGGCGTTGAAGTACAGATGGACTGCCACCAAGGCTTGAACATGTAGCCCCGTGACACATCCTTTTTTCCCTCTTGAGTCTTAATTCTGCTCCATTGAATCTCTGCATTGCTGTGATCAGTGACGAGTATGTATCGATTCTATGTTTTATTCAGGCACTGCGTTTGTTCTTTATACCTCTCAATTTTTGCGCTTTTATCATCTGTCACAAACATCATTCATGCCATTTCAGGGTGCACCTGAAGGTCTAGCCATTCAATTTTGCCAGCGTGTTGCACCAGGAGGAGCTCGTGCTCACTTTTTTGCTGCTTCTCAGCTTTTCAGCTGAGAATAAGCATGACCTACTTGTTGATAATTGGACTCTTGAACATCCTCTGCTTTCCATTCCCCTCGAACTTCTCCTCCTTTAAAGACGCCATGAATAATGAAGCGAGTTTTGCGTCATCATTTGTACGGGTAACAATGTTGGCATGTCAAGCCAAGGCATCTGATCCTCTCTTCCAATGACATGATGGAATATGTTGGCCGGTGTTAGCTTTCACCAGGTAAGGCTGCAATATTGATGAGGAGGGTGAGGCGGTTTTTCCACTGCCTCAACTCCCAGCAGCTCCTCCTCTCGTTGGCTTGTCCCGATCATTTGATACGACGTCGTGCCGGGGCAGCGGCTGGGCCGACGGGTAGATGGTCGGGCGAGCCGGGCGAAGTGGAGTGGAGAAGGGAAGGGAGGAGCAGAGCAGCGGCGTGCTGCACATTTTCCATCTGTCATGAAAGTGGAGCAGCTCATTATCGCAGAGTGCTCTCTACTGAGCTGACCTGAAAAGACAAGGAGAGTGTGTGTGTGTGTGTGTGTGTGTGTGTGTGTGTGTGAGTGAGTGTGTGTAGGTGTAGGCTTGAGAGAATGTACATATAGTATTAATGTGTCCTAGTCATACCTTTCTAACCCAGTACAAGTAAGTGTGCAAGTGTGTGAAACAAGTGCTACTGTACTTCTCCCTCTGTCGGTTTGACTGTACATATACATACATACTGTACATATTTTTAGCACAATCAGCCATCACTGTAGCATTTTAATCCCAGTGCATTCCTGCATCCATCACCCAGCACCAAATTGAGGCGTCAAACTGACATGTTTTTACAATTGAGAGGACATTGTTTTCCTCAGCTGTCCTCCTCCACTCGTATAAATCATCACCCTCAAAAGCATATAAATAATGTAGTGCAGGCATCAGTAATAAAGTGGCAGGTGAACGGCGGTGATGATAGTAATAAAACCGATGGTTAAAAGAGAAAACAAAGGTGTGGATATACCACCTTAAATTGGCAATCTCTCCTCGGTGTGTGGGTGATTATTTGGCCACTTGTGTTGGGGTTTTATCTCTGTCATCGCATCGTAAGCAAAGGCACAAGCAAGGAATAAAAGTGGTGAAGCAGTGCTTTTCATTTGAGCTTTTTCTCTATATGGTTACAATCTGAATCCGCGGTTGTCCTCATCTGTCTTTTGGTCTCAGGAGGAAAAGGTTTTCTTCTTTGTAACCTGGTAGCAGATTTGAGACGAGGGACATTGGTCTTTGTGTGGAAATCCACCTCGTGCACCATGTGATGAACATAAACAATTTCCAAAGGGATAGGATATAAAAGAGCTTTCTCTGTATGCTTGATCCCCGGGGTTTAATGTCCCAGTTGAGAATTCAGCATGTCAATTTGTGACTGTGCTTCAGGGCACAACAGAAGCAGTGGCTCTGATATAGGAGGGCAGACAGAGTAAAAGAAAAATAGAGGCACAGCAGGGAGGGCAGGGGAGGGACCTTGCGGATTGGTAATAAAGCCTCTGAGCCCAGATGTCCATCTGAATAAAAAGCTATTTCCAGTTGTTTTTTTTTTTTTTCTGTTTTGTTTTTTTTTCCCCTCTACCAACAGTCACACTAACAGGCAAGTAGAGCTTTGTCAGAAAAGATCGAGACTTGGAGCATGACCAGAAAAAAATCACTGCTGAGCATTTGGGACTAAATCTGAAAAATCGTCCTTATTGCAGCAGAATCCACGGTCCGAGGCCACAAACCTCAGTGAACAATTTGTAGCTCACTGTGAATCTTTCAGCAGGCTTTACCACTTGTGCCTCGACTGGAATTAACTTCCCTTCCTCGCTCAACCGTGATGATTGATTTCAAGGTCTGGCTGCAAACCTGTCCAAACTGTAGTTGCCAAAAGAATCTGTTCTCAATAGCCATTTCATAAATTGTACTCCTTCAGTCTGACAGATAGGATACCACAGAGGGCATAATTGATTACCTGCTGTGTCCTTGTTGTGTCTACAGCCTTGGAGCAAGGTGGTGGATGTTGTGTCACACTTCTAGCTATAGTGCATGGCTGCTGCGGTTAATCAGGAAACAGGCCATAACATGTTTGATGTTTCAAGCTTGATCCTAAAATGGAAACCATGGAGGACAGCGAGTATCAGAGCTGCTTTGTGAAATCATTTGTCTCACAGCAGCAGCTTAAACTTTAATGTTAAGCTCATCAGCAAACATGCTGATGTTGTGCTTCATATTAACGCGGGCCTGACATTGACTTTGTATTGTCTGCTGCCCTTTCAAGGCAAAATAGAGCATCAGTGTCTCAGTAAATGACCAAAAATGACCTGATTTTTAATTTAAAGCCTTCTTGCAGCTGTATGACACCTGTCTGCAGGGTGCAAAGCAGGAAGTAGTGTGACGTTCTTGCAAGAGGGAGGACGTCGGGGTGAACGGATAGGTCAACAAAGCGTCAGTCTTTAAAATGCTGATGCCCTTCATTTCCTGTTTCCTGCTAACATTTGACTTCAGTTTCTTTCTGTCCACGTCCACGTCGACGTGTCCTGGAGGGCATGGGCCAACAGAATATTTGTTGTCTGCCACCACTGTTCCAACAGTGCTCCAATCTGAATGCTGGCTGTGTCACACCTCAGGCAAATGTGTTTGCTCGCCAACAGGAAGTGGCCTATAACCCAGCAAGCAGCCCATCCTCTTTCAGGTCCTCAAACCCCAAAAGACATGAATGGGGACAACATTCTGCAACAAAATTTCCTAATCTATTTTTCCTAATCAATACTGCCTGTTTTTTACTGTTTTACAATGGGAAAGTAATTCTTGGACTGTGGCCAAGAGAGATATAGGTCACCGCTATGTCTTTCACTTGTCACATATTCCACTTATTCAATTGTTTCCTTCCTTCCCTTGCAATAAACAAGAATTACTTTTCCAGATTGCACCATCAACCCTTCATCAAGTGGACGGGGAAAGTGTCAGCTAAGCATTACTGTGTTCCAACCTGTTTGGCCCATCTTGTGCTTGTAAAGCCTGAAAGAGCAAAGGTGGCATTGCAGTGACTGTGGCTCAGGGCAAAGTGTGTTCTCGTTCAGATAGGGCACAGGGTTCAGTTTTTGTTCACAGCGGATTTTTCTCTCTGCCTTCTCTGCGACATACGTCACAGGAGTTAATTTTGAATAAAAAAAAACTTAAATGCAGTTTCATTATTGTTTGTTTTGCTTGCATTTCTGACAGTGCAGCATGTAGAAGGAAGATATTTTCTTAATGGTGAAAAACTGGCTGTAAAGGAGTCTGACTAAGTGCGTCTGCTCGCTAAATTGGCTGCAGATACTTGACCTTGTCCACTCCCTCTCAAACCTCTGGTTATGGGTGAGACATGTATCTGGAGTTGGTTCACTGAAGATACTCGCTGTATGGGCCCTTTGAACTGGCGTGGGGGGATGGGATGTGAGTTGAGCCTAAGCCTAAGAGCTAAATAACCTTGTTGTGCTAATACAGTATGTCGATAAGCCTTTAAAAGCTCAACCTCTAATCTTTATAACTTATGAAGCATTAAAAACCTACAATAAGCAAAAGATTTCTCTGCTACTGCAAGTCAGTGTTGGTTAAGTTTTAATCTGTGAGCGAGTGTGTTTGAGTCTGCGAAATGTTAACCCCAATCAGTATGGAAATAATTCTATGGTGAAATTGACTAGACAGCTACAGTATGTCCTCAGCTGACCTAGTTAACCATGTGCATAATATCCCTATGCTCCAATTGCTGTTGACTCATAGCAGGATGATGATGCCTCCTGTATGTGAGGCAAGGGAGAAGCTGAGTCTTAATATGTGACTGAACACCATGAACTCATTTAACTTTCCAAACCTCATTTAGCTTTGCAGGAGATCCATTTTACATCAGGAGAAGTTTGATCAAAGTGACTCGTGTGTAAGAGACAACATCGTTTTTCACCATTTTGTGGCATATAATTTTAAACTTTTGCTATCAAAAATCAGTAATCTGTGGAGAACGTCTAATGGATCTCTCCAGAGGTTGTTTATGATATTCGTGCTTTAGTTTACTGTAAGCACATTATTTTTACTTTAGAGTAAAGGTTATGTACCATTAATTATTTATTACAATCAATCACAGCCTCTCTTCTTTTATCACCTGGTGTGTTGTAATTTTTAGCAAGGTCTGTTATCTAACAGTGATTAGATGTTTTATTTTCAGCAAGTATAATGACAATAAAAAAAAAGAAATTAAATAATTTGAAGTGAATTGAGAGCCTTCATGACTTCATGTGGTAGGTGTTCAAGGTTCTAGTTTAAGACTTAAGCAAAATAAATTAGTCTGAGCAGATCCAGTTTTGTCTAACATAAATCCATAATATAAAATGCATAATTCAGTGTGCAATATAATGTGTACCTGTTAAGCAGAGTGTTTCTGCTTAGCCAACAAATCATGACTTAAACCAGACTAAGAGTCTACAGTCGTGCCAGCAGCAGCTCTGTGAGGCTGTACAGCGATGCTTTGGGCTAAATGCTAACATCAGCAGGCTAACATGCTAATGTTCAGCAGGTACAATGTTTATCATGTTCACCATCTTTGTTTAGCATGTTAGCATGCTGACATTCACTAATTAATACTAAACACTTAACATAGCTGAGGCTGCTGAGGAAGTCATTGATTTGACAGATATTGTCGTAGTTTTGCACAGATTCAAATTTTGACCTGATGGTGGCCCTCGATCAAAAGTTAAGGGGGCATCGAAGTTATTACAAATTTATCCTGAGGGCAACAAATGTATGAACCACATTTCATGGCAATCCATCCAGTAGTTGTGGAGACATTTCAGACTGAACCTCATGGCGATGTGAAAGAACTCATGGAATCATCAGAATAGTTAGGCTTCATCCTCTGGGGAACATCAATGTCTGTGCAAAGGTTTGTGGGAATCCACTCTAAATGTTGAGACAGTTGAGTCCAGACAAAGATGGTGGACTGACAGACAGACACACTGGCGGTGAGGCTAGAAAGTTTTAAAAAGCCGCTCTCTGGTAGGATGATTCAGGCAGTTTGAAATAATTGGTTTTGTCCTAGGGGACGGGTCAGCATGCATGTGTGTCGCTGTAGTGGTGTTAATGCAGGAAAAGTTCAATTTTAGTGTTGACGGTCGGCCAGATTGAACTTTGCCGTCTTACTTTTCTCATTGTCTTGACTGCACATGAGCTCCTTTGCTCACTGGTTACCTCTCTGGGTGAAAATGAGTTCTTGAACTCCCACTGAGTTTCCCAACTCTCTCTCTCTCTCTCTCTCTCTCTCTCTCTCTCTCTCTCACACACACACACACACACACACACACACACACACACACACACACACACACACAGAAAAACACCCACTTGGTCCCTGGTAGAATCTCCACTTCCTTCCCTAATTGCCCTGGGGGCTTACTGGACCTTGGCATTTCACTCACTCAGCACTTAGAGTTCAGCCGCTCGCCTGTGTCAGGGCATGACAGGTTCGCCACCCCGTATGTCCCGACAGCGATACCGTTTCGTGGCAACACGTTAACACTTGTGCCACCCCTACAAGCACAGCATGATGAGCCATGGCACTGAGACAGGTAATGATGTAAGCTTCCCCGCAGTCACTCCGGCCATGGCTCGTTGTTGTGATATCATTTTCCCTCTCAGTATTTATGGATGGGTGGTGAGTATGTGCAAGTCAATGTTAGCAACTAGACCCAGGGGATGATTTGGGCAGGGTGAGAGGGGAGTAAAGAAAAGGGCTTCATGTTTGTTAGAATGTATTTGCTTTAGATTTGAAGGGAAGTATATGCAGAAGTAGCACTTGAGCTACAGTTCAATGGGGTTATTATACTTGTGCAAACTGTCTGGCTGTTCTCAAGTATTGTAGCTCTATTGAAGTGCTTTTTAGTCCTTATTATATTGAGGTAATGGAGGAGAAACCTATTCACAGGCTTCGCACTTGACTGTGCTGTTCTAATACATAGAAGTGTGTGCCCCTGACAGCATAAATTCAATAGATAAATTCAAGTTTAGGCAACATCTATGGTAAGTCAAGTCAGTTTTATTTGCATGGTGCCAAATCATAACAGAAGTTATCTCAGTGCATTTTGCATAGAGAGGGGGTCTAGGCCGTACTCATTGTAGTATTACTTTAATGTATGTACAATCTGTTCAGTTTGAAAAACAGCACGCCAAACACAACTCAAAGCAGCTGAGCCTCACAAGGTTAACAACTCGCCAAAATAGGAACCTTCGCAATTTAAATGACAGCTGATGCTTCGACTTCGTGTTTGCAATATTTGGTAGCCGTAAATGTCTTCACTATTCCGACACCCCAGCTGTTTCAGTAGCAGCTCAGTAGCCAGCAGTGGACAGCGGTTGTGCTTGGCAGCACCCAGGTGTGAATGCGGGGAGTTGTGTGAAAAGCAGCTGAAAACAGAGCATGCATGTTTGTGCAGCAGTCTCCCCCCTGATCCAATCAAGCATTTCTTTCAGTGGCACCACCATGCTGTGTGTTTGAGTGGCTGCCTCTGTTGATTCATGGTACTTAACCCGGACCTCTGTATACATGTTGCTGTTTAAGCAGCATGTATGCCAAAAAGAAGGCCTCACTTCAGATAAGAATATGGGTCTACAGAATGCAGCTCGCAAGTGGGGTCCGACGGGAAGAAGTTAGGTGTTTGCAACAGGTAGTTAAGTGTCCTGCATCAAACAGCAGAGACGTCTTTTTGATCATCAGTCAAAAAAAGATGACTGGAGGCACTCTACATTGTTTCTGATGCAGGTCAAACAAACATAACAATTTAAATA
Organism: Chaetodon auriga; assembly: GCF_051107435.1. NCBI lineage: Eukaryota > Metazoa > Chordata > Actinopteri > Chaetodontiformes > Chaetodontidae > Chaetodon > Chaetodon auriga. Next base: position 12,553,259 of record NC_135095.1, on the reverse strand, counting down.
TCAGTCAGATTTGGAGCAAAACAAAGCTGTCACTGCACTCATTTCCTGTTCTCCTTGTTAACACAAAAAAAAAACACTTTCCATAATTCCATTCTGTTATTTTAATATTTAAGATTACATATGATGATAATTTATAAACCCTGAGCTCAAACACAGAGATGGATGGTTTTATGGTGACTCCAGCAGAAATCATAACCGAGCACGTCTGTGTGTACATGTGCGTGTATTTGTTGCATGTCCTGTTGTGCTAAAGCGATGACATCATGGTCTGATACTCATGATGCCTCGAAAACCATTAGTAGCTAGTGGAGCTGTGGTGGTACTGTAATCCGTCCTGTATATCTGTGCGTGTGTGTGTGGAAGAGAGAGAGGGGTCTAATCCTGGTGTGTCTGATGGTGTAGGACTTATTTGTGTGTTTGTTTGTGTGTGTTTGTCTGTCTGTCTTGAATGTGTGCGCTGTAGCAATCCATACCATGATTGAGAGCAATACCCACAGACACATGGGCTCTCTGTATCTCCCTCTCTCTCTCTCTCTCTCACACACACACACACACACACACACACACACACACACACACACGGATCAGACCAGCCAAATGCCTCTATCAAACCCCCTGCAGTCCACTATCATCCCATTCCCTGGCATGGCGCTCAGCTTAGCCAACAAGTCTACTTGTGTATGTTTGTGGGTGTGCTTCTGTCCATTTCTGTCTGTTTTTGTGCCTATCTGTGTTCCTCACATGTTCCTCCCCACCATCCTTTCTCTCATTCATCACCTCTCTTTCCATTCCTCCTCTTTTCTCACCTCTGTCTGTTTTCTCTCTCCTCCAGTGTATGCGTTCGTTAACAACAGGGTGCAAGGAGTAGACAATGACCTTGCCTGCAAACTGCAGACTTGTCAAGCTAAGAGCAAGAGAGACAGCGTGATAGCTGGGTTAAATTGATACGATCCTGTGGAAAATTGGCCTAATCTTGTAGAAAATAGATGTGTCCAGCAGGATGCTCTCTCTCAGACGCATCGACATCGCTGTGAGAGAAAGACAGAACACGAGAGAAAGCGTGAAAGAAAAAAGGCGTATGTAATGGGTTGGTGTTAGTTTTGTGACTCAGTGTATGAAATACATGCAGTTTCGTCCATTTCATAAGCAGAAAACTTATTTATTAATAAATCTCTACAAGTTTGGAGAGGGAAATGCATAAAATCTGTGCTGTAATTTAGAGAAAACAAAACTCCACCGTAGATGTTGAAAGAATAATATTCAAACGCACAAGGAGAATCAAGGACCATCTGGCAAGCAGCACCCTAATCCATCAAATCTAAATGTTACCTGGCTGAGGGAATGAGTGAGGGCATGTCACTGGAGTCATTATGTGGGTGTCTGTAATTATAGAATTTGTTGATGCATCAAGTTTGGGCATATTTTTACTGACCAAAAGTGTCAAAATGTCTGCTGACCTGCCAGCCATTGAAAGTCAAATTATAATGTACTGTTCATGGTCTGGGTGGAAATCAGTGGTGGAAATGTAGCAGGAGGTTTTAAGAGTGGGAACCATATTTCATGAATTTTCTTTAAGAACTGCCAGGGCTGTAAAGATGAAGCAGCTCCTTATTTATTGTATGTTATCCTGTGGATTGGTCTGGCAGAAAACATCGTTTTCTGGGGTATGTCTGATTAAGTATTTGTAATGAAATTAACAAAATAATTGGTTATATTTTTTAGATACTGAGTATGAAAAACATCAAATCCTAATCACAGCTGAATCAAATCCTAAATCTGCATTGAATTGCAGCGTGTTGCATCATAACAAACTCAGCTCTGTTGTTCTTCTGTCAGATTGTGGAGCGGGTATCGACGTAGGTAGTCATCTGAGAGGATGCACTTACAGATATTCCTAAAACCAGAGGTTGCGTATGTACAGTAACTGGAAGAAGACCAGATGAAAATAATTTGATTTGGTTGTAAGTGTCTCAGAAAACTAAAAATAGGAAGCTGTTATCAAAAATCTGAAAAGCTGTCTTCCCTGTCTACTGTCAAGTCTTCAATAAATGGACCAATAAACTGAAGTTAATATTAGACTCGTGCAGGATAGCAGTGGGCCTGTAAAAGCACTAATATTACCCAGAACCACTTAACTTGAGAAACCAGAGAACGTCTCCTGACAGAAGCAAAAAGCCAAGCCAGCATTACAGAGCAGTGTCCGTGCTAACTGGAGTAGAAACCTTGAAGTGAAAAACACCACCGTAGTGAATGACCTCCAGTCTGCCGTGGTACACAACTCACACTAAAATATTTGAAACCCCTGCAGTTCAAGAATAACAAGTCGTGGTTTAGGCGTCACACCCTCACTCTCTCTCACACACACACACACACACACACACACACATACATACATGCTCAAACATCAGTACACCTTAAACTGAAAAATAAATGCAGCCCTCAGTGTTGATGGAAAAACAAGGTTTTATTTTGGAAAATTCCTGATAGCAAATGTGTTGCAGACGCAGGATATCAAAATGAAGAAAAGCTTCAGTTTTACACACATACAAAAAAGAAATTGTAGACTTTTTTTTTTTCATTCTTTCCTTTTTCCTAAAACAAAGAATTTAGCTGGATTTTAAGTATTTTTTCCTTCGCAGGATGTGTTTTGGTACAAATAACTCACACAAAGGCTTGACATCTGGCCAGTGGTTTGCTATGTTCTGGCAAACCTTGATGCAAGCTGTGTGGGTTAGAGAGAAAGAGACAGAAAGAGAGACAGTCGGGGAGGAACATCACACACACACACACACACACACACACACACACACGCACACACACACACACAAAAAAAATCAGAGATGAAATAAAAAGAGATGAGGGGAGATTGGGTAAATATGCAGAGCCTAACTGACAGGAGCAAGGATAAACAAATTTGTATGCACGATAGAGAGACTGAGATAGGGAGGCAGATGGAGAGAGAGGCAAAGACAGAAGCAAATTCAGTGACATCACTGGAGTTGGTTTGTGTCAGCATGCATGTGTTGAAAGTAGATGTGAGTGTACTAGAGCGTGCGCCGGGCAGAAGGGAGGGCTGAGAGCGAAGCGGTGACGTATTGTAATCTGGAATACTGAGAAGCCCAGCTGTGCAGAATCTGGGCATAGCGAGGGCTTATGTTACGTCACACAGACACGCACACACGAACACAAATGCACACATAGCCTGTCGTGAGTCCTGAAGGAACACAACTGTCACCAGAGACAAAGGTCAGGAGGGTTAAGGCACGTGTGTGTACGCTGTGTTTGCAGTTTCTAGCCCCTGTTTTGATGTACATCCTCCTCACTAGCAGATACCAGTAAATATTGAGGCTTGTCTCCACCCACCATCTCCTCCTGACACTTTTCTCTGAGCCCTCCTCTTCTTCTGTGCTGCCATGCACCCTGGGAAGGGAGCAGTAATGCCAGATGGAGACGTGGTCAGCCTCATGTTGGGAGCCACAGTGCAGGGCGGGCGATTTGGACCCCACTCTCTGGCAGTAATTTGCCCAGGGTGAAAATAACTCTCTCCCGCACTGGAAATACAGTATGTTTCTAATGCACCTCTACCCAAATGACTGATGGCACAATCTCTGCAAAGAGCTGGAAAATACCTATTTCTAGCTCCAAGACCATATTTGGCAGTGACCTCAGGAAAAGGAAATAACTCTACCCATGTCACCCTCCCTTCTTCGATGGTTATTTTTGACCTTCCCCCTACAGCTCCCTTCACCCCAAGCTCTTCTGTACTCCTTTTGATAAACATCAAATGGCTTAAAAAAAAAAAAAAAAAAACTCTTAACAAAATGACTTTTATGGTCTGAAGAGTCCGAGGCATCCCAGCTTCTGAGATGAGATGTAGCCATGTACATAAATGCATCCCCAGTGGTTAACCCATTGGCACCCGGCAAGTTGAGGCTATGAAAATGAATGTTTATTCACAACGCACGTGTGGGCATGTTTACCCTCGGGGTCGTCATGAAATAAGGTCATCGAGCATGGTTGCGTAATTATTTGTACGTGCACCACATTCAGCACGGGTGTCTTTTTATAGAACACTTGTATATATGTCAACCTGATTTATTCATCCCATCTCAATGCACCTGAGGGTCATTCATAAGGGCTGACAAAAAGGTGGAAGAAGAGCTCCATCATTTGAAACCGGGACTCGTGATGGATGTCTCAGAAAATATTGAGGCCACCAACAGTCTCCAGTGCATTTTCTTTTCCTTTGCATAAAATGATTTGTACTTTGTGTTGTGGCAGATGATTTACATGTTCCAGATAAAAGCTGTTATGTTTCTAGCCCCACGGGCTCGGAGGATGACAGAGTGTTGGCCAGTTTTGGGGCATGAGTCAGATATCGCTGCAGTGGACTGCAACAAAATTTGGTGACTTTCATGTTCCCCAGAAGATGAATGTTCGTGACTTTGGCAGTCATGTGACTTTTCTTTCTAGTCATGCCATGGAAACCAACAAATCAGAATTTCCACCTCTAGTGAAAAACAACATGACTAATGACCAATGTGTGTTTCCAACACAATATGCATACTACATGGTCACATTGCATCAGGATGTTTTAGAGGAGGAATTATATCCCACTTCCAATCATGGTCCTTGCAAGGTCCCTGCTTCTAGAGTATCACAGAATAAATCGCTGTGCGGTGTTTTGGCATCTAATAAACCTTCAACTTCATGGATCTGTTACTCAGACTTGACTTCCTGCATTGTATTCTGTACCTGAAGGAGCACACCCACACCAATGAGCTGTTTTTATGCAGGACTGATTTCTTTACTCTCACTAAAACTTCAGTTCTCTGTCCAGCTTCAACACTGCTCCCAAATGAAGAAAAATGACTGAAGGTCAGTGGACACACCAGTGTTGGTGTGTACATTGGCTGCAGTGATCTGCGTAGGTTTGAGAAGGAAGCCGCTGGGGGAGGCGATGTCTGTGTACAGCTGTAATGGAACTTTTTAGTCTAGAACCTAATAAAATGTTCATGTCAAGCTTGATTTATTCCCACTGATTGTTTATGTGTGTGTGTGTGTGTGTTAATTACTGACCACCCGTTAAAACAGGTTCAACCCACTTAAGAGGACCCAAGTGGGCACTGAGTGGTTGGCATAGTGCCGGCCTCATGTCACAGCTTCTCTGGCATTGCGTCCTGCCTGTTTTCCGCTGCCACCACCTCCCCATGAGTGGGCACGCTGCTGGGAGAGGCCAGATGAGTAGGTAGGTGTTGGAGATAAAAGGACACTGCTCTGTCTTCACACCTGACTGACACAACGTGGTGCCTTCATATTGTGCTGCAGCAGGACTGTCGGAGAGGACGGTTTCATTCTTTCACAGCGCATTTTAGCTGCTTAGCTGGCTTTTATTTATACATTTATTTCAATGAATGGAACCGCAGACTCATCAAATATTATGCAATCCATTGTTTAGGATTGAAAATACAGCGTTGCAGTGCCTTTAACATATTCCTGTGACAACTGAAGGAACATGTAAGAACAAAATACTACAGAAAAGACAAAGAAGCAAAGCAACAGAAAGTGATTTGTATTCAGTGTAGAGAGAGCTTCTTAAATGGCACAGCTGTGTCAAAGCAACTTTTCATTCATTCAATCATTTTATTCCAAACTGTTTTTTTTTTATTGTTTCCTTACCTCTTTGTTTTCCTCTCTCACATATGGTCACACATGGAATTCTGTGGAGACCATGAATGTGTGTGTACCATTATGTCATGATAGTCCATTAAACAGCTGACCAAGACCAGAAATGACAACCTCATGGTGGCATCAGAAGAAAAGTCAGGGCATCACCAAATTTATCATGATTCATCCACTGGGGACCGTCAAGGTCTGTACAAAATTTCATGGAATCCATTAAATAGTTGTTGAGATAGTTCAGACTACAGTGGCTGGTCGATCAACAGAAAGGCCAACCTGCACTGCCATCCCCAACCTAAAAAACAGTTAAACTGTTGGGTCAGTCAGTGGTTGGATCTGCACTCTGACGTAATCTCATCTACGTCCTCAGTGAATCCTTTGGTGTCTCATAGCCAAATGCAAAGCCACAGTCTGTCCCATGAGACCATTAAACAATCCAGTACACTGTGTTCTTGGGCATCTTCTGGAGAGTCAAGAGATTCTGCCTCAAGTTTTTTAAATTGTCCCATTTTGGGACTTTGTGTGTTTGTAAATGAACAGGAAGAGAGAGGGATGAAGAGTGGAGAGTAGGCGAACTTTTCATTCTGCGGAAGAAGACTGCATTAGCGTTAGCAGATTATAATAGAGGGCCCTCAAACAAGAGGGACCACTTTGCCCCCAGGAACTAACTGTGCTTAAAAGGATGTGTGTGCTTTTTTGTGTGTGCTGCCTTTGATTCGATCGCTTATCGTCCTGAACCGTCCGTCAAACGTGGGTGTTGACGTCAGCATGTTTTGTGCTGCGTCTCTCCTCGAGTCTTCGGCGGGCAATAACCATCTGAAGCTGGGAGTGTTTTCCAGAATGCAGCCTTCACAGAGCCGCGTTTGACTCTTTCCTGTGCATTATCAGCACTTCCTGTCATTAGCAGGAAGTCTGGATGTGACTGAAATAGATGGACACTGGAGTGCTATTGACATAGACAGAGACAGTAAGGTCATTATTGCTTTGCCCAGAGGAGAGAGACCTCTCCCAGGTCTCTTAAGTGCTTCTCCCTCTACTTTACCACCATCTGAATCCTCTTGTCACCGCTGGCCGTCTGGAAGACAGGCTCCATCAAAATGAGAGTGGTATTGAGATGTGTCAAAGTCGCAGCAGGAGATGTCTGTCATGGTTAGGGACTTCTGATAGGCTGGTGTCATAGAGAATCACATTCACTGTCCTTGTCGAGCATAAGGGAATGTGAGCAGTTTATCTTTAGTAAACATAATCTGCCAGGATTCCTTCGTCCAGGACCGTGAGTTAAACAGACATTTAGTTTCAGAAAGTTTCCAGGCACAAGTGAAAGCAGCTCCTCTCGCTCTGAGAACCAGCAGCAGTGCTTGCTGTTCTTCTGCTGCTGCTGCTGTTGCTGCTGGAGGTTTATAACTTGAACATTGCCATACGGACACTGTGTTTGAACCCACAGAAGTCATGCTTGACTGTGTTTGCGCTCGCAGGCTAGCTGTGTGCTCACATACCATAATTAGCGTAATGAGTTATTTATAGCCAGCTGTGGAATTAGCTGTGGAATTGCCAGGCAGCCTCAGGGCTGATTAAGCCACTTGCCAATCAATTATTTATGGCTTCCTGGAGAAGAGTAGCTTGTCCTCTTTTGTATGCAGCACCATGGCAACACAACAGGAAGCAGAAAGCCTGTGGAGAGGAAGTAGATCCTGTGATAGAATCAGCTGTGCCGTCCCTGTCTGCACCATCTCCCTCTCTCACCCGCACTCACACACTGCTCTAATCTAAACCATACTTTTATTAGGAGCCCTCTATGAACTCCCTAGACCCAATAAAAGGTGTTTATGTTCTGTATTTGAGAGAAAATAAATAAACTGGAAGGATGAAATTAGATTATTCCCAGTTGGCGAGATGGGGGAACTGACTGAACACGGCATAGAAAATGCGCCTTTCATCCAGTCACTGTGAGATCAGGGAAAATACCTCTGGATGACAATAAACAGAGTTAATGAGGTTCTCAGGGTCACAGGAACTTCTATTTCACACGTTGTAATTGTTTCGGGAGTGAAAAGTCTCAAGAGGTAGACCAAGCATTTGTGGTCATGAAGGGAGTGTTTTTGGTCTTTTTCTGGAGAAATGTGAGAATCGACAGTCTTCATTACAAAATGTAAATTCTGTGTGAAACTATTTCCTGCCATATTATGGTTGCTACATCCTCACTATGAGTAAGGGTGAATCACTGGTTTGTCAATCCGGCAGCCAAAACCAGAGTACAGGCTAGAGGACAGAAAACTCCAAACAAAACAGTCCTAGCTGAGAATTTTATTTGTATTTTTTTTAGAAAAATTTTCACGTGTTCTTACCATTTGCGGTATCCTCACTCCTCTTTCTCTCATTCTGTACGTTCCTCTGCATATCTCTGACTTTCCTCCCTGCTCCTCAAACATACAGTGAGTTCTACAGATCCAAACAAGGCAGACGCATCGGCCTCTCAGTAAAATAACACAACATAACAGTCGGATGAAAATGAACGCAGCATGTTCTTTTCACCTCATAAAGTAATCGGACGAAGTCCACCCTCTGCATGTCAGCGAGGGCAGAGCGGCGCTTTGAGGCGAATTTCAATCAGTCTGTCTCACTCCTACACAGCTCGTTGGCTTCTGGCTGTGTGGGAGGCCCACAGGACATTGCCATGGGCTCCATCTTCACAGATCTGCCACCCAAATTGAATCTGAAATCTAAATTCCTCTGCAGTTTTTCTCCCATCCACTTTTTTCTACTTACATAAACCTCGTCCCTGCAGAAATTGCTGAGCCTGAAGTTTGCAAACTAAATCTGTGCAAAGTTCCCCAAACAGCAAAAAACACACATGCCCGAAATCTGACTCAGGAAACAGCTCAGGAGAGCGTTTCTGTACCTACTGTGTAAAAGACAATAGAGCAGGTTCAGTATGCAGAGGTGTCTGAACTGGAAGGACGTGGATAATCAGTTGTTGATTGTAATACACTATTTCAAGCAAAATCTAGGCTGCTGAACGTTTGCTGCTTTCAGCTTTTTAAATTTGAAGATTTCCTGCTTAATATCAGTGGAAATTGAATTGAATTGCTTTGGACAGCTGGTCAAACAAAACAATTTATTTTCAGGCTTCACTTGAGGCACTGGAAAATTTCTCACTGTTTTCTCACATTTGTAGATTAAATAATCACTTACTTTTTTTTTTTTTGAAACCCAACAGATTGTGGAAATAATTATGAATTGCTGCCCTAATGTCAAAGACAGACAAATCAACTTGTTTTCTTTGCCAAGAGTCAGATGTGAAGGTTGATACAACTCTCATGTCTGCACCGTAGCCTAATCATGAAGCTGCAGTAATAGCCGATTAGCTTAGCTTAGCACAAAGACCAGAAACAGAGAGAAACTGTTAGCGTGGCTCTGCGCTGAGATAACAAGTAAATATATATTTTACACAAAATAGGATGAAGACCCAAGGACCTGATTCCTCCTGGGGCTCAGCAGAAGTAAACTTATACTGTCAATGTGAAACACACTGTCATCACAAACCCCCATGTGTATTTTTTATCACTTCCTCCCTCCTTTTCTCACACTCACATTTTTCCTCACTAAGCAGTATATTCTTGCCACAGTTGCTCTGGAAGGACATCTGTTTGCCCAGAGACTCATCAATCCCAGCATGTCTGGCTGTTACCCAACTCTGGGTATGTGTCTTTTTCCTACCTGCTGTCTCTACATGTTTGCCGACCAATCATCACTTTCTAATTTACAGCGTTTAGAGAGAGGATGTACACCCAGACTGGGCTGATACACAGATACACATGTATTTCCCATGTGATGACACGGACACACTTTTAAACACACATTCAGTGTATTGTTTATACCCACAAACACAATGCTTTCAAGGTAAGAAATGTCTTTTAAGAACAACACACACAAGTCTGAATGCAATGATGAACGCTCCACATGAATGTACTGTGATGGCTTTAAAAGACAATTGTGTCTATAGACATACCTGCATACAAAAGAGAAGAGCTTTATCTACAAGGACAAGCCAATAAATCATGTATGCCTTCGTGGGTAGCTGAAGTAACCACTCTTGAAATTGCAGTTTGTGTACCAGAGCTCGTGATGAGTCTGGACAAAAGAAACGTCCTTAAGAGGACTATTTTTACATCTTTTTAGCCTTCAGTCTACATTAGTTTTAAGAACACGGTGGTCCTTTCAGACTTGTTTTGATGTTAACCACTATTATACCGTTGTATAAGAAATATTGTTAAATTTGAGATATCATTGAAGTAGTCCTGGCATTCACTCTCCAAGCAGCCAACTGTTGCTCAGGCACCTCTCCCATTGCTCCCCTTGAGCCTACATAGCCAACATACAGAAGGCCTGCACCTGTTCGTCTTGTCGATATGTGTCATGCTGCTTTGTAGCCGCTCAGCCTTGTTCGTCTTGAACACAGTATTGTATTTTCTTTTTGCGTTGAGGACCTTGCAAATCTTGTTTGCTCCCACAGATGACTCCCAAGGTCCTTCATCTGGTGTAAACGCCATTGTTGGAGCTTGATTGTAGTAGTGAGACAGACCCAGGCGCATTTTCACTCTTTTCCTTGTTGCCTGTCCACATTTCCCTGCGCACACACACAAACACACACTGCTTGGCCTTCGCCCCTTACATCATGTTTCCATTGCTCAGTGAAAACCGACCTGTATCATGTGCAGCTCTCTGTCTCGTCTTTTGTTATTTCTATCTCTTCCCTTTCTCCTGCTTTTCTCCACAGTCTCTGACATTGAGTTTTAGGAGATGGCATTTTCTACCAAAGGAATATGTGAGAAAAGTGCTTTATGAAGATGCGGACCATGCAAAAGCTCCTCGTGATTATTTTCATTATCGAACCATCTGCCAATTCTTTTCATTATAAATTGATGAAATATAAAATAAAATGTGACAGCAGCCCACGGCGACATCTTCAAATGTCTTGTTTTGTCCAACCAACGATCCAAAGTCAAAAGATGTTCAACAAATTGTCAAAGTTGAGCAGCTGGAACCAGCGAATGTTTAATTTTTGTTTAAAAACGGGACTTAACTGATTAATCGATCATCAGAATTTTTGGTAGTTACAGTTAATCACACAGGGACACACACTGCATGTCCACAGAGGTCACGCTTTTTTCTCCACCCACAGCCATGTGACAGTGGTGTCATTGAAGGCGTTAAACCGTCAAAGCCCTCCCCTGTCTTCACTCTTATTTCTACTCTGAATTCAAATATGCATTATCTAATTTCTACACATTCAGCAACCACAAAACCATATTAACTTCTAATTAACTGACTTGTTTATTAAATGTTTAATACATTTGCAGGCATTTCATTTATATCATATTTGCCTTTTTCCCCAACTGAACATTAGTGTGCCTCCCAGGTCTCCACAGGCCATTTCTAGAAATTTAGCCTCAGTTAATTACTGATCAATAATGACCGAACGGCTTTAAAAGGAGCCTCCAAGCGCACACACAGCCACACACACACGCCTCCTGCTTGCTCAATCCAATTAAATCCGTCATAAAGCTTCCACGGCAAGTGTATAATAGGAACGTAATATCTTGGCAATCATTACCCGAGCTGAGTTGGCCTGGTTCTCATTACCTGGAGACCTTGCAGGAGCTACCAGCCCTGCACACACACACACACACACACACACACACACACACACACACACACACACACACACACACACACACACACAAATGTACTTATGGCTGGCTTCTCACTAATTTGAGACCTGGTTAAAAATGTGGAAAATGCCCGGTGTCAGCACAGCAGCTTGTAAAATGTCCTCTGGATTTTTGTATGAGTGGCTGACGAGCGTGCGCTGAGGAAGGAAAGGGACAGCAGCACAAATGTATTTCATATTATCAGCGTTGTGTGTTTCAGCAGCCACAATGTGATCGTATTTGTGTTTGTGTGTGTGTTTTTCTCTCCTGCCCTGAGGCACTGTAAATCTATCGGCTTCTGTTGATCCAGATTTCTTTTCAGCCCTACATTAGATGGTCACACTCACACAGATGCGCACACACAAATATGCGTTTACCCTCCCGACATTACAGAGGAACTGCAAAGGTTAAACATGAACCGGCTGCAGACACGTGTTCATACTTACAAAGGCACACTCTGACACTGCAGATGGATACTACCGCTCACATGTACTGTATGTAAATGTGCAATGGCCAGGGCTACACACAGTACACACACACATCCCGTAATGCATTTGAGGTGGAAAGTGAGTGGCCCTGTTCATTGCCTTGGAAACGGCAGGCTGGCCGGTGGAGGTAGCAGCTCTGCAGAGTAACGATGTTATCACTTGACCGGGGTCAATTCAGGACAGACCCCCACAGATCTACTGTACGCACAGTCAAGCTCACACGTAGTCATGTTGGCCACTGATCTGCATTCCTTATGGATGGAAAAAGTCCGAAAATGTGACTTTGCCCCAGAAGAATGTGTGACAGAGGGCTGCAGTCTGAATTCTGTCTGCAGTATCAGCAGTGAGCGCTAACCGACAGGATGTACAGTAGATGGATCTCACTAATCCGATACCCCAAATACTGCCTTCACAAAAAATAAAGCTTATACACATCACATTACAATAAAGTGGTAACATACCGTACAAGCTGCTGGACATTTTGATCCCTATTGATTTTTAAAATCCAACAGAGGACATCTGAGCAGCTGCTTTTAATTATTCAAATAATTGGTCATGTGTAGTATAACACATTGTATATCAAGATAAATAAGCAGCAGGTTAATCAATTTGGCAATTAATTAATTTTGATAATTGATCATTGTTACAGCTATTTTTTTAGCAGAATCCTCATTCACTGGAACAGCTTCTTCAACTTGAGTTTGTGCTGCTTTTCTTAATTAGTTGAGCAAATTAAGCAATTTGATTCTGTCAGCTTGGCCTCACACTGTGTTCCTTTTTTATAGACCAAATGATTGATCAGTTAATCAAGAAAATATGCAGCAGATTAATCCGCAATAAAAAAAAAAAAACCTGTAATTGGAGTTGTCATTTTTGCGTCTGTCACACTCAGTTTTCTAACACTTAATGTCTTTAGAGGTCTGTGATGTCTCGCTGTAGTATTTCAGATTCTGGCTGGAGGAAAATGTTTTCAGGTGATGAGTGAATAAACACTCAGACGGGCATCGTCTGACACATTCATTTCACAACTCGGCTGAAAAAAAGACGATTGTTTCTGTCACATCTTTTCTCGGTCTGCCAACCTGAGAAAAGACGTCAGCTGAGGTGGAAGAAACGTGTCCATTTTCTTGTCATCTGCGTTATTACCCATGGTGCACCTTCACCTGCGCACTGTCTGCCGTTGGTGTCTCTATCACCCTCCCATCCCCCAGCTGCACCCCGTCCGTGCCAATTCTCATATCTCATTTCACCACAGGGGAGACACACGTTGGTGTGCTTGTTGTTGTTGTGGTCAATTGACATGCGATTCACTCAATCCAGAACGTAAACTGAAACTGCTGTTTACTTGCTCCTCACAGGGACGTTCATTTTTGATTATACTGCCACAAACTGATCCCTTTTCCAGCCTTCAACCTTTCAATTTCACATTCCTGCATCCCTTTTTCGTGAAACCCACATTCTTTCAGTGGCAGTGGTTGAGTTACGCTGCCCAACACTTCTCTTACTCACGACTGAAATTGTCTTGTTTTCCTGTTTCTCTACATCTGCTCCCCAGAGGATGAATCCTAATGACTTTCCCCTGACTTTTTTCCTCTAGCACCAACATGAGGTAGACATTTTTTGTTGTGAATGAACCATCAACCATCCTATTGAATGGATTGCCATGGAAGTTTCAGGATGAACAATATGAATTCTTAAAATATTGCTGATCCCCTGATGTTTTGTTTAGTTTATAACCAAATGTCTTCAAGACTAACACTATTCCCCTCAGCTTCAACTGTGCTCTGTGTTTAGTGGTAATTAGCCAATGTTAGCATGCTAACATGCTAAATGACGAGGTTAAATATCTGCTAATATTAGCATGTTAGCATGGTTGTTGTGAATAAACTGCAGACTTGGTATTTAGCTAAGAGTAACTCAGAGACCTTTGTTTTAATGTACGAGAACATAGAAAGTCCGTCACTTTTACACATATTTGCCTTTCTGGCATCAAATTTAGTTGCCATCACAGCTCTCCTAATAGTTTCTTGTGGATTGTTAGTGTGGAACTTGTGGCCTCATATATTGCCCAAACTTTACTTGCTGTAGCTGCTCCTTCTTATTACACATGTTGACGGTTATTAATATCTTGAATGTCCTCCGTGTGTGTGTGTGTGTGTGTGTGTGTGTGTGTGTGTGTGTACCAGCATGTGTGTACATACTTGTGTTGGAATGATAATGTTAATGAGCCGCGGGCATGTGCCTCTTAGTTATTTATAAAGTGTTTTGTGCTCAAGGGGACTCACAGCTCCCAACCCTATCCCATTACGTCCGAATCCCAGCGAGGACACGACACACACTCCTGCTGCTTTCCAGGGTTGTCCTGGGTCTCTCCTGCATTCAGATAGATATATAATTATGTGTAAAATAATTCAGATTTTTGTGGATGTGTGTATGTGAGAGAGTGTGTGTGTGTGTGTGTGTGTGTGTGTGTGTGTGTGTGTATGAGAGAGCGCTAGACTGAGGGTTATGAAAGAGTGATGCTACCTTTGATTCTGTGACTGGGGTCACATCCTCTCTACAGGCGCACTGCTTCCTGTTGTGTTGCCATGGTGACTCTGCATACAATAAAAGGACAAGTTACTCTCCTCCTTTAAGCCACGCACTGTATTTGTCTTTCACGTCACCTCACGGAAACAAATGCGCACACACTGTCTGTCTCACACACACTCAGAAGGAGTAGAGATCATACACACATTGGCTCTGCTTCTGTTCAGTTATAAATACGCGTGCACCAAAACGGCCGCACAAATTACATTATTGCAACACAAGAGACCATCTAGTTACAGGTTTATATGATCAGTTAAGCCATGCTGGCATGCCAGCCGTGTTAACTTACCAGAAAATAGGTCACTATATTGAGATATTCACCAATCACATCTCTGTGGATTACCAGATGCAGCCACAGCCCATCAGGACATTAGATATTGAAAATTAACCGGAGGATTTGGTGACGATAAAAACGTTTCTCATGATGTGTCGAATATGACCAGATCAGAAAGTGCAGCGTTTCATGCATGAGGGTGTAACTGCACCAAAGTGCCGCCTTGGTTTTTTCGGTCCTTCTGAAGACAGAAAACTTGTGACTTTTGAGAGCTAGAATTCACAGGCAATCTGCTCCGCTCATTTGGCGAAACTTCGAGTCTTGTGGTGAACGTGAAAGATTGCACAGAACAGATCCAATATTTCACACAGAATAATGAATTAATTGTTGTTCTGTTAATCGTTACTCATCCCACCATGTCAGCGCGCACAGACGACCACTTAAAGACCCTTATATTTTTTTAAATTTGCAGATTCAAGTCACAGATGCCATGATTTAGCTAGAATGCACCATATACTCATACTTTTTCTCATTATAAATATTTACATTGTACTCCACTGCAGAACTGTTGTGACTGGCTGCTGTACTGAGGTGACTGTATAGAGAGCAGTTAAGCAGAGGGATGTTAAGCCATCTCTACGTTACTACTGAAATGAGATGACCTGTAGGGCCGAGCAGCAGTGTGTCTGTGTCTGTGTATTGTAGTGCACATGTTCAACTGAGTGGGTGTCTGGAGGGGCTGCATGGCTATGCTCATTTACAACACGAGACCTGCTGTCATTTTCCATGAATACATTTAAATAATGATTTAGATTTAAACAAAATAGCCCCATTCTGATTTATTCTGATGTCCCACCCATGTCTACCCACAATTCAGCTCGTGTTTCATCTGAGGAGGAATCAACCCAAAGGTGCCGCCGCCAGTGGTGAGTGATTCTGCCCGTGATGACTCATCAATCACTGTCAGTAGTTAAACATCCAATCAGAGGGACCTTGCCAGTGTCACGTCCAATCCGACTGATGGGAGAATTTTTCATCTTCCTGTTTAATCAGACCGAAGATGTCAAATATCTCTCCGACCAAAATATTTCATCAGTTCAGGGCCAAATAAAGGTTCTACCACTGATGGAATAGTTTGTCTAAAATAAATAAGTGGGTTCAGAAGATCTAACGGATATTTTCAAATAAGTTGATTGCTGATGAATCTCATACGCAAACTACAGATCCACACTTTGATGTAGAGGGCCTGGAAAAGGAAACAGTTATAGTAGTGGTTGTAGTAGCAGTGGTGTTTGTAGTAAAGTATGCAGCAAGTCAGATGCTCCACTGTCAACACACAGTCACTTGCGTGTGCACAATAACATTAAAGTTAATTAGGAACTTTGCCTTACTGTGGAAAAGCATACTGAACAGGCATAGTTTGTCAACATGTGTCAGTGCCATGTTATCTTAAAGCTTTTACAATGTCACTTTTTTAAGCAGTTCATTTAACAAAACACTGAATGGATTAATCAAGAAAAGAACCAGCAGAGTCATAGTTAATGAATATAATGGTTAGCTGCAGCTCTGCATGTAAGTAAATGCAGTCATTTAACCACATGAGGACTTCCGGTTTTATGGAAGATGCCCGCTCTGCCTTCTGACTTTCAGTTTAACTTACTCGTACCACCATTTTCAGCAAGTGAAACCAATGCTTGAAGAAATTAGGTAAGTGTAACCACAAAATTACCATGTGGATTAAATATTCATTGAAATATACTGCGTGTGTGTGAAAAGCTTTGCGCCTATATGAATCTGGAATGTGGCGGACACTTTGCCGAATGACTAATGAAATTAAAAATGACTAATCCACTGATGGTAACTGGGTGACTGAAAATGTCTGAGTCAAGTCAAGGCAAGCAATGACTAAAGCGGAGCTGCCCCAACAGCAAAAATTCAGCGAAGCTTTCAAAATGACAAATCGCATAAATAGATGGTGTGTTTGTGCGTTTGTATATCTGCATTCCTGTACTTTGTAAAAGTAGTAAACTGGTTTTGTGAATCAGTTGAAGTACTAATGAAGTGTTTCACAAGAGGTATCCATTGGGGTGCAGCCACACAATGTGTCATTCCCTACTCGGGAAATGGATTTACAGAAATCATTTCCCTGACATGTCACTGAATGTGCAATCTGAGGGTGTCAAATGGAAGTGAGATTTCATGGCCTTGCATTATCAGTTCAGCAACAGAAATTGAACATTTTTTTTTTTTACTGCAGGGGAGATGAAATCAGTGATACACAGTACACGCAAAAATGGAGAAGGCTCGACATGCTGCGCTGTTACACCGTGCAGTCTTATATTTATACTGTTTGTTGACCTTTCATTGATTTTCAGAGCATCCTATGTGTTTGAGAACCACATGCAGAGTTTTTCAAAGTGTGAGGTCTGAACCCAGCAGAAATGGCAGAAAGTATGACGATGTATATTTAAAGTTTGGATTTTCTTGCATCAGGCCCACCGATGTTCCAAGGCCACAATGTGTGGTTTGTGCTGACTAACGGTAGCATGAGTCCCTGCAAACTCAGGAGGCATCTCTAGGCCAAGCACCAAAGTGTGGTGCCTAAGCTGCCGGAGTTTTTTAGTTCAAAGGTAAAGGAATCAAAGACACGCGAGAAGATAGTCGAAACATTCAGTACACCACGTAGCGACACACATGCTGCAAAAGCTGGTAAGCTCCACAGTCTGAGGGCTGCTATAATTCCTGTTTTGATTGCAATTATATAGAAAAGTAGAGTTGTGGGGGTCAAACATTTTTCTGGCTGTGTTAGATATTAATACTTTGGCTGCCAACTCTACCAACCACCCAGCATTTTTGTCAAGATTTCAAACCCATGAATTAGAATCAACACAGGCTGTATTCAAGTGCGCCTTATAATACATGCTGGCAGCTCAGGTGCCTGCATGGCTGATGTAAATTGTATATTTACTGATGAGCTAATCTACAATCTATTGTCAAGTTTGGGCAGCTGGACCACAATGTGTTTGATTTGAGTTAATGAGGCCTGCAGCACATTGAGGTCTGGGTAACATGCAAATTCTGACGTGTCTCTGATTCAGTATGTTTCCCAGGTCCACTCTGAATGTCAACATGCACAGAGGTAACTGTTTGTTCATATATTTGCAAAATTCTCATGTACAAGATAGTACATGGAAAATCATACATTTGCTTTTTACGTTGGTGAAGAAAACATCATGGTTGTGAATCTTTTAGTTGAAATATGTTTCAGTTCCATGCCTAAGATGTCACAGTCCTCCTCCACAACTTTCTCTGCTGAACATCACAGGCTTTTTGTGAATGACTGTGCCATTGTTATGGTTTGCTTTTTATCTAGCGAGCCGTGAATGCATCAGCTTGTTCTCCCTATCTCTCCCTCATTTTCCCTGATAGTCACACTCACTCTGTACCAACACCTATTTCTCTCCGACTGACTCATGATTCATACGCTCACATGGTATTATGCTGGCAGTGCATGATCGATTTTCTGGCAGATCTGTGCCTACACACCCACTGCCAAAAGCTTTGCTATGTAATCACACAAAGTATGTTGGAAATCCTTTTTACTTTCACACCTAAAGGTTCATCAGCTCTTGGCCCGCTCACCGATGATATTGCCTCCCCTTTTGTGTACCTGCAGAAATCAATCGGCAGCCACTTAGGAGTGAGGAGGCTCTAATTAAATAAATGGAGCGCATCATTGTTGGGGAATAGAACGAGTTTGACGAGGAGAGCGGTGAGAGGGAGAGTGCAGAGGGCAGTACATTCTGTCTTTACAGGATCCCACCCTCAGTGCAGCCATGAGTCAGTCACCCTCTGAAACACCCTGACTCCTGCCTGTATGTGGATACACACTCTCTTTCTCACAGTCCATCAGGTATGTGACTAAGCATGCCATTGTCAGTGTGAGGACTGAGGATGAGCCTCACTAGTTCACTAGTCCCCCCCCCACCCACCATCCCTCCTACGCACAGGCACACACACACAGAGCTACCCCTGTTTCCCATCTGTCACCCTCCACTCAGCAGACAGCAGTGTTGCCTGTCAAAAGTGCTGGTCATTGATTGCTACTGTAAGGCGGGATGGGCCCTGTGGTATTGAATTTCGAATGACTGCCGTAAACTGTGGGGCTGGTGTGGGCAGTGGCAGCTGTTTGGGTACAGTGCTCCCTTTGTAGCGGCCAGCTGACTCAAAGATCTCATCATGGACAGTGAATACTTAGCTGTTGGATCACTGGCTGATTCATCCCACCCAGCTCAAGTATGAACAGTAAAGTGGCTAAATTTAACTGCCTTTAATGGGGTTCTCTGGTAATTTATTGCTGCATTTTCAAGTCTGGGGACTTGCAAGTGAAAGATTTAAAGAATCCCTGTTTAAAGACTTTTAATCCTTTGTATGGCTACAGTCTGTAACACACACAGTGACCCTTCAATTCAGCTTAGTTTTTGGCTTTGTGTACTGAATATCCAGTGTTTTCGTAATATATAGCAGAACTGTGAGATTTAAACCGACAATGTGTGATTTTTTTGGTCACTTGGGGACAGTTGAAACAAGTGGTGAACACACCATTGACCTTTTAAGTTAATATGGTGAACTTATTTTGCACATCCAGCATTTATTTGGAGCTGTGTTTCTGCCCATCTGGTGAATATATTAATTCTCTTTTAGCTTTGTTTTTGGTCTCCACCACCTCCTGAGGGAAATATTTGGCTGTTTAGCTGCTAAATGTGCCATTATGGTCACCAGCTGGTTGCTAACTGTGTCTGCTGTTTGTGCTGAGCAGGTAACATAAAGTTTTTTTTTAGAGCTCTTTCACTGCAAACAGCTGCCTGCTGCGGTCGAAAACAGCACCGCAAGAGTGGACCAGAACAGTAAAGTTGCGGCCCAGACAGCTGGGGAAGCCGAGGGAAGCTACAGATTTTGGTGACAGTTCTCTGTGGGTTCATCACTACAAGCAACTCCTTTCACATTGCCATTTAATTTTTATTGTAGTGCACAAGTGATAAATGCATAATGAATGAATATAGACAGTGGCACGACCAGATAGATTTTGGATTAAAAATTTAGTCCAATTAGAACGACATAGAACATGGGCCTCCTCCGTCTTCATCCCAGTGTTCCCTCATAAATGTACCCTTGGCCGTCTCGTTTGCTGGAGTGCTAATTTGGATTTATTTGTGTGCCACCATGTTTGTTTTCAAAGTGGTCAGGTCCGGGTGAGCATCATGTTCCGCATGTTCTGAGAAAGGCTCATTGGCCGACAACAGGAGAAGGAGGAGGAGGAGGAGGAGGAGGAAAAGGAGGCTAAGACTGAAGCAAGTCTCCATGTCCCACCGCATCCTCAGGTTACTCACCAGCCTCATCCATTATTGCTGACCCTCATCCATTATGGATGAGCAGGTACAATGCCACATGGCTCCGGAACCAACGCTCCCAATGCTCTCCCCTTCCACCACTAACACCACTGCCGCTGCTACCGCCCTGCCAGAAACCTCCACCACCCTGGAGCTTCTTTATCATCTCTCTGGGCTGTGACCTACATAAACCAGGAGCAGGAACAACATCTCGGGGAGATAGAGGAAAGACAGGACAGTGAGACAGAAAACAAGAGGAGGGAGGGTTGAAATGATGCAGAGCAGTGAGAGTATGTGATCATCATGATGATTATGATTTAAAACAAGCCACATTTGTTTTATCTTGCCTGGTGTTCCTATCAGTGGATTGTTTCCATTTCACATCAGCGCACCACAGTTTATACCTTGAGCAAACAGTCTATCTATAATGATAGCAATTAGCATCTACTAAAACTGGCACTGTGCCGGCTTGCAGCACATCTAACATTAAGTTCCAGATAATAACACCAATGATGACTTGCAGCCTCCAACCAGAGTCTCCTCTGTCCTTTTTCCCTTTTATAGCAAGGAGTTCCTCGATGCTACTGCTCTGGGAAATGTATTTGGTCAGTGCTCCCCTGCAGTTGACAGTCAAGAGGCACTTGTTTGACATTGGAAATTAAACTGGAAAGAACCCATGTTTCGTTCCAGCATGGAGCACATCAACAGTCTTGGCTAATGTTGGCCAACCAGACCTTGAAAAGAGTTAGACGTGCAGCTATAAAAGGAGAGCTGAAAATACAATGATACAGTTAGCAGAAGATTTTGCACACAGCAGAGGCAAAAGTCTGATAAATAATATGGTATGAAATATAGTAAAGTCACTGACTTTCCAGTGAGTCTGCAGTCTGTGCACATTAACAGCCATTATGTCCTGCCAATGTGTCCTTGAGCAAGAATCCTATAAGTCACTGAGGGACGAGCTTGTCAGATCGCTGCCTGAAATATTAATGTAATATATCCCATCCCAGCTCTGGCTCTGTGTGACAACTTTGCCCAATCTTTCCTCTTTATTTCAGGGTAGCTCCAGCGTTAGCTCAGAGTTGCCATCACTTATTTGGACTCTGTTCTCATGGAGAGACTGACTCTTCTGGGTGTTTTCGTAACTGGGCTATTGGAGCTGAAAGTAGGGTAGCCCTTAACTAGGCTATATGCACACTACTCCAACTAGGCCTCATGTTGTCTGGTCACTCTAATGAGGCTAAGGTCTATTTCCCAAAAAGTGAATCGAAGTGCCAACTTGGTGACATGTATACTCCTAAAGGAATAATTCAACATTTTGGGAAATATGCTTTATTTAAAAGTTAGATAAGGTAGATTGATACCACTCTTATGTCTGTACAGTGATTATGCAGCTGGAGGTAGCCGCTGGTTAGCTTAGCTTAGCACAGATACTGGGAACAGCTAGCCAGGCTCTATCCAAGAGTAACAAGATCCACCTACCAGCCTAAATCTGCCCTTTTTTTCAGGGGGTTACATATAATATGTATGAGTAGTATCAAGCATCCCATCTAACTCTTGGCAACAAGCTTTTTTTTGTTTTGTTTTCAAAGACGTGCATGTCTTCCAAAACATCACAATTCAGGGATCTGACCAGTGCTAAGAGTCTTTTCCTGAAGAGAGAGTTTATCACAAAGAAGAATTGATGAAAAATCATCCTCAGCCCTTCAAAATGTCACACCTTTTATTAATGTAATTTTTCACCCATTTTTTTCCTCAACACTGAATGTGTGAGTGGGCCAGTCATCTGCCACAGCAGTATTACTCAGTTCAGCTCACAGGACACTTTCCCTTGCAAGAGAAACAAAGGCCAGTCTGTTTCTATGGTTTCTCACATACTGGAGATCTGAGTGGAATTTTACATAGACAAGGCTAATGGATAGACTGCACCGGCCGACATTTAACAAATACCAAGCAGAGGTATGATCACGGAGAGCGTAGCTTCAATGCTCCGTGAGTGAGTGAGCCGTTTCACAGATTAAGTTTTGAGATGTTATTTGTGTCATTGTGTCCCTCATTAGTGAAATGAGGTGTAGTTGTTACATCACAGGTGGCATGGGGGGAAAAAAGCCTTCAGAGAACACGTTCCGATGGCGGGTAGAACCCAAACACCACCTCCCCAAAGAATATACACACACATACATCCACACACAAGCACTTGCGCTCCTGTAGATCAAAACAGGAAACCCACCAAAAGAGCTTTGACAAACATGCCCTCCTTTCTCCAGGCTCCTGATGCATCACACAGGGGAAGGGTGTTTTTCTACAGACAGAGCTCTGGAAAACTCCTGCCTTGCCCTTCACATGACACGCTAACAGAGAGGAAAGTTTCCATGAACCGTTGGACGTTAGCTGAAGGTTGCGACTTTAGGGGAGAGACAGGGCTGAAGGACAAGAGAGAGGAGATTCAGGGCGATATTTCTGAGCAAAGCTAAACAAACTGAATATGTGTTTAAAGTGAATTGAGCAGTCTTGTAAGTAACCAAAGCAAACATTTCTGGAAAGGATGGATGGAAGGAAAACCTTCAGGAGAACCAGATCACTGCAAAGTCTGTCGAAAAGGTCATCTGTGCCTAAATTCATCCTAGAAAGTTTCTAATTAACGAACAGCTGAGGGAACATGGTGAAGGACCGAGTGCCTTTTCAAATGACATCACCCATATTATGACTCAGAGGAATTGAACCACAGCCTTGTTGAACCTTGTCAGTGTATAATTTAATTGCAGGGCACTTTGTGTGTCTTTTTAACTTAAGCACACCAAACTGACCTCCTGAATCGCAGTGCACCAGGTCAGCGCCGGCGTGTTCAATTCATGTGACAGCCGATGCGCTGGCATAGGCAGAGATTTTTTGCTTCCTTTCTGTAGACCTTTTGAAGAAGAGTAATCTTCACCCAAACCACCAAGCTGAAGCCATCAGATTTCACACATGTTTACATATTTGTCATGCAGCTGATGGTGCTCCAAGAGATGCACACAGTTGCTTCTAACCTTGAACATTTTTGCTAGAGGACACTTTAAAGCAGTTTTCTTCGCCCTGTCATCTTGCCAGCCATAGTAGTCGGTAATTTGTCATTTTAACCAACAAAGTAAACAGAGTTGTTTCGTTCTTTCTGTGTCAAACTGACAAAAGTTTCCTCTCTCTGGTCTCTCAGCCAGGAAGGGAGAATCTAAGTTATAACTGGCTCTGGCTCTGTCCTGCCTTTCTGTCACAGCAAAGTGACCGAGTTTTCCCCAGACAGACCCAGGGTAATTGGAACAGTGGATTGAGGGGTAGGCACGCACGTACACACACACACACACACACACACACACACACACACACACACACACACACACACACACAAACCCACACAGGTCATTACATTTACCACTAAGCATCTCCATAAGCCCAAGCAGGCATATCTGACATATCCATCTGCTACGGTGGGATCATGCTGGATCTGCCGCTCGCTCACTCTCACTCTCTCTCTAAATCGGGGTGAGGGGTGTGCCAGTGGTAATGATGATGGGGACATGACATGTAATCACAGGGTTGATCACAGCTTGGTAACTAAGCAGGGCTATGATTTTACCCACATTTACATCTCTTCTGGGGCCACATGTCATATTGGCCTGGTTTTTTGCAATAAAATGAAAAAGACAGTTGAAATTCTTAAAATCCTTTAATCCCATAAGGAGGACTGATTCTTTATGAGTTGTGTCTGTTGTTGCTTGCATATTATGCATCCTCCATGTTCCCTGCATCAGTTCAATAGCTTCAGAATGTTTGTTTCCATTGCTTGTGTAATGCTAAATGAACAAGACCTTTTCCTGAATAACATGAATTTGGAAAAATGTTTAAATCGGGAACTGTCTGATCAAAGGATTCTCACTAATTGAGAGTTGTTGATACTTGGTAGTGCAGACACATTTGAGAGGAAGCCAAAAAAGTATTTAACTTCAATACCTTGCCCTGTTTTTAGATGAATATGTAAACCAACAGCACAGCATTTGGGGACTTTTTTTTTTTTTTTTGCTTTCTTGCTGAGAGTTGAGAATATTGATACCACTCTCACTGCAAGGCTACAGCCAGCAGGTGGTTAGCTTAGCTTAGCACACTCAGTGGAAACAGAAGGAAACAGCTAGCGTGTTAATGTTTTGCTGATGTGTTGGGATGCAAATTTTGTTACCTCCTGACAGAGCTAGGCTGGCTGTTTCCCCCTGTTTCCAATGATAGCACTAAGCTAAACTAAGCTATGCTAACCACCTACTGGTTGGCTGTAGCTTTAAACAATCAACAGTTATGAGAGTGGTATCGATCGTCTCATTTATCTCTCAGCAAGAAAGCGAATAATCATATTTCCCACATAAATAACTGTTGCTTTAAAATTGTAATTTGCTATATAATGTATACGCAGTATGTTGTATGTTATGCAGTTAACATACTTCTGCCTGTCACATCACATGCTGCCTCTCTTTGAAACCTTTCTCCTCTCTCTCATTCAGACACACAGATGTTCACTTGCTCTCTCCTCTGCGCCAGGAAGGTCGAGGCCATCGCCTACTGCAGGCAAGGTGTGTGTTTGTGTGCATCTGTGCATCTGGAGTGTGTGCTCACATGTGTTCAAGGGTTCTTTTGCAGCAGGAGTCATACATCCGAATCTGTAAGCCTTTCTCTCTCCCTCCCTGTGCCTTCTTTCCCTCCCAGGGGAAAAGCCCCCATGCGAAAAGGAAGAAATGGGGTGTAAAGGGCACCGAGTTCCCATTGGATCTACTCCTCTATACCCCATCTGTGCCCAGTTTATGCCACTCTGCTTTGGACATTGCACAAGCACTGCGCCGGCTTGAGGAAACAAGCACTCTTAATGTGCCCCTTCTCTTGCTCTCTGCACATTCTGTGGGTTAAGCAAAAAAATGTGATATGGTACTGTAATTAAGTTGCCATTAATTGTTTTGCCTGGTCCCGGGTGGCACTGCTCAGACTTTCGGGGAAGAGAACAGCAGATTTATAGGGCTGATGGGTTCCACGCCTAACTGAACAACTAAACACAGTGAAAACGATTCTTAATTACTGCCTGTTGTCGCTAATTCACCCAAAGTCACCTCAGCCAGAAGGCTAACTAGCCCTCGCTGTTGAGCTGCAGTTGAGCACACAAGCTCCCTCTCTTTTATAATTTGTCCCCTCTATCGATAAATCATGTACAAACATCTTAAACTGTTGCCTTTTCTGATGATGTGGGCATGATTTCTGGCGAGATTTGAGCCTGAAACACCAAAGCTAGTGTTTTGATTCTGCAGTATTTTTTTCTTGTATGTTTTATTTTCCACGTTCATTCCTGTTGGGGTATAATGGCAGCGTTTTCCATGAGCACTGCACTGCGTCTAAATGTGGAATCTCAGGTGGTTTCTCTGCCTTGGCGGTAATTGAATCAAGACTATTTATATGCCCTACATTTTATGACATGTAGATGTTCACTGGCCTTAATGAAATACACTTTCCAGCTCCACCGCTGGCCGAACCAAATGTAAATACAGCAGATATTGGCGGAAAACAAACCATGGAAAACATGTCCTAGAGGGCAGTGGCACTACCGCCCCACCAACCCCGCTAACTCCCTTGTATGGCTCTGACTTCACACACTTACGCATGTTTATATGGTGAGGGCATACTATAACCATACACAGTCCCTCATATTGGGCTGGGTGGGTCGCTGCCCTGACAAAGTCTAGCCTCAATGGGCACTTGAGGTGAATTATTGTTTGTGAGTGGAAACTTGGCCAGATAATCTCAATGCTGCTGGCTCAGGGCTGAGTAAGACCACTGTCTCCGTCCCTGCGCACACACACACACACACACACACACACACACACCCTATGCACACACAGCTTTTGTTTTACCATCTCTATTTCCAGTTCACACTTATTTGCTGACTCTCTGCCTTTTACAATGACTCCTTGTCTCTCCTGCCCGTGCTGTTCCTTCATCTTTCTCTTCCCTTTCTCCAGCCTCTGTTGCTCCTCTTTCTCTGTTTCTCCCCACCGCTCTTTTCCCAACAACTCTGGCCTTTCTCCTGCAGGCCATTCACCTCTCTGCGGCTGCCCTCGCTGCCTGCAGTAAATTCCAGGGGTAGTTGGAAACACAAACATGCGCAAGCCTAGGACGAGCAGCTCAGTCGTGATAGACCCCTCCTTACCACCACCACCGCCGCCGCTGCCTCTCTCTCAGCTTTCCTTCACACAAGGGGTCTTTTGTGCGTCTGGCTGCTTCACAAGGTCTCACTTCAGGTCTTCTCTTAGATGTTTACCTGCATCATAGGTGTAATTCATGTGTCTATGTCTCCAGTCGTTTTGCCAGTCAGCAGAGCGCGAATGTTAATCATATAATTGGGGATTCCTCCAGCAGACATAAACCAATGGTTGGACCTCAGGAAAAATGTGATTACAGTAATTGTAGCCGACTAATGACGTGTTACATAAGAAAGGTTTGTTATTACAATGTGCGAGACCCATCCTTAATATAAACTGTCTGATTGATATAGCTACTGTCCTGCCTGAATAATAGGTCTAAACAGTCCCATGTTAATGCAGCTGTCTTAACACTGAGGCCAAGACGATGACATATTCTCTCTGAACTAAGAAATGAAAGAACTGCTTAACAACAATTTGATTAATTTGTAACTGGAAAATTCTCACACATCATCAATCTCTGATCAGCAGTCTGTCTCCAAAGTATGCAACACAGTTTTTCCTCTTCCTCTTCAAAAGAAGGAAGCCCCCCCCCTCCACGTCTAACTCTTTGCCAATGTGCTGAGCCAGTGGAAAATCCGATGTCCGTTCAAGAAACAAAGTGGTGTAGAAAGATCGGTTGACCAGAGGAAGCAATATTCATACAGCGTGTCCTCACTGATAGAGACCTGGTTGTGTAAGTCGACTAATGAGACATCTTCACATTCGCTTTTTCCACTTGCCTTGGCTCAAGAGGCACATGATCTCCAAGTGCACCATGGGCATTTCCACCGCAGTCATGTTTGTTTAAAATTTGTTTAGGAAATAACTGATAATCTCTCTGTGGCTTATGATTTATTTTTTCCATTCCCTTCAGGCTTTTCCATTGTGCATTGTTACTTGTGCAAATGTCTTCATCAGCTCACAGCGTTGTCTTATCTGAAAATGTGATAAGTCTGCAACTAAGTTCCTCTCTAGGTTAGAGCAGCAGACGCGTTCACATTCACGGTGGCAGTTGCGAGACACTCTTTGACTTGAACCTGCAATTATTTGTCAAGCTATCTTGTCTCATGGTGTGTAGAGCTCTTCCCCAGTAATTAAAGTTCTATGTTGGGATGAACACACACATACAGCAGACACGACCACAGCTATCTTATTTATTCTCAAACACTCCTAACTTTTTTTGTTGTTGTTTGTTTTCTGCAGCGTCTTCCTCTGTGAAACCATGTGCTCTCTTTCAACCTAAATTAATAAAGCGGTTCTGCTTTCAGTGTGTTTTAATAAATGCAAAAGTTACCCTGAAGGCAACATCCCCTTTTGGGAGAGTTTTGGCATACCTCATCATTAATGCTTACTCAGACAGCGTGAGCAACACATTAGCATGCACAAAGGCTAATGACACTTGACATTTACTGTAGTTCACAAGATGCTCCAGAGCATATGGCAAATTTCCACCCAGAAACTGAGTCAACAGCAAGACTCAGACAACAGCTGTGGGGAAAATGATTGGTCTCCTCAATTTGTAAAACGTGAAATAAGTTTTTCTGCTGTGGTTAATTTCTTGGGATTGCTGTTCTGACCTCTGTTGCAGAAACATGTTTGTTTGTTTGTTTGTTTTTTTCCAGGAGCAAATAATTCAGTCTCTATTAACAAGTTAAAAGACCAGACAACTCGCGGATTGTTGGTGTAGATACAGCTGAAGGCTCTTCACGTGGGGATTCACCATCTTGCTCACTTCTGCGGTCCCAAAGTGTTTAAATGGATTGACGCAGAGATTAAGTGGTTTCAACTGAACAAACAGGCTCTGATGACACAAGGCAGAATTCCAATTTATTGTCTGTCATATTTAGATAAAGATTAGACAAACATCAGCCGCTGACTGGAAGGAAGATGTCATGGAAAGTTGAGTTGTGCGTGAAGAGTTACTTCATATACAGAAACTTTTATGAGCTCTTCTAATGCCGTATAGTGTAATTGTGTGTCTCTCTGTGTGCATGCTCGAGTGCATTTCTTCTCATGTTTGTGTGATTTTTATTTTGTTTACGTGCTTAAATATAATGCATTTCAGAGGAATAGTCTGACATTTTGGGAAATACCACTCTGAGTTACATGTAAGGCTCCAGCCAGCAGCTAGCTGTTCCCCCCTGTTCGCAGTCTTTGTGCTAAGCTAAGCTAACCGGCTGCTGGTTGTAGCTACTGATTTACTTAAGAGTGGCATTGATCCTCTCATCTAACCCTCCATTAGAAAACAAGTAAGTGTATTTCCCAAAATGTCAAAGTATTCCTGCTGTTTTCAATTTACGCTTCTCATTGGATATGTTAAATTGATCTCTCTTCTTGAAATCCATGACCTTGTAAATAGTCTCTGAGAGGACATTTCGAGTCTATATTAACATCTCTACCATTAGATTCTAGTTAAATGCGTCTGCCGGCTTCTGAAGTATCTGAACAAGTAAGAGATAAAGAGGGAGGGGAAATGCAAAGACTGATGGACAGACAAAGATAGACAGAGAGACATGGGCGGCATCAGTGTCACATTAGGGGGACATCTGCTCAGGGTTGGCCAAACACAAAACACTGCAGGCTGCCAATCAGGAAGCCACCAAAACCACTGACACTGAACTGGAAAAATGGCAGGCATAAAAATAGGTCTCGTCTCTACTTCGCTACTGCGGGGTTTGAAGGCCTGTTTGCCAATCCCAGCTCAGCCGAGGCCTGTGTTACTGTTGGATGCACAAGAAAAACATCGGCATTGAAGCGCTGCTGTGCTACAGCTCGAGTTTGAAGTTTTGGAGCAGATGATTGACTGGCAGCTGAAAATGTGTGAAGGGTGTGGGGAAGCATATGTGACACCCAGACTTGACTGACTGCATCATCTCACTGATGGCTGCTTTTGCAAACATCGGGTCAAACTTCTACCAGTGTTACTTCTCAAATCTTTAATGTTTTAACCACAACAACATGGTGCCATATTATACTATCTATCTATCTATCTATCTATCTATCTATCTATCTATCTGATTGTTCCTCTTTTCATCATTTGACTGAACCAGTTCCAGTCAGATTAAACAGACGTAAGGCCAAATGATTGCACAAGTCAACTTACATAAATCAAGTTGGGTTTTTTTCCTGCTCCTTCTCTTCCTCTTTCTTTCCAAACGTCTTTTGCCCTTGACGTAGATGTGACACGACAAGTTCTGAAACATTTTCCAACTTTGGAATTGCAAGCAGGCATAAACATGAACTTTTCCCCTGTTTACAGATCTGAAGAGGTGAATGCTGCTGTGCACTTAGGGCTGTTGTGTTAATGATAAATCCCATTATGTCAAGACAGCAAGTATATTACACTGAGGTTTGACCTTAACTGGAGTTGTTTTCTGTTTATCATCTACCACCACTCGTGTCTGTTTTTAACCTGGGGTCCTCCATGCAGTCATAAAAATAACTAATTTGTCAAAAGACAGTTTCTTCACATGACCTGGTTTATGCAGAGTCAAGATGTGTTATCCACCTTGGCTGACATTTTTTTTTAGCTGGCCTTGGGCATGTATTGAACATTCTGTGTGTTTCTAAGTCATTAACTTGTTAGCCTGCTGGAGCTTTGCACCTCATAGTACTGCACTTATACTTGTCTTGCAATGAACTAAGTGATCATAGGGGACTTTTCGCTGCATAATAATTGTGAATCACATTCAGTAGTTACTCTGTCCAGTATCAAGGTGCTGTTTGATCTCTCCTGCATAATAAAAGTCTAAAGGAATGGTAATAGGAAGATGGACCTCTGCTTTCACTGTAATGCAGTGCAGTTCATTGCATTTCACAGACAGTTGGCTCCACTAATAGGAAGGCTGATTGTCGAATGTGTGACTCCTTCTCAACGGGACTAAAGAATGGCAAAGAATACAGCCATTGAATCCGCAGAAGAAGAAGAAAAAAAAGCGCTACGTCATGGAAAGAATGACGTCAGGTTTGATTAGGCGCCGAGGGGAGAGCCTTGTGTAGCCTAGGTGGAGTTCAAGCAGCCAGAAAGCAAAAACGATGCAGCGGTGAGGTTTCGGTGCGTACTTCTTCCTGGCTGCATCATATTATGGGGGGGGTGGAGCGGGTGGGGGGGGATGTTGAATAATCCTGTTATTATAAAGCGACACGGGAGCAAAGAGGGAGTACGAGGGGATCATGACGTAACCGTTTCCATAGGCGACTGATATGCTGGCTAAGCCAATGGGAATCCACACCAGCGGTCCATACCCATCCTCCTTTTGACGTGCATCACATGTCCCTGGCGGTGTTGTGACAGAAGGGAACGAGACTAGGCGAGATGACTCCTGTCAGCGTTCTTCCGCCTTCGTCAAAACCGACGTTAGAGAAGCTGAACCCCATTATCCTTTGGCTATTTCCCTCCCATATTGTGTCCAGTAGGTTTTCACATAGATTTAATGCTTAAAATCTTAGAAAAGTGGCGATAGCGTTACGAGACAGATACACTTAATAGTACTAATGACAAAAGCACTCAACTTTAGTATTTACCTGTTCTATGATAAAAATTATATTTTACGAATTACTATTGTATTCATTAGTGTTCTTCAAATATGTTAGCTAGTAGGCATATTACTTAACCGTGTCATATAAACAGTTGTTCGCATGTTTTCCATGGTTTCCGGACAAGTGGACATGGGTTTCCACGGGCTCAAATGGGATGGGAACTATCTTGACATTTCTCGTCGGAGACTTTGGCTGTGGTTGTGACAGCGCAGTGGGCGGGATTTTACCTCAGATCAGGGGAGAGAGTCTAGTCTTTGGTGAGACTGAGGGGGAGTTAAAGAGAGAAAGGGATCTGGGGTGCTCTTCAGAGAACGGAGTAAGTATTTTTGGGTAGATTTACTGTGCTAGCGCGGCAAAATGCCGCACGATAAGGACTGCTTCCAAGTGTGCTAGACGTTGCATAGAGGAGCCTTGTCAGTTAAGTCTTCATTTTTGTGTACAGTGATCAACGAGGGCCAGCCACCGGTGGGTAGCTGCCTTGGGTAGTTAGCTTTATACGGAGCTAACATCGTTAGCTTACGTTATATCTTGAATACATACTGACACTGGGCGTCTCGTTTTCCAGCCCAGGTAGCTAATCGACCGGGATGCTGCCAGATTTTCTTTGCGAGTGCTTGGTTTACTTGTACCTCTGCATTGCCCTGGGCGAAGTTTTTCCACTTGACAATGTACTGAAAGTGGCTTTTGTGTATTTTCCTTCTTTACAACCAACATAAGCTAACGCCTAGGAGCTAGTTGGCTAACATTGTACGCTAGCGTGGAACGTTGTTTTTTTAACGATGGACTGCACATGCGACAGTCTCGTGGACAGCAGATTGTCGTTTACACTTTGTGGCTCATCATTTAGAGACAGCCGGTGAAATAAACCTAACCGCTTAAAATACGGACCACTAACACGTTAACATTACCTCTATAAAGTTACCTCTTTCATTCTGCATAGGGCTGCGTTTTACGAGCTGTCATTTAGTCTGTGTAACGTTATGTTGCTCCCGCGTTACAGACCGAAAGACAATGTCAGAAAGCTACCGTTAGTGTAGTAATATTGTTAACCGACCTGGAACGGTATTCTCCGAGTACTCCTCCACGCGCTGCGGCTGCTCACGCGGACAGTTCGGGCAGCTCAGAGAGGCGCTCGTGGAGGCACATTAAAGTTATTTTGTCGACCGACTGCCATTACAGAGTGGACACGCTAAATGTGTAATTTTATGCGAAAATCAGCACTGTCCTCAGGCAAGCGGCAGCGTCTCCCCATGCTGTCATTCGGAGGATATCATTTACCGGCGTTGTGTCAAATTCTGTTTCCCCTTACCTTATCTTGAACCCAGCCTTAAACCGCAGCGTCAACCTGTCGACGATAAACCTCAACCCAAGCCCCAACCTCTTAACCCTCAGAGGGGGTCTCTCACCGAAACGCTTTTCTGCACCGTGCCTATCCTGTCAAGTCTAAATGTAATAGTGGGAACCTGCCACTTTCATCAGTGCAGGCTACAATACTATTAAAATAAGGCCGTGCACTTTATGACCAGCACGGCAATTCAAATGCAAAGACAGTCAGGCTAAACCTTGAACGTAGCATGACGCTTTCACAGACCATGTCAGTTACCTTGTAACAGTAACGGTAACGTAAATCTCGTATTTCCTATGCTTTCCAGCTACTGCAGGTTGTCTCCGTACATTAACATGACTCTCTTGCCTTTGATGGAGTGTAATACAGTTTCGCACTCGCTAACACTGCATGCAAGTTTCCAGGTTGATGTGGAGTGCAGCCACTGAGCACCTTTTGGTGTTAAGTTGAAGGGATCATTCCTTATCCAATTAAATAGCACCGGGGTTGCTGCAGCGCCAACAGTGTCTTCCTGTGTTTGTGTAATGACTTGTGATCCTACAGTGGATTGTAAATAATGTTGGAGATCTATCCAGATGACGCTTCAACACATAATTTAGCTCGAGTTGAAGGTGAATAGACTGTGATTCAGTGATGCAAGATGTGCCAGTCACTGTAGTATGGTATAGTTACCTGTAGACGTATTACATAATACAGTGTCAGCTAAGGAAATCCTTGGCCATGCGTTATAGTCAGAATATCTTGTTGCAGAGTATATGCTAGATGTAATGGCAGTTGTTGGAAAGCAGTTTTAGATCTGATTTTTCTAGATTTTACTACTTAAGGCAAATATTTTCCAGCTTTAACAAAGGGATTTTTCATTAGAGCTGCCTGCTCAGCACACAGATTCAGTTTGTTTAATCATTCACGTAAACCACCAGTAACACAATCTGTTGCTGTGTCTGAGCCCTTTGAACTGAGACTGTTGCTGTCACTCAAGAATGACAAAAATATCTTTTCTTATTCCTTGCTATGCCGTGCTTTTTCATAATGGCTGACTGTTGGCAGTGCTGCTCGCCCTGACTAAATGATATGGGTCAGTAGTTGTAACACTTGTTTTGTAAATTGTTTTGGAAAATGGTTATATCTCAGAAGCAAAGTCACTTGACATCAGTGGCAGTGTGGCTCAGCTGGATAGTGGTTTCCTTTCTTACATTTGTAGATACAACAGCCTTTCAAGACTACAACTCAAGGTTTTCATCCTTAATGCGGTGCATACGAAATTAATTAACCGTGCCGCAGAGGATGTCATTTCTACTAATCCAACATTATAGCTTGCTGTTAAAATGCCGGTTCTCATAGCATAAGAGGTTTTAGTAGTCACATAGCCATAGTCACTGCGAGGTAATGCAGTGTAGTGAGTACACTTTCTTCCAGGCAGTTATCGCCTGTCAAGTCTGTTCCCAGCTCATCACGGATGAGTCCCCCTTACAGCTGCTTGATATGTCCACTGATTTCATTGTCATGCTCTGCACTTCAGTCAGTTACAAGCATAGCCTGAAAAAGCAAATTAATATTATTAACAGCAACAATTGCTAATGTGTGTCCTCACTTCAGTCTGTATTCCTCTGTGAAATTCTTGCAAGTGCTTAGTATAAAGCATTATTTTAGAGAGCAAGCCACTGTAGGTCATTAATCTAAGGTGACATTGAGCCCCATGTAAACCGACATGGAAAGCTAAATATAGTCTGGTTTTTTACCATTAAGTACAATGTATTTATGGTACTGCTTATGATGGAGCTTTGCTTATTTTTCTTTCTCTGTATGAATTGTAAGGCCAAACAAGCTTCCTAACACTCTAACTCATTAATTACTGATTGGTTTGGCTCTATCATTACTACTTATACATTCAAATCTTTCCTAACAAGCCTGTAGAAACAAACAACATAGGTGTGACTAAACTTAATTTGCTGCTTTAAATCAGAAGAGTTAACATTATAGTTGCAGGGAGACCAAGGGGACTATAATTTGGAGAAATTGGTCAGACTAATTGGATAAGCCCTGATCCTGCCCACTCTAACAATTATAAGGCACACACGGCAAAATATCATGAATTAGTCATCAAGACAGCTAGAAGGTCTAATTATGCTACTGGGCATTTATGTTAGTTTTGGCATTTCTGAAAAGCTGGTGGGCTTCATCGCTTGACATGCACTGATCAAAATACATTTTTAAAGTAGGATAGAACAATTTCTTATTAAACTCTATGGCATCCGCATTGGGATTATAAAACATAACCAGACTGCTAGACACTAAAGTTGTTTAAAAGCAAAGAATTGCTCTTAATGATGGACAGTATCACGGGTGACATAAAGTACACAATCCTATGCTGGTGTAACCTTCTGTACACATCCAGATGGTCGTTGTAGCAGTGGTGTGAAACCTTGCTACACCAGGCCAGTGGAAAAAGGCCAATGGCAACCTTGTCATACTCGTGTAGCCAATTACTTATCATGCAGGTATCTTAAAATGTATTTCCATAAGAAGGTAACTTCCCAGAACGCCATCACTATGAGTTATTTTGTAAAATTTCCAATCATGGTGATCAATAAATAAGAAAAAAACATATTTCAAATCAGACTGTTGAAATCTTGCTTACGGAATTCTTGCTTTCATAGCACATTTTTCACCTTCTATGAGACAAATCCACAGGCAGAGTTTTATGTCGGACCATGTGGCGACGCTGCCATTACAACAGTGGCTTAGTCTGCTGAAAGCAGTTTCACTGACAGTGAAAGCAAGGATGGTTAGATTGAAAACCCTCTTGTGGGATAAAGGTAACACATACAGGTATAAATGCAGATTTTAGTCAGAGTAAAAATGTGTTTAATGCTCAACGCTAGTGTGTCCTGAAACTGGAATGGTAAGGACAGCAAGGTCAGACTGTTGCAGCAAATGGCAGGGCGGCAGGACCTCGGGCCACTGAGCTGCTATGTAGAATCACACATAACAAAGAACACAGAGAGCTTCTCATCTTCAAAGTGGCTCGATGAAAGATGCTCCATTTTGGAATATTTTCCATCCTATGGACATGAAGCACTCTGTCCTTCATGTTCTAAATCAAACCACTCCTCTTGGTTTTATTTCCTCGAAGGGAAAAATATAATATTTTCACATTCGCAGTTTAAAGAGGACTGCAGTATTGATGGTACTGAGGCTGGAACAAATCTAATTAATATTTGGTACTTAAAGCATTTTATAGTACATTCAGTGCTGCAAGAACAACATATTTCGTAATGATGTAAAAAAAAAAATGTGTCAGCTTTTAATTATATCTCAACAACCGGATAATCTTCCAGGACTCAGCACTGTTTTGAAATTGGTGAGCAAATGAAAAGTAAATGATTGCACCATTTGACCTCTCACTATTTACACAGACCTCTTCACAATGAGAAGTTGCACTGATATGATGAAACACTGGAGTACTATAAACCTTGTGTGACATCTTAGTTGGTGCATTGATGAGGTTTTTAAAATGCTAAGTCATGGATTCTCCTGCTTTTACTGCTTTCATGGCAGCTGTATTTTGTTAATTGTGACAGTTTGATTTGATTTTTCATGGACATGTTTTTGCAAAAGTAATTATAAGCACTCTACAAGAACCTGCCAGTCATTCTTAACATGTCTAAATGCCTCCATACTGCAAATTTTAGAGCATCAAAAGCTAGAATTTGTGTCTCCAACGTAAAATGGAAGTAGTCAAAATCCTGCCGCATTTTATGTCTAGTGTCTGCTCCACATGCATGGATTTGTGATATCGTCCCATTTTTATTGATACATTTGCAAACTGGAGACTGGAATCTCTTCATCTTCTTCTTTGATCAAATCACTTGTTTGAAAAAAATTACACTTAATTTCATCAACAAAATACAATTATTTATTGAGTAGCATAAAACAGTTGCAGGGTTGCATGTCACACAAATGAATGACTCTTCCTAACCAAATCAAGTAAATCATTATTAGACGTATCCTAAAAAAATACTATTTACAGTGACTACACATTCACTTGCAAACGCGAGTAAATGTCTGGGTCCGAGTTAATTGCTGCTTCTTAGATCCGGGACGAAAATATTCTGATTTATTTTCATTTCCGAGACCATTACATGTCACTCCATGTGTCAAGTAAGACGGCTGAAGAGGAAAAGCGTGTTGATGGTGACACCTCTGGCGTGCTGTGCGTTCGTATGACTTGGCAGCCTGACAGCACTTGAGAGCCGTGTAGCGGTTCCAGTCTGTGGGGTGAAGTAGCACTCTCAGCTGCGAGCCGTGCAGCACAAGGAGGGCTGGGTGTCTCTGCTTTGTACCCTCCACATTTACATGGCCTGACCCAGTTCAGCAACGGCTAGCAGTGGGGGGAGGGGAAAGTCTGGGGGAAGCTAAAAATACCACCCCTCGCATTAGGCAGCTCCATTGCAGAGGGATCCCTAGAATTGCTATCCTTGACTTGCATCGAGTTGTTGGCACGTCGAGGTGTACGAACTGCCAGAGGGTTTCCTTAGCGTGGAAACAAAGACATGAGTATATTTCTGAGATGCCCACCACTGTTGTCCTATCTACTTGCTTTCACTTGTGACAGCCTTCTGGGTGGAGGCTGTAGTGTGCATCCAATGTGTGAAAGCAGCCTGAAATAGCTTGGGTAGAGAGAAGAGACTTGTGGCTTGTGAGCCTCTGGTCCTTGGGTAAAACCACCTCGTGTTCACGCTGAGCTGTGGTGGTGGAGCTGTTGTGTGGAAAGGGTTAACCTTAGCCTCTGTCATTCAACCATACCATGCCAGCTGTTGGCTTGGAGATCCAATCACAATGATTTTCCACTGTTGTGACATGTGACCTGCTCCGCAACCCGAAACTGTCGCAGCGCAGCAAATGTTGGCACTTCCTTCATCTTGGCGTTGTTGCTGCTCGTGGGGTTAGGGGGTGTGAATGTGGGAGAGGGCTCATAGAGGAAGACATGAAGACGGGGAAATGGAGAAGGCAGAGAATTGCATTTATGACCATAGTCTGCCAAAGTTGTACCAAAGACAAGGGAAATATTCCTACCCGTTGAAGATCATGTCATGTAGAGACCAGTCACACATTTAAAAAGACACATGTTAATGCAGAGTGTAATTTGGCAGGCATGACTCCCGAAATTCACTTGTCTGTTTGCTGGAATTTGTGATAGTGTGTTGCAGAGTGTTTTTTTTATTCGCTGTTCTGTGTATTTTTATTTATTTATTTATTTTTAGCCTGAAGGTGTCAGGCATATGGGCAATAATTAACCTTTAACCAATGAATCAGCAGTTACATAACAGTACGTAGTGTTTTAAAATATGAAAAACATTCTGTGTATCTTGGAGCTGAGTCATATCAGCCTTCTCATATAGTGATTTTTAGGTTGTATGTATCATCAAAATACATCAGTCATTAAAACGAAAAGGTTGAGAGAAAATAGCATCTATGTTTTAATGTGTGTTGGAGCTTGGTATGGATGATTTAGAATCCAAGAGATTGGTATAATTTGCCTTGCAGTCCATGGATCTAACTTAGGCTACGGTGAGATGAACCTCAGAAATCCTTTTTTAAAAGGCTGGTCTGGCATTCCCTGGCGTTTCTGTCCAAGCCCCGAGAAAATCCCTTTTTATGATTTTCATGGAAATTCCGAACAGTGGTGTGAAAAATAATAAGTGATGACTTACGAACATGCATTGAAGACCTCGCCCTAAACCTGTGGTCAGTACAAGAGGTGCAGGAGTATTTCCTCTTCAGGATAGGGATTTCTGCGATCTCTCCCACCTCGGTAATACACCCGGCCCTGCAATTATGCCGTGTAATAAATAATAAATTCTGTCCCGTTTTCCATGGCAGATGGCTCCAAATAGAATCTCAACATGTGACAGAATAGTTTCCAAGAATCTCAATGGAATAAGCTGCAAGCATTCATTGTGCAGTGAGCAGTAATAAAGCCTACATTTTCTCTCCTTCTGCATCTGCGTCCCAGTTTAAAGTTCTGACATGTTTTCAGTTTCGGATGTTAGTTTAGAGTCACATGTTTGAAGCCCTGTTTGATGCAAAAGTCACACAAATGGTGTTCTCTCAAACCTGTTCTGGTCTCTGCTATAGCCAGAAACGCAGAAAGTGAGTAAAACTTCCCCAGCTGAGAGATAACTGCAGCATTTTTTCCAGGCAAGGAAAAAATGTTGCCTACTCTGGTGCCTTTCTGTATGGATCAGATTGCGGAGTCCAGCTGCCCTGTGCGGTGTGAATGATAGTCTGACATGGCTTTCCACCTGAAAGTACAGTGTGTGTGTGTGTGTAGTGTTTCACAGAGCTCTTTCAGACTGCAGGTCAAGTCCGTCTGGTTCGATCTTTCCAGTAAATCCAGTTTTGTCCCTCATAGTGTTAAGAAATCCATTAAGTCAAGTCCTTCCAAAACCTGCGGTGCCTCAGCCTTTGTAAGTGTGGAGTGTTGTGTGCTCGTAGTCCTGTGTTTGATTTGCACCAAGACAAATTCCTATCAACTTGGTCGACATGAATGAATCAGCCTCATTGTGTTAGGCTGATTAAAGCTGAATGGACAGCAGCCTCTCATCAGAATGGACTCTCCCATGTAGAGCACCATGGAGCTCCCTGATGCCACAGATAGTCTTAATTAGATTAAACGGAAGGCTTTTCCTGAGGTAATCAGTCACTTGGTCCCTGCTCACTACGTTACCCCACCAGTTACACTGCAGGGAAGCTGGTGCCTCTCATGCTGATGTTTTTCAGTGGCAGACCTCCTGTATATGTTAGAACATGGCAGCGTACTGTGATACAGTATTATGGACATGGATTTGCAGATGAAAGGATTTAGCTGTGATGCTTTTCTTGACACCCAGTCAGGCTAAAGGAGGTAACCGCTGTTCTTTATCATGCAGGAACTGTAATTTTCTACTCAACATTTAATTGCAAGATCATCACTGAACTCTGTTTTTCCTTTAAGACTCTGTGGGGGTGGAGAGCAGAAAGAGGATTATTAACAATCTTATATTAATAAATCTAAACCTAACGTATGAACAGTAAGAGTACAAAATCAAAATGGTGAGCAATAATAGTCTATTATGGAGCTGGGATAATGTTAAAGTTGCACCCACTATTCAGTAACATTTAGAGCATGTGTGCAATTTTCCCTAACTACCTCAGTATTGATTACAGCCCCAAATACCCATGTTGTCAGTGTGTAAGTAAAAGGTGCCCTTTAAGACAAGCACTATGCACTTTTACGTGGATCATAGAATAGTTACACGGCACTGTTATTGAATTTGAGTACCCCTGTGCAAAGTTCTGCAACCGTATAAGACAGCAGAAACAGAACAGCATTCAAATCAAATTTTCAAATTATCTATCAAACAGTATTATCTTTAATAGTTATTAGTTTGTCTCATGGTTGTTGTTACTGCTATTATTATTATTATTATTATTAACAAATCATCAGCTTTATGCCTCATTTTCTGTTACCAAAAGCAAATTCAGCCAAACACAGTGAGTCAAAGAAAAATCCAGCAAAGGCAAGGTTCTGCTGGAAGTCGTTCACTGTGAAACAGCTGCAAGACGTTTGTATTAAGAGTAGATAAATATTGCAGTGGAGAAAGGAGTAACCTTTAACTTCTCTATGCAGGGAAAACCCTGGGAGCAGCTCGGAGTAGAATGCTTGCTCAATGCTAATGCTGCACTCTGCTCTCACTCTTTGACGGGGAAGCAGAGTGCACATTACTTGACAAGTGTTTCGTCCAGATGACAAAATTATTATTATTTTATGATAACTCAAGTATAGCTAATCAGAATCTCTTGGCATGGCTGTAGGCAGTTTTGCTAATTACTTTGCTGCTTGTCTCAGCAGCCGAGTGGTTTAGTCTAAGGGTTTCCATGTTTCCTGTTATGCAGGAGTGAAATAATTCAACATAAGTGTCTGTGCTGGTGTGCTGTTGTTCTATGATAACAGAAAAAACATTATATATGACATATAACATACTGAATAAATGATGAATCCTTATGTTGGAGGCTACAAAACGTTGTTTCCATATGGGCTACTAAGATCTCTCTGAATCTTCCACTTCAAGAATCTCATCATCAGATTGTCGTTCTTTGTAATTTGTTAGTTGTGGAAATGGGGAATGTATGTATCCTGTACAGTTTGCTCACATATCGCCGTCAGTGTGATATCAGCACACGTGTGGAGAAGCCTGCTGTACATGAAGTAACACTTGGTAGTGTCACCGCTAAAGTTTTTGAATGTTTGCTCTTCTCTTTCAGATCTGCATGCATGGTGGTCTCCGCCTCTGTGGGTGAGCCTCAGTCACCATGAAAGACTAGGAACTCAGCTCTCCAAGGGAAAT
This sequence comes from Chaetodon auriga, assembly GCF_051107435.1. NCBI lineage: Eukaryota > Metazoa > Chordata > Actinopteri > Chaetodontiformes > Chaetodontidae > Chaetodon > Chaetodon auriga. Next base: position 12,512,603 of record NC_135095.1, on the reverse strand, counting down.
GGCTTGTTTTGTAATATCCTTACCCTGCTACCTGCCGTATGACTCCAGCTGCCTCTGAAGGGCCCATCAGCTGTTTATGGGAACTACCACTGTGTTTGCACTCTTGAGGATTTAAGTTTTTCCAGGACAACACCTTTTTTTTTTTTTCTTTTAACCCCCACTGTTAAGCCAAAGCAGCAACGCTTTGCAGTAGTGTGGGGATACGGCAAGACAATGGCGAACAACTCATACAGTGGGGTGAAGAACTCCATGGTGGAGGCCAACCACGATGGAGAGTTTGGCTGCACGCTCAAAGAACTGCGCTCCCTTATGGAACTGAGAGGCGCAGAGGCGCTAAGCAAAATTGGGGAATCTTATGAGGATATTCAAGGACTCTGCAACCGGTTAAAAACATCACCTGTAGATGGTAGAGTAACTTTTCCACTACACTCTACACGACTGTTTAATTGGATCAAATGCAGGATGTTTTCACATCAGCGCTAGTAGCGAGAGCTGTTGGAATGCTAATGTGTTGCACACATAGTTTAGGAGGCGTGTCATTGGCCATGTCATCCACATTGTGGATACCTTGACATCACTTCCTTGGAAAACTCATATGCCAGACAGGTGGCCGGGCAGGCTGGCTCTGACCTGGGCCGGTCCTGCTCTATTTCAAGGCCTGTGGATATGTCCCTCATATCCTCCCTCTCTCCCTTTTCACCTCTGTGTCTCTGTGTGTGTGTCTGTGTGTGTCTGTGTGTGTCTGTGTGTGTGTGTGTGTGTGTCTGTGTGTGTGTGTAGGCTTCAGACAGACCAGCTGTCTTCCTGGGCACAGCACCAGGCTGCAGGCAGGTCAATGTCCCACATGTGGTGGACAAAACAGGAGACTCTAAGGCTGGCTAGTAATGACTTGTGCATGTTAGGAAAGAAGTGAGTTCATCTTTTGAATGTCTCGTCAGTGTTATTCTTTCACTGCTTCTTCACCGCAGAGATACGACAAACTCATAGAAGAGTTTTTGAATAAATTCCTGTTCAGGTTACAGTTGAACCCCACTGGGGCAGCGGTGGTTGATATCAACTCTCTTCTTTCCCCGTTCGACCACTCTTTCTCTCTCTCTGTCTCAGTTTGTCTCTCTCTATAGACAGTCTGCCTAATCGCCAGTATGACCTTGACTGAACTCTTATGGGAGGGGATTTTCAGTTTGATCCCAGATTAAAACGGCACCACATATTCACTGTAGCAGCAACAGTCCTCTGTTCAGTGTCTCAAAGCAAGGCAAAAAAAAAATTCCTAGGCTTCATCAGTCCCAAAGGACTGCGGTGAATATCATGCTATATGACTGCACAAAGCATCTCTCATTCAACGATTACTACCTCGCTATTCAACACTTGATCTTTCATTTATTGACAGTGGTGCCAAGTGTACAAGGCACACCACGCCGTGCTTCTGCTGCTTTCAGTGTCTGTGATGCAGGCCAGTAGGCCATTGTCTGTACTCAAGAGAAATTGCTGAATAGGTATTTGGTTGTTCAGAGAGAGCGTGAGTTGTCCAAACATGCATGTGGCTGCTTCGAGTTGCTGAATGTAGAGTCCTGTCATATTTGTAGCGTGAGTGACATCAGTTGTTTCATAGGTACACTCATTCCGCCTGGTCTACGCCACAAAGAAAGGAATGTGGGTGCTGATGAACTTTTTCAGCTCTTTATGTTACAAAGCACAGCAGGAGTCTTAACACGGTGTTGGTTGCCCAGTTAGTCTGTGTGTAGGTAAGGGACCAGAAGGCTGTCAGCATGCTCTCAGTCTCTGCCATAGCTGAATGCACTTTATCAATGTTCTACCGTCTCCAGGCTATCAAACATCTTCTAAGACTTTTAGATTCCTAATGAAAACAAAGCTTTCGATAAAATGGCTTGCCACTTCACAAAACAAAGGCAACTTTCATCCAGTTTTTTTTTAAATATTTGTTTTTACTTCTGCAGTCATTCGCCACTGCACCGCACTGATAAGCTTGAATAGGTCCACATTTTGTTTCCCCTCGCAGCAGGTGCTGTTCCACTTGGTACGCAGCCACTGAGTGTTGATACTTCCAGTTTCAATCAGCTCATTCGTCATTGGCTCGGGAAATTAAGCCATCATTTAAGATTACAGGAGCTTGACAATTGAAAAGGGATTTCTAATTAGCTGGTTGGCCATTTCTCGAACCTCTTAAGCCAATCCTTTGCTAATCCTCTGCATTTCCAAGCTCCTTTTTTCACCCAAAGAAGTTTGACTGAACTCCTCTGTTGCAGCTGTGCATGGACGTGCCACTCTACTTTGACTAGTTTTCAGCATGGCCTGTTTGGATTAGGCTAAATGTAATTCATAATGGCACTGCCACTGCTGTTTTCCATGCTACACGTAAGGCTGGGTACCTCTAAAATCTGCCCGTTCAATTAGATTTCAGTTCATGGGGCTGTGATTCAAATTAATTTTAGTAATTAACATACCAATGCTCTGAGTTTGAAAAGAGTTAATTACGCACACTGTTCAATGCGCTGTCTAAATTGTGACAACGAATACTGCCAAGAGCTTGTTTAGCTATTACATTTGACTGTTTGACAAACGTAAACCATTAACCCAGTCAGAGTGCTGCAGTTTAATGAAATATAAGGTGAAGCCTGAAGGGTATTAATCACAAATAGAACACATCATCACTAACAGGATAGTTTGATTATTTCGACTATTTGATTTAACGTCTTCTTTCAGCTTTGCAAGTACGCTGCACTTCTCCAACAAACCCTGTTTCCATAGTGGTGAGGATCCCCTTGTGTGGTGGAGAGCGAGCTCACCAGTACCTGAAGCTCTGGCAGTTGGCCTGGTCTTATTTGTATGAGTTCACTTCCTCTCTGTGTTTTTTTCTGGCGCTTTCTCTGATTCAGAAAGTAACCACCATGAAATGAGTACCAGTCAAGTCTCAGTTTTCCGTCTCTCTATTTATCTCATTTTTTTCATCTCATGGTGAGTTTTGTAAATGTCAGTAACATATAAAAGGGTTTTTACACATGAAAATCAGTGTAGTTGTCGTGGGAAGCGCTGCTCGGCTTGTGGAAACAATTGTATCATGTTATCTGTGGCTTTTGTCTGAGTTTTGTTAAGCCTGAGAAGATAAAACTAGTGATGTCAGCAGGGTTACCTTGGCTTGGACTTAGAGATGACACATTTTAACTGGAAGCCTGCATTACGTACACAGTGCGTGGAACATGACAGACATGTTTTACCGGGCAGGGAGGGTACAATGAGAAGGCTGCATTGAGTTACAGTATGGGAAGTAGAATCTACATTTTTGGAGCTTTCATGTTGGACTAAGACCCATTTACAAACAAGATTAGGTAGTCAGAGCTGGCAGATTTGTCAGTGGCGCGCCCCAAGTCAAGGGAAGCAGTGCGGGTTCTACTTATTTTTCATGGTCTTGCTTGATGAGTCAGGACATCTGAGCCTCTGCTGCATCAGTTGTGTGACCATTCTTGTTTTTTTAATTTGTCTCTGGTGAGTCCCCCAGCTGTTTGAAAGAGGAAAATAAATCACTGAAGTACTGTTATAACAAAATTCCCATCCTTTTACCACATTTTCTCAGCATTGAATATCACAGCTCAGGGTCATAGCATTGTACTCCAAAGTGTACCCAGATGTCTGCATTTAGGCTTGGAGATGATTTCTCCAAACCACCCAAACCAGTTGATTCTTAAAAGCTTTAAGCAGCCATAGATGGCCAGAAAACACTTAGAAAGATACAAAAGGAGCAGAGTTATTGCTTGTTATTCAAAAAGAAATCAAATAACGCCATAGTGTCAGTATTTTCAGCAAGCCCTCTGAACACAGCAGCATCTCTTCACTTACAATGGAATCCTCTGTTTCCTCTGTATAATGAGACTGAGCAAATGGGTAGGGTCACTCCACATCAATATTATTGACAGTGTTCCCCTATTTTTCAGTTATTCCCTGTTGATCGCTATTTTAGTGCAGTCAAATATTTGGGTTCCAGCCTATTGATCCAATGGGCCGCACAATTGGACTGCAATTCACAAAAGCTGACAAGCTTGCTGTATCTGTCATTCCAGCCACCACACCCCCTAATTCAATGGGAAGGTTCAGACTGTTAAATGATGGTTTACTCTCTGTAATTCAGGGGGCTGGCATGGCTTGTCTTCATGTCTGAATTGAAAATGATGTGCTGAGATGGGCTTCAGCCAGTGAGTGGATAGCGTAGCATATGGCCAGACCCTGCTTGTGTTAGTGGGCCTAAGAATTACTTTCGTGTATTTCCTTGCTTTTGGTGATTAAATGTTATGGCTTCGCTGATTCTAGAATCATCAGCTGTGATGTGGATTCCAGTTAAAGCCCGATTTTAAGTTAGTCTGAGTTATCAATGATTGATGAGACTCTCTGAAACAAACCGTTCAGATATTTATATATTCAGTCTTAATGCAATTTGCAATCCAGTCTGCGTCTCTGATTTGGCTTGCTAGGTGGATCATTATCTCATTCACTGTTCAGTTCAGTTTTTCAGGATGTCTCTCCGTATGTGCTTACGTACGTCCTTCCGTTCCATTCTCAAGAATGCAATATCTCAGGAACTCCTTGAGGACACATCTTCAAATTTGGCACAAATGTCCCCTTGGACTCAAGAATGAGCTGATTAGAGTTTGGTGGTCAAAGGTCACTGTGACCACACAGAACACATTTTTTTGCCATAACTGAAGAATCCATTGGCTAATTATGACAAAACTTCCCACAACTGTCCAATGGGATACACTGATGAAGTGATGACATTTTGTATACAAAAGGTCAAAGGGCAGCTTCACTGTGACATCATAATGTTGTGCAAAAACACTTTCCTGGAAATTATTCAACACCATAACTCAGGAACAGAAGGGGTCAGACACTGAATTTGTAACACATATCATCAGTTCCCACCTTGAAACTGTGGTGATTGCGTCGATCTTCTGTGCTGCCGGGTTGAAGATGTGTGTGAAGCATTCATTTTTTCCAATTTGACGCTTCTTTGCAGCAACATCCATATTTGAAGCATCGTTCTGCTGTAGCTGTCTGTGTTTAATCAGAATTAGCTTTATTGGTCATGCATATGAACACATACAAGGACTTTGACTCTGTTTTTTGTTTCTCTCAATGAACTTAATAGACATACAGCAGTAGTCCACCACAAGCTCATTGGTTTTGCTTAGTATTTTATAGAGTAGAAGGAGAAGTGAAATATGCACATCCTTGAAGTGACCAGACACACTTTTAGACCCAGTAGGTCCCTATTCAGTCCAGTTCAATTCAGTTAAATTTGTACACCGTCAAATGACAACAAAAGTTGTCTGGGGACACTTCTCATGTAGAGCAGGTCTGGACCACACTCTTTAATAGACCGTTAACAAACAATTTCCTCATGAGCAAGCACTTGGCGATGGCGGCAAGGAAAAACCTTAAAAAGTCAGAAACCTCGAGCAGAACCAGGCTCTGGGCGAGCGGCCATCTGTCTCGACCTTTTTCTAAACCCTAATAATCTGGTCTTTACATGATGAAAGTAATACCATAACCTTAGCAGGAATGATGGGAATCACATAATCCAGTTTTCCTTGTTGGACTCTTGATGAGCATAATATCATATTGACGTAGCCAAGTTTGAGGTTAACCTTTCCCTTGTCTCCTCCTCCTTTTTTTTGTCTTTTGTTTTTCGCTTGTGTTGCAAAGGTCATTGCACACACGAACAAATTCTCAAGTAAACTAACAATTTCAGCAGATTAATCTACAGAACTGGAGTGACTGAAAAGCACAGTGTAAAAGCTCTGACTGTAAGATTGACTATAAATCACACGGATGTCATTCAGACAGGGACTTTATGAAAGAGTGAAGAAGGTCGATTGTGTACCATAAGCAAGGTAGACTGTGTGCAAGATGAATCTATCCATGTCCTCTTGGAGGTGGGATTGGTTTGAAATAGCTTGTCCAGTCACTGTGTCCCTTTGTACTGGACATTATGTAGCCGCATCTCTGCTTACACACAGTTATGTGAAGGCAGTAAAAGCAAAATCGTGACCCTATTTAATTCACTTGTGACAGGACCAGAGTGAAGGCTTACCTTGACCTCTCACTGGTGGCTAAAATGACAGTACTCAGAGGGGTCAGCCGGGGACAAGCATCCAAATTAAATGGTTAATGATTAGCTGCTTGACTTGAGAGAGACTCTGGGTGCTAAAATGATGTGAGGGGCCAAGGCCAACCTATTTTCTGTTTGTGTATCCACTGGAGGGACGACATGTTGATCGTCCTCTGTCACTCGTATTTATTGCTCTAATGCAAAGGGAAAATGTGGTGTAAAATTGAATGGGGTATTAGCTGTCAGCATGTTTTCATTAGAGCCGTAGAGAATCAAAGCAGACGGTGAGAGACAGCCAGGGAGCAGCAACAGGCAGCTATGCAGGATAAACCCCGTAGCCTTTTAATGTGCTGTGCTGATGAGTCATCATCATTCTTCTCACCTCCCTTTTAGAAAAGTATGTGTTAGTGTTAGCTTGTAATGTTAATTAACAATGTACCTAGTGATGCAGGATTATTTTCCTCTCTAATGAAGTTGACCAAAACTTAAAGTGAGCGGTTGGTAGAAATGTGAAAGATGAAACAGAGGGGCCATGTTTTAATTAAGTTGGATCTAAACATGTGATAGCAAGCAGCAGTCTGCTTAACACTGACTTCAGTATATTCCATTTTCAAAATAAACTGAGGCAGTTCGTTCAGGAGTAAAGTGTCGTCTCTGCGATTTAATTATGAGCCTGTGTAATGTTCATTACAGTGTGAATCAGCAAGGACAAAGCAGCTTGGATTGGCTGGAAATGCAATTTTCATTTTATTTATTTGAAGTGTTTGAAATCATTTCGAGCTTGAATGATTAATTCGTTTTCTGGTTGGCAAAAAAGCATCTTTGAGTATTGTTTAAGGTGTAGATCGGACAAAACAAGCATTTACTGTGAACATTTTACATGCTGACTAATTAACATAAAAATATTCAGAAGGTCCAGTGTTTAAGGTTTAGGTGGATCTATTGTGCAGTTAATGACAGAAATGGGATATAATGTGTGGAATGTTTTCATTAGTGTATGATTGTGAAAATAAGAATTGTGTTTTCATTACCTGAGAATGAGATCTTACATCTACAAAGAGCGCCGAGCCACTTTCACAGAGACTGCCACAAATACCAAGAGGTAATTGCAGGGCAGCAACTAGCTGGTATTTTCATTATAGATGAATTGTTTTGTCTGTAACACACCAGAAAATACCTGTCAGTGTATTCATATTTCCAGTTCTATCAGACCAACAGTCAAAAACTCTCATATATATGGCAAACAAAAGCAGCCAGTTATCACATATGAGAAGCTGGAACCTGGGAGTGTTTGGTGTTTTTGCTTGAAAAATGACTAAAACGATGAATCTATTATCAAAATTGTTGCTTTATTGACTGATTGTTGTAGCTCTTCAACCATTGGTGGTCACTTTCGGCAGCATTTCTTTGCGTATGGGAAGGTAAACTGTGCCATTCTCAAATGAACGTTGTATATTACTCCCTATGCTGCTGTCACTGCACAGATGATCGAAATGCGGTGTCATGATTTGCATTGTTCCTCTAGTTTGTGTGTATGTGTGATGTCTGTCTGTCCTCTCTGTCTGTCCATACCTTCACCCTACTGATCCTTTTCCCTATTAAGATGCTGCGATTCCAAGCGCAGCTTCCCTCCAGCCGTCAGCAGCTCCACTCTTTATTAGTCTCAGTCCCTTGCACCCTCACCCCCACCCACCCCCATTTGCCTGTCAGTAGCAGTTTCACACAGTCACTCTTCCCTGGCCCCCAATTCTGCTCCACCTCCTCTCTGCCACACGCACACACAGCTCCATCCAGCCTGCACAGCCACCCACACAGAGTCAGTCGGCATGAATAGAAGTGAAAAACTGTCATGCATCATCAAATGTGCGAAGGCCCTTTTGAATATATGACTGTGCCTTGAATGTGGAGGCATTTGAATGGGTGGCTGCAGAATGCTCTCTGTGCACATGGATGAATGGGGCTCCGGCCAACCAGACGTGCGATGTGTCAGAGAGATGACTGTATAACGCGACAGTAGGATACATAGGCACCTGTGACTCTAAAGCCGACTCAACCTCTCTGGTCAGTCGGGCATTGTATTTAAAAAGGCAGTTTATGGGATTAGATTTGACCCCTGTTCTCACATTCTCTTGCACGCCTGAAAGAGGTGAAATGGTTTGTCATGCCCACAGAATGTGTCATTGTTGTCCAGCATTGTCGCCGCCACAGTGTCCCGTCAGAAATGCTGATTCCTTTTGGACATAATGTTTTTGGAGGCCCAATGATGAGAGCACAGGCGAAGCTCTCCTCCTGTGAACAAAATGTCTACAGTAGTGTGTCCATCTGTGCTCAAATTATGTGGCACTTAATTAAGGCTTTCTTTTTGATGTGTGTATTTGCAGGCTAACATTAAATACCAAGATGGATTTAAAATGAAAATCTTATGAATAAAATATTTTTTTTGTCCTGTCCTTCCCTCCCCAGGTCTAAGTGGGCAGCCTGCAGACATCGAGAAGCGGAAAACAGCGTATGGGCAAAATTTTATACCGCCCAAAAAGCCCAAAACTTTCTTACAGTTAGTGTGGGAGGCGCTACAGGATGTCACACTGATTATCCTAGAAGTGGCAGCCATAGTTTCACTAGGCCTTTCTTTTTATAGACCTCCAGATGCCGAAAGAGAACGTAAGCAACAATCCTATTTCCTGTTGTTTTGTGTTGATACGTGTTACAGTTAATGGATATGAGCCTGTTGGGATGTCATTAGAGTAGTTTAGATCTGGATAACATTGTTAATGTTTAACAAATGTCACTTTGTAGAGTTCATTTATTTCGTGGTAGAATGTAATGAAATGCCCTCTCTCTCGCATTCCAGTCTTTGCATTTCATTGTGTCTCAGCGTTGGGATGATGTGATAAGACAGGGTGACTCTGATTCAACCTGTCGTTGAAGTTTTATGTGTTAAGATTTGCCTCTGTTCCTCTGCAGACTGTGGAAGGGCTGCTGGCGGCGTGGAGGATGAAAATGAGTCGGAGGCGGGCTGGATCGAGGGTGCTGCCATTCTTCTGTCAGTTATCTGTGTGGTGCTGGTGACAGCGTTCAACGACTGGAGTAAAGAGAAGCAGTTTAGGGGCCTCCAGAGCCGCATTGAGCAGGAACAGAAATTTACTGTCGTCCGTGGAGGACAAGTTATCCAAATTCCTGTGGCTGAGATCGTGGTTGGTGACATTGCACAAGTAAAATATGGTAAGAAGAGATTGTCAACGAAGGCATTTAATTAAATCTTTTATGGATAAAATAGAATTTGTCAATAAAGAATGCTTTGAATGAGTATCACTTCATCCAAAATTCATTCAAAATATTACACAATTCATCATTTTTGCACACTACTGCTCCTCCAAATTAAAGACGTGCTTTGTCTGCGTGTCTTTCAGGTGACCTTTTGCCTGCCGACGGAGTTCTCATCCAAGGCAACGATCTGAAGATTGACGAGAGCTCGCTCACAGGGGAGTCGGACCATGTCAAAAAAACGCAAGAAAAAGATCCAATGCTGTTATCAGGTAACACAATGCCTAAATTTTGCTTTTATGTTTCAAAAGATATTCTTCTTGCTGGTTGTTACCAGAAGAAAATGATGGCTGTGAAATTTTAAAAGAAGGTTTTGAGTGAAAACAAAACTTTGACATCTTCACACGCTGCGAAGAAACGATCTGTAATGCTTGTACGCGTCTGTGAAACTGACTGAGCTGAGTAAATGTAAATAATACAATACATGCCATCTTCAAAGTCTGGCTTTATGTGAGTTCAGTCCTTGTTAAAATTAAATGACAGATAACTTGTGTGCAGTTTCATCATATTAAAAAGCAGTTCATTTTTTAAAGACTTGTAAATGTGGAGAGCTCAATACAGAAACTGACCCTAATTTGACTTTAAAAAATTAAATCTGCTAATTAAAATGCCATTGTTCATAAATTGGCTCAATTCTTAAACTGATATTTAATCTGCCGTCTTCAGCTTCTCAGACATCTGAGACTAAAACCACCCAGAGCAGACCTGTGATAGACTGAAGCGTGCTGTCATCAGCGAGGCTTGTTGCTTGACACAAGGTTGTTTTATTGTGGCCAGAAGGTCGCTGGCTCGATGCTTCATCTGTTATGCAGGGACTCTCCCAGGTTAGTGACAAGCTAACCGACTGCTCCGCATTTAATTTTTCAAAAAGTGTACTGAAATCAGGTAAAAACCGGTGAAACCTGTAATTGAATTTTTAGTTCAGTTTTGATTATTCACAGATGAGCCGTCACAGCTGCAGTCTGAAAATGAAAGAGCCCGTAGAGTTCATCAGTATTCAGCGTAGTACTCACGGATGATAATTTGCTTATGCTTTTAAAGATAAGTCTCTGTGTATTCAGCGTTGTGGTGTTAATTTGCATGGCTTTAGTGACAAACTGGATTAGGAATTGAAAGTGAATTGGTGTCCCTAGCCCGCTGCTCAGTCTAATCAATTATCAGCCATCCAACACTCCACAGATGTGAAGCTGGAATAGTTTCACTTCTTGCTGTGTTGAGAGTCCACTCCATGTCCACAAAGCCCCTTCAGTGGCGTGTTTGTGCTGTCACATAGCTTTGTCTTCACTGCTCCGCACAGAGTGTGGGGCTTCTGGAGAAACGCTTCTTGTTTAGTTCATCTGGCTCTCTGCTGGCGCGCCTCCAAGAGAGAGGAGTTTACTCGGCATGTGTGTGTGTTTACACATTGCTCCACCACTGCTTTTTGATTTTCCCTCAGCACAGGCTGTATCCCTTCTGCCATCACTCTCACGAATGAAAGGAAAGCATCCTCTAATTAACACAGGCATGAGGGAACTTTTATAAGTGTTCCACTTGTCTGTTTTTATTCTCTTCTCTCTGTTTTTCCTCCTCTGTTATTTGCTTTTTCTGTACAAATCAACAAGATTTCCCTGTGTCCAGAGAGGGACGGAGACTCACAGATATTAAACTCTGTTGTAGCCCCTCAGATTTCCTTTAATTCACCCGGTCTGACAATTGGCTTTTGATTAAAGGCTGTTGATTAAAGCTCTGGAGGGGATTTGCATCCGTGCACAGTTCCTTTTGTATTTATTGCCTCCGTTTGAAAACCTGCATTTATTTTCTCCTTCTTGTGTGTGGCTGAACATGCCACTTGAAAGCCTGGCTAAACCACCTTCTCAGTAAGCAAAGGAATCTAGCTCAGCACTTAAGGCCTTTACACACCGGGGACAAAACTATTCGTGCTGGCTGCGATGCAAATTTGCGACAGATTGCAGCACTGGTTCCACAAAAGGTTCAAATAAATTTGCGCCACCTCATTCTTCAGACAAAATGATGGCTGCAACATCATCCAGTGATTATTATCTTGTCCTCCTCTTCCTCCTCCTCACTCAACATTTTATTTCGCTTGACCTGGTTCGCTGTCTCGGCCGCGGCCTCTCTGCTATGCTCTATGTGTGGGGAGGAGCTGAGCGCTGCCCTCAGTCAAACACAGGATCAGAGAGGAGAGGAGGGAAGAGGTGACCAGCGTTGTCCTTGACTTCATTGCCTTTATAATTTGGGTGTCCTTTGTCATATAGTAAAGGGTGATGAGAGGCGCAGTCAGCAGGTCCGCCATCGTCATTAGGAGATGTGATGTGATGTGCAACGTGATTGGTTGCTGCCTTTATTTGCTGTATGAAAGCTCAGTTTTGTGTGAAATTACTAATTAAAAAAACAACAGTTTGAAAAAATACATTGATGTCTGAGTTAATCACAAAAAAAAAGCACCCCCGGTGTGTAAAGGCCGTCTGCACCAAAAAACGAAAAAGTGAAAGCAACAACTAAGTTGGGAATGTATGTTTCTTCAGGCTTAACGCTGCTGCCAAAGTATAAACAGAAACATGGTATAAGTCATCTTGGAAACATCCTGATTTAGACAGATACTGTACATGCCCTTTCCCTCCCTCCTTTATTGACTGACGTTTTATTTTCCTCCTCTGCCCAAAGGCACCCATGTAATGGAAGGCTCAGGGAAAATGGTGGTAACTGCTGTGGGTGTCAACTCTCAAACTGGAATTATCTTCACTCTACTTGGGAGTGCCGAGGATGATGACGAGGACGAAGAGGAGAAGAAAAAGGAAAAGGAGGAGAAGAAGAAGCAGAGAAAAAGTCAGTATCCTCACTGCTTCTCTCCGGTTTTTTATTTGTGTCGGTATTGATCCGTCCACACAGCGGGTGGACATGTTTGCACAGACATTTCCCTTTTCTGCCACCAGTTTTGCATCTCACACAAAGATGCCGTCATCTTCCATTCAGACTTTTTGTTATATTTTGGAAGTGGAACAGGCTCAGAAAAGTGTAGTTGACATGCTAAGAACACAGGTTTGACTGCTTATGCAAGTATCAGCCTCCTCAGGAGCTCAGGGCTGAACTGCAACTGATGATCATTATTGATTAATATTGCAGAATATTGTCTCAATTCATTCTTTAGACTATAAAATCTCAGAAAATAGTGAAAAGTGCTTTATTTTGTCCGACCGACAGCTCAGAACCCAAAGATATTCGGTTTACTCTCCCCAGCGGAAAGGAAAACCTTTAATTTGAGAAGCTAGAGCCGGCAAATGGTTGGCATTCTCACCTAACAAATAACCAAAGCAGTTGTTTGATTATCATGATTCAGTTGACTGGTGAATGAATTGACTGAGTGTTGCACTTCTGCTTCTTTAAATTTGCCCTTTTTTAACTCAGAATTGTAATAATAATACAATAGTACAGTTGCTTCATATTACCCACTACATGGAGTACTACTGACTCCATGCTGTATTTTTTCACAGACAAGAAGCAGGATGGATCTGTGGAAAATCGTAAGAAAGGTAAGTTGCTGGTCCACACGCGTGCACACACACACACACACACACACACACACACACGCACACACGCACACACGCACACACACAACCATATATAATTGCCTTGCAGCTTAGCGCCTACTTTTATGTATTAGCCTTTAGCTTTATCAGTGTCTCCCTCCCCACTCAACAACACTGGATGAAGGTTAAAGCCTCAAATTGTTAATAATTGCCTGCAGAGGTTTTAGGCAAGTAATGAGGAGTTGCATATTTTTGCATGACCCCGTGTCAGCGTATACTCAGTACTGGCTGTTCTTGCCTATCCATTGTACTGTCTGGCCCTCCCTTCTGTCTCTATCTCCTCTTTTCTCGTCCTTCCCTGGCACATTGCGCTTTGAGCAGCAGGTGCTACTGAATCCAGTTATAGCGATTAGTGGTGAGGAGATTAAAGCCATGCAACAATTCTGGGGCCAGAACATCTGCTTTCCCACCCATTTCTCTCTTCGACTCTCCCTCAGGCGCCCACAATTTGATTTCTATTGATGTCCCAATCTGAACTATTCAGAGTCAAACTGTAAGACTTGAACTGGTGCAATTTCAGACTGACAGCAATGATAATGAGGCTGTTTAGTGGTAACTCAGCCAGCTAGCCAGGCTTGTAGTCCTGCTGGGACACTATGATCAGTAGTGCTTGGGTCTGTGACCACAACCCTGGCGCTAGTCCCTGGTGCACAGATTCCCTCTGCCTGCCAGGAATCAACAGTAATCCTTTAGACTGAGATTACACAGGCCATGTAAGTGCAGAACAAGCCACAGTCCACGGCAGCTGCAGTAGCCCAGTGTTAATGCCCCTCCTCTTCCTGGTACATATATTCACAAACAATACAATGCTACAGTCCATAGCTTTTTCTTTTAGCATTGACTAACTGAGCATGGGATGCCTAATATGCTTATGAAAAGCAATGCTGCAGAGATTACACAAAACACCCAAATAGTGGCAGTAATATCAGCAAAAATGACAGTCAGTGAGAGATTGAGAAGATGTGTCAGTTGTCCTGCAGCAGCAGTCGAGTCGGTGCCCGGCAGAGCTAATGATTTTATCACGGTGAATGACACGACGGAGACCAGCACCTGCTGGCCAGCCGGCTGCTTCTCCTCCCTCCTTCACCATTAGAGGCTTTGTGTCTCCAAGGTTACCTGGTTAGATGTGGGTTTGGGATTCCCGTCAGTTCTGCACGCAAGGGAGGGTGGTCCTGAGGGATGTTGAGGGAGAGATGAAAGAGATTTATGGGAATTTAACTAGCGACAACGGCTGTAGTTGCTTGTCCTGTGATTCCTCAGACAGATCCCAGTGCTGCCAGCAGGTTAACCTGTTCTTTAAATCTCCAGGTGGGAGTGTGGTAATTATACTTCCAAATCTTTCAGCTAATTACTGTGCAGTCAGATCGCTGCAAACATAATTACAGTGACATTTCCCAGGTTCCATTTATAAAAAGGAAGCAAAAAATCATGCTAACATTTTGAGTGATGTGACATCTCTTCTCCTCTTGGAGGCCACTTTTTGTTTAATCCCTTGGTTTAATCTGCTCCATTGTCTTATACTTGAAATACAGTGTCTTGTTTTTGTCATGCTGTTCTGGAGCAACTTGAGTTGAGTTGATACCTGCTAAAAAATCAGAAAAATATAAAATACTGTCCAAGCCTGCTCTTGTTCTTCTTAACATAACAGTAACAGGACATGTAGAAGTGAAACTAGTAAAGGTGAAAGTACCAAAATACAGTTTGTTTGCTCTTTGACCACATAATGTTTGTTCATTCACTGGTGCACAGCAATGTTTTTTTTTTTTTTTTATCTCAGGTCTTGTGAAAGTAAGTAAATAGGCAAATCTGACCCGGCTTCATTTGGAGCCTGATTGAGGAAGCAGCTCTTGTGTGTTCTTTGACTTCTACTGATTTGGTTCAACTGCTGGACTGGTTTGATCCAAAATCCTCATTTCAGACACATGCGCTTTTCAGAAATCCTGGAATTTGTTGGAATATGTTGCTTTTGTATAAAAATCTAATTGTGCACATTAAATCTGTGTGCGTCACTTGACACCGCTAAAATGTAATGGTCGATACTGAAGTGCGCAATTTTTGGTTTTTATCGTTTAGCAATTTTTTCTTTTTCTTTGCTGCAGCTAAAGCACAGGATGGTGCTGCAATGGAAATGCAGCCTCTGAACAGTGACGAGGGAGCTGATGCCGAGGAGAAGAAGAAAGCCAACCTGCCAAAGAAGGAGAAGTCTGTCCTCCAGGGCAAGCTGACCAAACTAGCCGTACAGATTGGCAAAGCGGGTGAGCTGAACAAAAACACTTGAATGAATTGTAGATAGTTAAACAATTTTATATGCTTGTTGGCTCTTGTCCCTTCATTAACTTCATTTCATTGTCTCCTGTTCTCCTCAGGACTGGTCATGTCAGCCATCACTGTTATTATCCTGGTGGTGCTGTTTGTAGTAGACACCTTCTGGATCCAGAATCTGCCCTGGGTCAAGGACTGCACACCCATTTACATTCAGTTCTTTGTGAAATTCTTCATCATTGGCGTCACTGTTCTGGTGGTGGCTGTTCCTGAAGGCCTGCCGCTTGCTGTAACAATCTCCCTGGCGTACTCCGTTAAGGTAAAGTCCTCCCAGCCAAGTGACCTGAGTCCAGTGCTGACCAGCTTACACGTTAGCCTATTAAAACTAGCAGGCTAGGCTGTTAAGACAAGGAGACTTGGCTAACTGATGCACTAAAGCCAAGCTATGATCCCCTCTGCTGAAGGTGTTAGCCAACAGAGAGCTTTATCCAATCAAGAAGTTATTATTTTCAATCTTGTAGCCTTTACACACATTTATTTGGCCTAGAAGTTAAAATCAAATTTCACTCATGCTGAATTTAGGTGGAAATTATTTTATCTTCCTACAGAAAATGATGAAAGACAACAACCTGGTACGTCACTTGGATGCCTGTGAGACTATGGGCAACGCGACCGCCATCTGCTCTGACAAGACTGGTACTCTCACCATGAACCGCATGACTGTGGTGCAGGCCTTCGTCGCTGAAAAACACTACAGGAAGGTCCCCGAACCCGAGAACATCCCCTCCTCCATTTTAGACATCCTGATTCTGGGCATCGCAGTTAATTGCGCCTACACTACTAAGATCATGGTAGGCCAGAGAAAAGCATCGTGGCTCTAAAATACCCTCTATATTACCATGAATACTGCCTTACATACTCATTTCCCATCTTTTCCTGCAGCCTCCAGAGAAAGAAGGGGGCCTGCCGCGACAGGTGGGCAACAAGACCGAATGTGCCTTGCTTGGCTTTTCTAATGACCTGAAGCGCGACTACCAGGCCATTCGCACCGAGATCCCCGAAGAGAAACTCTACAAAGTCTACACCTTCAACTCAGTCCGCAAGTCCATGAGCACTGTGTTGAAGATGGCTGATGGCAGCTACCGTATGTTCAGCAAAGGGGCCTCGGAAATTCTCCTAAAAAAGTAAGAAAACGCTTCGATTGATCTTCTCATCTGCGCTCCTCTTGGAATGTTATACTGATGTCTGATCAGTTCTACTCAATAAAAGGTCGTGTTCCAACTGGGCAGACGTTGCAGTAAATGATATGTGTAATGGCTTAAGCAGCTAAGAAGTTCAAGTGCATCCCACCCAAGCCCCTTACTTTGCGACTTAAAAACAGGCGCTGAGAAAATGAGCCGGTAACAACTCTGTAAGCCTCTTAACCAAGCAGGCTTCTTTTTAACCCACAGAGGGCTTAGTGTGACTTCTTACTACTGCAGCTCACCATTCAGATGCTTTGTCTTCTCCTCAGCACTATCTCATCGAAATTATTTTCTCCATTCGTGACTCCTTACCTGTATTATCTCCGTCTTCATCTACATTGCTCAGCTACATCTCTCTTAATGCCTTTCTTCCTTTTTCTTTCAGTCCTCCTCTCTACAATTCAATATTAATATATTTTCACCTCCCAGGTGCTATAAAATCCTGACGGCAAACGGTGAGTCCAAAGTGTTTCGCCCACGGGACAGAGATGACATGGTGAAGAGGGTGATCGAGCCCATGGCCTCAGAGGGCCTGAGGACCATCTGCCTCGCTTACAGAGATTTCGCTGCCTCTGAGGGTGAGCCTGACTGGGACAATGAAAATGATATCCTCAGCGGACTGACCTGCATCTGCGTGGTGGGCATTGAAGACCCTGTGAGACCCGAGGTTAGTGGCGGGGTTACATCAAAGTTGTTTTAATTGAAACAGGAAGAGAGAACTTAATTTCATAGACAGAATTGCTTGCGTGTTCACTGAAAGTGCGTCAATACCCATGCAGCACTTAAGATAAACTGCTTAGACATGGAGGAAGATTTGCAAAGTCAAGCAGCTCTGTGCTACTGGATTTTGGGCCTGTGCTGTTGTCTTTATTGGCTCTGTGTGTTGTGCTGGCGTTCGGTGTCCAAGGGTCAGGTGATGCTCAAAGAGTAATAGTTTGTACAACCTGTTGTCCAAAAAAAAAAAAAGAAAAAAAAAAAAGTGTTTTTACGCCTGATCCGAAGAGCCACACTTGAAAAGCCAGATTTTCAGCCCGTGTCTCCTGGAAGACATTCATACTCTTGTACTTGACAGAAATAGTTCTGTCAGGAATGAAAAAAGAGAGCTAGAGAGAGAAGTTCAAACCTTGGCTCCTTTCTGACCTCCGCACAGATGATCAGTCACATGTGAAATGAGTGTGAATGTCAGGATTTGGGTTTCAGAAAGTTCCAGTTCAGAAGCAGTCCCAAGACGCATACTGGCAAACTTAATGGTTTAGCTCACTCCACTGGACTGTTCGGCACCAAGGCTTTCTGAGTGAAGCAAGAAAATCGAATGTCAGGACATGCTGCATCAACCATTTTTAAACAGGAGAAGTGGCTCCACTTTGGCATCAGCATCAAATACTGAACCAGTGCAGGAGTTACGACTTTGAGGCTTTTGAGGGAGTGGTTCCACAGTGAGGCATCTAAATGAATGTTTGAAATAGAACTGGTTCATTAGCTTGCTAGATGGTCAACTTTCCTCTTCAGTTTACTTTGGCTCTTTGTCATTTTTTGCTGGGCGGGTAGCACACACTCCGCTTGTTTGCTGGCAACAACTGGTTTGGAAGCAGCTTGAGGGGAGCAGTGAGACACCACCATGCAGTCTCTATGTGCATTTAAACCCATACAAATTCTAAAGCACATAAATGCTGCATAGAGCTGAAGAGTTTGTCCTTATTAATGACTACTACACAAAACGGGGAAGGATTTGATTCAGTGTTGAAATACAAAACCATAGCTTCACTAGAATTAGAATTTTAATATTCCCTGTGATATGCAAAAATAACATGCATTTCCATTGCGTTTCCGCTTTCCTTCAGGTCCCAGACGCCATCAGGAAATGCCAGCGTGCCGGCATCACGGTGCGGATGGTGACTGGGGACAACATCAACACGGCTCGAGCCATTGCCACGAAGTGCGGCATCCTACAGCCTGGAGACGACTTCATCTGCCTGGAGGGCAAAGAGTTCAACCGAAGGATACGCAATGAAAAAGGAGAGGTGGGCATCAGCAAAATACCGTACCTCAGAGACTGTTGAAAATGTGCTGTTTGGATTCTATTAGGGTTTTGTCTCATGTTTCTAGATTGAACAAGAACGCATTGACAAGATCTGGCCCAAACTACGAGTACTGGCTCGCTCTTCCCCCACAGACAAACACACCTTAGTAAAAGGTACTTTTGTTTTTTCTGGTTTGGTTTAAAAAAAATGTCTTGCTGACTCTAGTTCTGATTTTGAATACTCCTGTTTTTTTTGTTTTTTTTTAGGTATTATTGACAGCACAGTGATAGAACAGAGACAAGTAGTAGCAGTGACAGGAGATGGTACCAATGATGGTCCTGCCCTGAAGAAAGCAGATGTCGGCTTTGCTATGGTGAGTTTTCTCCAAGTTTACTGTCTTTAGTTAAAACAGACGTATAGTCAAAGAAAGATGTGTCGTGATCAGATGCAGACAGATTCTTGACCATCGTTTTCGTCTTCAGGGCATTGCCGGCACAGACGTAGCCAAGGAGGCGTCCGACATCATCTTGACCGACGACAATTTTTCCAGCATCGTCAAAGCCGTCATGTGGGGGCGCAACGTGTATGACAGCATCTCCAAGTTCCTCCAGTTTCAGCTCACTGTCAATGTGGTGGCTGTCATCGTAGCGTTCACTGGAGCCTGCATCACACAGGTTAGCACCAGCAATCTTATTAAAAAAGGCATTGGTCTCTGGTGTGAAGGTGGTTAAACTGTGAAGAGTTTCGTTCGCTAGTTCACACTTCGATTCACAGGACTGGAGTTGGTACAGCTGGCAGCAACAGACTGAAATAACTAAAGCTCAAATCTGCAAAGTCTCAGTTCTCTGGATCTTTGTAGAGCAATAAAAGGGGAGTCAAAGGGGAAACAGAGCATCTAATATGAAGAATCATGTGCTGATCACCTTCAAACTGGCTCATTTGCTATGTTCTGATTTTAAAGAGGCCCATTCATTGAATTTCCTCATGCATCAGAAATTATAAGCACCTTAATGGTTTTTTAATTTTGATCTTTTGGAGTCCACTCGAGCTGTTTTCTGCAGCCTGAGGCAGTGAATTAAGTGTCTTTTGTATCTCTGCCAAAATATCACAGATCTGTCTTAAATATTCAGTGTATTTCTCAGACCCAATTGTCTTGATCTCCATAAAAAGCCTGTCCCAGAACCACAGCTCCTCATTTTTTTGATACAAACCAAATGTAATTTTTTCCCCCACCTATCTTAGACGAAACACACTCGTACTGCCGCAGCTTATAAACATGCACTCGACGGAAAAAACTAATTTGTTTTCCATATGCAGTTTGCTTCATGTCACTTGAACCATCTCTAATAAGAATTTCCTGGATGCTTGAGACGTTACAGTGTGTGTGACAGTGATGCGAATCCTGTGGCTGGGTTAGTTTTTTCTCAGCCTAATTTGGTGCCCCTCTCTCTACCTCCAGGACTCCCCGCTGAAAGCAGTGCAGATGTTATGGGTCAACCTCATCATGGACACCTTTGCTTCACTCGCCCTGGCCACAGAGCCCCCCACAGAAGCCCTGCTGCTAAGGAAGCCATATGGCCGCAACAAGCCTCTCATCTCCCGCACCATGATGAAGAACATCCTGGGCCAGGGCGTTTATCAGCTAGTCATCATCTTTACTCTGCTCTTTGCCGGTAAGAAGCCGTTCTGGGTGTAGTTATTTACAGAGCCAGTGGATTTTTGCGTGTATCCTGGATAAAACCATAATTTATTTAAACAAATTGTCTCTGACTGTAGGAGAGAAACTGTTTGACATCGACAGCGGCAGGAATACACCCCTCCACGCCCCACCCTCTGAACACTACACCATTGTCTTCAATACTTTTGTAATGATGCAGCTTTTCAACGAGATCAATGCCCGAAAGATCCACGGTGAAAGGAATGTCTTTGAAGGCATCTTCAACAACCTTATCTTCTGTAGTATTGTCTTTGGTACCTTCATTATCCAGGTAAAGTAGACTGGAGACTTCTGTGGCTATCTTGTTGGGTTTTTGTTACTGTGCTTGGTGACTCATGCAAAAAAAAAAAAAAAAAAAAAAAAAAAGATCACTGGTCCCACAAGACCTACAAATGTTAAAAGTTTGCACTCTAATTAATTCCACCCCACTTTATGCTCCTCTAGATCATCATTGTGCAGTTCGGAGGGAAGCCGTTCAGCTGCGTTGGACTGACCATCGACCAGTGGCTATGGTGCACTTTCTTAGGCTTCGGCTCTCTACTATGGGGACAGGTATGATGTGACTATACAGCTGAGCTTCACCTTCAGTTGGCCAGACACAGAATATGGTAGAACACTGCCACCCTGTGTTGGGGTTGGCTTAGTGGATGTCAAACGGTGGCGAAGAGGTGGAACAGTACGGTATGTTCACTTGCTGTGAAGAGAAGGGTAAACTCCCACACTTAAAATTAATCTTCAGTCAGTTTTGAACCAAAATATGCATAGCACATAGCTTTAGAAGACCTTTTACGCTGATGCAATCTCTGCTTTCAAAACTAATAAACAGATTTTATTTATCAGTGTTGTTATTTTAATTTTGAACAATTTTGTGGAATCATCCAGTGTTAGAATTGACTACTGTGGAGCTTATTATTCCAGTTTGTTTGCCATATTATACTTCAAATTAATTGTCTGTTTGTGAGAGATTGAGGGTTCCACGCCACTGCTGCTGACAAAGGC
This sequence comes from Chaetodon auriga, assembly GCF_051107435.1. NCBI lineage: Eukaryota > Metazoa > Chordata > Actinopteri > Chaetodontiformes > Chaetodontidae > Chaetodon > Chaetodon auriga. The sequence continues at coordinate 12,491,328 of NC_135095.1, read as the reverse complement.
AGAGAGTCATAATGGATGTTTGATGTAGTTCCAGTTTGCTCTCACTGCCCACACTCATCCGACAGAGCAGCGCACATAATATGTCATTATCCACTCTCGTCAATTCAAAAAGAGCGACGTCGCCAACGTTTTCTGACAAGACACAAAGAAACAGGGCTGCGCTGAGTGCTTCTAAGTTCAAACAGCTGACAGTTGTAGAGCTGAGAAGGCGGCTGTGTTGTAGGAGGACCAAGATTATCGGTTCCAAACCAGAGATTGTCCAGAGAAAAGGTCTTTCCATTAACCAAGGTGCTGGCCTTAGAAGCAGAGACGGCGTCGGTGAGTGCTGAGCTGCTGCTGCCCTCTGCTTTTAAATGGATGCAGAAATGTTCCTTTCCATAGGTCCACAGTGTGCAGTGAACAAGTTCAGCACAGCCACATTTATTCGTACTTATTTTTCCTTGTTATGTACTTAAATCTACTTCTGTGCAGTTGTTCCTGTATCACGTCTGACACAAAAAAGCAGCATTTGAGAATCTTAAATCAGAGAATGCTTTGACATTTTTGCTTGAAAAATGATTGAAATCATTAGTCGATAATGTTAGAGTCGCAGATTAATCTTTGTTGATCGGCTAATTGATTCATTAAGTAATCTCTTCAGTTTTAATTTGTCCTGTTGCATTGAAGAAGAGAAAGAGGAACGCTTTGAGACACAAGAACAGGTTAAAAGCTGATGACTAATTCCCAAGAGGGCCTGACTCAGCTCTTATCATCAGATCGTCATGGAGCACTTAGGTAGAAGTTACCTTGATGAAGTACTCAGTCTGAGTGAACCAGGTGACATCGAACTGAGCGTCTCACCTTTGTCAGGGCGGCTAACGTTCAAGGTCGCTGGCTGCTTAACATCTGCGATGGACCCAGAAGTGCGGCTCGTCCTGCCATCGTGAAATGTCACTTCACCTCGCTGAGCGGTCTCATAAATCAGTGCTGCTCATGTAAATCCTTGTGTCTTCCAGGTAATCTCCTCGATACCCACCAGCCGCTTAAAATTCTTGAAAACAGCGGGCCATGGCACCCAGAAAGAGGAGATCCCAGACGAGGAGCTGGAGGAGCTGGAGGACATGGATGAGATTGACCACGCTGAACGGGAGCTCCGCCGAGGCCAGATCCTCTGGTTCCGAGGCCTCAATCGCATCCAGACTCAGGTAACGATCCACAGACCTTCCCGTGTTGCACCGTACACCGCACCGACACCAAGGGAATCAAAAGCCATAAACCCTTTAACTCTCTATTGCTCCTCCAGCTTAAAAATCTATGTTTTGTTCTGTCTCTCGGCATTCTCAAAGAATGGCTTGTGCCCTAAAAACAAAAGCCTTCCCTCTAATTTTTCTGTTCTGCTTCTGAGCTAAAGCGGGTTCCTATGCCTATTTCTGACTCGGTTCTGAACCGATCTGCTAAAACACGACCAGTTTGAAGGTACTGATGAGAAGCAAGCGAATTGGATTGGACGGAGAGCACGCTAGAACAGCTGAATGTCAAAGAAAACCGGCATGGCTATTAGCTGGAAGTATTGAAGGATTCTGCAGAGAAAAGAGTGAAAGTGAGGTCAGATTTTGGAGGCGGAGCTCCCTGCGATCAGTGCCTTTAAACCCAGCTATCCTCCTTTTCCTCTCTCTTTTTAACTATAATGCCTAAATCCAATTTCCAAGTGACATTTTTCCTATGGTTACTGGTGCCTTTTCTTTATTTTTCTCTCTTTTCTCTCTCCTCTGGCTGTGTTGTGTTTTATTTCCTCTGGGCTTTCTCCTGTCACGCTGTCTGATTCTTTGCAGATGGATGTAGTGAGTGCGTTCCAGAGTGGAACTTCCTTTCAGGGGGCTCTAAGGCGGCAGGCCTCCAACTCCAGCCAACAACAGCACGATGTAACCAATGTTTCTAGCCCTACACATGTAGCCTTTTCTACTACTACCACTACTGCCACTGCCGCCAACACCGCTTCTGCCACTGTGGGGTGTGAGTGCGTGTTCTCCTCTAGTGCATGAGACTTTTATTTCTTCTGTTCTTCTAACATCTTCCTCCTCCACTCTTCTTCTCACCTAACGTTGACACTTTTACTCTCTCATGCTTCCTCCTAATGTCCCCCCACCCGTTTTCTTCAAAAAAAAAAAAAAAAAGACACCAAAAAAACCCACATCTTCCATATTGCTTCGATAACACTGCTGTATATATATGTACCCTGTAACCAGGTCGCTTCTAGTGTCAAGGTGTTTTCTCTGTGTCATCATGTTTTCTGTTCTGCTTCTGCTTTGGTCTCACAAATGGAAAGGTTTTACTCGTATCTTCGGGGGGGGGAGGGATGATGTGTATTTACTATTTGACCAAAATTGCATTCTGGATTGACATTCACCAGGTTTGTCTGCAGCTGCCTCAGTCTGCTCTGTGCCCCTGTAGCACCCATGGGTCTGTGTCGCAGCTCTCTAGTCCCTAGACGGGTAAATGTTTTGAGTATACGCCCATGATCACGGTCTAAAACAGTAGAGACAAACCATGACGTGGACCTCCCTGTGAGGAAAAATCTATCCAGTGTCAGTGGCTGTCTTGTCAGTCGGTGGTGAACTAATGACCTTTTCTCCTCCAGCTGTGGCTGTTTTCTGAGTGTGTAAAGAGAGTGGGTGGCAAGGGAGAGGTGGATCAGCAGCTGCAGCTGATAATGACACAGGTTGTTGGTGTGTTTGGATGCGAGGCTGTGCGTTGTTTCAAAACGTCTGGCAGCCTTTCCGTCACGCCGGCGGCCCATTCGGCGGGGGGGGTCGCGACATCGAGAGCGGAGCGTTGGATGACGTTATTTCCAAAGGCCTCTCTCTTTACCGAGCCCTTACAAGACACTGGTGGTGGCTCCTGACGGCGACTCTTTTTCTCCCTCAGATCCTCCCCAGGCAAAGACCGTCTGACCAGCAGTGGATTTTAAATGTCTAACAGATGTCAAAAGAAAAGCACTTAATTGAATAAATGCTCTTGAATGTAAAAATGTGGTACTTTCCCAGACACATCAACAGCAGATGCAGAGTTTTTCCCTGGCATATTGAACACTTATGCAATGTTACAGCAGTGGTTCAGATCTCTGTCTCAGGTGGGACTCCTTTAAATCCTTTGGACGTGACGTTCAGGGGCCTGCAGGTGATTCCCTTCTAAACACTCTTTCTCCTTTCAGGTGCTCTGGAGGAGAGGCTTTTGTTTGTTTCTTTTCTATGTGATACTTGTGTGTTAGCAGAAAGTGTCCACCTGGCAAAGTGTTGCCTGAAACGAATGAATACCACTGACTCCCCACATATTCTCCTTTAGATTCTGTGAAATGTGTCATGGGCTATACTCAAAGGTTTACTACCATTGAACACAAGGTAGCGCCGCGCTCTGCATGGGTTCAAAGTCTCTGGTCTCGTTTGTGAGTTTTTCTCTTTGTGCTGTTTTTGACATGTTAAACCAGCTTGTAGACATGCTTGGCTGCCGCAGCTTTTTTGTTTTTACTTCACAAACATAATCTATAACTGACCACCCCTCTCTGTCTCTCCTCCTCTGTCTCTCTCTTTCTGTCTCTCGTCCTCTGCCTCTTTCTTCCTGTCTTGTCTTTCTCTCCTCACTCTTTCCTAAGCATGTCCAACAGTAGTAAACTCTTGTGTCCAGCCTCTGTCCTTCTTGGATGTGTTCTTGTCCAAAGAACAGCATTCCTCCTGTCTCTTGGTTTCCTTTTTGCATTTTGATTAATCAGACAAAGGCCTACCAAGTGTTATGTATAATACTACTACTGTACTCACAAAAAAAAAAACAAAAAAAAAACATACATGACATTGGGTTTGACACTGGTTTGTGCCCTTCCCGAGACATTGGCTGATTTTTTGAAGTCACCACATGAGTTTTAAGAATAGTCTTTCTGCAAGCACGGAGTCGATGGTCAGGTTTGTATCCACAGGATGCAACTCAAGTTTTCTATCTCTCAGAAACTTTATTTTAATCAACGCTGCGCTCTGAACTGGCCCTTTTTTAAAGTCGTATTTTATGCCTCAAGTCTAGCTCGTGCCTGAGAGGCGGGACAGAGGGTGACTTAGAGAAACAGGAAGTGAGACTGAAATGCTCCTGTTTACACTTTTGGGCCAGTATGAAATTTTGCTGTGGTTTTGAGGCTAACATAGTCTAGACCATGGCTGAAGACAAATTACTACTTCCACTACTACTTCAAATCACTATTCTTAGTTAACAGGTTACAAGTTGTAAATTTACAACTCACCATAACTGCTCATCTGCACGTGTCTCTGAGAGTTTCCCCCCCTCACTGATTTTTTGCCCCTAAAACTCACCTACGATTGACCCGATAAAACCCGTTTATATCTGTGGTGTTACAAAGGCGATGAGATTCAAGAGGTTCCGCGTGTCATTGCTGAATGTGACTGAATGCCTCTCCTGCTCCCTGTCCCTTCTCCCTCCCTCCAGATCCGGGTGGTGAATGCATTCCGCAGCTCCATCTCCCTCTATGAGGGGCTGGAGAAGCCCGAGTCGCGAACATCGATCCACAACTTCATGACCCACCCCGAATTTCGAATAGAGGACTCTGAGCCCCATATTCCCCTCATAGACGACACCGACGCGGAGGACGACGCTCCCACCAAGCGCAACTCCGCCAGCCCCCGCAACGCCACGCCCACGCCGCCCTCACCCACGCCCGCCACCGCAGTCCCCACCGCGCCGCTCTCTCCCTCCCCAAACCAGAACAATAACGCTGTGGAGAGCAGTAACCACCTCCTCCCAGAGGGCCCCAAATCAGGAACCCCCTCGGCCCCGGGGAGCCCCCTACACAGCCTGGAGACCTCCCTTTGATCTGACCCCCGCTCCACACGTCACCACCACTTTTCTGCCCGCCACCAAGGAGCTCAACTCAGACAAAACGAAGGAACACTTGGAGAGGAGAGACGGAGGGCGAGAAGGAGAGCGGAGTCTTGTGTGAGCTCGGCTTGGGCTGGACTGAAAGAACAGCAAACATTCAGAGGAATGTACGGCTTGGTGTGGATGCTTTGGTCTTCTTTTACTTTTGGTTCTTCTTAATCCCCCGCTGCGACACGAGGACTCTGTCTCCACCCCTCCCTCCTTGGTAACTTGTTTTTCTCGGTAAACAAGGGGTGATTATAAACTCAGATTGAAAGTGACCTGTTTTTATTATTCTATTGTTATTATTATTATTATTTTAATTGAGAAGGGGAGGTCCTCCTCCTGGCTTGAAGATCGTCTGTAAGAATTCTGAAAGAAACCTTTAGCTTCTCTTTTATCTGAATGGTGTTGTATATTTATCTCTTTGGCCCTTGCTCATTCAAAACTTATTTCTGCTCCATTGGCTGTTAATATTTTGAGTTATTTATGTTTTTGGAAAAAGCAGGTCTGTTTACAAAGTTTGTAGATACTTTTTTTCTGTTTGTAGGCAAAAGAGCTTCCTGATGTATGATGCAGAAAACTGGGACAGAATAAAAAATGAATGAGAGGATTATTTCAGATACTGCTGTATTTTCAGGAAAAAAGGGTGTTTCTATTGAAACTTAACTATTTTTGCCTGCAAGTTTTATTTGTTATATATTTGTAGATAAATGTAGAACCTTCTAGCCAAACCGATAAACACTAAGGCTTGTATAGAAAAGAGGTCCATGTGGCGAGGTGTTTTCACAGGAGACGGGACGGGAAAGACGATTAGGGCCTCTGTCCACTAACATCGCTATAAATATTTACTTCTTCCATTTCTTTGATAGTTTTCATGTGCACAAAACCTTCTGGAGTTCTGGATTCTCTTTTCATTCATTATGTTGTGTTCAAGGATTTCCACATGTTGAAAGGTTCACTCATTAAAGGGAGTTAAGTATATATCTGGGCCTGTATTTAGCAAGCATCTCAGGATGAGACCTAGAATCATGCTGAAAGTTGGACGAGGAAACAAAGTCTTACCTCAGAGTCGGACACGAGGTCCTCACCAAGCCTCCTGCAGTCACTTTCAGCGCAGAGTAGAAGTTCTCCTTTTAGATTTTTGTGGTTTGCAACCCTTTGGACCGTACCGTGACCATACAGTCTTCTTGTAGTGAACATTAGTTACGTTTAAAAGATGCTCATCCAGATTATTAAAGAACAGCTTCACTCGTGGGCGAACGACAAGATCATTTAAGCACATTCAGGCTAAAAATTCGTTTTTGCCAAAACTCATAAAAGCACTAAAATGACTGACAGCTTTTTTTTCCTATGACCACTTGAGTTCAATCTAGAGCTTTACTGCGAGCTAATCAGCCAGTGCGCCTATTTATTTTTCAAGAATTAGTTCATATAGACAAAACGTGAATGTGCCTTGGCTACGATAACAATTTAGACGATGCTTTGATCATTTTCCACCTGCAGGCAACTGTTACTCCTACAGCTAAACGTAGGACCAAATACGCCTCATTGTGATAATCCTGGGCCAGTTATGACTTGAGTTTCATGGATGCTTGATAAGTATGGACCCTGGTCATCATTTGTAACAAGAAAAAAGAAAAAACGGTGCATTTAATTTCTCTTTTTTTTTTGTTTTGTTTTGTTTTTCTCAGCAAAGCATTAGCCCCCTGCCAATGTACAATATTGACATTTGTTTACTCAGGCATAGAAAAAAGTATTTAATTTAAAAGGAATCTATAAAGAAAGAACCTTTTAACTTCAGACTTTGTGTATTTAGATAGTAAAACTTTGTCTTGGTCAAAAAGCAAGTGAATTATTTTCATATTTCATTCAGTCTTTAAGATCACGCCTTAGGGAAAACTTCATTTTACTCCTCCGATTTCTGGTTTGTTGAGATTTTAAAAATCAAAAATGGAGGAGGGGAAAAGGCTTTTTTCTTTTCTTTTTTTTTTTTTTTCTTCAACCCTGTCCATAAGACTCCTTTCACCATGAATAAATGTTGCTGCATTTGATTTGTTTGTAAAATATTTTTGACACCTGTTGTACTGGAAACGCTAAAGAATTGGACATGTGCATTTTTCAAGAATAAAGACTAGGCATACACTGGTATCTATCTGCACAGGGTACTTTATTTCATAGCGTTCCTTGGGGGAAAATAATTTTGATACAAATCACAATAAAAAAAGTGTACCTTTGTATTTTTATGACGATACCGATGATACCTTTCATCGTACAAACCAATTTTGGATGATTTGACACCGATCACATTATATGGGGGGGGGGGGGGTTTGGCCACTAAAATGGGTGTTGTTCTGGAATATTCATCTCAGGGTGCAAATGGTGTGAAAGAGAACAGGCCTCTTTTAGTTTGTATATTACCACACTCGATTCAATGTTTGGGACGGTGCTCGTCAACCACACAGGATGACTCGGGCAGCAGGCTGCAGATTCTTCCTGCAGCCTTCTGGCCGTCTTCACCTGAAGGGCCGTGGACAGGGGAAGGAGGTGGAGATGTTAAATCACAACGTTCTCTGAGGAAATGGTTTGTTTTCCTTGTTTTACAGATGACAAAATAGCAGCTAGGATTGCATAAGAAGTGAGAAATCCGAAAGACAAGCGGAATCCATACGAGGAGTTTGTTCTGTAGCTTCTTCCTGTAATGGGAATGAATGTTTTTCCATCTGTTTTATGGATTATTATTTTTTTATCTTTTAACATTTGGAAATAAGAGTACTTCATGTCTGTTTATCTTGAGCATTTTAAATGGATATCGTGATTGGATTTACATTTGAAACTTGTCGAGTAATGTGTATGGTTTTTAAAAATAAAAAATGTATTTAGCCTAACTGCAGGGCCATGTTTTTCATTCACTGCGCAGTATTTATGAAATGGAGTTATGCATTGAAACGTGGACGCAGCAGAGTGGAGACTCGTGTTTCTGCAGTCAACGCAAACAAACACTCTGCAGAACATCAGTGCGATTATTCTCACAAGAAAGCTGCTTTTCTGCAGAGCTGCACAAATATAGTGTAAACTCACATTCTCTGAATATCCTACATAAACAAATATATATAATAACTAACATTACCTTTTAATTCTTAAACATAAGAGCTTTTTTGTCAGATTAATGTCCAGACATTATTTACAAAAGCTATTTTAGGTATTCAATTGTTAAAAAACAAAAATCTTATTTGCAAATAATGCCTGATCCAAATAATTAATCAAACTGTAGTAACATCTGGTTTGATTCATGATGCCAGCACTATCAGTTAAATTTTCAATACTAATTTTAAAAACAGTTTTTCCAAACTTTAGCTTCAGTCAGTGTACTATGAATATTTAATATTTTACAGAAAAGCGATTAAAAACGATTTTTTTTACGTTTTTTCCAAATTATAATTCTATAATTCAAAAAAGTTCACAAGTTATACAATTATTGTCAAATTTCTGTTTATGTTGCTTAATGGTCTTTTCATTTCTATCTAGAGATAATATATTGAATATAATTATATGTCGTTGCACTTCCAGCCCGGCAGAGGGCAGCAGATTTCTCTCCTGGTCTTTACCTGTCACTCTCCAAACAAAGATTGTCTATTGATAAGATGACTGAGCCGCTTTCGTCTTCCTGGAGAGTAACGCCAATAACAGCCAAGTACGCTGTATATTTTCCCCAGTGTGAAAGTTTGGGAACCCGGAAGTAGGTAGCGAGCGAGACGTCCGCTCTTTTACTCTTCTCTGCAAACCGACGTTCCCTTCCGCTTCACAGGACTGTATTCTGCAGTTATGGATCCTGGGCACAGGGCGAAGGTCTGACAGTGACAGGTCGCACGATTTCTGTAAGTTCTGGAAACTGCTACCGTGTGAAACTAACGTAGTACACATAACTAGCATAGTAGTATAAGCAGCATTAGCGGAGGAGGGCCAACGGTAGAGGTGTTTGGCTCTCGTGAGTTGTTGCCTCCTCCCGTGAAATCCACCGTTTTTAGCTAACTTACAATAACGTTTTATTCCTATTAGAGTGACAGTGGTGTAAGTCGTCTGCAGCGGCTTTTCTCGGCTGTTTCCTGTCATAAACTCCCCCACAGATGTATCGTAGTTTATCATATTGTGCAGTATTGTAGTACAGTCTACAGTGGAGGTGGGCAAGTTAGCCTCTGAGCACGCCTCCATTCATGATCAATCACCTGCAGGGATGTTGTCTTTTGTTGTTGCCTTCTCCCAGAGGCAGGAATGAGACTCCCCCACCGCTGAGCTCAACATGAGAGAGTGGTGGATTCATGTGGGTTTGATCTGCATCCCGCTGGTAGCCGTCTACCTGCACATCCCGCCCCCTCAGCTGTCACCTGCCCTGCAGAAGTGGCACAATGCCGGGGAGGTCTTCCACTTCAGGGGCAGGCAGATCTTTTACAGAGGTGGGTGGGGGCTTAACTTACCTCCATAGGTGATCAGAGTGGAGTAATGTTGGACTGGGCAATCTATTTAGTAGCTTTCAGCCATGTCACATGGTCTTCATCAGCAGGTGGAGCTAACCATTTAGATTCATCAAGTAAAATGATCAACAGAATGTGAAGAAATAACAGTTCTGACGTTATGCTGAAGACGTCTCTGTGCTGTGTTGCAGAGATATGGTCTGATGTTAGCATGCTAACTGGGGGTGGGTGCTTATTAATGTCTGACCTCCCTCTGGCTCCTCTCCTGTGAACCTGTCCCGTTTTTGTTGTCCCTTGAGTCAGAGTCCCCCCCTGTTGTCCCGGGTCTGAAAAGGTCTTGATAAACTTCCCCATGTGGTCCAAAGCTCCTGTGCTAGTGGTGTAAACAACACCAGCTCTCCCTCAGTACTCAGCTAATAGGACCACAGTTAGCTGCACGGCTAGCTGAGCTAACGAGCCAACATCAGCTCCAGTTAGCAGCAGCTTGAAGTTCCTCTGGTGATATGCTGCCCTTCTTTGTTTGGAGGGCCAATTCTTCCATAGTGCACCTTTAAGGACTTCGATCATGTGATATGATAGAAAGCTCAAGAACAGCTACTAAAGGGACCCTGTGGATTCTCAGCTGCTGTTTCTGGGGTCAAGAATCAGTTTTCAATGATGTAAAACTCCTCTTTGCCTCCGTGCATATCACACATGTATTTCTCTTGTCTCCCCAAACCAGATTCCTATGGTGCTTTGGGAAGCTCCGACGTCGTCCTTCTGCTCCACGGCTTCCCCACCTCCAGCTACGACTGGAACAAGGTGCCCGCTGCATGCGCTCGGCCGCTGATCAACACACACCTGTTGTAACGTGAACCAGCCAGAGCCCAAACTTGTGTGTTTTTTTTTTTTCCACACAGATCTGGGAGCCGCTCACCCAGCGCTTCCATCGAGTCATTGCACTGGACTTCCTGGGTTTTGGCTTCAGTGACAAGCCAGTGAGTCAAATTAGTGTCAGTTCCATGAGAACTGTGTTTATCATGAAGCTCAGTTCATGATTCTCATAGTTCCTGCATGATGCTCTGTTTCTTCACTTACCCAGAAGTCATTTTCTCCCAGCGGCCCCACAGGTACTCCATCTTCGAGCAGGCCAGTGTGGTGGAGGCCCTGGTGGCTCACTTAGGTCTGAGCAACCAGCGTGTGAATCTGGTGTCCCATGACTATGGAGACACTGTGGCCTTGGAGCTGCTGTACAGGTGTGTGTGGCGGTGCATTTATCCAAACTGTCAAAAGCAGAGTAAAATGATGAATTGCTAACCACCCCTCCCTGTCTGCGTTGTTGCTTCTCTGCCCTGCCAACAAACCAGGAGTGACCAAAATCGCACAGGTCACCTGACCTTCAACAGCCTGTGTCTTTCTAATGGAGGTACAGTGCCGTTTCTGTTCTTTGCTCATGCTGTAGATAGCAGCCTTTTCTGCACCCACAGCAGGGATTTTATATCCTGTAATCAGGGAGGGAGTAAAAGGATAAACCAGCCTCTGAACTGTGAGGATTTTCTGCCTTTAACCTTATGATATCAGTGTAAATTTGTTTTTTTTTTTTTGGACTGTTGGTGGGACAAAACAAGCCATTCTAAGACGTCACCTTGTGTTCTGGGAATCATCCGTTGCAGCCCTGCACTGAAATAATTGAATTAGCGCCATAATTTCACCCAAATGCGATCGTGCTGTTGTTGAAGTCACAGTCAGTTTTTTTCCAACAGGATTATTCCCAGAAACACATTACCCACGGCTGCTGCAGACGGTAAGTCACCTTTGTTTTCCTCATCCTACGTTTCAGCTCATGTGGAGTTGTGGAAGATTTTAAGAAGCTGAACATGAATTTTGAGTTGTTTTGTCTCCAACAGCTTCTGAAGGACTCCAGTTTTCTGGCTCCAGTTCTGATGCGTCTCACCAACTATATGATCTTCCAAAAGGGGTAAGAGAGCCAGTTACTGGTCCAAACTGGGAGTCTCTGTGTTCATGCATGAATAGACTTTTCATTGGTGTTGTTTTCTGCTGACTGGCAGGATTGGAGAAGTGTTTGGTCCGTACACGCAGCCCACAGACGCTGAGTTCTGGGACATGTGGACGGGTTTACGCTACAATGATGGCAACCTAGTTTTGGACAGGTATGTGTGTATGTGTATGTGTATGTGTCTGTGTGTTTGCTTGCTTTGAGTTGAATTGTCTTTTCTGCTCTTCATCTCTGTCATTTCTCATGTTTGTCCTCTCCCTCTCACTTAGTATCCTGCAGTACATCAACCAGAGATTAAAACACAGAGAGCGATGGGTGGGCGCGCTCACTTCCACCTTCGTCCCATGTGAGTTCACAGTTGCATCAGACGTTGTGATGTGCGTGTTGATAATTCAGAGAGGAAGCTTTTCTGTGGAGGCCAAGCACTTCCTTAAGGTGTAGTGACCCAGCAGCTTGGCCAGAGGGCCACTGATGCTAAGCTGCTTAGCCTGCGAGGAGAAGCCTTGTAGTCCATCTGTGATCCTGAGCTCAGGAGAGGGAGGTGGGGGGAGGGATGTGTGCTACTGACACAGACCTCATGTCGCATGCAGAAATGGTTAAAAATGTAATGTGTCATCCTGCAAGATACCAGATTATATCTGCACCAAAAACTCTTCGGCCCAGACTGAAATATCTCCACCGTTTAATTTGTCCAATATGACCAACTACCTGAAAGCTAATGATGTTTCCAGGTTGCAGCACTTTAATGTTTATTAGCAAATGTTGCTAACTTGCTAAACTGAGATGGTCAACATTGAAAACATGATACCTGCTGAGCATGTTAGCATTGAGCTCAAAGTACAGCCTCCCAGAGCTGCTACTTTGTCTTTTTTATGCTTTTTTGCAAGAGTTCACAGGTTGAAGGAATCATTCAGGTTCTTTGAGGTGGGGTCGAATGAGGTGCTTATACACAGTCAGTGTATTATATGCAGTAGATAGTGGGAGTAGATGAGAGCTCTTTTCTTTGGCGCTACTCTCTGCTTCTCCAAACTGAGCATGCTGACTGCCATCTGCTGCAGCTAAATTATGAGGAGCCGCCCTCCTTTAACACAGTTTTGTTCCTCCATGTTTTCATCCCTCTTTGTCTTTCAGTGCACATGATCTACGGACCCCTGGACCCAGTCAACCCTCATCCCCAGTTCATCCGTCTTTACCAGTGAGTGCCCCCGCCTCTGATTCTTAAACCCACGTTCAGATTATCTGTAATACGTTCATCTCCTGCATAAAGTGCAAGAGAAAAGGATGGTTTGACAGGTGATCTGAGCGCTTTTCTTTTCTGCTGTTCTCTGTGATTTGGCTGTAAGTCAGGAAAAAGGTCTCACTTTGTAAATGCGTTTGTCTTTTGATTTGCATTTACAAAGTATTGTATTAAGAAAATTGCATTTGGCCTTAGAGGAGTTTCTGTAGGTATGTTTTTTTTTTTTTCTTTTGGTCACCTGTTATACCTCTTCTCTGTCAAATAGATCCGACACTATTACTTCAGTGTGAAGGAGGTGGTGTAGAGGTAAAGTAAGGGGTTAGAGACCTGAAGACTGTGGGTTCAAATCCTGCTCAAGGCAAAGACAATATTAGGCTTTAAAAATGGTGTTTTTTCAAAAAAAAAAAGGAAAAATTTGTCAGTTTTTCTATAATTCTTCCTTTGTCACCTCCTCCAGTCTTCACTTCCACCATCACTGTCTGTTTCATTCTCTCTGTTCACAGTCATCTTCTGGGCACTTTGGAATCTCATTCACTTAGTGTATTCACCGCGTCCACTTACACCACCATGTTTCTGTACGTTCACATACAGTTTGGAATCTCGTTCGTTTCTTCCTGAGTCTTCGCCCAGTCTGTCCACCATCTTTCATTAGTTTCACACCTCTTTTGGTGTGAAACTGTTCCTGAGTCTCTCCGCAGAGACTCAGCCCACCATCTTTCGTCAGTTTCGCACACAGTTGGGAATCTCATTTGTTCCTGAGTCTCTCCTCAGACTCTCAGCCCAGCCTCGAACCGTCAACGTCACACCTGAGGGGCGCACACTTATCCGCTCCACCACCACAGTCCTTTGCACTTGGCTTACTTCGTTTTCGCTATCTGTCCTCATTAATGCAGCAGTGAGTGTTTGAGAAGTCAAACTCATGGAGAAAAAAATTCCTCAGGTGGGATTTGAACCTGCAACCTTCAAACAATGAGACCTCACACATGTCCACTAGACTACAGGTGAACCACAAAGGTATCATTGGTTTGTCGTCTCTCATAGTGTGGAGAAAGAAACATGGGTTCACTCTTGTGATTGTCAGAATGAAAATAATACAGAAGTTTGTGCTTCAGTGCCTTTTCATCTTCACTCAAACTTTTTTTTATCCATCAGAAAAAAACGATGGGATCAACATTGTGTTGAAAACAGTACTCCTGCAATATACGTCCATGGCAGGATTTGAACCCAAAAAATAATGATTCACAGTCAGCAGCATAAACCACTAACCCACCAGAGGAATCAGCTGCTGAGATATCAGTCCTCACTTTTAGTACTGATGTCATCTGTTTGTGATGATGTCATGCGTCTTAAATATGCATCTTGCTCCTGCAGGCAGCTGGTCCAGAGGTCAACAATCACCATTTTGGACGAACACATCAGTCACTACCCTCAGCTGGAGGATCCCACTGGCTTCCTCAATGCTTATTTCAACTTTATTCACTCTTTCTGAAGAGGAACCAAATGCAGCGCCTGTGTTCAAGAACCTGAACGAGCTGTTTGGCACTGCTGCAACACTTCAAAGTGATAAATGACCTTTCCTGATGATTCTCAGGAGGATAAATGCTGCATGTGAGTGATTTAATCATAAATGCTGGGCCAGTTTACCAGCATCAAACCCTAAAATGTCAATTACTGGCATTGGAAAACATCAAATGTGAGCTAGACATAATTAATTGTACTTAATGGAACTAACTGACTAAGCTAATGGTGACAGTGTTCATTCATGAGCCCTCAGAGGAAGCATGACAGCTTGTTTTTTGGTTGTGTGATCACTTTGGGGCACTGTTTTCATTCCCTCCATCTTCTGTTGGTTGTTCTTCAGTCAGCTGCACTCTGAGGAAATTTTGATATGATTTTCTACAGTTCTCTCGATGTCAATGAACAAATTAAACGTTAGCTTTTCTTCAAATAAAACTAGTTTTGTAAGAAAAAAGAAAGTGTCTTCAAAAACTGAATGAATGAAACTTGATGTACTTTGACAGAATTTATTGAAGATTTGACAGAAGATATTCTTACTGCAAAGAAAACAGCAGACAGTATAAAGAAACACTTTAGTTCAGACACTGGAGTAATAAAACATTTAAGTTGGTTGTCAGGTTGGCTGATGTCAGCAGCATAATCACAACATCAGTATACATTAAATTTTAGAGCTCTGAAGAAGAACTATGTGACGTCTCAGACAGATGAAGGGTCTTGTGGTTGCGTTGGCACGAAGCTGCCCCGTGAGCGCTCTAGCCCACGGACGCCAGGATGACGTCCACGACCGTCTCTTCGCTGCTGCGAACCGTCACCTGCATGGTGACGCCGTCAGCCAGCGCCAGGCGAGCGCGAACCAGCACGTCATGACCTCCCCGAAACACACCTGGGAGGAGAGGGAGGGAGAGCCAATCAAATTTGGAATCCACTGAAATCTAAATTCAACCTGCTATTCATATTTGTGGCATTTGGTGTCCAAAAACATCAGGAAAAGTTTTAATGATTTATTCGTGTAAAACAACGTTGGTAAAGAGCAAACAGCGACCGCCGCCGTCCTGACATCCAACACCCACCAGCGAGGAAGAGGACGTGCGAGTTCTTGTTTTCGGGAACTTTGTCGGAGCGCTCACATGGCTGCATTCCCAGGAAGCTGATGATGTTACCCACCGCCTCTGTGAATGAAGAGCACAGATTACGCTGGGTGTCGCTTATTGTACAAACCAAACACTTTTTAACATAGAGTGTAAATGCAACCTCTGTCTTTTAGCCTTCTGAATAAGTGCATTCACTATTTCAGCCTAAATTTCTGGCCTCTGCGTACCGTCTAGAGTCCGTACAGACGCCAGGGCAAACGTCTCCTCCTTCTCAAACTCATCTCCCACTTCCTCCCACGCTGCTCCAAAGTTTGGTTTCAACACCTTCTGGATGTGGTCGGCAACCGTCACCTCCAGATCCTCCAGCTACAGGAGAGCAGACGAGAAATGCAAGAAAGCTCACGCACATTGCTGAAAATACACACGACTCGTTCTTGTTTGATAGCTTGTGAATGTGCTGCAGTCACGTACCACGTATTCATCATCGTAACCGTCATCGTCAGGCTCTCCTGTGTTGGGGTCGCAGTCTCTGACCAGGTACTTCATAGTACAACTGAATGTACAGGACACTGTGGACAGACGGAGGACATGGAAACACACTCCTCTTATATACAGACATTGACTCTTTCTCACAACTGGCTGATTAAACGTGATTATTTTGGACTGTGTTCATGCACAAGGTGCTCCTTTCAATGTTTGCATGTTTGGGCAGCTGAGTGATTTTGAGTAACCTGTTTGTGATCTTACCAGCTGTGGGGTCGTCGTCAGGCAGGCGGACCAGAGTGTAGCAGGAACCAGGCTGACTGTAGGGGAGGCTGGGGGCCGGGATGTAGTGTACCACCTCATAGGCCTCCGATGGCTCCATCTGCACTACGACCTGAAGAGTGACACGATGCATTCATATCAAATTTGTTCCTGTGTTTTAGTTCCACTTCTGCTGCATCTAAAATCCTGGAATAAATTCTGAATGCTCATGGTCGAAGCTGATGAATAGTCCAAATGAAGATTTGCAGAGATCTCCAGAAAAATCAAATAACATAAAAAGAATCGATCTCCTCTCAGCAGGTACCTTCTGCAGGAGCTGGTCGTTCAGAGTGTTTGTGCAGTCGAACTGGAACACCATGTGCTGGGCGAAGGC
Organism: Chaetodon auriga; assembly: GCF_051107435.1. Classification (NCBI taxonomy): domain Eukaryota; kingdom Metazoa; phylum Chordata; class Actinopteri; order Chaetodontiformes; family Chaetodontidae; genus Chaetodon; species Chaetodon auriga. The sequence continues at coordinate 12,474,983 of NC_135095.1, read as the reverse complement.
GTGCTTGACGCAGCGAACCACGTACTCTGTCTCAGCCTCCGTCAGCTGCACCGGCTCCGAAGACTTGAAGAGCGGGCCGAGACCCTGGAACTCTGGGACGGCCGCCAGTTGTTCTGTCAATGAAGACAGAGAAAAGACAAGAATGGCATTTTATTAACTGTAACAGGCAAAATATCAGTACTCATCTTGAATGGACGGACAGTGTTTCCAATCTTACCCTGATAAATGTCCTGCCGTGATGGAGCCAACTTTTCTGGCAGTTTGCTGGTGGCAATAGGGGCGATTTCTGGGAAAAAAAAAAAATACATTACCACCCCTTAACCATCTGACTCCTGACCGTGATGAAAACAAAGAGAAACTCTGTACAGATGAGTAAATATGTTATGTGGCTGTACCTGTTTTCTGTTCTGTGATCGGAGTGGTGGCCAGAGGGACAGACTTCATGTCGAAAGGCTTCTCCGAGGGCTCCAACGTGTACTGGTGCAGGGACTTCTCCAGGCCGGGGATGGACACAGACAAACCTGAACAACAGACAAAAGGGGAGACATTAAAGCTTAACCAGCAGCCACTGTGAGCCACAAACACAGTTATTCACTCATCAAAATCTCTGGCAGTGTAACCCGAGTGTGTGTGTCTTTACCGTTGAAGATGTAGGCAGCATTCAGAGCCTTCTGCTTCTGCTGCAGCACATTCATGTAGAACGTAGCTCTGTCGCGCACCTCGTCATCGCTGTCCATCATGCATCTGCGAGAAAAGCCAAATGTACAGGATATATCATACATCTACGGACTCTCACAATCATATTCATAAATAATTTAACCAGTGTTTTCTTTGCATTTAGAAAGATGAAATGAGCACCTCTGCATGAGAACCAGGACGCTCGGCAGCAGATCATCGTTCTGAGCTCCAAATTTAGCCAAAGCGCTGACCGCAGCTGAGGATGGAAGAGGCAATAAATGTTTTAACTGGTTATAAAACGCCATGAAAATAGCTGAAGTGCGAGCGGTGAGGACACAGATGCTCGGCTCGAATGTTGGATGTCAGCCTCCGGAGCCGTCAAAGGTTCGGATAAAATAAGTGAAATCATCAAAAATTCAACGCCGTGGTCCATCTCACTCTGTCTCACCTGCACGAACTGCCTCGCTCTCCAGCACCACTCGGTTGAAGATGAAGCGGATGTACTTGGAGGGCTGGGGGGTGCGTGGGCCCTCTTTGCCCAGCAGGTGCAGGATCTTCGTGGCGAGCACTGTGTGTTCGCAGTCCTCGATGAACTCGCACAGGTGGGCCAAGCCCGTCTCTTTGCTCTCCGGGTTCTCCTCAATGATGCTGATGATGCAGTCCACGATGGCCCGCTTGTACTCAAAACCACCCTAAACCAGATATAAGTAATCTGAATACTGCATGCAAGCTACAACATTTATCTTTCCAGCATGTTTTCTGTACAGGTTAGGATATCACTGATAAGGCTGCTCCCCCATGAGGCAAAGACAAAAGTGAGAGGGACAACGAGTCAATGGTCCACTTACATCATCTCTGAGCATGTTGGACAAGAAGTTCATCATGACGCTGTGCTTCCTGGGATACTTCTGGCACAGAGCGCTGATGGCCTGCACCACCACCACCTGGAGTGAAACAAGGGTAATGTAAGACCTGAGCGGGTTGTGTATGTGCATGAATTAAACAAAACTAAATGAAAACTAAAGTGCCTGACCTTGAACTCGTCCGAGATCTCAGAGACAAACGAGGAGATCTGTTTCATGAGCCGGTCCACGCTGCTCTCACTGCCGGTCTTGAGCAGAGTGGTGATGGCCAGCGTGGCGATGCTGCGGTTGGAGTCGGTGATCAGGTTCTCCAGGTCCAAGTTGCACGCGGTCACGGCCGACGGATGCTTCATGGCCACCTGGTGGACACAAAGGAAACATCAGTGTTGATCATTACTATTACAATCTGTTTTTATCGTTCAAGTATGTACCCAGCTGAGAAATCAAGCCCTTAATACATGTGTAATTTCCCAATAGCTCAGCAATAAGACCATCTTTTGACTCATTAAAGTGATCTGTGATTGCATAGAGTAAAACAAGCCATGTGAAGGAGGGTGAAGCTGTACCTTGTTGAGGGTCCTGACTGCAGCGTACCTCAAGGCTGCTTTGGGAGAGCTGCAGAAGAGCTGCAGCACTGCAGGAAGAAAAATACATTCACAATGAGACTCACAAGTTTGTTATCTGGGTATGAAATGACCTCTATCAGGACATGAGATTTCAGTCATATTTCACAGCCATGTCAGTAACACAGACAGAAATGTGAAATTAATGAGGTGAGAGTAAATTACTGACCAGACACAGCAGGGGCCAGCTCCCTGGCAGTGCAGTTGGGCATATGGACAATGGCCGAGGCTGCCTCATACACCACCATCTCATTCTTGTTCCTCAGGCAGCTCTCAATGAAGTCGAACAAGGGGCTGTCGTGACTGAGAACAGAAAGGCAAAATAAAAATGTTGTAAAAGGCAACACATCGACCCTACACTTGGAACCATGTCTTTAGTCCCACTCGGAGACACTACAGATGAAAACAGATCATTTTTCTGTGTGTTTCCACTCGAGCATCAGATCAGTGCAGGTCTACTCACCCGCCCTCTGTCTCATCCAGCAGTTTGCTGGCGATCCTGATGAGCATGCAGTAAGCAAAGGGGGACTTGAGGCCAGACTTGGTGAACTTGTTGAGCATCTTGGTGACGGCAAGACGGTCGTTCTTCCTGAGGTGATACAACAGGCCCAGGGCATGGTACTGGAGGATGGGACACACACAAACAACTTTAAAGATATGGTTCAAAACAGCATGAACCCTGAAGTCTTTATGCATGTCTGTATTACCCACCTGGACCATGATGTTGTCACTAGAAGCAGCCTCCTGGGCTTCATTCACCCAACGCTTCACCACATCATAGCTCATCTTCACCATGTGCTGAACACACACAAACAGGAAAAATTTCAATACCCACCTGCAGTGGTGCAATGTGCAATTACACAACTTTGTCTAAACTACACAGAAGCACAAAATACCAGAAAAATAAACTGAAATCCAGACCCAACTGACAAAAAATGTTTCTGGATTTTTAAGTAAAATATGAAACTGTGCCATTTATTTACCAGAGAGGAGACCAGGGCTGAACTGGACACACTGGGCACCTTGTCAACAATAGCCTGCTTCATGTATCTCTCAATGGCCTGCAGCATGGTGGTCTGTGAAAGAGACAGAAAGTTCCACAAACTACGCTTCAGTTTCTTAATTGTAAGAACACAATAATACATACAGGCAGGATGTTTGTTTCTTGCATGAGGGGAGAAGGTCAAGGAAGAAATGGGGAGGCAGGACAAGGAAGGGAAGGAAATGAAGCAGCACTTACATCTGTGATCCTGCAGAGGGCTCTGATAGCAGGTCCTCGGTACACGTCTTCCTTCCCTGTCATGTCTTTGGTCAGGCTGTAAAATACCACACAAGGAATAACTCTCGACACTGCAACCTCGAAAGCAATTTAATTCTCGTATGCTATAATTTAACTAGTCGAACAATCATAACAACATAAGTACATCCAGATCTGTCACTATGTATCCTGATGGTACTGGATGATGAACAGTTGCAGTAACACAACAAATGCAAACAAACTCTTTCATAGGTACTTCCAATCAGCCAAGGAACAACACCTGTTTGGGGAGGTACCAGTATTTGGATACAGGTGACACTTTAACATCATGGTACAAACCTGCTTGTGACAATGATGACATCCTCGGAGATGTTGGCCATCTCTTTGATGGTCAGGTAGCACATCCTCCTCAGGGTTTGCTGGGAGGGAAAGAAAGAATATAAGCTCACAGAATATATATTTGGACTCAACAAACATACACTAGAAATGCCTATAACTAATAAATGATTGGATAAATGGACAATATCTTACATCATTGGACTGAAAGAGCCTGGTCATTGCAAAGAAGGCCTCTGTAGCCTCTGTAGTCCCAAAATGCTCTCCCTAAATGAGCAAAAACGTGGAGTGAGACAGAGTTCACACCAATGAAGAGCTGTTTTACGTTTAAGTCAAACAACGTTTTACCTGGTTGAGGAGGTAGATGATCTTGGTGAGGATGTGGAGGCATCTTCTTGGGTTGATCGGGGTCTCATTGAAGATACGCGCCTGTGAAGGAGAAGTTAAACCTCCTTTCATTTCAGGTTTTAAGATATTGTTTCTAAGGCTCATACGTTTTGACTCAAATAAGTGCATTGCATGTATTAAATAATATAAAATGCAGACTTTACCTCCTGCAACACGGCACTTTTCTCCAGATGCTGGAAAGGGTTCGACCCACTTCCTAAATGTCAAAACAGTGGAGTCAGATGTCTGTGCCGTTAAGCCATGTCTTCTTATTTTACTGAACTTCATTTAAAGCAAACACGTAAAAAGGACGAAGAGTTGACGTAAGCTAATGCTAATATGTACTTAACACAAATGGATCTAGAGCCAAAACAGCATGCAAACTCGGAGGCAGATCTCGATTAAATTAAAGCATCACTGCAGAAAGGTTCAAGCATCTATGTTTTGAGCAAATGTTAAAACCAAATGATCATCACAACATCCAGCTGCCACTACCCTAGCTTGCAATGCTAACGCTAAACTAACCTCAGGACTGGTGTTAGTGTTGCTAATACATCAAATAAAAGCGTTTAAAATTTTAACGCGGCTGCAAAACGGGTTGTGACTGATCTTAAATGTCTGCTTTATATATAAATATTAAGTAGCCTGCAAGCCACAGTAATCGGCCGGGTTAATTTAGCCTGACAGCTATCGTTAACTTTAGCTAGTCGGCTAACTGTAACCAGCTAGCTTCGTTAGCTTCCATAGCGTCAAACACCTTGTCAGTCCGAAGGCAAATTTCCTTTTTCAAACGCTGTCACTATTCAAAGTCATGACTCTCTAAACTTACCAGACTCCTCGTCCTTCTTATCGAACTTTTTAATCATTATGTCGGAATGAAGCTTACGAGCGAGGGCAAAAGATGCTCTCTGTCTCGCTTAATAGAGGAGCTACTTCCACGTAGCCAAAATGAAAACTGTCTTCCCGTTGAAACTCCACGTCAACGGAAATTACGTAAGAATCATTCGGCGTCAATTCCGGCAGGGGGCGCTGCTGACGAGCTACATCATACAGCACAGTCTATATTACGTTTATCATGCCCAAAAAACGTGTCACACACTCCACTATTAGGACTAATGACAATTATTAAAAACACAATGTTACTCAGTTACTATATATATTATATTGTTATGTGTACAATTACTGTTACAGCTGGTAAAGATGGGGCCATTTTTTTTTACTACACATCACACTGCTGGGTGGCTTGTGAATTTTACCAAGGGTCAAATTAAGTCTTATTTCATCCATTAAACTACATCATAACTGTGATGATGTAGACGTATAAAATAGCATAAAATGAAAAGACTCAAGTGAAGTATAGGTACCTCAAATACTACAGTACTTGAGTGAATGTACTTTGCACCGCTGTTGGTTGGTAATTCAACCTTATGGAGGACAGTGAAAGAGCAACAGGACAAATCATCAAAATCACACAAAACAAACCAAACGAATAAAAAGGAGAACGCGCTTAGCAAACTGACCTGCAGCGATGACTCATAACCTGAGGTGTCTTTCGGTCAAATGGCCGCTAGATGTCGACATTGCTCTGTGTCTTGAGTCTCGTCTCAGGTGGGTGAACGGCATGACCCCAGAGAGAAAACCCAGTAGCTGCGGAAGTGTTAAGTTTGGTGGAAAAACATAAACTCCTCATCCACTGACAAAATTAAATAGCATTTGACTGGTGACATTTCCACCGCCTACATTATACTAACTGAAGTCAAACTGATGGACTGCATGTTAATGACAGTCTCAATGCCTTTTAATATGTTTTCTGGTATTTGCTGAGATCTTAATGGACACACAGAGGAGCCTGACTGATGCTGATACTGGTATTTCGTATACTTTTTATTGATTTTTTTTTTTTTTTATCTTTACTATATATTATAAATTTATTTTAAAAACATTTCTGTACTGTAATTTCTTGTCACTTGATGGTCAAGTGTACATCCATACTTATATACTGTATCTATTATCACCTTAAACTCGCCAATAAAAGAAGAGAAAGGAAAATAACTTATAGGAATATATTTTATGGATCCCATTGTTCAAAAAGCTGTGGATCTATATAAAAAAGGCAAATGTAGTTAGTTACATCTGCTTTATTTGAGGAAAAATAATCCTTTATTTTGAGTAGAAAAATAACAGACATCTGGTGAACACATACATTCCCATGCATTTGCATTTTACTGTATTTCATGATCTTGCAGTAGGTTTGTACAATATTTCAGGGTCAGTGCTGTGTTTCACTCTAGAATCTGGAATCATTATCGGCTCCCACGTGAACATCTGAACAGCAGACCTCTTAAAAGATAAATAAATGAAGCTGTGAAGGGGGGGGGGATCTCAAATAATGTTATGATTATGCAACAGGGTTACAAAATATTTCATTGGTCTTTTGCTGAGAATGAATGATGACAACTGCTTTCTTTTTCTTGTTTAGAGCGAGATTTAAAATTTGATGACGCTGAGGCGAACTAACCACATTAAACATTCATCTCACTGAAAAAGAAAAATCTGAGGGCTTGTCTGAGCTAAAGGCAGTCCTGCTTTACTGCAGCCCATGTCCATGTTGAAAGTGAAATTTTAAAAGCCTTAAAATCTTCTTTTCAGATCTGAAAGCAAAGACAATTTAATCTGTGTTCAATGCAAAATATGCCTCATGTCTTCTTGCCTGAAATGACCAATCATCTTAATAAAAGTAAAATAACCTTATCCCTTTTGCTCTGTTCTGTCTTGATTTAAGATAATGTCACTGTTGCTTCAAAGTTTCAGAAACACAGGCACGACTCTCACCACAAAGGCTGAGTTTTAACTCAAACTGTAACATAAGAGCATGAACAATCTGCTGCCTCAGATTTATCAGATTTATCCACCAAACGTGTCATGTATTTAGTTTGAAGAATCATCATCCCACTTTTAATCACAAAGTTTGATTAGTTCACATCGTTTATTGTCCCTAATGGAGTTTTTTTTCCAGCGTTTTCATTGGAGGAAAAATCATATTATCAGAGACTTTGAATCCAAGGACCTTTCACATGAGAGCGACTAAATTATATTAGAAATCTTTAATCTGTACCGTGAGTGGAAAGAAAACACGCTTCCCCTGGAGAAACAAATCACCATTACTTATAATAAGAAGAAATTCATTACATTTGAGTAACGAGGAGGCCAACACTGGTCATGGCTGTCGGTTGAATCGAACTTGTCCAACATGTTCACTTTCTCCGTCCAATCTGCGCCAGCAGCCGCGCGTTCTCCGCCGCTTTGGCTCGCAGGTTTTTGGCCTTGGCCACGTCAAATAGGACGTTCATGATGTTGGTCGGGACGTCCAGGGACAGGGTCAGCCTGCTCCTCCGGTCCCCTTTGCTGCTGTTGCGGAGCATCTGCCCTCTGAGCTTCGTCCGGCTCATGAAGCGGTAGTTTGCGGGAGTTGAAGTCCTTTTTTCCCGGCTGGACTCGGCAGAAGAGGAGGAAGAGGAAGAGAGATACTCCGCCGACTGCAGGAGGGACCCCCAGCCGTCCAGGGGGGAGTAACCCGGCTCGTCCTCGTCGCTCCGGACCCCGACAGCCATCTGGTCGTCGCACAGGAGATCGGAGCGGGACTGGTAAAGGCGGAGGCACAGGCTGGAGGTCGGCGTGCACAGGACCGAGAGCAGCAGCAGGGTCTTCAGGGACGACAGCATGCTGTGTCCTCTGGAACCGACACAGGTGAAGAGGGAGACGGAAGAAAAAAAGTTTGCGCCATTTAGTCTTTAACATCTTAACAACATCCCACCCTCCATCCGAACAAGATATTTGATTTTGAACAGCATTTAAGTGCATTAATCTTAAAGAAAGTGAGAAAAAAAACGGACTGACAGCGAAGTGGATCTTAAAATAAAGTGCATTTAGTTTTAATACTGCTTTCACAAGCGCTGTCTTTCCAGTGGAGTCACCTAAACATGATGATTTACACTGAGACCGAACGAACTGGTCTTTCATTTCTCCCTTCTCTTATTAGAAATGTGGTTTAAGGACTCTGAGATTGTGTCTTAAGATAAATAGTTCAGAACAACTTCTGCTTGCGTCTCAAAAAAAAAAAAAAAAAAAAAGGCTTCAAGCTTTTGCACAAGAGCATTTCTTATGTATTTTGGACCACGCGCAATGGTTAAATGGCATTTGGGGCGCAAATATGAAAGCAATACATTTCGCACAACTTACCACTCGTGTCCTATAATAAAGAATACAGTCAGGCAGGTCAACCAACACGTATCTCTGCAAAGAAAAACACCAAACAGGCTGAAATCCTCGCAGGTCAAAATCTGATGAGAAATCCTGAGAAACTGCAAACGTGTGCGGAGGTCAGCAGTGCGCACTGTCTGACCAGCAGTGTGTCTTGCTCGTCCATTCCCACAGCATTCATTTAGTAGGAGCCATCAAACTGCAGCCCTACGCCAGCAACAACGTCATCCCGTTGACATTTCGGTTCGCTGTGAGGGACCCCATTGGTTGTGATGCGGTGATGTAGTGGTACATTTAAAAAAAAAAAAAAGTTGGTAAATGTGACCTCCTGTCGGTGAACATGAGACATCACGACCACAGATACGAAGAGGAAGGACTTCTATGTGTCTTCTACATGCAGCTGAAGTGTTTTTACCATTAACACGTTGGTTTTTATTGTAGTCCGCCTTAAATTAAATAGTTTTAAAGACATGTTAGAACGCTGCAGGGACAGTTCCAGTTCAGGACCAGGGACAGTTCTCATCTTTCAATTCAAAGCACTGAAATATAAAACGGAAGAAGTCTTTATGTTCAGCAGGTGTCACCATGAAGTCACTGACTGCTTGTTTCTCTATGAGAAGACACATTGTTAGACGATATATTGTGACATACAGATTGTATATCTTCAAACATAAAATGAATCAATTAATCAATTTGATTAGTTAGCAACTATTGATAACCAATACGCTGTTTTCAATGGCAAAGATGTCAAATAATTGCTGTTTCCAGCTTCTCAAATATGAAGATCTGATGCTTTGCTTTGTATATGAGAGTAAACTGAATATATTTGTGTTTTGGGATCTTAACATGTGGGAAATTACAATGTACTTTTTACATACTTTTACAACCCAAAAGTGGCTCGACTGATGAATGATAGAAAGTCTGCATAAATGCTGTAATCATTAATAAAGTAATTATTTACGGCTTATAAGCCCATTACAAGGGGCATCTTATTGGAAAGTGGTACCAAGTGGTAACCAATATGCTGCAAAGTAAATATAAAAAGTTTTAAAAAATGTATAAATTATTTAGGAATGTATTTTTTTTTGCAAACCATAATGCCTCTTCATGGTATAATACTCCTGATATTACTCACTCATGCATATGACATTAATAATGTACATTGTCTCCTCTTTCAGTATACGTGACAGCTTCAGGTTACGGACTCAAATGAGTGACACGATGCAAACCGTGTCTGAAATGTATCTATCACATATTGAATTTGCATGCTGCACATGTGGCTATTTAATTTCAAAAGCAGACTGATATCTGAGACGTGGAGAACATTGTGCTTTAATTAAAAACTCAACACACGCCATGGGAACCACCCGCAGAGATGAACCTTACCATGTCAAAATGAAGGGAGAGCGTGGAAGGAGTGAGAGGATCAAAGGCTGTTGGGTCAAGCTCTAATGAGTAACTTCATTGTGACATTACTTTAAGTCTTCACAGCTGGAATAATCACAGTCGGTGACACACTGCAATAAGATGTCCTCCCACTCTTACATCCACTCTGCAGTTGATCTCTGAAATGGAATTACTTGCTCCTCTTCGACTTCAATGGAAAAAACACTTTCATTACATGCTAGATTAGGCTGTTTTTAGTCACTTATATTAGGATGTAGTTCTCCGTTAAGGGCTTTTGCTGGGGAGCGTTGACCTCACCTTTTTTATTCTGGTACAGAGTGTTATTTTTAGCAAGTAAAAGAATCTCTATCTACCAGCAGGCTGAGACACTTTCATTCCTTGTTTGATGGAAGTCATCTGAACTTTTTCTTTTTCTTGAATCTTAATTGTCTTGACACAAGTGAAACCAAGTTCTCAGGGCTTTAAGAAAAATAGTTAATGTCTATTTCTAGAGGAGATAGAGAAGAAGTAGATCTATTTTAATCAAAAAAGGTCTCCACCAGTTGAGTTTGGCAGGGGGTGTGGTTCAGTGAGAACAGCCTGCGACTGCAGACTGATTGTCACATCTTGCTGATCAATAAAGCGTCTTAGCATGTGGGAATCGTGACTAATATGACGAAAGCCTTTGGAAGCTGATTGGTGAAAGACTCGTCTGACACTTTGAGGTGAACGGCAGTTTTGGTTCGGATGCTGAGTATTGTCAGTGAGCGGGTTTAAGAAACCTGGTGGTGGAGCTGGTGCAGCATGTTGCACTGAAGATGTGGCGAATGCTAAATTAAAAACACTGACATGAGCATTCACGCTGCAGTATCCTCTTTCCAACATCGACCAATGGCAACCGGAGAGTCGAAGATGGGTCGTGTATTTTCACTGCCAGAACAAAAAAAACCTTGAATGCGTGCTGCCCCCACATCAACACCCACGCAGGAATCCCCTGCTACTGCTGCGTCGGTCTGATGGAGAGTCCTCTAAAACAGTCCCTGCGTGATCTCCCTCACTGGGCCCCTGTTGGCCCCTCATCTGGCTCCCAGCCTGACCCATAACACCCCCTGCCAAAAGAGCATATGTAGTGGTGGAGGTGACAGCAGGCAGTCAGCTGCCAGCTTCTTATTTTTCACACCGCACAGGATGCAGGGCAATTGACAAAACATAAGAAAGATGACTGGGCGTTCCATAAAGAGACTGGAGAGACGGATAGAGAATATACGAGCACGAGAAAGACATCACAAAAGAAAAGACGGATTTAATTTTCCAGTTGTAAACTTGGTTGAAAGTCAGTCTGATTCAGAAACATACATACATCACAAAACTAACGTTTTTTTTTTAACATTCACATTTTGCTTTACAACCCCGCTGTCAATGAAACTCAAGAAGAAACTGTTCAACTATATAAATAAACCCAGTATTAAACATTTTACACAGTTATGTACAAAAATGATTTTCTTGTATGGGGTTGGTCTAGAGCTCAGTACCTGATGAAGTGTAAATACTGCACGTGTGATAATAAAGGTGAACAGAATATTACATTATCTTATATGACCATTTTTACATCTATAGTATTCATACTGTACACCCAAACTCTTTCTTCCCTTTCTGTAGCTGTTACAATGCACATTTCATCTGTCATCTGATTGGTACCCCCCCTCCTCTCCTCTCCACCCCACACCAACTCTGGCACTCTTGTCTTGAGGAGAAGCGGTTTCTGTTTCCACCACAGCCCCCGAACACAAATGGCCTGCATTCCCCTGAGCGAGGGTGGAAGTACCAGAGCAGAACGTACTCTGAACAGGCCCCCTCTGACATTGGCTCCAGGCAGCGGTCAGTCGCTGGTTCTGCATAAAATAGGTTAAAAACACTGTATTTCCCTATATTTCAGGTGTTGAATATGCTGCAAAAATGAAGAAAATGTTTCAAGTGGGATTCTGCATGATGAAGCCTTTAACACTCAGAAAATAAGATATGTAGAGACACCACTTGAGGCCACTTGCGTGCAAAATGTCTGGTATAGCAATGACTAAGAGGAGTTGTAAGGAGATATGAGAATATGTCTGCCAAGATATCACCTGCTGCGCCACTGAGACAAGTGTTTGTGTAAAAAGAATACCTGCTTTCTTAAGGAGATTTGGACGAGAAAAAAACAGCCATCTCATAAGACACAGGATAAATAAGTTGTCTTATTTAGTTGTCACACATTGTATTTGTGCACAAAGTGCGTACTAAGCTAGTTTAAGCATCAGAGCCACTTCAGTGAAGGTGTTTGCTGATTGTTTTTATGCACTGCTGACTGGTTTTCTAGCTCATGAGATACAACATGTTCTTCCAACTTCCAGTTTTTGTGCTAAGCTAGGCTAAACAGCCTTCAATATGAATGAGTACCCATAAACTGAGCTGCTTGATGCGATCAATTTATTGTTATTTTTCTGTCTTACACTCAAGGTTTAGTCACCACATTCCTCATCACACTTCAGACCTTTCTCGCAGCATATTCTTCCTCATAAATTACCTCATGAAATCTAGCACAGGCTGTGAAATATTCATGGATTAAGTTTTGGCTTTATCGTTGTCTCCCACCTTGTGCTTTTAACAAACAACTGCAAAAAAAACTAATTACTCACAGATTATGAAATATGAAGAGAAACAGACACAAAAAAATGGAGGTAAACAAGAGAAAAAAGAGGGGAGGCAGAAAGATGAGAAGGAAATCAGTTGGCTTGGCCACTCACCAGCAGTGTTTGTTCCAAATACCCTTCTTTTCTTCCTCTGTCCCCACTCTGCATCCAGAGAATCTGAAGGAAAACAACATCAATGAGGAGATTTACAGGTTTGTGGATTCAGTCATTAGAGACCAGGAAGGAACCACTTTGACTGCACCAACACTTAATGAATGCCAGCGGTGTTTTGACTCATCTTAAATTGTTTCTCCAAGCAGTTGAGCAACACGAAGCTTTCTTCGGTAGTCTTTTTGATCTCTTTGTGCAAACCTTCTGTGAATCTGCAACTCGGCGGACTTAGTTCGAGGGAATTGCTGTTACACAATCACACAAATCATGCGGTGCTAACGTTAAAGCCAGGGATGAAAGTGGAAATCCGTTAAAAAGTAATTGAAAGAGCTGGAAGGAACACGTTCACAGGTACAAAGCAGCACGCACAGTTTCTAGCTCTTTGTTCTAAGTCTGCTGGGTCGATCTCCTTTCATATGATTTGATCAAACAATATCACTAACAACAAACCCTCAGTTCAGTCAGAAGCACTAATGGCAAGGAATCGACCATTTGTGGGTTATACAGTTTTAAAAAGGCTCTGCACAAAAAAACACATGAAGAAGCAGCTAACGGTGTTGGAATGAGCGCAGCATGAATGAAGCAGCTGATGCTAACCAGCTAATGCTAGCACGACTTCAGCGCTCAGCCTGAAGTAAACAATATATGACACACAAATCTCCCACTTTACTGAGTGTTTTGATGAGCAAACAGTAGAAAGAAAGGAGAAAGAGATACACTAGTGAGGTCAGTTAATAAAAATGTTGTGCTAAAGGGACACTGCTAATCTTCCTTTCTGTGCTGTAAAACAATAAAATAGATTTATTGGAAAAACATTGAGCCACAGTAGTGCCGAGGCTGGTACAGGTGGCAATCTTATTTAATTTGTTTAAAGTCTCCATATTAAAGTGCAAATATTGAACTGTGGCCCACAGTGCTGGTGCAACATTCATTAGTTTGTAGGCAGAATGAGCTGAATGTCATAATCTTACATCTAATGCCTGTAATTTATGAATAAACATGCTGACATTGACAGTGGGCAATGACGGGCTCTCTTTGATTAGTTTTTGTGGTTTACCTGAAGCAAGAATTAAAATAAATTGGGACGCAGACAGCCATTCATGCCTGTGGGCTGCATTCGCTAATGAGCTTCATGAAATGTGTGATTTCCTGGCACATGCTGACCCTTTGTTTCACTTTGTGTTTGCCTTTTTGCCTTGATGTTGATAGCTACAGTCGTAGGAGCAGTAAACCTCCTTTTTTAACATTTTGTGCAAAATGTGTGCTCTGCATTACCCCACAGTGTCGTTCAAAGCATCATCCATATCAAGCCCTAAGTTACTGTCAACAAGAGCGAGTTTGCTCAGTAGCGCCACCCTTAGCTTGGCTTTAAATCTTTTGAACCATGGCAGCTGCGCTCAGAGTGTATTATTATTGCTGCAAAGTCCCCACATCTGAAGTCACACAGTAGGAAAACTAAGAGTATGACATACGTTTAGTTAGGACACATGTTTGCTATAAATCTGTTGTGGAAACAATTAAGCGGTTTTGAAAATGATGGTGTCTCAGGCATCTGTGTGTTTGGCCCCCCGCAGCATTCACTCTTTGTGTAATATTGAAATAATTATTATTACCAGTGTGGTTTGGTAGGATCCCATTTTCCTCGAGGATCACAGGGGCAGGACTGGTCATTTCTCCCATTTTGTCTCCGTATTCTTCCTTCTCTTCTTCTTCACCGTCTTTATTCAGGTCACGGTTGACAAATGGCAGCACATCATCTGGCTCATGTTCAGTCACTGCAGTTGTTCCGTCGGGATCAACAGACTTGACCATGTACTTGTATTCCAACCCTGTGACCACACAAACGTGATTTTACATGAATTACCACCAAATAAGAATTAATTTTCTACTTTACATCAACATACTTTCGAAATTATGCAATAGTCAGGGGGCAAAGTTTGAGACCATTAGAATCACAGTTTCAGGTATTTTATATCATCCAAACAACTTTATTATTTTATACCTGAAATCCCCAAAGTGACTGAAAAAGAACAAATTGGTGCAACAAATAGAGACTAAACAGTTTTTGAGATGAGATTTAAAACACTCAGCAGAGTTGGCTGATCTGAGTGCTCCATTATCTACACCTGTGCTTCTCCCATTCCAACATGTCAAAATGTCGCCCGTGAAGAGGGTCGATAGCAGAAAGGCTGACAAATGATCCTCTAAGTGTCTTTTAAGTGTGTAGTGGATTCTTGGTGAGGCGTCCCACTTAATGGCAGTCTTGTGTTTGTGAATGGCTCCACCGTTGGTGGCACCATGGTGTGTGTTCCTCTGAGAGAACATAACAGATGGCACGACACACACGGGTGCCGTGCTCCTGCCATGCTGGAGCTCTACAACAAACAACCGCGCACACACAGAGAAACACACACGCAGACGCACGCACACACAACGTACAGACACTCGCACGATATGTGGGCCTATCTAGAGGCACGCGTTTATTCACTCCCGGTTACATGTACAGAAAAGTACAAACACACCAAGAAATCCACTCCAAACACACCCACACACACAGACCTGCACTTCTGTCCTTGTGAGGACAATCATTGACATAATGCATTCTCGAGCCCCTCACCCAACCATAACCATCACAACTGAACACAGAATCCTAACCTAAACCTAAGTCCAGCCTAACCTTTTAAACCAAGTTCGAAGCCTCACACAGCCCTTTGAAGTTGTGAGGAGTTGCCAAAATGGCCTCACTTTCCTAAAAATGTCCTCACTCTGTTGGTTAAAAACTTGGTCCTCATTGAGCAAGGATAAACACACACACACACACACACACACACACACACACACACACACACACACACAGTCTTACCGCACTTTTCTGCCACCTCCTGAGTGACCAGCTCCTTCACCTCTTCAGCCTTGACACAGAGAACGACAAGATTCAGAGTCATTTCATTCTCTTATTGATTTTGTCGCTCTCTCTCTCTCTCTGTGAATGTTTGTGTGTGATCAACACGTACAGAGAGTCCAGGTTCCCCCTTTTCCCCTTTTCCTCCGTCGATACCCACCGCACCCTATAGTGAAAACACATTTACAGATCCATGGGATTAATTGCATTCTATCAAGTCATAGGTGTCTGTAGAAAGTAGAGGAGCTTGTCTGAGAGAACTGTGTTCATGTACGACTCTCACACTTTGTCCTCTGAGTCCTGGAGTCCCGGGTGCTCCCCTCTGACATGGCTTCGATCTGCCCCTTCTGCCCCTCTCCCCCTGTTTGACAGACAGTGAGTTTAGAAGTTCTTTCACGTAAAACCTCTACGCTAACAAGAATCCACAGCAGCACATCCAACCGCTCACTTATAAGCAGAATGAAAGACAGACCAATTAGGTACATCCTTGGAATATCCTCATTAGAGGTTTCCAGCCACTCTGTCAACACTGAAAGTGTGGTAATTGTAGCTGAAAGGAGCTAATTGAGTAAGATATTACTTGAAAGCTGCAGACGGAAATAGACCTGTGTGTGCGAGTGTATGTGTGTGCGTTAATTAAGGACATGTCTCTGCTGTATCCTCTGCTGCAGTATACATGTTGCCAGTCTCTCTGTTTAAGACAGACACGGTGATGACTGTAATCAAGCTCAAGCGAGCCTTCTGCTCATTGTGTTCTGTCACATTTTCACTCCTCCTCCTCCTCACGCAGAAGAAGAAATGTAGTTTTTAAAAACTGATAGATATATCTTACCCAGAGGAGAAATGCTTTACTGTACATACACTGTAAGTTTAAGGCCCAGGGCTTTTTCGTGCCGCCATAACTCAGTGTTCGTTAAAGAAGTGGCTGAGATGTGACTGCACCATTCAGTTAAAGGTGATTAGGCTTCCTCTGGGTGTGCGTACTTCATTAAAGTAATGATTCATGTGTGTGCAAAAGCGAGTGAAAAGTCTGTGCTAGCTTGGAGTGATCATGGATAATTTTTAGGGGGTTTATAATTGTGAGCTAACGACTTCCTGTTCATGTAAAATAACTGCATGTCAAGAAAGCTAATTGTGATTTAAACATGTGGATATTTATTTTCGAACCCTGCCCGTATGATCCCAAGAAAAATATTTAATCATATGATTTTCTTGACGTGCCATGCATTGTTTTCAGAAATGAAATCATGACTTTAAGTATGCTCATAGCAGTCAGCTCAGCCTGACAGATCACTGATCAACAGTTCTTCTGTAATGAGGATCTGACACAAGCAGAGATGAGCCACCGATGAGAGAGATAACCTTCAAATAAGACCTTGTCAAAGGAGAAGAGCTCGATGTACTGTCGATGTTATCTTGAGGGAGTGACGCAGTGAGGCTCGCAGTCAAGAGAGAAGCTTGATATCTTGATAAATTAGATAATTTATCTCTTTAGCCTGTGTTTTTCTTCTATATTATCAGCAAAATAATGCATTATCAATGCAGCATAAACACCAGAAACACTGGACCTTAGCCCCTGTGTCCCCATGGGGTCCTGGGGGCCCTGGTGGTCCCTCATCTCCATCCCTTCCTGGAATCCCTGCTGACCCCTTGAACCCCGGGAAACCTGGGAAACCTGCTGCACCCTGCACACAGCAAGAACAGTGTGAGGAAGTGAATTAACACATGACGGTTCCTCTGTGTGCTGAGGAAGATAAAAACATGTTAAGCTGCTCTTTTACATAACTGAAAGACAAAATTCTGTATAAAAAAACACACAAGCATGATGAGTCACCAGCGATATTAATTTACTAACCTTTACTCCTTTCTCTCCTTGCTCACCATCAGCACCATTGATGCCTCCTGCTCCCTTATCACCCTAAAGCAATGAAAAAATTGAGTTTTTATATGGTTGTGGAAGACAGACAAAGAAATATGTGCACACTTGAATGTTAACCTTGCGCCCCATGAGTCCATTCAGTCCAGGTACGCCAGGCGTGCCGGAGAACCCCATATCTCCCTGTTTTGGAAAGAAACCAGGATTATTGACAGGATTTCTTCAGATGACATTGTTAGATAGCTCTTTTTTTGGCCAGTCAGGTGCTAACTGAGGCCTAACCTTTTCTCCATCCAGGCCTGGACTCCCAATGCGTCCAGGTAAACCCCTGAAACCCTGTAACAGCAGGTAACACTTAAGAACATGACTGCACAAACAGAAGTCAGAGCAGAGACTTCATGCAGATATAGAAGCTGCACCTTTTCTCCCTTCTCCCCTTTGTCTCCTGGTAAGCCTGCTTCTCCTCGATCACCCTGTGGGGACCAAAAAACACAGAAAACAAAGAATGACAAAAACAAAACCAAATAAATAAATACATAAATCCTGAAATCTGTGAAAATGAAAAGCGTTCTGATTGGTTATATATTAATTCTGGGTGTACCTGACTGCCCTTCTGGCCTTGCAGTCCTATATCTCCTTTGTCCCCCTTGGCTCCGTCCACTCCATGATCCCCATTGCGCCCCTTAAATCACATCACGGTATGACTGCATGTGATCGCTGGAGCGAGTATTGAATTTTGGCTCCAAAATGTTTATTTGCTTATGTTTGTACTGCAGCTCTACCGTACCATCCCTCCATTGAGTCCTGCCTCTCCTGGGTCGCCCTGTAAGAAACGCACCACCATGAAAGTATTGATTGATGAAATTAATGTTGATATTGATCCAAACCTTTACTTACCTTTTGGCCTACTGGTCCTCGTGCTCCAAACCGGCCCAACGCACCCTTAGTACCTGCATCACCCTTCAGGCCCTTATAGAGACAATTTAAAATGCTGTCTGTAGTTATGACTTGTTTTTTAGTCCAGTTTATATTAAAGTATGTAGCAAACTAATGATGGTCACATTTCCAAGCTCTAAATGTAGAATTACAAGTATTCTTCTTCTTTATTTTTTCAGATCTTTTCCTCAGGACTCATTACCTTGACTCCAGGTGGACCATCCTCACCCTTTTCTCCTTTATCTCCATCAAAACCTGGTGGGCCTCGCTCTCCCTGAAACAAAACCTCTACTCAGTTCTTCATGTTTTTATGTGTTCATGTGTTTTAATAGATTTGTTTTGACCTTTATAATATTTATTAATGCATTTATTCCTAATTCCATGTCTGTTTTTTTAAGATTATAGCCTTTGATTGTTTCAGCTTTGTCATTTTTTCTTCTCGTCAGCCTGGGTAGTGAGATGCTGAGTACAAATGCCCTCATAGGAGCATCTGTCACTCTTTACTTGAATGTAAATATATTGAGCAAGAGCATAAATTACTACAATTTCAAGAGGCTCTCACCGCGTTTCCTTTGGAACCCTTAAACCCACGGGGTCCTTGGATTTGAAGCACACTCCCCTGCAGGAAGAGATTATGGATACACTGAGCCATGAATCATGTAAACCTCTGCCTGTTTGGTTCTGTGTGATACACAGTATGTGCTACCAGCAAACAAACTGTGCGTGAACCGCGTGTAACACATCAGTGCAAAGGATAAATACTTTCTGATAAGAAACAGGAAAATGATCATACCCTTTCTCCTCTGACTCCAGGTAACCCACGATCCCCCTGCAAAGAAAAATGTTTATAAAAACGCCTTTCCGAACATGATTATTTCAATACCAGGTGTCGATAAAAGTAAATATATCTCTTTATACATCTCTCTGCTTTGCTGCTGCAATGGGAAAATTAATAAATTCCTTCACAATACAATAAAATCAACCTCCGATAAAATGTCATGAGTGGTGCACAACATGGAAAAAGTTTGTGCAGTTTGACAGGAGTCACTCAGTTGCGACTCTTCAGTCAAGTACAAACAAACAAATATGAAAACAGTCTGACTGACAATTGAATTCACTCCTAACAACACGGCCTGGACATGCTGACACTTCAAACTGAGTGGGACGTTGTTATGTTTGAAATGAAAAGGAGTCAAATGTCAATGTTGGCCTCTTCTTTCACACCATATACGCCACCACTGACGCAAAACCAAGAGAGAAAGAGTGAGTCAGGTGTAAATAAAGACTAAGTGCATGAAGAAAGACAAGGTCAAGAAGTTCACCGACGCTCCAGCATCTCAGAAACTGCAGCACCGTCGTGCTTTTTGTGCGCCATGGTGTGCAAGATTTGACAGAAGCTGCACTGTAGATAAACATCGAGTTACAAGTTGCAGGTCTTTGGGCGAACACACTTTGGTGGCGAAAGAGGTCAGAAAACAGCATGAATGTTATGTGGTTCATCGATGTCTGGGTACAAAAATCTGTCGTCTATCCTCCCTGCTGGCAACAGTGCAGGCTCACATTAGTGACTTGACATTGGGTCCCTTGCTAAAATGAGCAAAATTTCATGAAACGCTGCTGAGGACAAGACGCATCTTTTCAGACCCGCAGTCTCTGCTCACCTAAATGCCAATTTCAGCCCTCACACCTTGCGGGCACCTTCAGAGGAGGTGAAACAGGTGGTTTGCAGCCTGTATTTGGTCATCACTTCGAAGGAATTTTAAAAACTTACAAAGTCTTGTTTGCTGAAATTACTCCAAAACCTCACAGTATTCCAGTATTAGTATATGATTCATTAAATGAGTGAGCTAAGTGAAGAAATCCCATTAACAGAGTCATGTTCAAATGTGCAGGTATACTGTGTTAAACTTGTGACACATCATGTGGAGTAACAGCTCACCTTTTCACCTTTGCTGCCACGCAAGCCTTTTGGACCCTAACAAAAAAAAGGTCATCTGTGTTACTTAATTGGTGATAAGTATTTTGTCTCCAAGTGAACATTAGTGAAGTGCTAATAGTCTTCAGTGAAATGTTAGACTTGTTTGTATGGTTTTGAAAAGTTGCTTACGAAATGTCCAGGAGCTCCTTTAACGCCTGGAGTGCCTTTTTCCCCCTGAAAAAAGAAGAAATATTTAAAGTTTTCTGCATAATCCTGCACCATTACAGCAAGGCACTAAATACTGTGTGTCAGAAGCTTTAACGGGTAGATCAGCAACCATTCAATAATCTTAAACTGTCACATAAACTGGTGGAAACAGTGATCTTGTGATATTTGACATTACAGAAGATACAGAACATAAGCTGGAGACAACTCACCCCTCTGCCTTTGAAGCCAGCCAACCCTCGAGCACCAGGCTCTCCAGGAATACTGTCACCCTGATGACGATGAGACACAGTAATGATCACCTTTTTTACACAATGTTAGAGATTCATCTCTAGTCAGTTATCATATATACAGTATTTGTACCTTTTCTCCTTTTTCTCCAGGTACACCAGGAGGACCCTTTGTTACAGAGATGCAGTTGTAGAAAAGAAAATATTGTTACGTGTTTGATGAAAAATCAGTAAAATCAGCACTTGTTGAGATCCTTCAGATCATGAGTCGTTTCTTACGTGAGGTCCTGCTGCCCCTCGAAGTCCAGGAGCTCCAGGTGATCCATTCTTCCCTCTTTTACCCCGGTCACCCTGCACCAACACACAAATCATCTTCTGCTTCAAACCCAGTAGCACATTCAGCTGCCCACTTCTTCATCCATTCACGATTAGAAAGCATCCATTCACATACTTTCACTGTCTTCATTTTTCCCGATCACAGTGAGTTAAATGGCAGTTTGTGATATATGATGATGTACCTCTCTGCCCGGCTCTCCTGGGTCCCCTGGTGGACCCCTAAAACCCGGTGAGCCCTGGATGCCTGTGTTGCCATGTATACCCTGGATACCTTGAGCACCTGGAGGCCCTGGCTCACCTGGTTCACCCTGAAGCAATCAAAGAGAAGAGTGAGAGAGAGGGAAAGATAGAGACAAATGAAATGTTTGGAAGACAAACAGTTAAAGGTCACTCCTTTCATGTAATGTAATTATTCAGCTCTTCTATTCCTTTTGAATAATTGCTTTCACATAAAGCCCTTCATTCCTTTATCAACATTTACGCTCAAACACAATTTTAAATGAGTGAGTGAGTCACTGAGCCAATTAAATCCCCTGAATTAAAACCATGATGGGAACCAAAGTCAATCAAAGAGAATGCGATGGAAAAGACTGTGGGGATTAATTGAATTAGAGGGATGTTATAAATAAGAGATTGCTTTCTTCTCTTTAAATTTATTGGTTCACCTTCTGTCCTGGAGGACCAGCCTGGCCCTCTGGACCCCTGTGGCCGATGCCTGGCTCTCCCTGAAAGCACAGAACAAACACAATGTTTCTCTGTCGCTCCTTTCAATTTACATCTCGACTCCCAGATTCTATTGTTACAAGCTAAAAGATGCATTTACCTTTTGTCCCTTTTCACCAATTTCACCCTGAAAAAGTGTGGACGAAAAAGAGCCCATATCAGTCAGACAGTTGAAGTGCACCTCTGAATGTTGTGAGCCATAATAAACCAACACAGAGGAATTTGAAATAAAAAAAAACTTGTCAGCGTGTATTACAAGGGGAATTATTAATGTCTGCTTTAATCTACTGTCTCCCAGTCAAACAGAAATAGAGCAGAGGGGACATCAAAGGCCTGCAGTCAACTGGCTTTCCTGACAGGCGAGACGAGAGAGAAGTTCTCCCTGAGCTCTGATGTCATGTGCTGATGCATTGTGGGTAGGCGGGGAGAGCAGCGATGATATTTTTATGAACTGGTGGCACATTTCGTGTGGCGTCTGTCATTGTGGCTCTGTGATCTGAGGATGATGATAATGATGCTTCAAATCAGCTGATCAGGGGGTGATGTCAGTAAATCCTGACGACTTGTTCCAGTTGAAAGGGTCAGATCACACAAAGAGATCTAATATTAATACACTGAGGGAGCATTTACTGCACTATGAGTACTTTTACTTCATAGTTTGAGTTAAGTTTGATGATAATACTTACATACTTTTAAATAAGGTGTTGAATGCGGGACTTATTTCACTGCGTGCTATTGATGCTTTTACTCTGGAAAAGGATCTGAATACTGTCTTATACAGATGTTCATGTTCTCCAGATAATGAATCTTAATAACAAAGCACCAATAATTAGCAAATGTTAGCATGCTACCATGCTAAGCTAAGATAGTGAACATATACACATTACATCTACTAAACATCAGCATTTTAGCATCATTGTTGTGACCATGTTAGCATGCTAATGTCCTGCAGCACCACTGTATGTGCAGCCTTTTAAACCCTGTGAGCACCGCAAACCAAACTCCATTCAGTTTTGGCAGAAATCTCCCAGAGATGTATCCAAGTATCTGATCAAATAAAACTATTACATGGCCAAGTGAGAGATGTTATACATTATTGATTGTGTCTTTGGCTTAACAAGGGTAGTTATGTTTTGATAGAGTTTCTTCTTAATGTTTCAAGGATCTTCAGTCACCTTTTGTCCTGGTTGCCCACTCTCACCTGGTTGCCCCTGTTGCATAAGAAATGCACAGCACATCAGCAGCACTGCATGATTAAACTGGACATTTATTCTGCCTAATTTTGAACTGATAGCACACTTTGTGCCCTTACCTTCAGGTAGAAGTACTGTGGAGGGTATGGGTATGGCTGTCCAGTTTCCTCATCATAACCCCCCTCTCCCCTCCTCTCCATCTCCACCCTCCTCCTCTCCCACTCCTCCCTCTCCCTCTCCAAGTCTCTCTCCCCCTCCTGCTCCGTCCTCTCCCTCTCCCGCTCTTTCTCCCTCTCCTCTTTCTCTCTCTCCAGCTGCAGCTCAGCCTCCCTCTCTTTCTCCAGCTCCTCTCTCTCTCTCTCCATCTCTATCCTATCCCTCTCTCTCTCCCTCTCCAGGTCCTCCTCCTCTCCTTCCCTCTCTCGATCGACGTCCTCCTCTGTCTCCCAGTCGTAGTCTCCGCTCCTCTCCTCCTCTCCATCGGTTGAATAAGGGCCTGTTTCGGCATATCCATCTGTCTCTACTCCCTTCTCTTGTTCCATTTCCTCCTCTTCATCAGCTTTAGTCTGCTCCTCTCCTCCTCCTTGCATTTCTTTATAAACCTCTCTTTCTGTATCACTGTATTGTTGGCTGTCCTTTCTTTCTTGCCTGTGCTTCCTGGAGTGTGTTTGAAGGTCAGGGTTTTCTTGCTTCTTCCTCTAGAGAAACACAATGTATATCACAAAGCAGTCTTTTTATAAGCTGCTTCTTCTTAATTTGAAATAAAACTCATCTTTACCGTCGATAACAGACTTACATTCCAGCTGTTGTAACCTTGAGCTCCAGAGGACAGATGCTGAAATTAAAACGAAGGGGAAATCTCATATATGCTCCATAAAGAGGCATTTTCATATTTTATTTGATGCAAACTCACATGTATGAAATTTTAATTTTTAAAGATGGGAAATATCTAGTGAAGAATGATTACTTTTTGTGCCTCCTTGAAGCGATCTCTTCCGCCCGGGGCACCTGGCATGAACACCTAAAATATAAAAATCATCATTCCTGCCGTTCATTATTATTATTATTAATCTGCCTTCTCCAAAATAAGGTGAAACTTACCATGGAATCGGGCCAGGGGGCGCTTTTCTTCACCCTGATTTGGGATCGAGGCACCTGTCAAGCCCCCCCAAAACTTCTCATGAGCATATTTAGCTTCAGTAATTCTGATGCTTCCTGTCAAACAGCTGCAGTAATGAAAGTGTGTGCTTTGATGTATTGTAAGAAAGAAAGACACAGACTTGCTTGGAGAGATATTGAACACTTTTACTGAAGGAATACATGCACAGAGAGGCTAAACACAGACAAAAACACTGTCATGGCAGGGGAAAATTTCACCAGTGAAAAGTGTGCTTGAACTGGCTATAAATTTGCTATAATATTAATACATTTTGAATAATATCACTGGTCGTCAAAGATGTTTGGTGAAGCGCTAACACAAGATATTTTCCATCTTTCAATAAATAAATTTCAGTACACTTGAAAAGGAAATATGAATTTAGATTCTTGGACCAAAAAGCTTTGTGTTTTCATCCAATGTGATACAATATTTGTCTGAATAAATAAATTAGGAGCGGTAGACAAGGCAAGCAAAGGCTGCACTGGCGTTTACATGGAACAAAGTGAAGACTGAAAATAAGCTGAACACGAGGAAACAATTGCGAGAGTCTGACTGCAGTGCCTGGTTTTCTATAGAGCTCTGCGTACTCCTTAAAGCCCTCAAACAAGATATGAACTTTCGCCATAGGTTTGGGCAAGTGACATCGTCTCTGTGTGGAAAGAAGTCCTTCCTCATGAAACGTTGGTCAGGTTCAGGGCTCCTCACCAGCCAAACAGTTTTCACAGTTAATCACACTCTCCATGTGGTGTGTGCTTTCTTATGAATGCTTAAAGCTCTATAGTCAGTCTCTTGGGAATTAAGAGATGTCCTGTTTAGAAAAACGAGAGAGAGAAAGTATTAAAAGTAACTCTCTGGAATCGTTCCTTTGCCAGTAAATCATTCCTGAAGAGGCGGACTAGGCTGCTACTTGTGCTCATTCCCATTCAGACAAGCTTTGGAGAAATGACGCTAAAAGCATGCTGCTCAAAAATGCTCTCCTGTCTCATGCTTTGGTAAGGTTTGTGAATTATAAACTCTATGATGGTACATTCCCACAGTGTTCACATTAGACTTCGCACTGGTGAAATTTTCATAGGAGGTAGAAAGAAGAAAAGGCCTTGAGATACGATGCCAAGTGCTCATCTATGGTTTATGCATGTTATGGCAGGGAGAAAGTGAAGCCCATCCTTCAGTTTATTCAAGCACTTGTCCATCACTCTCTCGTGTTAAGTGTAAATAAAAGAATCGCATTCCAAGGCATGCAAGGATCTAAGCTAAGATTCAAGCCTGCATGATTTAAATTAAAAGCAAAGCTCTACCTTGTCTGGTTCTTCTGTTGTGATGGGAGGTGTAGGCAGCGACGCTTCGTCCTGGTCAGAACAATAAAGCATAGATGAGAATGTGACAGTGAAAACGACTCTTCAGAAGTGAACATTGAACACTTCCAGTAAGACCCTAAAAGGCCAGATGCCCCTCATACCTCCTCTGTATCGCCCATGGCTTGAGATGGTGACTCTGTGGTTGTCAAGACACCCTGAGGGAAGAAAAATCAAACAGGGATCATGGGTTTGGACCTGTTTTGTTGCTTCTTGGGCTGAAATGTTTCAGATTAATCTTGTAATACGTCATACATTAAGTGCAGTTTCTCTGTCTGAGGAGGCTGTCAGAGGACCACTGGAGGTCTCTGAGCGGGCAGGGCCGTGTGTGGGTAATAGTTCCTCCTACAAAGACCAAAAACATGTTATTATTCTTCAAGCACAGCAGGGCGGCACATAACTGATCTCAGCTGTCTCTGCTGCCTTTCTATCAGAGTACAGTCTTGCAACAGTGAATGAGTTTTTGTTATTATCCGGGCTGCAGAATCCTTAATGCTCACCTTGTTATCCAGCCGATGGGGGAATTCATCCGTTTGGACTTCAAGCTGCATATGATTAAAAAAAAAAAAAAACATGGACAATATTTGACATTACTTCAATCCAGCTGAAACAGATGAGAGCATGCTCTTTGAAGCAAATCTACCTGTCTGTTGTCTCTCCTCTCCTGAGAGACCGAGGGGTCATCCGGGTAAAGTTCTTCCTGTTTGGAGAAAAGCATGATTTCATTGGAACTTTTAAACACCTACAGACACTCTGGCGGGTGATGTGCAGAGCAGATGCAGTGGGCTGTGATGACAAACTAATTTATTTTTAATAATTAATTCAGGTAGTGGGTGTGTCATTAATCAGCTCTCTTCTGCGTTTATTGTAGGCACAGAGGAGATGCTTCTACATTAAAAAAAAAAAAAACAGGCGGTTTGATTATGAGTTTGACAGGTGCGTTAATAAGAAGCCACAGCGCTCCACGTCTGCGACCCCCGCGCCATCAATCAGCACTTTAAACTTTCCCACAGTTGGTGAATTAGTCACTCGTTGCGGCGGCTGCCCACCTCGTATTCGTAACTGTATTCTTCACCGTCATAAAACTCCTCTTCCTCCTCTTCCTCTTGCCTGTCCTCTTCACTTGTCTTTCGATAAAGGAGACATGACAATAATTACAGGAAGATACTGTTACACATCATAATTTATCATCTGTGTCAGTGGCTGGGAGACAACAATGCCAAGCGATTACAAAGCAACCCATTAATCAAGAACGTTCAAACCTGCTATCAACACAATGAGAAGCACATGGACGTTGAGACAAAAGCATGCTCTTAGTTTTACTAGCCACACCATGTACACAATAAGTGGTTAATTCTGTTTGTTATGTTTAAAAAAATGTTAGTTATTATGATTATTTTGAAGACATTTTAGCACTAAAGCTGTTATTTCTGCACAAATAATATAATGTTAACATCATGTTAGCGATAGCCAGTGTGTTTAAATCTTGCGGGGTGAGACGTTTGTGTTAGTTGGTTTCTTTCTTTCTGGTGGAGTTAAGTTTTCAGGTTAATTTGACCCCTTCAAGGACATTTACCAGGCGTTGTCTCTGCCTCTTATGTCGTCCTTTATTTCCTTTGCCCTGGTTAAGAAGTTCACAGTCGGAGAAAAAAAAAAGATAAAGGTTTCTCATGCTTGAGACGTTGATGATCAAGTCTGAAACTATGAGCTGATACTGTCAGTGGAGGGAGATATTTAAGAGGGGTGGTAGTCAGCTAGTTAATTAATATAAAAAATTAATCCAACACCTTCCCTTAAAGATATTTAGGGAACCCTTAGTGTTAAAGTTGCTTAATGGTTTAGACCTATTTGTACAGGACCACACTGGAGGTTTTGCATGTTTCAGCCCATTATTATATAGTTTACATTACTGATGAGGTTTTCCATAAATCAGTTAGATTCTAATGTGATGTATGCACTTTAATGTAAAGCACATGTAGTTTCACATGGAATGAAATGTACTGTATTAAAACGCTTTTTTGAGGTAGATAATCCGTCACAGTGACGATTTTGACCACAGATGTTTTGATCCCATGTGCATTACCATGGAACAATACCTTAACTTTGTCAAAACAAACCAACAAAAAGTCTCTGTAATTTTCACCTGTATAGTGGCCTGAACTGAAATCAGTAAATGCTTGGAATGAAGGAAGGTTGGGCTGAAAAATGCAATACTAGTATGTTCCTTTAATAATATACATTTAAGTTATAAATGAGTGAGAAACATTGTTACACTTGTTACTTGTTTTATGTTGAATATAATAGATGAAACAATACTCCGTGCTTATTTTTGATCAGTCAAACCCAGTCATCAATAACATGTCCATACCTTCCCGCGCTCCCTGTTCTTCTTCTTCTGTCCTAAGCTCTTCTTCAGAGAGTCCTCCTGAGTGAGGAGCACAGTCTCCACCACAGTTTCTGGTAACCCTGAAACCGTCTGACACACATTTTAATTTGTTTTACTTTGTAATCAGCAGAGAATAAACGCTGGACCACACAAGCTGTGTCTGAGGCTTGAGTGTTGTGTTTTCAGTACTTACATGTGGTTAACAGAACAATTTTTTTCTCTCACATTTCTCACACAATTATTCTTTTTGCGAGAATAAAATGTTATCAGCAATGTGATGCTGTAATCACATTTCAAAGCTGCCAGGTGTGAACATGTGCTGCTCAGCTTGATTCCAAAGGTTTAATGTGTTAAAATTCATACATACATTTAAAGCCGACATACATACTATTGTAAAATGTCCTTACCTCCTGCGTCGTAGTGTAATTGAAAGTAGAATTGACTACAGTCAGGTTAATTTTGAGGGACGCGTCGCTGCCCTCCTCCACCCCTTCCTTCCCCCCGGATCCCTTTAACTTGGTGTCAATCCTGTCGAGCTGCTGCTGTCCGTTCAGCGTGGTGACAGCCCATAAAGTGGGACCCTCTGCAGTTTTATTTAAAGGGTCCTTCACATCAAAAGACACAATTAGCAGAGGTGAGAGAAGATGCAGTTTTGGACCAATACAATATACAGTACACAGGGAGTGTGAAGACAGCTGCTAGTATAATTAGAGCAGAGCTTTCTTTGCACAAATTCACCTACTTGCATGGTGCAGGGAGAAGGGAAATAGTCTGAGGAGGTCAAAACAACAACACTCCTTCATCACTTGTAGTATAAAGAACAAGTTCGTTGTGAGACCAACATGTTTTGGCTCGTTGCTTTCATCAGTGTCATCATGCAACATGTTGCAAAGAACATTTAAATAAAATGAGAGTGGAAGAATAAATGAAAAAGGTTAAAAAGCGTGAAAAAAACAAATGCAAATTTTTACTTTCTAAATGTTCTCTGTAATAATGGTGTTTTTTTCCCTGCAAGTGTTGCCGTAGTTTAATACAACGAAACAAGATTGATCCAACAGCACTGTGTCTCATGAAAACAATTAAATCTTTATGGAGTAATTTACACCCATATTGAGCCTTCAGGACAGAATAATCTCATCTTGCATGAAGGTGTTATTCTCCTCAATATAGGAAAAGTGGATTTAAAGACTCAAGACGCAGATTTTGAGGTTACTTACAACTGAGAAAGGCTCTGGAAGCTGGTCGTCCAAATCAGGGTCCTCGAAGGTGTCCAGCTGCTGGCCGCTGAGGTCGAACTTCACTGAACTCTGTTGAGACAACACAAACAGAAAACAAGCAGCATTTTGTTTTTATGGCACTTTGTGTTGGAAATCTTATGATCTTTTGTTTAATTACATAAACCATAAGAAGAAGTTGACGGATAAACTATTGAAAGTTATTGTGAATTAGGGAAGAAATCACAGACAGTTGTTCTGTTGTTTTGTCAAGGCAAATTTGGCTCAAACTTCAATAAAATTCACTTAATTCATTAAGTTTCACACACTTCTTCTCTAGAGTGTACATACTGTGTACTCAGTGATGATGTTGGAGGTGTGAGTTTCTGTGTTCTCCTTTGTCTTCGAGGAGGTGCCGAGCACATGAAGCAGCTCCTCTATTCCCTCCTGCAGCAGCCTGTCAATCAAAGCCTTCAGCAGAGGCAGCTGAGAAGAAGGTTTTCATTGAGAAGGTCAAACTGGGATGCTATTGCGAACTCTACCAGCCTAGAAATGCATACAATGTGATGCCCAGAGCTCACCCTTATTCCGTAGGCTTCAAACATCACTTCGATGTCCTAAAGAAGAGGACAAACATATTGCTCAAAGCACAAAACAAGACAGTTCAATTTAAATCAAGGAATTACTAAATCTGTCATTCACCTTCATCTCGAAAGATTTTCCAGGAGCTCCAGCATCACCCTAAGGGAACATTACTGTGAGTGCAGTGAAAACAATGTGATTTACATCTCCATATACACGCGTGGGGAAAACACTGAAGCACTACCTTGTCTCCTTTCAGGCCTATTTCTCCTTTATCGCCCTATAACAAAAGACAGATGAGCTACACAGCCAATATTTCATTTGTTTAATAACACTCAGTTTCAGTATGAACCCCATCACCATCTTACCTTCATTCCTGGTGAGCCCTAAACACACAGAAACAGAAGAGCAAGACATTGGAACATGCATCTACAATGCATGACATCAAGCTTGCTATATCTGTTCAGTCATCGCTGGATGATGACTCAGACGCCATGCGTGCAAATATGAATTATGCCATGCAACAGCTGAAATATAGGGCCGTTATCAGGAGCTCTAAGTATGTAGAAACATGTTGTGTGTAAGTATTAAACTCACAGTAGCTCCTGGAGGACCCATTGGGATTGGAAATGCTTGACGGATTTCATCAATGGTGGCGCCCTGAGAACAGATCCACATAAAAGTCAATAAATTCAAGCCGGCAGGCAGGTCTAGGTGGGCCTGGTTAATGTTTTTCTGAATCACCGGCAAATAGAAATGAGCCATAAGTGATCATCATTATAGGCACAATTGTGAATAAGCTGCTTAATTTACTGCTATGCTTTGGAAAGACAGTGGAAATAAGGAATCTGTTTCATAAATCACTTACCTCTGGAGTGACAAGCACCTGCCTGCCAGGCAAACCTGGAGGTCCCGGTTCCCCCTTACTACCATCTCTACCCTGTGAAGGAAGAAAGACGCTCTAAAGTTACAACGTCAGTTTTAATAATTTGTTAATTTTTTATCTCTGAACTGCTTACATTTGCACCTGCATCTCCCTTGTCCCCCTGGAATGAGAGGAACGTTAACACTTATATATTTAGAAACTAGCGTCATAGATGTTCTAGCTGGATGCAATAAGTTTAAGAACCTTTTCTCCACTATCTCCCTTTGGTCCTCTTTCTCCCTGCAAAAAGAAAATACAATTTCAGTTTTAACTTAGATTGAACACTTTTGTTAGCATAATGTCGAAGTAGCATCGACTTTAAGCATAGAAGTGATGAAAATGTCTCCTCACGTCTTTCGCTGGCAGGCCCCTCTTCCCATCAATACCAGGTCTCCCCTGTAGAGCAGAAGAAATAAAGCAACCAGTCCAAGGAGATATCTTTCAGACTGATTACTGCAGCTCATTTCATTTTAATGTGGACTCCAGAACTGACTGTTCGACATACTGACGTACAACCCTGATTAGAAAAAAAGCTTTGTACTGTTTTCAATTGAGTATACGTCAAAAAGGATTTGCTTTTTATATCACAGTCCCTTTTTTTCTTTTTTAACTTGGGGATGTATTAAGGATGAAAATATAATGATTGATTCAGAGTGATACTCACCGGAGTTCCCGGTAAACCGGGCATCCCGGCAATCCCAACCCGGCCCTGGTCGCCTTTGTCTCCCCTCTGCTCACATGCACACATACAAAAACAATGGTATATAAATATATATAAATAGTGACACTGGTACAAAACACTGACAAATAACTAGTGGCAAAAGCTAATATCATTTCACTTTATTACAACTAAGTTGACACTTTTCCTATTCCAATTATTATTCTGTCACAGCTCTGATAAAAGACTTCTGTCCATATGAGTGTTGCATTAAATTAGGCAAATTAACTAATTATCTAAAAGACTTTATCATAACACATTATAACACATTGTAATACTGCCTTGCAAAGTTTATATGGAAAACATGTTAGCAAACAGCTGCTTATTTACACATCCAGTATACATCCAGGCACATTTACATTCACTTGGAGTAGCATTTCTAGCGAATCCAAGTCCAACAGTCACTCTGCTTTTAGCTCTGCGTTGGTCTCCACCACCAACAACTGGGACAAATATCTGGCTCTTTAGCTGCTGAATACTCTGTTGTGCTATCCAGTTAACTTATCAGCTGACAGCTGACTTAACAGCTGATTTATCAGAGGTTTATTGCTGAATATAGCCCCACTGCTGCTGGAAATGGGGTTGTTGGCAAATGACAGTGAACCAATACAGCAAAAGCTCCGAGCTGTAAAACCAAAACAATGGGCTGGATGAGGATAAAACTTTCCGATCAGCTGGGGGATCTTCAGGGCTGGGTGACGATTATCTGTGAAGTTGTCAGTACGAGCGACACGCAGTCATTTGATCTGATTCGTGAAGCTTTAAGTCTCGGCTCTGCTGCTTGTTTCATCTGCTTTATGTTTGTCACATCTCCGGGGAGCCACAGCTGAGAGAAACTGGAGTCTTGCAAAATTCATGGCGTCAAATATACCTCTGTAGATATGATGTATAAAAATGACGGAGACACATAGAGTATGTGATCCATATGGGGTGCAAATAAGTTTGTCTTGTTCGCCCTTTATTACCCTCTCAGGAACCAAATCTTTATATTTCTTGCCATATGTGACAGGCATCAAACTAGTTCTTAAACCTATAAGGCAGAAGCAGTTTCTGGGCGTTTCTTCTACTTCTGTCACACAGCTGTGGAAAGTACTTTGATCTATTTAAGAGGATGTAAGGGAGGTTAACTCCACTCTGTGAAGCTCTCCACAGAACTGTGAATTTGTGTTTGTCTAAAGACATCATCGTAGCTTAAGCACGGTTTGCTCACTGTAAGTTCCAAGCTTCAAGTTTATAAGCCATGTCAGCTGGAAGAATTATAATTAAAACCAAACCACGTTTCTTCAGAATCCGAATATGAAACTGGCGAAACGTCAAGACAAAATGAATCACGACAAACACATCTGAAGTGGATGGGCGCAAAACGAAAGTGCAATAAAAGAAAAAAGGAGTTAAATGCATAAAGATCCAAAGGACATGACAGCATCTTTGCTTTTCCTTTCATTAACGTATTTGTGTGGGCGTGATAATGTACTGTAACTCACATGAATGCATAACAAGACGCTTTTATGTTCTGTCAGCTTCATTATCAGTCTGCAGGTTGCATCACAGCAAACTGAGTCACAAACCCAAACAACTGCTTAATGAGATCGGATGAGTTTTACAGTATGTGTCAGAGTGAACTGGACTGAAGTGAGTCAAATTATTTCTCTACAGTTTCCACTCAGTTGTCGAGGGATGACCAGCGAATCCTTCCATGAAGTGACTAATGAGTTCAGTTTCAGTAAACAGATTCTACATGCTGCCAGTCAAAACAAAACATCTCTATTTCTGATTTTTGCACAAATAATACTGTGATAATGAAAATACCAGGGCACTCACCGCACCAGGCTCTCCTTTCTGTCCCTGGTCACCCTGCAGTCATTATGAGACACCATTATAATGAGTGAGTTCATACTGTAAATGGTCAACATTCAACGCAGTTCACATGTGCAGATTTAAATAATACAAGTCAAACTGTGTTTATACAACCTTCATTCCTGGTGTCCCTGGTAAACCATCTAGTCCACCTCTTCCTGAACCTCCCTGTAAACCACATGAAAGACATGAACATCTTGAAACAAAGGCAGGTCCAGTTGATACAAACAGCACCACAATAAATGCCATTTAAAATGATGTCGCACGTACCAGAGATGGTCCTGGTAGTCCAGGTTTCCCCTCTGGACCCTGTGGAGAGAGACAAAGTTTAGTTATTATTGTCTCCATTACCAATCAATCAATCAGTTCTCTCCATTTAATCATTAAGCGCTTAAGTGTTTAGTCCAAGAAATGTCAAAAAATAGCATTAGGTACTGTCTTCAAATGCCTTTTTTGTGTTACCAACAGTCCAAATCCCAAAAGATATTCAAATTACTATTTTTGTAAAACAGAGAAAACCAGAAAGATCCCAACATGTGAGAAGTGAATGTTTACAGTTTTTGCATTAATAATTGCAGAAATACACATTTTTTGCCAAATGCCTTATTAAATAAATGGACTAATTGCTTTTGCGTTTGCACTGCTATTGATGGTAGTTGTGATTGGCGTGCTTCTGAAGTTTTTTGACATGTGAAGCAAGAGGCAGGATACTCACTCTTGGTCCAGGCAGACCTGTTTCTCCTCTCAAACCGGGCTGACCAGGCTCTCCTGGTTCTCCCTGAGGGGAAGGGGAGAAGAAAAGGGAACTTTAATTTCCCTGATTAAATATGAAAAGACATAAACCTGAATGACATCAAGCATGTTGGATGTGAGTTACCTTTATCACTCTGGTCAGTAGATTGTTGTCTGAAACAATCTGGTGGGACAAAATGAGAAATCAAGAGTTAACCTGGTAATTGACACAATTCCAGCTGATTGAGAGCAGAAATTCATTTTCCAAGGTCTCATGGGAGAGTTGTGTTTTTCCCTTTGTTCTTTATGAGCTCCGTTACAACGAATGCCCTTGACAAACATGGCTGAACTGATGAGAAGCTGTCAAAAATGATAACAGAGGTTTGTTTACTTGCACTCCCGGAGGTCCAGGTTTTCCCTTCGTGACAACGGCAGCACGATCAAAAGAAGAGCACAAGAAAGCACAGTTAAAATCTGAAATGTCACACTGCTAAACACAGTCCATATTGGCAGCACAAAGGAAAAATAGCAGACGCACTGAAGGGTGGCACACACACAAAAACTTAATTACTGAACATATCAAAACAGAAATCGTGAGGTCACAGGACGATAGCAGGTTGTGAAGCTGTGACATGGTGAGTGACACAGAAGAATGATCAGAGGGCGTCAAGCAGGAGAAACAATACACACGCTCATCAAATGAGAGCGGGATGGTGGTGAATACAAACATACCGACTCCCCTTTGTCGCCTTTCTTTCCATCGCTGCCCTTCAAAATAAAACAAACATCACAGGTTCTCTTGAAACATTGCAATTTAAGTGACGTTTACACTCCAAAATCCACTGAACTGTAAAGAAATCTTAAATATAGTTTAATAGTTATCTTCTTTTAATTAAATTCAAAGAACTTACTGGCAGACCAGGCTTCCCAGGATCTCCTTTCTCTCCTGGGTCTCCTGGTCGGCCTGGTAATCCCAGCGGACCCTGATCAATATTAACAAAGGAATCAAAACAAAATGCAGCCTTCCAGTGCTGTTTAAATCAACAGCCATACAGCGACATTACAGTAGATACAAATTTAAACTTGTGGAATAAGACAAAAATCTGTGTCTACAAATTCATGTTTGAAGGCCTGAAAGACGATGGAGCCTGTAAATTCTGGGCTAACTAAAGGCGCTAAGTGGCACCCTTCAGCATAAGAATCCTAAAACTGGAGATTGTAAATGAAGAGAAATAGAAATGCAATATAAACAAAGCAAATTAAGCTGCTGATTGTGTCTATGACACGGGTGGTGAGCAGAAGAGTAATTAGTCCTTTAGTCAGACTTGCATCATCATCACACTGAGTCACACAATCTTTATCTTCTCTTCTAAATAATATATAAAAAATATGTCTTTTTCAGACAGCTTTAGTCTTTGCTGCTGTTTTTTGGGGGGTATTCTATGTATGGATACACATGTATTATTCTTTTTTCTTCGTTTTCATTATATGTCAGCTTTTAAAACACCAAAGAAATACCCTAATTCCTCTGTCACCAGGCTCTCCAGGTGGTCCTTGTTCACCCTGTGAAAGACAACGGGATGTCATCACTTCAAATGAGTACATGATTGTAAGTGTTTATAACTGTATTGAGTATATATGCCATCACTGAGCGAGCTAACCTCCTGAGCAACGCGGCTTACCAACAGAACAAACAAAAACATTAAGTAAACATGCTGACTGTACCTTAATTCCTTGCTCTCCTCTAGTTCCACTTGCACCCTACACACAAAGTCAACAGTAATTGTCTCAATGTCTCCAACACAAACACAGTGCAAACATACAGTATAAATGTGACAAAGGAACAAGCTGTGATGTGTCTTATGTTTGATTTGTACTCTGGGCTTTCTCCCGCTGTAACATTTTCTAAATAAACTCTCATAAGAAAAATACATCTGAATTCTATTGCACAAAAAATTTGTATCATGGCTGTAGCAGCCATTCAGGATTTACTTACATCTTTACCTCTTAATCCTGGTTCTCCAGGATTGCCTGGTAAACCAAGACTCCCTTTGTCACCTTTGAAGCCATCCTGCCCCTGGAAACACACCACACGACTTCTGTTATGGGTTTTTAAATAGCTACAATGGACGCTAGCAGTAGCCTTTCATCAAAATACACAAAATTATTTACATAAGAAAAGTGGTAAATATTTGTTTAGCCACTTGGGGGCTGCAGCACAAGTGCAAACGTGTTAGCTTAAGTTGCCTCCAGCATTTCCATCAGAAGCTGAGGAACATTAGCATTGATTTAGAGCCATGTGTGTCGACAGCTGACAAACATGAGCTTCTGTTTGGTCTCCACCAACCGCAGAGTGAAAAATCGGACTCTGTGTTCACCAGCTAGTTGCTAACTTTGTCCAAAACAGTCAGTTCTCTTACTTTTGGTCCTGGTTTTCCAGACAAGCCAACATTTCCCTGTGAATGACAAAGCGTAAATAGCAACCAGCAGCTGTTTTCTGTTTCTTTATTGTGATGATGATAATAGGGTTAAAAGGAATAATTTAGCCTTTTCAGGTGACTCACCCTCTCGCCATTCTCTCCCTTTGGTCCTCGCTGTCCTGGAATCCCAAAACCAGGACTGCCCTGCACACGTGAGAACCAACCAAAGCCATGTCTTCATATACAGCACGACAGCTACTCTTTGATTAATGAATCAGAAAGATTACAAAATGCAGAAAAGACTAAATTAATGCCCAATGTGCACTATTTCTCAATATTAACCTTCTCTCCTTTGACTCCTTGTTCACCCTTTATCCCCTGGGGGCCCGTGGGGCCGACTGGACCAATGTCTCCCTGACAAACGGAAAACAAGCACATATTTGCACACATACGACATGATTCAAATTATCCGAGCATTTTCAAAACAAAACTCTTCAGTATAAATGGTACCCTGTGGACTGAGATTAAAGAAGTCCCATTCATTGGTGCATTCACTCCCACTGCAAAAGCTAATGAGAGAAAATCTTAATTGTGTTTGATGAGCAGACCCAGAGGACTGAGTCTGAGTCTGCAAGAATACCCCAAACAATTAATTAAGAAAGTCTCGATGGAATAAAACATTAAGAGAATCACTTCCCTCTGGCGGGATGACTTATTTTAAGCCAGTTAAGGTAAATACAGACAAACAACTTAAACTTTCAGTCTTTGGACTAATTGCAAAAATCCACTTTCCCCTCTCAACAACTTCTCAAACTCCAGAATTGCAGTTGAGCAGCTCAGAGGTGAAGACCATTGCAGACTAAGGGTTTAATTATCCAAACATTTCTCGGAGGCACAGCTTCCTGGAGGCCATGAGTTGTCTTACTGGTTGAGTCAAACCTCATTGGACTGGAACAGATATCACTTCAAGGGTATTTTGACAGGTAAAAAGGACATATTTTGAATTGCAATTAGAACCAGCCAGGTTTCACAGAGCCCAGCAGGTATGTGATGCACAAGAGGAACGAAAATGTAATCTTAGCAGTCGAGTGAAATCACTTTTTAATGAACAAACTTTGAACCTCCACTTTTAAGCAACATGGATGAGAAAAAATGTGAACTCAAACTCAGTTTTTGACGTGTGAACAGTTTGTAATAAGCATTGATTATCACTGGATGTTCAACCCTTTTCAACTTTAACAATCTGTTACGCTGAATTAGTTCATTTGGGTTATCAAACATGGAGAATTTACCCTTTTTCATCTCATAGCAAGAGAAACGGATCGCAATCATAACGTTAGGTAGCCGAGCTCCTCTCTTTCAAACATCCTACGATTCACTAACAAACGCAGTGCGACTTGAAAATACAAGACAGAAGAAAATGTCTTTCTGTACAAGTAAAAAAACATGTCTTGTGCTGGTGATTTTCTCACAAATGTCCTGAGTAATTTTTCTTCAACAACAGTAAATGGCGCCGTGAGTCAATTTAGACACATAGGTGGTAGAGCAGAGCTGATTAAACAGCCGAAACCACAGCTGGATTTCATTATAAAGGAATTAGCTTCGTTGAGTTGAGCAGCATCTGAATGAAAATGTGATGCCAGTTATCGGATTGTTTATTTGTGCTGCCAGGCTGCTGTCGATGAAATATCTCAT
Source organism: Chaetodon auriga (assembly GCF_051107435.1). Classification (NCBI taxonomy): domain Eukaryota; kingdom Metazoa; phylum Chordata; class Actinopteri; order Chaetodontiformes; family Chaetodontidae; genus Chaetodon; species Chaetodon auriga. Next base: position 12,436,970 of record NC_135095.1, on the reverse strand, counting down.
GTGATAGTGAAGTAACTGAAACCAGGTTTTCTGGGGTGTTAACAAGGACCTTTTTCTCTGTTTACCTTAGTTACAGATGAAAGTGGTGGTGGTGCACACTGCCACAAAAACATGTTTTCCTGCATGAAAAAATGTAAAAAAGCTGATTTTGGTCACTTACCCTGGCACCCTTCTTTCCAGTTGGACCAATTATCTGTTGTGATAGGAAAAACAAGACTGAGTGCTGAGTATCAAGGACTTCTATATCTAGTTTAAAGTAAAAATGAGTGAAACAGTTTTCTTACACCCTTGGCGGGATCTCCAGGGGCTCCTCTTGGACCCTCATCTCCTTTTAACCCCAGTGGTCCCGTCGGTCCCTGGAAAAGTCAAACGAAATGAGAAAGATTTCTGAACTCTGTACTGCCATTTCTCTTATGATTGATAGTTAATTCTAAGCCATCCTCTGTTAACCAGCACTTTAGGAGCTGTTGTGTTCAAAGCTTAACTTTTTTGAGCTGAAAACTGCACACTGTACTACAAAAGAGAAGAATATGGTCCTCATGGTGGCATTTTTTGGTAAAGTCTCTTCCAAAGGACTGTGCTGCCTCAAATTAAAAACCAGTGATGCAGGACAAAATGAGCCATTTGCTTAAGATACCCACTGAGGTTTGACAATTTGGCTCATGATTGTGTGTAATCAGAAAAATCTCTGATAGAGTCTAATCTTTATAACCCCGAAAAAAAAACGGCTTCCTCATTTGTTCATTTATTTATGTAAATGTCTGTTTGGAGAAAACAGTTATTAAATAGTGTATTACCCACTTTTCCAGACAGATTTTGGAGTTGGTCCCAAACAGATATACTGCATCCCGCACCAGGCTTTCATTGTAATTAAAAATTAATTAGACAGCAGATTTTTATATGCTCAGGTGTGTAAGTACAACCGCGATTCCAAAAAGGTTGGGGTGCTGTTTACAACGAAGATAATAACACAAAGCAATCTGTGTTCACTGATGCCCGTGTAGTAATATCCTTTATCCATTCATGTGTTCCCAAAGTGGTGAACCTCGCTCCATCCTCGCTTTTGAACGACTGAGCCTTTCCAGGATGCCCCTTTCATACCCAATCATGATACTATCACCTGTTACCAATCAACCTGTTTACCTGTGGAATGTTCCAAACAGGTGTTTTTGGTGCATTAGCGTCCTATTTTTTTTTTTGGAATCTGGGTTGGAGAAGCTTACGATGGGCTCCACTGTGCAGGCAGTTACAAATGTATATGTGTATTGTCAATTAAGGCCACGTCCTATCAGACGTAATCCTCACTCACTGTGGGTCCTCGAGGTCCTATTGGTCCCATCTCTCCTTGTTCTCCCTAAAAAGACACAAATGTGTTCATTAATTTAACACTTAAATCTGAACACATACGCATGCACACCCTCACATAGTTACGGTATGATGGTAGTGTTATTCAAACACCTATTAGCTTGACTCTGAGTTAAATTGATTCTTTCACTTCCCCGTATTAATTATAAAGCGCGTATTTTCAGCCTAATGAAGAGAGAGTGGATGCGTGGGGGATGAACTCACCTTGTCCCCTTGCTCCCCTTTGAATCCCTTCTTTCCCTGCAGGTAAAAATAAATCAGTGGCTCTGAATCCTTTCATCACTGATTCTTACAGAAGATTCACCCACAGTTTAATAGGTTTGGTTTCATCTCATTAGACTAAGCTGGAATTAATTCATATGAATTTAAGGGTAAAATATGCAGGAAGTCGTCGCTAGCTATTGAACAAGAGACAATAATGAAGTGCGCACCCGAGGCCCGATGGTTCCTTGGATGCCCTGCTCTCCAAGATCACCCTTAAAATATAAATGACATTGCAAATATTATTCCCCAAACGCCCTCAACACAAACATCTCACATGAAAAAAGGAAAAGGACTACTTTACGCTCAAATGTGCTTTTCATGTTTGTTACCTTTGAGCCAACTGGTCCCGTTAAGCCAATATTTCCCTGCAACACAACAGTTCAAAGACTGAATCAAAAACTGGATTTCATATTAATGCATCCAGAACCACCACGTTCCACATTAACAATCTGTCCCATAAGACATCGTCATCGTGGCAGACAGCTTCTTAATGTCAGAACTGTGACTGGACTTTGTATTCTGCTGTAAATAAAATTATCATGTTCCTTATCTATAGAAGATTTTTCCTTTTTAAGTTCATCGTTATGTACTGTACCTTCTCCCCCGGCTCTCCACGAGGACCTTGAATACCTTGTATGCCGATTCCTTCTTCCCCCTGCAAATAATAAATGTTCATCAGGCCAGTCTATATTCATGTATTTTTAGCAGGTTGGTCAAGTGCAATAGTTGTAACTTCTTGATCAATGACACTGTTACCTTCTCTCCTTTCAGGCCTGCTAAACCGGGAACCCCATCAATGCCAATGGGACCAGGCAAACCTGCAATACCCTGCAGCAGTTTGCATATGCGTGCGCGTCATCAGAGTTTGTGTGTGAGCGACAGCAGGAAGGAAACAAAAGAAGTGAGAATAAAAAAAACACTTCAAATTATGCGAACACTTTTTTTTCAGAGGGCAGCTCTGAATAATCTTCTGTTGGTGTTGTGCAATGTCTTTTGCAACTTCTGCTAATTTGATCAACTATGCGCTTACGTCTCTTCCTGGCTCTCCTTTGTCTCCTTTCACACCCGGCTTCCCACGTAAACCCTTTCAAAAATGATAAGAATAATTATCAGATATGCGTCTGAGGCATTATAATAGGCTTCAACATTTGTGATGCATGATATTTATGCTGCACATTAAATCTTCTAGTGCAAACTTTTCATAAGCAGCCTTCCTACTCACTTTTGCTCCCGGCTCCCCAGGATCTCCCTACGAAGTGCAGACATAAAAAACAACATTATTGGTATTTTGTGACACTTCATACTGAATATTATTGGTTGGTCTGATGTTATACGATGCAATATGATGGTGTGACACCTGCACAATGAACCAAGTATCATCAACAGAGAGACACCGTTATGCTGTGACAGTGTTCACTGATCCATGTTACCTTGACAGATATTCCCGGTGACCCTGCTGGTCCTGGCTGGCCAGGTGGTCCTGGAGATCCATTGACCCCTGGTACACCAGGAGGTCCCTGAGGACCCTGTAACATGCAGTGAATACAAACTGAGTTTTCCTGAAGTTCACTGTTGAAAAACTCCAAGAGTTTTTTTAAGGACTCACCGAAGATCCCGGCTCTCCTTTTCGTCCAGGAACAAAATTTGCATCCGTGCCGGCTATAACGTATCCAGGCTCTCCCTACGTGTAAACACGCGAAGATAAATCCAGAAGACAGCTGCGTCATGAGCTCAAATCGTAGCAGGAAGCAATCAGTCCAAATTAAATGCGCATGTTAGACTCACTCTCTCTCCTCTCTGTCCTTTTGAACCGGCTGGTCCAGGTATACCCTGCCAGGGAAAGAGCACATACAAACTCTATTAACCAAGACATTATTCTGATAGATGAGCTAAACATGGAAAAGTTTAATGGTGAGGCATCCTGATGGCCTCTGAGTTTAAGATGCCGGCCATGTACGGCAATCACGTCTGTTTGATGCTTTAAGGATTTATACTCTGTGCAGCATAAAACACCCATTATCACTTGACCTTTCCCCCTTACTGTCTGTCCCCTTTCTACTTTCTACCTTCTACTACCCCTTTCTATCTTTTATTTAGACAAAAATGCCCAAAAAATGCTCTCAAAAAATTAAATGAATATAAAACTTTTCCAGTCTGACCCCAAAGGACAAAATAAAAGCTGTCTATTGCAGATGAATAAAACTCTAAATGCTGAATTAAGCTTAGGTTTTGATACTAAAGTACTAAGGTAAAGGTAAACAGGCAATCACATTTATGAGTTTTAGCCAGCTGACCCGACAGAAAGCTCCATAAAAAGCTTCTTTTCATACATTTCTTTGTCATTTCCATCTTACCATATCACCTGGAATGCCTGGAGGACCCTGAAAAGAAAAAATATATTTCATTTTCAGAGTCTAAATTAAATAAACTTTAACCAAGTCCGTGTGAGGTTTTGTTTTTTTCCCAATTTAGTTACCCGTTGGCCGGCAGAACCTGGTGGTCCAGTTCTCCCCGGTCGTCCTGGCAACCCAGGTACACCATCTGTTCCTGGAGGTCCCTGTCATATTGAAACATTATGGGCTGTGCTGGAAAATGAAATAATAGACGCACACAGCAAAGCTACACTCACCCACACAGTCGCAGCGGGGTTGTGAGATTGGATACAGCTCAAATGAAAAAGTAATGACGACATTGACGTGATTCACTGGACTCACGAGGACAGAGGAGCTGTGTTTACATTTACTGTAACTGACTCAAGGAATGAACAACAGCAAACAGGCCGTGGGTCACCTCTCGTTTGGACCGATCTGCACTGTAAATATTTCGAGCTGATGAGTCACGATCACAAACACAGCACAGTTTGTGGAAACATCTGTTCACCTGTGAATCTGTCAATGCCCAACACAGAGTAAAGAAGCTTTCACTTTCTATATAATGCAGTCCTGGGTTGATTCCTTCTGACATAAAGTTTGTGCCTTTATGGCTCCAATTATGTGCAGATTAAAGGTGGGGTCAGTCATTCTGGACCCAGATTGTTGATACTGCCATCTCCCTTTCATCACAATGAGTTGCTAGCAAGGTTTTTAATATGTGATGTGACAAAGTGTGAAAAACGCAGCCAAACAGACAGCAGATGAGTGACGTAATCTGATTATCAATGATGATGATGAAGATGATGGTAGTGGTAGCGCTGATTCTTACCCTTTCTCCCATTTCTCCTTTGGAAGAAACGAAAGGATCATACTGTCCAGGACTTTGCCTAAATTTCTACATGCAAAAACAAAAAACTAAATTAATAATAAAGATAATCAAATCCAATTCAGATCAATGATTTATGCAGGACAGAGACAGGACGGCAGAGAATGTCAAGAATTATCACCAAACAGGGGCCATAAGAAAACCTGATAAAACATACCAGACCGCCAAGACCAAAACCATCTCCCTGAAAGAATGAGAGTCATATGAATAACACTGCTTTTGCATACATTTCCAAATCAATTTAATATTTCATCATTATGTTATATACATTTCAGTTAACTCACCTTCTCCCCTTTCTGGCCCTGGATAAACAAATAATTAATACCATTAATTAAGAGAAGAACTCATCAATCAAACCACTGTTAACATGAGAAGTTCAGCTGAATGACACAATGTGCTGCTGTTGAATCTCCAGTCTTGAGGTGATTTGTACCCTCTCACACATGTGGCCGCACTATGACTGATATGATAATGACAGTAATGATAGCAATATTGAGGAAACCAGTGGTGGGAGGAGAAAGAAGATTTCGTCCTCACCTTCGCACACGTGGACGGGCAGGGACCCTGAGGCTTAAGGAGCTCCTCTGGGTCTTCGGTTGGAGTGTCTAACTGAGCGAACTGAAAATAGAAACAAGGGAAAAAATATCAATTATGGACTGGTCACAGATATTGTGGGGAACTGACAGGATATAGCACAAAGTGGCAGGAAAGTCAGGACTGCTGGAGTGTTTCCACCTACAGAGTCAATTAAAAAAGTGATTTACATTACATTTATTGTGTCTCATACGAGGTCATGCCTAACCATCACCAGAGGTGGTTTGGTTTTACATGTGTAATTTAAAGGCTTCATTCGCATGCATGAATGTAAGGCGCTTCAAGACGTCTGCTTGAGCTCCACATCTGAATAATCCGAAGGAAAAAATGAGACAGATGACAGTTTTGCTTTGCGTTTGTCTTGCCTCTTCCTGCAGTTTGAACTCGGAGAGGAGTTCCTCACTACAGATGCTATTGATAAACTCTCTCTCTATGGAAGGGAAGTCGTCAAAGGTTGGTGCGTAGAAGATGTTTTTGTAGCTGGTGGGTGCCGCTATTTTATTCAGCTCCTCAATGTCCGCATTAGAGACTCCGACTGCCAGGATACTGACGCCTGGAGAGAAGCAGATTCAGAACATGATAACGCAAGAGAAACCTTTATCGCAGATTTATTGAAGAAAATGTATTTCTCTGCTATATCCACATTGCTTTTTTTGGCTACACTAAACCGCTTTGGAGGCTTCACAGTGACTTGTGCTGACCCAGAGCACGTGCAATTCTGGAGGGAGGCACCACATTGTCCTGAGCCCTGCCATCTGTAATGAGAACCAGAACATGGGCCACATCCTGCCTCATCCCCAGAGACTCCTGGAACAGTTCCTGCAGGACGTAGCTGATGCCTTTTCCTGGGTGTACACAAAAATATGAGGAGAAAACAATTAAACTTTGGAGAGTATTACTCTGATAAATGCCTGTCAAGTACACAATTAAATAGATTACAATAAAACAAGAATATGATAAAAAATAAACACTAATCAAAAGCCAGGTTAAAGAGAAACACTTCTAGTTTATTTTCAAAGACATCTTCCAGAAATAACAATGATGAAATCATTATTTTTCATGAAGCAGTCAGGAATTAAAAGGAATTATTTTCTTTTCATGTATGAAATGATCACTTTAAGGTCTTGTGGGTTCCAAATAAGTTCAACCAAAAGTTTGTTCCCTTTCTCTTTAATTCTCTGTGATGTTTAAGGAAACAGATGCAATTAAATGCAACTTCTATTTTTCTTACAAGACACAGTAAAAGTTTTCTTTAACAAGGTTAGCTCGTGTGGTACGAGCTACGTCAGCACTCAGTATTAATGCATCTATATGATCAAGAATAGCATGTTTTCTGCCCATCAGCATGACAGCTGTTGGAGGCTGTGACATCAACAGCAGCACCTACATGGTGTTATAGGAATCATCTGCCATCTGATGACAGGCGGCAGACAGAAGCTAAGAAGTGAGTGTCACTGACCTGTTCTGGTGTTGCCTCCTACATAACGTAGAGCTCTGAGCGCCCTGAGCACAGAGTTTCTGTCTTTGAAGTCATTCAGACGGAATTCAATCCGAGGCTCGCTGCTGTAATGAACCACGGCTATCTAAGAGAAGATTAATGGAGAAAATACACATCATCAATAACATCATCACCTTAGCCAAATTGGATGTAATGCCACTTTGAGCTGTACAGAAATTCTAAAGTTCATTATGGTCAATGATCTTCGCATACGATACATATTTCTGCATGTTTACAGGCTGGTTCCCTGGCTGCTATGCTTTACTTCGGCAACAACAAGCCATGTGGCATTGTGCCTTGTTAATCCTTTCTGCCAATGTTTGGGTCAGATTGTCCCACTAGGTGAAATAATTGCAGATTGTGTTCTTGGTAATGCTACTGGCCTGCACGGGAGACTCACTGCAGCAGTCTGCCACCTTACAGCAGCTATTAACATTTAAAATCCCTGCAATCCAGTCCAGTGTGTAATTGTCCTACTACATTAAACAAACTTACGGCCAAAGAGACCAGCTGAAACAGGAGAAAACAAAGGAAGTTTTTACAACCTGTGTGGCCTGAGAGCCAATGACAGGGAAGTAAGTGGCCACACGGAATATGAAGTCTTTCATCTTGTTGAAGTTGTTGGCGCCAATGCTGGAGGACTCATCCACGAGGAATACTATGTCTGCTTTGCTCTTACCACACACTGACAAAACACAAAAATACACACTAGACACACACTTTACTACTTAATCTTCACATTGCTGATCAGAAAACTTGAGCGATATACATGCATGAAGCAACATCTCTCTAAAATACCTGGTCTTGGTGGAGCTGTTGTCGCTGCACTGAATGTGGTTAATCGAGGGGTGGTGACTCCTGCCTTGGCTTCAGTGACGCTTGGCTGACCTGGAGGCTTCTTGGTGGTTATGGATTTAGTCTGTGGCTCAACAATGGGGTGCCGGGTGGTCCTAACGACTGTGTGAGCAGTGGTGGTGTTGGTGATGGAGGCAGCTGTGATGTGAGGGCCGACTGTGGCTGGCACAGGCTGGACCGTTACAACCGGAGGATCCTGTCCCACTGAGATGAACAGGGACATAACATAACTGATTAAAAAAGCTAAATCAAACTCTAAAGGTCTCTGGATGGAAGCAGACTTTGCTTCAGATGGGATGCAGCAAAGGAAAATAGGATTGTAAGGGCAGTAAACTGCAGCTGCACTGCTCTCTGAAGCTGGATGTACTTTATTGAGTTGCCTCAGAATTTTGTAAATCCACAAGTTTAACTTTGTGTGTAAAGTCTTTTCTAACTTCTTCGTATCCTTTAGCTGGCCACTGAACTCCCTTGTTAAATGCAGGTATTACTTTATTTTATTGATGTATCTGTTTCAGAGTTTGTAGAATTCAATTCACAATGAGAGGAAAATATCTGACTATGCTAACCTCACTAGCTGACGCTATATTTTACCTTGATGAAGACCACACATTTCTCATAGGGGTTAAAGTTATTGTGCAGCATGTTTTTAAGTTTAAACCTGCAGAAAGCAGTGCAGCAAAGAAGGGCATTTAGCACAAAACAATCAGTGTATTAAGCTAGAATATTGCAATGAATAATCATATTGTAGCATGCCAAAAAGCGGTTCAAACCATTTAAGTGATGTCTTACGTATTCTCTGATACACCGTGCTTATAGGGCCCTCCACCTCTCCATACAAAGGTCTGATAGTGAAAATGTAGGTTCTTCCATACAGCAAATCACTGATCTTATAGGAGGTGAAACCAGGTCCCAGGGTCTCTGTTTTAGTCTCCAACACTGAAAAACCGCACAAAGAGGAACATGAAAATGAAACATGAAAATGAACATGGAAATTAGAAAATTAATATTTCCCTTTTCGACAAAAGAATGCTTGTGCTGAGACTCAATACTCAGTGCAATAACATGTCATGCTACATATCCACTTCAAACCCTGAAGGACCCTGAAAAAAACATTACTATTACAGTCATATTGTGTGTAGAATTTACTCGAATAAATACTGATTTCTCACACCAACACCATTTAGCAGTTAACATGCTGCCAAATTAAGGGTGACTCTCTGCAGTGGTTCACCACTGACCTGAGATGTGCCTCCAGGAGAGACGATATCCAGAGATGCCGGCCACACGTGTCCAGTTCAGAACAGTGCTGCTGTCTGTCGTGTTCAAAGCAGCAAAGCCATTCACCTTTGGAAGATCCACTGGAGGAGAAAAAACACCAAAATTCAAGATTAACAGTGTTTCTGAATATGCTGCAACATGTCAACCCAAGGCTTAAACAGTGTTTATAGACCAACATGGGCGTTAGGAAAACACAGTTCCAGCTTTCGCTCTCATGATATTAATACTGATCTCAAGTCAGGATATATACTACTGCTCTCCTCTTTCCAAATGTAAAAACTGTATACTGCACGACATGGAACATTATTTTTATGTAAGGGCAGGGATTGCTGTGATACTAAGAAACTCTGCAGCTCGCTGTGACCCAACAAACAAATGAGGGAAGCACTGAATTTGACCCGTTGCATCTGATCCGCCTAATAAGGTCAGCATCACCCCTGACAGCAATCGTTATTTTCTCCACAGACATGGGGAAGATAATGAAGTCTGATGGAGAAAAGACATCAGTGAAGACATCACTGGAGAATCCTGTGGATGGAAATACTAGTTTACAAGATTGTGAACTTTCATATATTATGACTTAAAATACTATGGAGACATTGATGGTATTAATGTGTCTTCTGATAACTGTATAAAATATCTCCCTGGAACCTCTGATTTAGACACATCTCATACTGTTGCTCACTGTTTTGGGCAGGCAGGACTCACAGGTGCGTGCAGTGACCAGGACTGGGCTTCCCTCCCTATTGCCCACCATGGAGGACACCTGGATCTTATAAGCTGAGCTCTCCCGCAGGTTGAGGATGGTGAAGGTGGTGGAGGCTGCAGACACCACATGGGACTTCTCAACGCCCCCTAGAGTGAGGAGTAATAAAATAACAGCATATTGAGATAATGAGAGTACACATTTACAGTTTAAACTGATGCACTGAGCCACAAGAGTTTTGTGTGCCTCTGCGTGTGTGTGTTCCTTACCCAGGAAGGGGATCCAGGAGATTTTGTACCCAGATGCCCCTGGTGCTTTTCTCCAGGATAGAGTGAAGGAGTTAACTCCAATGTCCAGAACCTTCACCTCCCTCACTGCCTGGATTGGTCCTGAATCTGAGACAGCAGCTGAAAAATAACGGCACACAACCACGTCAGGTGATGTAATTTCTATGACAAAAATCCCATTTAGTCCAAAATCTGCGCCGAATGACCTGCTGTGGCTTCATTCACACACCCTATCATTTGCCAGTGTAATAAACTTGGCACTTGGAGCCTGGCGTGACACACTAACTTTGACAGTGACGGTGATAAAATGATAGCAGCTCTGCAGACTTGGACTCAGTGACACATACTACAAGTGACAACGACAGGAACTGTGGTTAAAACAGGAAGGCCAAAGTACAAGACGTGTCAATCAAGCAGGGCGCCGTGGAACGGGATGAAGAACCTCACTGTCCCAACCCATTTAATTACAATGTGGGGCCCAGCTGCACAGAGCTATTTAGATCTAAAGATGAATCATGATCAGTTAAAATAAACTGTGAGACCTCACTTCCGTTCCGTACCTGTGAGCTGAGTTAAAGAGATTTCTGGTCCCTCAGAGTTGCCGTACACTGCACAGATGGTGATGGTGTAGGAAGACTGTGGGTTCAGGTCTTCAATATGATAGAAGAGAACACTGCGATCCAGGTAACGAGACTGAGGACTGTTATCACCTGCAAACATGCAGACACACAATATTACACACAGTGGAGGAAGTTTGGGTCACGCCTGCAGTTCCTACTCACTTTTTGTATGTAAAGAATATAAAGGATTTGAAGGGGCTGGCAAGTTTCCTGACAAATAGACCAATAGGAAGTTGGCTTGACTGATGATTGAAAACATATAAATTGTCCCCGTACTGAGCTGGAGCATTGAAAATTTTGCATAAGTTTATCACCTGTGTTCCAGGAGAGTTTGTACTCTGTAGCTCCAACAATGGGACTCCACTCCACGTCTATGGAGGTACTGGTGTAGGATATCACCTTGAAGTTGGACACGTAGCCCAACGGAGCTGCAAAAGAGGAAGATGGAACATGAATGAGCTTTATTTGCTCTGTAACTTCACCAGTGTAGCCTTATACTTTGACTGGACTCTACACAGGAAGAACAAGAAAACAAATACTCAGTGGTAGTTTATGTGGATGGGAGACATATTGAATAGTGGTACTCACAGGTTCTGAAGGTGGCAGAGATACCAGGCCCCACCACAGATCCGAACAGCACATACAGAGTCAGGACATACTCTGTATCATGGGCGACATTCTTCAGATGGTACTCTGTGGTGCTGCCGTTCAGAGCCAACTGCCTGGGACGATCTCGACCAAGAAACTCTGAAAATAGCATTAACATTGACAGTACAGTCCCATCACTCTTTCTTTCCTCACTATCCTGGCATTCCTCTGAACTCTGGCTCAGCACCAGAGCCCCCTGCCCTGGAAAACAACATCCTCCTCCTTTTCACTCGACATTTGTATTTCATCAAAGTGAGTCCTCATTCCACCTGTCACATCCTCCTGGCAGACCGGCAGTGTGGATGTGTCCATTGTAAAAGCAGTGGCATTTCAAAAGCTCTCATCAGAGTGAGCCTGTCACTGGTAGAGAGGGAGCAAGCCAACAGCAGCAGAAAGCCTGGGCGTGCATGCATACATACATTTTAAAGCACATGACCTTTACTTGACACTTGCTGTGGAAGGACATCACAGGGCTGTATGGCATTTCTTAAGACTGTATAGATATTTTATAAATATGTGCACTAGAAGTAACTAGATCTTATCACTGTATGGATTTACTTTTATGATGTAAACAAAACAGGAAGGGTAAATCACCTGGGGTTGGTCCCCAGGCCAGTCTGTATCCTGTGGCTCCTGGGACGCTGTTCCACGAGATGACGGCAGCACTGGTGCTCACAGCAGACACCTTCAAAGTCTGTACTGCACTGCTTTCCACTGACACACAGAGAAAGACAGTTTTTGTCCATTAAATCTGGTCTTTCCTACATCTATAATACTGTGAGTCTGTATTTTTGTGCTGTATCGTAGTTACATGTCTTGACTTTGGTGGTGGTGATGGGCCCCTCAGTGTCTCCAAAGATGGGGTTGATGGTGATGGTGTACTCAGAGCCTGGGTGGAGGCCCTGGATCATGTAGAAGCTGAAGTTGTCCCCAAGGTTTATGTTCTCTATGTGGCCATCTGAAACACACACGCAGAGGTGCTGAATAGTTGAATGCCATAAAATAGCTGTTGTTGATGTTGTTGATGGCACCATCTATAACTCTAACTAACACTTTTTGGATTTATTTCACAAACCAAGATTACCTCTCCCTTACCTGGGGATTCCCACGTCAGACGGTATCCTGTGGCACCCTTGACTGAGGACCACCTCGCCTGGACAGTGTCTGTGGTGGCGTTTTGGACCAGGAACTGCTGAACTTGTATGAGCTTTACTGTGGAACACACACATATACACAAGTTCACACATGAATTTAACATTCATTTGAACTTATTTAGTGATCCATAAAATCATAGTAATGGCAGAATAATGAAATGAAATCAAGATAAATCAGAGTCCAATACTGGTATTTTTTTCTAGAACGACATCACCCTGCTGTGGATATATTATGGTACTGCACCATGGCTTTTGCTGCCTGGCGTTATATCTTGATTCAGTCAACAATTGCATGACTTTGTCCTGCAATTGTTGATTGGGTACAGCTATCCAGGCTCTTTTTTATAGTTGTCTGGAGTAACGAACGTGTAAGAGTGTTATATATGGAAAATTAATGAACTTGAGTGTGGAAAAAGTTGAGGTTGATCTTTGACTTTTCTGTTTATGTAAATTAAAGCTGCAGGAGGCGAATCATGTGCAAACCCTTCCACTTCTTTCACTCCGCTAAGACCCTCCCACCAAATCCACAAGTTTGAATGGCAGCAGAGGGAATTGGTTGCTCTGCAAAACCTCATGCAGGGTCAGCTCTCCACAGCATGAGCCTCGCCAAGACCCCGGTCCCTCTCGCAGTGATTCATCTCCTCAATGATGGCCCTTCAGCACTTCATGACCCCCAGGGCAGAGCGCCCGAGGCTTCAGACGCAGCTGTGACACCATCTAACAGCGGGATAAGAAGCTAGTCCACCCCGCACACCTTTATCCTCCCACAAAAGTTATTCCGCACTGTTTGTCATCATGCCTCTTTGCCATCTTCAATATGAGCGCTATGGCATCAAACATAATGAGCCTGAAGCTCTGTGTGGAGCCGGAATGCATTTACATGTGTTTTTATCACCATTAAATCAGGTTTTCACCATCTGAAGGGACGCACGTGCGCATCTGCATTTATAGAAAAGCCAGTAGGAATCTGAAACGACCTGTTATTGGCCTGTCAGGGTCAAGATTTTCTAAAGCCTGCAAACAGAATCAAAAGGTGGTGCAGAAGTCTAGTTTTCTCTCAAATTACTTGAATTACAATATGCTGTAAAGTTATTATGGGATTGTTTCCCAGTGACACAAAAAACAAACCTGCCTACCCCAGCTTTAACAGAATTATGGTGCTTTGATCAAAGCCAATAAACTTACATGTCTTGCCCACTATTGAAACTGGTTCACTTGGACCTTGGGGGTAAACAGCATAAATACTGATAATGTATTTCTTATCCTCCTCCAGGCTGTCAATCACATGAGAAGAGGTGTCTCCAGGAAGCAGCTGCTCATAGGTAAATCCTGGTCGGTTGGCTGCAGAACAGAAATCCAGGAGAATCAATACCCGAGAAATATAAATCCTAAACAACTTGTTCCTGTGACACTGGATGCATTAATCTAAATCGAATAACAATTGCACAGCATACATCTTGGGATGAAGATCTTAAATCCATTGAGCTTCCCTAACGGAGGCGTCCAGCCCAGTCGCAGAGAGAACAGACCCTCCTCAATAACACGGAAGTTCGACACTTGAGGCAAAGGGGCTAAAAGACAGAAACGTGTTGTTCAGGGAAGCGAGGTACAGTGAAATCCACAACAGATGCACAGAAGTATTTATGTATTTCTACAAGGAGCATTCAGTGATGTGTGACACCCACTTGTCTGGACGGTGATTGTTGCAGAATCTCCTATGAAGTTGGGGTAGATGGCATAGACGGTGAGGGAATAGTCTGTTTTAGGACTCAGCTCCGTCAACACTGTTGTGCTCACATCTGCCTTCAGATCAATCTGTCGCATATACAGAACACAGGAGAACGAGAGCAAGATAAGTGTGTGAGCAAGAGAGACTGAGGCGAAGCGAAAGACGATTGATCAAGAAAGTGTTGAAGTCACAGCGGAAGAGGGAAATACACAGATACACTTCTGAAATGTGTAAATATCTTGTCTTACATAAAAATATATTTTTATCTTCACTTCTCAGTGAGTGTCTACCTCAATAAAAACCACCAGCACCCTGATGCTTTGTTTACACTTCTGTTCAATACCCTCTCATTCAGATTAGGTGGCATGTTGTGCCTACTGACATAATGCAGAAACTAAAACATCCCTCTCATTGTACTGTAAGTTAATTCTCTGTCAAGGGTACAATTGAGAAATGGGGATGGACGCCAATACCATTTAATGCAGTATTATGGTGAGCTTTGGAGATTGATCGGTTTACTATGTGGAAATCACATCTAAGGTACTACTAAGCTGCTGCTAACAGGCACAACAATATGTCCTCCAATATGATAATACAGTCTATGCTCTGTTACGCTCCAGCTCAATAGCAACAGTCATATAATCATGCACAAGTGTAACCCCTCACCTGTCTCTGCTGTACGGGGAGGAGGTGTCCCTTGGAGCTGAGAGGGGTGACCAGGAGACGATATCCTGTGACATCACTTGTGGCCTGGCTCCATGTCAACCTGAGGGAACTGTGGGCCAACTCGCTAATCTGCAGGTCTCTGGGACCCACCACACGCTCCTCAACTAGAGTCGGTACAGAAAGAGGGATGAGATGAAAAAATAAATGAGAAAAAGAGGAGAGGAATATAGAGCATGCAAGTTGCAAGATAAATCAATCTTAGTGCAAGAGCCGCAGGGCAGAGTGAAATAAGAGAAAACTATGATGCATTTTTATTATACTTTTCAAGCTCTAGTTTGAAATTTACTACATCAGTATAAAAATGCAACAGCTGTCAGTACCAGGGCAGTTTTCTTTTAAGGAAATCTAAGTTTGTAACAAAGAACTTTTTTTCATGCAGGGTGTGTATTGACTCACCAGGCTGGGATGTTTTCACAGGACGCGGTGGCTCAGAGGCAGTGAAACACACTCTGCGGGACAGCTTAGGGAGGACGGTTTCAAGGAGAGAGTAGTCGGGACCCAGCAATAGGTGCTCCTCACGTGGCTCTGACACAATCCTCATCAGCTCTGACTCATCAGCTCCCCTGACAGCTGGTCTCAGGATGGACAAAAAGGCAATGGGAGAATGAGTCCACTTATATTTACCAATGCAGATACTTCAAATGCAACAACATTTCAAAAGCAACATAATGTGGAATTACCTGCTGTACATACATGGCGGGACTTTTGATATTTATGGGATTTTGTGGGAATAACAATTATGCATTGTCGTTCCTCTCTTCTTTGCATTTTCGCCACATACTTTCTTACACCACTAGGGGGAGCTGTGGCATTATAAGTAATTTATTTTAAGTACAAGAAGCGGTACATACCCATACATATGCATATTGCAGATACACTCAGGCGTAATCAAACACTTTCTGGCACCTATCTCAAATTATAGAATTATGTGTGTTTGTCAGGCTGCAGTTTGTGGAAGTGGGTCCTGCCACACACCTGATAAAGCCTTAATGTGGGTTTGAAAGCTCTATTATTAATGTAATAAGGAAGACATTTTGACAGGAGCAGACACATGTTGCAGGTTTTTTTGGGAGAGTAATTTACAGCTACCTGAACCTGGAGATAAGATAAATGTCCATTTGTTTTCTTACTAGCTTCATATGTACAGAACATGTATTTTGATGCATATGTCTGCACGTAACATGTGTTATCCATGCTACACAGGCTCTACAGGCATATTGGTTTTGCACTAATACACAAGATGCATGTGGCGTTTCTCTGTGAGAGTGATAAATGAGAGGAGTAGGCCTCAGTGTCAGAGGTGCAGATGGGGGACAGTGAATCGCCTAATGAAAAATGGCTGCGATTAGCACACCATCGGCTAATGAGCAGTAATTATTGCACCGCTCCCAGCTGAGAGGAGTAAGTTGTGGGCTTGTGTGCTTATGCATGTGTGTAGGAGAAAAGGGTAAGATATGTGTAAGTAAACTTGTGGGTAAACAGCAGTGTGTATTCATGAGCAGGGGAAAGGTTGGAGGATAAAGTGGATTTGCTGATGCAACACACAGTATCAGAAAATGCACTATACACTATAGGAGCTGAATTAATCACTCACTTATTCTTGCACGCATATCTGGTAGATTTTGCTATGTTTGTGCATATATATATATACAGTGCATACACCTGCATGAGTGCATCCAGACACTCCAAAACAAGAATCTCAACCACGCTTTACAAATATCCACACTGAAGCCAATGAATTCAAATGTACAGGACATGAATTTCTAACTGCAAACACTGCAGATAAGCCGGCAGAGCGCGGATAAAATCAGAGGGGCCGCTGCAGTGGGGATGTTGAAGGAATTCACAATACTAAGTTCCACGCTCACCTACTGCAAAGAGAGAAATCCCATTGTCAGCTACCACCTTGGCTGCGGCGTCGACCTGGTCGTCTGAACGCCCGTTTGTGATCAATACTGCAATCTGAACAGCAGTGAGACAGAAAAAAAATCAAATGAACATAATAACAACTTATTTACACACTGCCACATACATCCACATGCATTAAGGTCAATAACTAATGACTGGTACAATTAGACAATGAAAGATGATGTGAATTAGTAATCTCCTTAATATAACTGGCACTCTGAAATGATTTCTTTAAACATAATAATAAAAAAATAAATAATCTGCAGAAAAATTTATACTGGTATGGTTTGTTTTTGTAGCTCAATATCTACCTTTGATTTTGTGAAGATGTGTTGGGTTTTACCAAATCTATGCTTTGCATCAATGGAAGTTTATCCACGCTCTTAATATCATTTTCTTTGGGTAAAGAGAACATCCTTGCAAACAGTGTTATTCTCAAAAAGCCCCCATGGACTTTTGACACGGTTTAACTCGTAATTAAATATGTGATTAAATAAATCAAACAAAGTCGAATTCAAGGATGCCGGCTTGCAACTAAGACTGCTAATTTGCCTATTAAGGAAAATTTACTCAGTTCATTCAAAGTTCATCCCTCAGTCAATGAAGATGGGGGCTGGAAGCATCAATATTAGAATGTAGCTGCTTTTCTGCATGTGCTCCAGCTGTACAATTCAATATATCAGCCTAATCCTCAATTCTCTGCCTTCCCACGTCAAGTGTGCTGCTGCAAGATGATTCACACGCACACTCAGAGATAGAGAGATGATTGGAATGCTAACCAGCTGTGTTATACTGAGACTACTCTGCTGTGTTAGACTGTCGGAGAAATGTAGTTGCCAGAAATGGGGAGCTGTTGGAAGGACATTTGGGTATCTGACAAGGCACTTATGAGACAAGTTTCATAAGTTGCTGACTGTTGCATTTACATTAGGGTCAAAAGTTAAGACCAGAACCAATTTGATACATATTTAGTCAAGATCCTGTGACAAAGCAGGCCAATATATCTCAATGGGACTCGATGACCATCAACTGGACTTTTTCCAGTGTGTCTGGCACTGCTGGCACTGCTGGCACCAGTCCTCTCTTGTCGACAGCCATTCAGCTGATTGCACACAGTGAATCGACGGGTGAGGCGAAATTTATTGTCTCCACCTTTTCTTTTTGCTCTTCCACAAGCAAAAGACAAAATCAAAGTAAAGCAAAATATTTTGCCAGACGTAACTTTCTATCAGGCATACTCTCAGTTTGTATTCCAAGCATAGAGCAAGACAGTTTAATCAGATTCACAGTGGAGAGAAAATGGGAGACCATTTTGTTTTGTTTGTTTTTGTCCACAATGTTCTTTGGAGTACAAATACAGACTCCTGACTAGTCATTTCCTTTCACACAGGGCCAGAACATACAATATATGCATGTCGGTAAGCTGGAAGCAATAGTCTTTGCAGTGTGGCTGTAATCTTAATTCAGTTGTTTCTCTGTTGCTTGTGTGTCCACACTTTGTCATACATTTAACAAGATTTAAGCCCTACAGTTCTTAATTAGCATGAACCGTTATTTTAAAGTGATGTGACCTCTTTTACCTTTGCTCTTGCATGGTATTACCTACAGGAAGTGCAGTCAGTTTGGGGGACTGTTTCAAGGGAACTTTTTCTAGGCTTGTCTCCAATGTGTTGGTGGTCACATCTTCGCGGCCGAAGCATTACCTTTGGGGCATGGTCTCGACTGATGACAGGGCTGAACACAGGGTCAACCAAAAACTGGAGGGCATCACCAATCCTCCTGGATCCACCCTCATAAGGAAGGTCTCTGATGGCTCTGAGGACCTCCTCCAGTGAGCTATAGTCCGTCAAAGCAATCTGCATCCTGCAAGGGAATGATTATGGGAAAACTGGATCATGTAGAAATAATGGAACAGATAGTGCAAACGGTCATATTTGGTTCTAAGCCTCAATTTTGGGACAGCCAAACAGCCTTGGTCAGAGGACCTCAGGTCTTTTGGCTCTTCATGTTGTCTGTTTTCTCTGATTTGAGTTTCTGGGACTTTCAACTGGAAAATGCTGTATATAATACTTAACAAAGAGGCAACAAATGTGGTTATTAACTATTGAATCTAAGTTTTTCTGGTGATATTTGGCATCTGTGGTTAAGTCAAATGAGTCTGGCTCGATGGCACTTGGTTGAATAGGTCTGTGCTGTGTCTTTGTATTTGAATTTTACCTCGGGACATCCCCAAAGACAGTGACTCCAAAGCGCACCCCCTCAGTTCCCACCACACTGCCCTTGAAGGAGGAGATCATAGCTGAGATGAAGTCCTTGACACTGGAGAAGCTGGTCTGGCCCACACTCAATGACTCATCCACCAGGAACACTATGTCTGCCTGCACCACCGTCCTGCATGCTGAGGGGAGAAGAGTGGATGAATTAGTCTGTGCACAAATACCAAGGAGGGAGGAGCAGGGGGTGCATGCAAAAAAAAAATCCAATGAAAGTCTTTCTTAAAGTTAAAGGGTAACCTCAGATTGTATTCCTACACTGACCACCAGATAGCAGTCTTGCTCTATGATGTTGTGAGTTTTCCTCTCACTTACCTCTGTCATGCAGCCAGAGCACCACACAAATCCCCATGAATTTTTAATAAGACACAAGTGAGCCAAAGAGACTATCAATATTCTGAGCACTCCAGCAATAAAACTTTAGTACAGCAATGAGGAACGCTTAGAATAATAAGGTAAACACACCCAAAATCAGGGTCAGTCGCCTCACTCAAGCAAACAATCGCATTTAACATATGGATCTGCTGCGTTTGGCAGGATTCAGGCATTTTTAATGTGGAGTTAAAAAGCCAGACGCGCTGATGCATTGACTGCATGCACACACACATACATACATTAGCTCTTGCAACTCTGTCTCAGATGCACACGACTGCACATGTTCCCACAGAGATATACTGTACTGTACAGGCAAAACGCACACACACGCTCCACACAGAAATCTGCTGCGTGTGCAAACGCCCTCTGAGTCAATATATTCTGGCATTACATATGCAATAAAACAGTGACGACAGCATTGATTAGGCTAGTGAATAAGAGATAGGCACCACTGATTGTCCTGTAAGTGATAACTCAGCTTCTCTGCTATCCTCTATTTCATTACAGAGCTTTCTCGCCTCTATTATCTCGCCCTTCTTCCTTTGGCTGCAATCCCAGGATTCACTGGGGGTGACATATGTCTCCAGCCCATGGCGACCTAACATTATGTTCCCTCCTAACACATCTATACATCTCTGGCCACACACCAAGGAAACAAAATATCATTGGGATACCATTCTGGAGGCTTCTCCGGGCTACTATCTTTTGCCTACACATAAGCTTCAGTGTCATACATTTCGCAATGGATTTAAAGTTAAAACCACTGATACATATTAACAGGATACAATGCTCGTCCTCTCCATTTTGAGTTGAGTCTCACATAGGCAGCAAACAACCCTTGAATACACATGCTTGCTTGCTCGTCCATTTACTGGAATACATTTTCTACTCCCTACATTTCTGTAACATGGTGGAGACTTTGAGCAAAGACGCAACTGGAGGCTGGTCTCTGTCAGACCGACACAGACTGAGGTAGAAAACAAGATCAATTATCCAGAAATTTGTCAGTCTGGGCTGGCAGGTGAGAACCCCATGCCAAGGATAAGGAGACAACACATGCTGAGGGATTAGGAATGGTTTTCTTGAAGGTTATCTATGCTGATATCTCAAAGGTTGTGTACACCCTGTGTTGGACCACCATTGATTTATGTATTAGATGTAGCTCAGTGACTACAGTATACACTGCAGAAAATTGTGCCACGAAAGAAATAGTCTGAGAAATAATGATGTACTACTGGATTCAGCTCCAACAAGATCAAGAGAAAATATGTAAACCATCAGACAGCACAAGTCTAAGAAACTCAAAGGGCCATCAGGTTCAGGTTTTATCCAGACAAATGAATGTAAAAAGAAACTGCAGTAATTTGCAGAGGAGCTACAAAGCGGGGGACTGAAACATTAAATGACCAAAGACCAAATACGGACAACATTTCTCATAGCCAATGTGACAAATGCATAGTCATTCCCCCAGGATCTGTTTCCAGTGCCATGTGCCTGCCCCATTGGGACAGTCTCTGGATGTAAACAAGCAAGTCAGTCTACTACTCTACTTATAATGTTGTTGCTCTAATTTGAATTTCATGCAGTAAATTATGGAGCTGAAAACAAAAGCAGAGAGGGAACCATATAGCCTGGTACACAACAGCTGGCTGAAACTAAGCTGACAACCGGGTCAACCAGAGGAATGGATTCTGAACTGGTTGTTGTTTCCAGTTCTGCACAGATTGTTTGGTCTGCATGACTGCCTCATCACATCATCACATAAACTTTATTCTAACATTAATTATAAATTCTGTTATGTTTTAAGAAATCTGATTTGATATAATGTAATATGATGTCGCTCGAATAGATGCACTTGCTCAGAAAAACAATATTATAATAATCATGAACTGCTGACGGAGCTCTTTGCACCCTTTGACCATGACCCACTGTGGAGAGAACATTAAGCATTCATAAGGCAACCTAAGTGACAGCATAAACATATCAGTTAAAAGCTGCAATAGTTTCATTTTCTCTTCACTTGGGAGAAGCTGAACTTCATGACAAGCTGTTAAACCCCTTTCCATGACATATTATTCTCTTAAAGCTGCACTAATTGATATTATCATAGAAACAAAGGACCATTGACTGTGTGTGATGTGAAAAGGGCCGTTGAAGTGACAAACACACAGAGAATCATCTGACTCTGAGCTCCACCTCAGCTCTGCTGAGCATCGCTGCATCTTTCTAGGCTGCCTGCCCAGAAAGTTAGCAATTAGCTGGTGAACTTAGTGGAGCATAAAGAGAGCAAAAGAGTCAGATATTTCCCTTAGGAGGCGGAGGAGACCAAAACATAGATAAGAGGAGAGTGAATATTGGGTTTGCATGTGTCAGGTGGATAGAAACGCTACTCAAAATGAATGCTAATGCTGCTTGATGTCTGCTGAATGTATAAATATCTAACATATAGCTCACACCTTTGCCACTGCTTTATAAGGTGTTGTGTTCACGGCTTCGTTCTGCTGCCCTGCAGTGGTCAAAATAGTCAAGTTGTTATTGCTAACATGTTAGGTAATGCTTTGACACACCCAGTAGACATGGAGCAATGTTAGCATTCATCTACAGTCGTATTTATGGCCACCTGACAGTAAATTTGTGTTAAAATGGACCACATGCGACTTCTTGTGTGTAACATAAACAGTTAGGCCTGCAATGTGTAAGAATGGGCCAAGTATCAAAGGTCACTTAGGAGGAAGCATATAAGTAACCCCAACTGCTGCTCACTATACTCTTTACTGCAGCTATTTATGTCTGTAGCTACTAGCTGCTGTTGGCTAGTTAGCTCCATTAGCAGTGCAGCTTGTGGCCCTATTAGCTGGAGTCTGCCTGGTCTGGGATCTCGAAACAGATTTCTGTTGCGTTTTAATGAAGTATTTTTTATAGAAGAATGAGTTAACTTGGCGATTCAGCTAGTCTTAGTTCAGTAAGAGAGACAAACTTGAATTCAGAAGGTGTACGATTGGGTTTTCTGTTTAAGGAAAACAGGGGTAAGAATATTCCTTTTCTTGACTTCTTGTGAGTTTATTTTGTTTATTTATTAGCAAAGTTGCCACTGGCATACATCTCCGAGTTGAAACCAGAGAGGGCTATACTATCAGGCTACTGGACTTCAGACTTGAGCTACAAAGTGGTATTATGAAACAGGATGGGCCGGGGCTAGCTTTTTAGCATGCTAACCTCAGTCAATATCTCTGCAACACAAAACATAGACGTTTTTGACATCATGTCAAAACTGTCAATTCTTCACATTCTGTTGATAATTTTTCAGTGCTCTAAACTAAAACTCTTACATGCATATTACATATTGTGCCTTTAAGGGTTTCTACAGGCAGTCCCATGATGTGATTTGCTGGCATGTGAATTAACACTGTCAAGAATAAACAACGGTACAAGGGAGCAGCAGCTTCAAATATGGCCTTGGGCTATTTATATCCTTCCATAATTCTGCCCAACAACTTTACCAATCACTTTCTGCCAACCACGTTCCAGGTGGAGTGAATCTAACTTTTGATTGGCTGATTGACCTTTTGGTGACATCCAATAGCACCTGAGGCTAAGGTCTGTATCTAGGGGATTGGTTTGACAGGCTGGCAGACAGAGTGCTGTGCCGTACATGAGGCTAGCAGATGTTTAAATTCCCTGACTAGACACAGTCTGGAGAGAAACTGGAGCTGGGTTAGTGTCTGCCCCGTGTACCAACCCATGTGTGGAGATTTAATGATGGAGCACTCGCACAGACTGTGTTCATTGAGCACCTGCCCTTTCTTTGGCCTACACATCCAAGTCGTCTAATTCATAGATCTGTGCACATTGCTGGAAATCAGGCATATGGCTTTGAGCAACTGATGGTACCATAAGGCACTGTTTGAAATTCTGAATAAATTAATGACTGAGAAAGTGAAAAGCTTTATGGTGCAGCATGGGTAGTTAAAAACAAAAAAAGAGTAGCAAATTGTTGTGTTTGAGTGTGTCCTTTGGGTGTAGCAATGTCGACCATTACCTTCGGCTTGTGCTGTGACGCTTTGATGGGACAGAGAAAGGGACAGCAGAAAAATCCACACAGAGGAGTGACCCATACTCTTCCTCTCCTCCTCTTCCTCCTTCGATCACCTGCTCCTCCTCCTCCCAGTTCTTCTCTTTGCGAAATACTGAATTCCACTTCACAATCATCAATTCCAAGTCTTGTTCCCTCTTGTCTGAAAGCATACAGATGAATAGGGAGTGGGGGGGATGTCATTGGAGGCGCACAGAGATAAAACATAATCAGACCTTTTTTTTTTTTTCATTTGTAAAGGACTCATGACTTTTTTGTTGTCAACAAGTTTTTACCTGCAGACACAGTTAAAATAAATGTCTGAGGAAGGACCTACACCAAATGTTGAGATTACATGGAATTATCAATACAACTGAAAATAAATCAATTATCCTCTTATTGATTTATTATTGTAATTAATCAGGCCAATATACATTAGGCTGGCACCATGTTGTACTTGCTCCCATCATTGCACAACTGCAGACAGGAGTTCCTCCTGTTAACAGTTTTACAACAGGTTCCAATGACACCATGGAAATAAAAGCATCAAAAGGGCTTTTAAACTGTCCAATATGAACCCAGCTGTTAAATCAGCTATGGGGCAGTCTAAACATTATGGACATGAACAATAAAGGTTGTTAGCCCAATAATCTATTATGACTGTCTTACATGTGAGGGTTTCCCTCAAACTCAACCTGCAGGCTGACCTGGATGGTTGACGCTGTTTTGTTGGTTAACTTCTAACTGTTCATCAGTCTCTTAAAACGAAATGTGTTCAGACTGAAATGAACCTGTTTGCCCTTTTTTCTTGATGGGGACATTAAAGTTACTCATTTATGTTAGTGTCTGCTTTAAAGGCCTTTTTGGCAGCATACATGGCTGTTGATAATGGCTGTCATTGTCCTGGTTTACATTATGATCTGGGTTCCTGGTCTTCATTAGGCCTTAGGAGACAGCAGCATTGGTATATCATTATTCACAAAGCTAAACTGGGTAAACACAATTCTTCTCTGTGTAATCTCTGATCACTCATCAACAGCTGTTATAGATGGCTGCTCTAGCACGTATACCCAGGATTTGCTCAGAAGTTGGTAGAGCAGCTTTCTCCTATTCTGGTCCTGGAAAAAACCTTCAGAGCACACTACATTTTAATGATTTTGTCTCCCTGTGAGAGTTCAGAGCTCAGATAAAAAAACTGTGCAACTGAAGAATTCAATTGCTTTTTTCCTACAGTGGATTTTGTATTGTGGATCTGTGGTCCCTTGTTTGTTTTTAATGTGTTTCATTTTGTTTAACTGTCCCTTTTCTGCTCTTCACGTTTTATGTTAGAATCTTTGTAACTTGTGCTATGTCGGCTAGGTCTCCCCTGAATACGAATTTTAAGCTCAAAGAACTTCTCTTTTAAATAAAGGTAAAATAAATAAAAATGACTTTACTAAAAGAGGAGAACTCTTCATGACTTGAAACCGTCAGTTGAAGTCAAACGAGAATATGCTTTATGGACTGAAGACAAAGATGTCAGAATATGACTGATCAATCTGTAGAATCTCTGCTGCTGATATGGCATGAAAATCACAGCAGTGACTGGAAAGCATTCAGTTAAAGTCGCTGGAAGAGGAGTGATGCACAGTCCTGGGTGACAGGTTCAAGGAAGCTCTTGTATGATTCCAGAGGTGCAAAAAGATATTTAGTCTGGTAAAACCTCTGGACCACATGCACCTGTCCTCGACTGAGGATTAGCCAAACTCCCTGAGGGCCTGCCATGCCCTGGGACTCACACTGCAGAGGTGATTATCCACTGAGCTGGGGCTGAGACAGCATGGCTAATTGCTTCCGATGAGCGTGTGCATGCGCTTGTGATTGGTCAAAAAAAATTTAGCTCCATGGTAAATCTGCTAAAACGGGCAACAAGTGTGTGTAATTATAGTTTCCACCTGCCCTCTGTTATGCTTTGTGTGTGTGTGTGTGTGTGTGTGTGTGTGTGTGTGTGTGTTTTGGTGTTTCATGTTTGATGGTGACACCACAGAGAATCTCAGTTTTGCATGTTAAGTAACAAAGACAGAGATGGGGGGATGAATCAATCACACATGCTTCACTGAGATCATGTTTTGGAAGCAAGTTAATTTTTTCTAAGCTACATGTACACTGCAAGACACACACTGTAGTTTAGTTTTTTTCTAGCTTTAGCTTTTAGTTTTGGATGCAACAATGACAGCAGGACAGGTACACATTTAGACTGATGAGCCTCACTGTGAAAACACAGTTGCTCTTCACAGCAGATCATCTAGATGGCCGTCAATGAGAGTAAATGGAGGTACAATAAACGCTCTGGGAAACAGAACATCCTCCTCTTTTTTTTCACTTAAGAGACAGAGGAAACTTCAGGTTAGCATGAAAGAAATTAGCCCCAAGGCTACAGCTTTTGACTTGGCATTATACACTGAGTGGTGGCGATTCAGTCACTTTGAAACGTTGCTTTACTGGCATAGTATCTCCCACTGAAACTGTACTATAGAAGGTGATGTTTAAAAGCATTTCTGGAGGTATAGTGCAATTATTGTGACTTGTTCTAAAAGCGTGCTGCTCAATGGTCCACTTCAAATTTAGCTCAAGGATCCTGCAGCCGAAATGTGTTGAGTGTTAAAACTTCCCCTAAATGCATACTGAGGACCACAGAAATATATCAACAGAAAGAACTACAACAACATTCAGTTAAGTGAGCGTACTCAGTGCCTAAGTAGACTAAATCCAACACTTAAATCAGCACACAACACACTGGCAAAGGAATCATGCAGTAACGGATTATCCCATTTGAAATGAATGAACCCCCATCAGAGAGCAACACGTTCAACGCATTAACTGTGATGTAGGAAGTGGTTCGTGCTGTTATGTTTTACATTAGCTCGCTAACTCCCACACGTCTCCGCACAAATGTGGATGTGTGGCTAAGTGTCTGTGCGTGTGTGTACTGTACGGGCATGTGTTTTTGCAAATTCATAAGCTTAACATCAAAGAAAGATCTGCTTTCACTCAACTACTATACATGAGATGAAAACATAACAGATTTCTTTTGGCTTTAAAGATTCACATACCATCTATCAAATTATCCACCAATATATCACTTCCAATGTTTCCTCATGAGGGCAAATTTCAGCTATAAATTTATGTGATGACATGAAAGATAAATCAGATCAACGTGAAACAATCTGAATTCCAGCATATCTCCAGTGTGATTGGATCACCTGGTCTGACAAAATCAGAATGGCTCAAGGCTGACTAGTTTACAACCTCTGCAGATGGAAGTGATATCTGGCAATGTCACACAGCCAAAAGACTCCACTCTAGCCCTCACATACCAATGCAGATCTAAGATCTGTCTCTGCATGTATCTTCTTATGACTTAAGTGCAGAGAGGACAAACCTGTGTTTTTGATGAATGACAGCGAGTGCAGAAGTACACAGTCACTGTCTTGTACCTATCCTAAGGCGTGATTTTTATATAGGTTTGCATGGGTGTTCAGCAAAGCAGCAGAACCTCAGCTTTTTATGATGGCTTCAAATTACTTAAATACATTTGAAAGCTTTTCTCTTCATGTTATCAGAGGTCAAATGTTTCCTGAAGCAAGCAGCAAATCCTAATGTTCAACAGAGTGCAACAGTACATTAGAAAACAAAGGGCTTGACTTACATGTGTCTCTGAGTCCAGCCGATTTTAAAAAGACTCAGTGAAGTTAAAATATGATGCACCCATACAGAGTAACCCGGTGTGTCGTGTTCTGGCTGGGACTGGCTTTTGTTCCATCCTCAATGCTGCTTCACCCCACTGAGAGCATTTCAGAAACAGAGCATCTTGCTTGCCTGATTTTGTTGCATTGCTCAGATTTTGTGGATTCGGTCATTTTCCCTTGATGTTTGGGTAAGTAGACAACTAGAAATGTTTGCGATGCTTCTGGTGGAATCACAAGCTTTGTCTGGAATGGCTGCGATTAGCTTGAATGTGACGCAGCTGTGCCTCGTTGAATTTACGGGTCGGAGTTTACAGCCATGCTAGCAGCTCTGAGGCACAACAGCGTGCTAACATGCTCACAATGACAATGCTAACATGCTGATATTTATCAGGTATAATGTTTATCATGTTCACTACCTTAGTTTAGCCTGTTAACATGCAACATACATGTTAACATTTGCTAATTAGCGCTAAACAGAAAGAGCATGTGAGGATAATGGGATTGAGGCTTGCAGGTGTTTGGTCATGAACCAAATTATAGGGGAAATTAAAAATTTGGTGTAATTTACGCTAAAGGAAAAGTCAGGATCACCAAATTTATTGCAAGTCATCCACTGGAGACCACGAATGGCAGTGCAAAATGTTATGGCGAGCAACACAATAGCTGTTGAGATATTTCAGTCTGGACCAAACTGGAGGCCATACAGTGATGGCAAAAATCCCATCTTATTCCTACCATACCTCAATACATTCCTGCAATGTCTGTGATCATAAGGCTGAGTCAGATACTCAGAGGGCATACCTGCAATGATCCCACATCAAAAACACTTGCACATGACTGCATCCATCACTCACACCACGCTGGGATCACAAGCACTTTGTCCAGCCTCGCCGAGGAGACAGTGTGTGGATTGTGTCCAAAGCCTTTAGTTTATCACCACCCCAGAGGATTAAATAATGTTCCAAAATGAACTTTACTGTCTCTGGCCCTTATACTCCCTCTCTGTTCCCTATCTCCTTTCCTCTCTCTCTCTCACACACACACATACTCCCTCACACATCATATGCCCTGCAAGTCTAACTGCATGTCAGCTATTTCTACATAATGGCATTTTCCACCTCGCCACTTCACAGGATGGATTATCCCTGTAGGTGGGAAACTGGTAACAGTGAAAAGACACACACAGAGACACACACACACACACACACACACACACAGCTCAGACCTACAATATATGATGACAGATGTCTTTGGTGCAATGAAATTGAGATCTACAGCTAAAACACACTCCAACAAATAAAATCAAACACACTTACACACAGCTCCCAAACTGCAGCGCGCTGGCTTAATATCACTTTGCATTTGCAGTCAGCCAACACAGACAAGTCTATGCATGATAGGAAGAAATCCACAATTAATTCAGCATAGTTTCATCTCCTGCTCAGTGCTCTTACAAACAACCTGGAATGCTCTTATTATTCATGAATACACTAGAGCTGACATTAGCGTAAAATGCGTGACATCTTGTTTTTATGCTCCTGTTGACTTCAGAGTTGCAAAATCTTTGCATTAACTTCTGCACAAAAGCAGAGCGCTCATGCCAAAGACAAGCAAACACACTGCATGGGAAATTTGTGTATCTGAAAGTGCATGGTCTGAAACTGAGTGGCACATTTCCAGCAATTGCTGTACCTTATCACATATACTCAATTCAGACAGCAAGAAAAGAGGCAACCAGCGAGTACTAATATCAGATAAGCAATGCTCTTAAAGGAGAAACTGTACAGTAAAGAGCAGCAGTAAAGGCTTGGTATAAAAAATGCTGGCCTTAATCCAGACACTTTGCCTGTAACAAAGGGTATCTGGGCAGTTAAGAATTCAAAACTACTCTGCAAAGTACCACATTAAAGTGCAGTTAAAGTAATGGGTTTTGACTATGGCCCTAAAATGGGCCCACACCTTCTCACTCACCACTGCAGACAAGTGAATCATCATTATCTTCCCAATCCAGGTGACCTCTTGCCGGTCGACAGGGGAAAAATACCCCTTAAAATACACAAAAAAGTTTCATCCAAGTCAGGGGAAAAAAAAGTCTGGATTGTCGTATTCCTGCAGAGGGTGTTATCAGAGATAATCGACCGAATGGTACATGAAAATGAATATCTGTGTGTGTCTGTATCTGAGTGATAGAGGAGGTAGTTGTGTTTGAATGTGTGAAGGAGTGGATGAATGACTTGCTTTCCTGGGCTCTGCTGAGGCGCAGAAAAGTTTGGGAAGAAGGGTGGGGGTGAAGTTGCTGTAACCTGTTGGCTCAGAGAGAGTGAGAGAGACAGAGATATAGACAAAGAGAGAGAGAGAGAGAGAGAGAGAGAGAGAGAGAGAGAGAGGTGGGGGTTACTGATGAGCTTTGACCCTGCCAGGAATGCATTGCTACTGTTCTACAGTGCACGTGTGCGCATGCGTGTAGAACGTGGAGGTGCAGACACAGACAGCGGCTTTCACCTCAGGGTAACAGAATAAGCAGTTATTTAAAATGATGTTAAGGACTTGGAGGTTAAGACTGCCATCACCCACAATCACACTGTAAGTTGAATCTTCCTTGAGTAATGACTAACCACTAAAAACCTTCTCGGCTACACAAGCGCATGCAGAAAGAAGTCAACCCTCGGACGAACTCGGCAAATAATTTTCGAGATTTGACACCTTGCTGACCCGCTCTTTTACAGCTTGTTTCATTTACTCACGGTTGTTTCATTTGGCAATAAAATATTTTTTTATTCTAAAAATCCCTGTTGTGATTTGAACTACACTTGCACCCCACATTTGCCAATTCATCCTAACAACACAATATGTCACATCAAAAAGGCAAAATAGCAAACACAGCAAAGGTAAAAGGAGTTCTTGTATTCCCTGCATACCTCCGTATTCAAGGTTTGTATACTCACATAAACCCAGCCAAAATAGCTTGTAGAGCAAACACCTCCTCAACACAGAAAGGAGAGGAAGGAGGATAAATCTGTCGTGTTTTACAAGCCTCTTTCAGTTGGTGTGTGTTTGTGTGTGTGATGAGGGGCATTGGGTCACCTTTAATGGTGGACCCCAGGAATGTGGTGACTAGTTTAATAGGGTTTAGCCAGCTGTCAGTCTTGACATCCTATAACTCACCATGCACACACACACATGCACGTTCTGGTGAAGATGCAGATCGAGATGGTGTGTGGGGACGTGACGGGACAACTATGCAATGCTGCTGTTATAATGTATACTAAAGAGCATCCAGTCCCACCTCTCACGGGGATACAGAGCATGGCTGCCATCTCCATTCATGTATATAGAGTGAATGCATCTGCACTGCCAGATTCCCAAACAAAGGCAACAGAAATGTAGATAATGGCTCATCTGCTGCAGCTGCATCTGTAAAAGGAGTATTTGCATGCACAGAACATAAAAACCTTTTCAACAGGATACATTTAAGAACACGCAACAATCAAACCAGTAGCTACAAAGGTAAATAAATAAACATGATCGTCCAGTCTGGCCTCAAATATATCTGAACTATCTGAACTGTCATCATAAATGTCTTCGACCAGACATCCAGAATTTCACCCTCCTCTCAAAATGAGACATCGCAGGCTGATCGAACGTCAAAGCTGTAAGAAACTCATGTCTGAGTAATCCCCAGATGCCACGAAGAACATCACACAACCATTTTTACGACTACAAAGGAGGTGTTTTAAATGCAACACCCCTGTAGAATATATCTTTCTAAATCCTCACTCTGCAGTCTTAGTGGGTAAAATGGTAAAATTGGGGGTGACGTCTGCTTTCGCGAGCATGCATAGTGTCAGCAAAGTGGCTTTTCCCTTTCATCAGGCTCACGGAAATCTTTTCCATCCAATTTGATATTATGGTGAGCAATGCAGTGCAGAGCAGGTCACAAGCACAAGCTTGTTAGTTTTAACTACATGAGCCCATTTGTGTGAGTGATGGTATATTGATGTAGAATAAAAGGTGGTATATTGTGCTTTGGCCTCAGGGCTGTCTGAGCTACATGCTGCCCTGGCGCTGACCCTCAGCACATGTTAAGGAAGTTCAGGAGGACGCATCAATCAGGACCACTCTCACCGTATAGTCAAAGATGAGTCTGCCTGTGTGCATATACCTCTCTGTACATCAGTGTTTTCCACTGATACTGTCAAAGTGTAAAGATAAGCTACACGTGTCAACACTGATTTCATCCTAGAGTTTGAGGAGAACGCAATGTTAATGAATCTTCACCACACCAACACTTTACACTGTAACAATTCAACACATTATCGTCTTGATAGCTTCACTGGCTTGACTACATGATGGGCGAACGCACCTAACTGTCTTTCAGCAGCAGGTGTGATTAGAAATAAAAGGTGTTGTGGACCTGTTGGGGGTATTCAGATGGGGAAGATTAACTAGCCTTGTCTCAGCTAATTGCACTCCTTCTCCAAGTGGGCCTAAATCCTCCCCAGTCACGAGAGGTGCCTGCACGAAAGTGAGCTCTGATTAAATTCATGCTGTAGGCTAACCAGAAAACAATCATGTGCATTTGGGAGTCAAGAGAGAGAAGAAAAGAAGGGAAAAGAAGGAAGGAAAAAGAGGCAGAGAAAACAAGCAAAAGCACAGTAAATTAGCAAAGCCATCGGGAGTTCAGAAGAAAGGGTGTGTGAGTTGCATTATTGTGTCTGAGCAGGTGAACTGGGAGTAAATATGGAAGGAAAAAGAATGAAAGATGTGTACACAAATGTATTTGTATTTGTGTGTGTGTGTGTGTGTGTATGTGTGTGTGTGTGTGTGTGTGTGCTGGCCAACTTTACTGACAGCCCCAAATCAATATCAAATATCAATCACAGGTATTTAGTGCTTATACAATGGGTTCTTCTTCGTGGAAATTCCTTGATACACTTTCTCCTCCCAGCATCTGAGTGGAAAAAGGGAAAAAAAAAAACTATGCCGATATCTTTTATATGACAGTTCCCTTTTCTTAAAAGCCATATCAATTCCATAAATACTGTGTTTCTGCCACGGCCACTGATGATGTACGCAATGGAGGTACAAGCGAGCATAATTACCTATTAATATTCTATTTGAAAGAGCCTTGGTCATTTGCCATTCATGCCTCGTGGCAGCTTTTCAAGGAGCCTCTACTTCTAATTTGATGAAATACAGATTTAATGCATTTCTGAAATCTTAATTTCTCCGCCTCCATTTTTTTTTTTTTCTTTTTCGCTCCACTGGTTCCATTACAGAGGTTATGAGAATCAAACATTACTTTAGCCGCTGGTTGTATGGCACTGTTAATTGTGCGATTTCTCACACCGCACTTTAATTATGTAAAGTTGAGGCTTTCAGTTGAAATTCAGGATTGATACAGTTTTCCGTATAATTGGTGAGCACATTACAGTTATATCATTTGCTTGAGCTCAAACGGAGATGGTAGAGTGTTTTTTGTCTGAGAGGTTCTAGTAACTCTGAGCTGAACTTTGACCACCTACACTTTGGAACATTTTACAATTAAACTTTGAGAATTAGGACGCGTCACCTGCTGCTGCAGCGTGAAATCAACCTCAGAGGCTTGTTTTTTTCCCATGCTGGCATTTCATTTGCTCTCCTGCCTCCTTTAGTGCAACATCAATGTAACTATTGATAGGCTGACAGCGTGAGACGCGTGTCGGACACATTTGACGCTTGTATCAGTTTCTGTTTAATGCTGTCACTGTTGGCACATTTGTTGGAGTTTCACACCAGGAAGATGGGCAGTCTTTCTCTGGCCGGAGGCTAATGCAGTTCTGACTCGCATCCATAAACCATACAAGCTGGGAAGGGTGCCCACTGCTGCCAACTACAAAAGGTCTGCTCTGTGCCAAGCCTTTTAGCAGCACAAACATACGTACGGACGCATGCACACGCACACAGCAGAGATGCACGTAGACAGGATAAGCCACAGTGTGCACAAAGCAGAAAAGAAGCACACACATACAGCCATGCCCTTGGTGTATACAGTACACATTCAGCGCTTGCCTCTTGCAGACCATTTTTGTCAGGATGAATTCATATCACAAACCATGCGACTCCCCGTCTCTGACTGAGATACGAGCTGTCATGGCAACAGAAGAAAACAGGGGTTGCAGCATGAGGGCTGGTTTGTTGGGACAAGCTGCACCAGAGCAGAGAATTGAGATGCAGCAGAAGTCTGGGCTGAAAGAATTAGTCATGAGTGTGTGTCCAATTACCACTCTGAAGTCGACAAAGGATATCAAAATAATGAACAAAAGCAGTTCTCCTGACTGTGCTTAAGAAGACGCAGTGTCACAGTAGATCCCATATTCAACACGAGCAGAAAACGAGAGACACTCATGCAGAGATGTGAGCCAGTAACCTCACAAAAACAAGAAACTAGATTTTTCTTAGCATAACAACAGCAGCTTCTTTTCATGTTTGCAAATCGAACATTAAAATCAGTGATTAAGAACATCAGACTGCACAGATTGCATGTTATTTAGCTGTAGTACATAATGCCATAATTATACAGATTACACTGAAATGTAGGGCAGCAGTTATGGTAATTATAGCCACGCAGAATCATGACTGGATGACTTAAAAGGCCATCCCATCAGTAAACATGCTGTAGATCTTACACCTACAGTTTATCCACTGTATCATATACGCTGTAGCTCATGCACGTCTAACAGACCATGTTTGATGATAACAAAAGATGACCCGGTAAATCTCAGGAGTGATGAGCCTGTGTCTGACCTGGAGAGATGGTTTATGCCTATGGGATTTTCAGGAAGCCCTGAAGGTCAAAGGGCAGCAGCTGTCCGCAGTTGCCTTGTGAACCTTTCAGAGACCACAGAGACAGAGAAAACGCCAGACAGGGAATGAGGTCAAAAGAGGAAATATGGGACTGAGAAACTTTTTGAATTCATCAGGGACAGACAGATGTTGTCTCTCTCTCAGACAGAGAAGGTTTACTACTGATGGATATGCTGTAATCACCTTCACAGCTCAATGCATGGGAGGAATCTTTCAGAATCAAGTTGCATGAAGTCATGCTTAGCTTTCAAACATCCCTCTCTGTCTGCTTGATACACTCACAGAGAAGTTGACTGAACTTGCAGAAGCAGCGTCTGGAGAAAACTTTTAACTGTGCATATATGATGATGCTTTGCTCAAGGGGAAAACAAAAAAACCTTCAATATTTCAAAAAAAGATTAAGACTCTGGTGTGTGTGTGTGTGTGTGTGTGTGTGTGTGTGTGTGTGTGTGTACCTTCATTAATTCTCTAAATCTTCGTTATCTTCGTTATTTTGCATGATTTATCAGTCTGCCTGCTTGCCTGCATGCTGCACTCCTTCCCACAGACTTGTGCAGACTCCTCTCACTTGGCAATCCAAGCATTTGGCTGCAAAGCACAAACAACAGAGAGGTTAAGCTACTGCCCTGTAAATCCAGGTGTTTCTGTGAAATGATACTGCTTTGCAAAAGCAGGGGAGTGTAGACCAAACTCTGTCAATTAAACTCGACGTCATCTCAGAGAGCGGATTGGTAAAGCAGACAGAGCTGACAGTGGGTGGAGGTGAATGCTTAAAACAGGCAACCTCTGTACACCCATCTGGCAGAAAATGACAGAAAACTTTTTGTGGTAATTGTTGAATACTCGGTATCTGAAATTATGTTGATAATGAGCATAGAAAATTTGAAAATTGCTGCAGTTCTGTATCGTAAACAACTCACATTTTTTTGTTGTGCACTGGTGCGTCACATGGCTTAATCCTGAGGTCAAATGTTTGTACTGATCCCTTGTAAAAACACACAGTTTTTATTGACACCAAAGACAGTTCGGTTATGAAGGTTATCATGTTAAAGCAGTTTGGTGCAAGACTTATGATTCTGTGCTTTTTCTGCACAGCTGAACCTAATCCAGCTTTAGTGAGCAGAGCAGAACTGGATTTAACCGAGTTCACAGAGCAGGACTGTGAAGGACAGTACAGTGTTTATTCAGGTATGCAGTATAGTCACATTAGTATTAGAAAAGAGCAATTTTACAATGAAGGTAGCCCAAAATGTAAGTTTGAGAAAGTATTTATTTTGGAAGTTTTTCAGTATACTGAAGAAGACTTCAGCTTCACCGTTATACATTAAACTAGTTTCAAGTCCTCCTGAGCCCATGTAGTGAAATCCTTTATCCAACCATGTGTTCACAAAGTGGTGAACCTCGCTCCATCCTCGCCTGTGAACGACTGAGCCTTTCCAGGATGCCCCTTTCATACTCAATCATGACACTATCACCTGTTACCAATCAACCTGTTTACCTGTGGAATGTTCCAAACAGGTGTTTTTGGAGCATTCCACAATTTTCCAAGTCTTTAGCTGCTCCTGTCCAAACATGTTTGAAACGAACTCAGAATAAGCGTATATTTACAAAAACAAATGAAGCGGATGAGGTCAAACAATAAATATATTGAGAATATATATATATATATAAAGGAATCGTGATTCTAATCTTTACAGCAGCAGGGCAGTTTATGTGGGATTAACTCAAAATCAACTTCAGTGCCCATGTTTGTCATAGTGAAGGAAAACAGTTTCTGGACTCAAATAGAGGAGAGGAGGAGTGAGCTCTTGGCTAGGCTTTGGCTACACAAGCTATTCACTGTTTGTTTTGGTCTTTTCATGGGCTTTGTTGACAATAAGAAAAAAAAAGAATATCATCAGACTTGGGCTGTGTTTTTCCCCTGATATCCAGAATATTCTGTTACTTCATGGGCAACAGTTCATGCATTCACCCGCTCCTGACTTCAACCTGAACTAGGATATGAGCTCATATCTAAGGATCGCATAAATATAAATGCACTCCCTCCATCAGTCAGGCGGTGAACTCGGTGGAATGTGTCTTCTTGTGTTGTACAATATTGCATGTTAGCCGTGGCTGAGAGATGACACACACATACACACACCCACAAGCAGAGACAAGTCTGCTGTATGTCTGCTGAGAGCAGGTCACTGGAGCTCTGCAGCAGCACTCGATGGAATGGAAAATGGCCGGGGGGGCGGACTGCCGCTATGAAAGCTGCTGCTTCATGTGCATTATACAAAAGTAAGTGTTCGCATAAAAATTCGGAAAAGTAGTTTCTGCATAGAAACATGACAGCCGACAGAGACGTGGAGAGGTAAATCTGGTTCAACAATGCAGAAAAAAAGGAGGGTAGCATAATTCCAAGCCTTAT
This sequence comes from Chaetodon auriga, assembly GCF_051107435.1. Taxonomy (NCBI): domain Eukaryota; kingdom Metazoa; phylum Chordata; class Actinopteri; order Chaetodontiformes; family Chaetodontidae; genus Chaetodon; species Chaetodon auriga. The sequence continues at coordinate 12,400,373 of NC_135095.1, read as the reverse complement.
CTGTGACGTGTGTTCTCATCAACTGCAGGTAGGGTTGCCATTTACTGACCCTCACATTGTTTGGATTTTATGGAAAGGCAAACACAAACACATGGCCTCTCTCATCCGCCAGCGTGGGCTGTTTCTACATCAAATCTTGCTCACTGAACTCCACAAACCCTCACTTACCAGGAGGAAACAGATCACAAATTCATTAGAGCTCGAGCATATGGTGGGGTGAAGGATTTCAAAGCAGGGACACCTGGGGGTTTTCACAACCGTCACATAACCTTTGTCCTCATAATCCACCTCCTCCTCTCCACCCTCTGTTGTAATCGTCTCTTTTGACTCGTCTCCCCCATCATGTGCCCTCTGAAATGTCCCGCTTTGATCTAATTTAATATGCATGGCACAGTTGGGGGGGGACAAGGACAGTAATTTGTTGCATGTCTGGGGATGCGATGCAGAGGAAATATCTAGCAGATCACTAGATTTGATGGAAGTGGACTGTGGGTGTACAAGGCAACAACTTTTGAGAAATGAGAGGCTGGGAAAGGACACAGTAAAAGCAGGAGATACAGTGACAGGGGAGGAGGAGAGGGGGATGAGAGGAGCAAAGTGAGGCTGGAGTGACAGTGGAAATGGAGTGGGCTTCAGGAAAATAGCTTAAAAGTAATGATTTCTGAATGACAATATGAAATACAAAGATTCTAAAGAATGCAAAAAGGGAGCATGAAAGAGGGAGAAACAGAGAAGAACCCAAAGAAGGAAGGTTATTGCTAACACATGTCTGTGGCGTGGTCCAGCTATCGCTGAATAGTTCAGCACTTGTCACGGGAGAGGAGAGAGTGGTAGACAGAGAAATGAAGTGATGGAGACAACATGTAGAGGAGGAGGAGAGCAGACTGAGGAGAGCAACATCTGCAAAAAGAGAGAAACACATGGCAATGGAGGAGGAGAGGAAAAGGGCGAGAGACAATGGGAAAGGAGAGAGAGAGAGGAGTGGGTGGCGTCGGGTGGAGAGCAGATAAAAAGGGTTATGAAAACTGCTGTCATCACCCTTTGGAGAGCCGACGTCAAAGCAAAGGTCGAAAGCATGATCAGAGTTCAAGACCCTTAAAAATCAAAAGGAAAGATCAAAAAAGTGTAGACATTCGCACATCCACACGCTCTCTCTCTCTCTCTCTCTCTCTCTCACACACACACACACACACACACACACACACACACACACACACACACACACAGACTGTGAAATCCCACCTGACTGCAAAACGAGAAATGCAGTCAAACTATCTCCTTTTACATCCTCACGTAGCCCAGCTGTAGCTCTGCTCCCCTCAGGCGGCCATTCCCTGGCTCCCAGGTGAGGTCAGCCCACCCGAGGGGGGGTAGTTCCAGTAAGTGTATTTGTCCGGGCATGTCCACCTCCACTTACTGAGATCTCCCTCCACCTGACCCACAGCCTGCGGGGACAAGCCAGATGTGGCATGACAGGGAGTAACATGCAGCATAATGTCTGTTTGTGTTTGTGTGTGTGTGTGTGTGTGTGTGTGTGTGTGTGTGTGTGTGTGTGTTTTCCTCCTCTGTCCAGTTAAGTCTTCCTTCTCTTGACTTTTTGGACGTTATTGCTTTGCTGGCTTGTCACTTCTAATGCAAGCTGGGTCGCAACAGCTGAAAGTTTTCAGTACAAAAATATCCTGCGTTATGTAATTTTTGAGTTTAGTTTGGGTTCTTGGGTAAGAAACAGTCAAGTTTGTTTCAGCTGTGAGCCGCTGTCGCTGGTGTAAGAGAAGCCAATCACTGAGTAAAATCATTATCAACAAACCAAGCATTGTTGTCATGATATGACATAGTGTCAGGCATGCAGAGGACTTAAATAAATAGCTAAGAGAAAAGTGACAGCCGTGGCTATGCGCAGATTACTTTTCTAACTCGTGCACTCATGGCTGTGTGTATTTTTATGTACGTGCACACATGTCAACAGTGCCCTTGTCATTGCATATAGAAGAAAGTCTTGGAGTATCAATGGCAGACATTCAGGAAGCAACATTCAAATCAGACAAAGAGGCTGAAATAAGAGACGAGTAACATCTTAGAAATAAGAGCAGCAGTAACTTCTTTTTAAGAGCTAGAAAGACTCATTTGACTGGTCACCACTAGTATCTGATGTGTGTCTGTTTGGTGAAGGTCATGTCTGAAATTTCTGATACCGGTGCCAGTATAATAACTGAGCTTTGGCACAGTAACAGGCATTTTTCCAAATCTAACCATGTAGAATATAGAGCATGTTTTTCTTCAAAACCCGTTTCTCTTTTATCAAAAGAAGCCAGAGCACAACAATAAGTGTGCAAACACTAGAAAATGCAGTTCATGTGCCATACTATATCCTACACCATATAATCTAAAATAGGCAATTTTGGATATAAATGACAAACTATATGATCAAAGCATACATTAACCACATTTCTGAATCCGACCAGACATCATATCTAAAGTCTAAAGTAAATATCTAAAGTGCTACAAATGCAAGTGTCTACTACAGCCAGCAACCGGTTAGCTTAGCATACCATAAAGACTGGAAACAGGTGGAAACAGCTAGCATGTCTCCAGTAAGAAAGGTAACAAAATCTGGCTACCAGCATCTCTAAAGCTCACAAATGAACACGTTACATCTCGTCTCTTTGATGAGTTTGGACAGACTACTGTTTCCCCCTGTTTCCGGTCTTTATGCTAAGCTAACACTTCAGGCTAATGAAAATAACAAGATACATATGTTTGTTTGCATGTTTGCTGCTCAAAGACAAACAGAAAACGACCAATTACAGCCTGAATTGGTGAATGAGGGCCAAGTATGTGTGTGCTCTGCGAGCCATCCCGCCTCCTCTCTACATATCTGTATATTGATGAACGGTGAGTTCCTTAGTATGCACTGTGTATTGATTATTGCAATTACACACTATTACGGTTCTATTATCTGCACTGACTGTCTTTAATTACACTAGAGAGCACGAGGAGGAGTGAAGGAGGAGAGAGAGAGACGGCGAGCGTGAGAGAGAGACACTGCACAGATAGATAGATGAAGCGAGACGCTGCACCAAACTAATTAAAACAGAAACTTTTTGTTTCAGCAAGTTGACAAGGAATGAATCTGGCAGGGAATTAATCTGTCCGCAGGGAACGCAGTGAGGAGTTACACACACACGCACACACATATAGGGAGGTGCAGTGCAGAGTGCCGTTGCCATAGTTACCGAGCGTGGCGCCACATCATGCGGCAGAGTTAATGCAGAGGTGTGTGTGTTTTGTGTGTGTGTGTGTGTGTGTCTTATTTAAGCTTTCATTATATCACCACCCTGACCTATTCCAACATCCTTTCACACAAGCACAGAGAGAGAAAGGTTGCAGAGATAAATCCAGAGTGTTGCTGTTGAAAAAGCCACTGGTAACAGCTCCCAAACAGCTGCTCTCACACTGCAGGTGAAGCATCGTTTACGCTTACGCTGGGTGATGACATACTGGAAGAAAACATTTGGCAAGGAAAAAGAAGCACTTCAAGTCAAGGCTGAAAGGAAGTGTTCGCTTGGGTGGTTAAACTGGGTTAACTATGCCTCGAACGCTGCCTTGTGCCTGTAGAAAAACTAATGTATATGTGTGGTTACAAGCACGTGAGAGCTGAGATGGAAGATGGATTCACATCCTTTACTTGAGTAAAAGTAGCCATACATGTCGCTTATCAAACCTCCATCTCGTCCACTGATTAATAGATCTGCTGTTTAAAATATTGCAAGTGGAGCATCAGAGTCAACTCTGCTTTTTGACCGCAGAGCGATCAGGCCAACGTGCACCACATCCAGCAGACTCAAACTCAGACACAGCCAACATTCAGAAAGCTATTTCCAGCCAAGAAAGATTACTAGGACATCACAAGCAGCTCCTTCGGACCATAACAGCATCCATTCCTTGGTAATAAAATCGCTCAATTAACTAATCAATCACCCCGTGAATCCCTGCAGGCCATCCAGCACATTCCCCCAGTTGCACCTTCAGTGTCTCCTCCACCCTGACCCAGAACATCTACGGGGAAAATTGCCATTCGGAGTGCATTTTGTCACTCATCCTGCCTGCAATCTCCTCTGCCTCTGGCACTGGTCACCATCGCTTCTCCAAATCCTCAAACCTCCCGATTTGTCCACCATCCCCACTGAACACCATGACCTGGGTGACTTTTTCAGCAAAGACAGTTCAGGTTCTCTCTACCTCCTTGTCGCTCCTGTGATTGTATCATTGATCTTCTTCCAGGGGCCATCAATGATTACCCTGCTTACTCGTTTTCGATGGCTCCTGGATGTGGAGGAGGTTTATATATCTTGTGGATTGGAACGGATTTGGCCCAGAGGAGAGGTCCTGGGTTCATCTTGGACCCCCGGCTCATCAGGAAGTTTAGTTAGTCACTTAGTTAGTAGTTAGTTTGTTAGGAGACGAAAAACATGAGGAATATACTAATTTTCCTGAGTTTGCCTGACCCCCTTTTTAATCCTGTTTCCTGTGCCTCAGGTTCATCGTCCTTCTTCTGCCGCTCTGCCTGCCAGTAACTCTGCTCTCTCTGCTTGCTCCACATCACTATGATTCTGGCTCAGCTTAACAAACCTCCATCTCGACCACTGGTTATAAATCTCCATTTAAACTATTGCAAGCTGTGTGTCAGAGTCCTGCTTTTGGGTCCAAAATGGGTTTCTCACCACAGTACTGCACTACTGACTATACTACTGCTAACTATAGCCACTGGATAATATTTCTTTCTGAAATGTAGCAGCTGATGTAGAAATCGCAGGATAAAGTGGCACCAAAAAGAAATAGTAAAGTAAGTACAAGCACCTTGAAACTTTATTTAAGTACAGTGCTTCAGCAAATGCACTTAATAACTTTCCACCATTGTGAGAGAGTCACAGAAAGAAGTTAAAGCTATGAGAGAAAGGAAAGTTATCCACGCTGCTGCAACATACAGTACTCTAACAAATGTCCAGTAATCAAAACGGCGAGTTCAGCACAAATGTAAAACACATGGGATGCGTCTGTTCTCGTTGTCCTTTACCAAACCCGTGTCTCTGTTCAAAGAACTGTCAAAACAGATCTGCGCAAAATGAATTCCTGATGCAAGCTTCAAATAATACCAGTTCTCAATTTCATGTGCTATCGCTCCACTGTTTGTTCTTCAAACCACCTGCGCTTTTCTCACAGAGACAAAACAGGTATTTTAAATGAAGACACAAGGACAGCTGAAGACTGTAGTTCTGAGCACCAGGGACCATCAAAAATTGAGAATATAATGTCATCTCTGTTGGGAGGATGTGTGTGTGTTTGTGTTTGAAATGAGCAGGTGTGTCCTCGCTCCTACCTCACGCTCACATGTGCAAAGGTTACAGCTGCGCCTGTAACATATTATTGTACTTTCATGGACTATTTTCCAAGTCCATTCTCAGCCTCGTAACCCTCCCCTCTCCTCCTGAATTTTCACAAGACATTTTAAAAGGAAACCCCACACTAAGGGAAACTAGCTGTAACTGCTGGCCCCGTATCTATTAACAAATCACTGTCGCTGTAAAGCTGGGGTGTAATTGAAAGCTGTTTGAGAGACTGTGGCAGCATCGTGAGGCTCAATGATGGCTGAGTCCACCTGGTCAGAAGGTTTGGTGTGCAGGGACAGCTGAGATGGATCTTTGTCAAACTGGGTAGAGCATGGAGAAATTAGGCTCGAAGTAAGTCCATACTGTATTTAAACAGCGCACCTGTGAGTGCAGTTTAGGGCCATCACTGACTATTCTGATTGGTTTTAACAAATTCAAACAACCCAGATCAGTTTTTTGAACTATCTCAGAATGACAGCAGCATTAGCCAGAGCTTTTTTCTGTGTTGGCACAGTGAAATGGAGTGTGGAAAAGGCTCTGGCAATGTAAGAGTATCATTATATCAAACTGAAGCTGAACATGTCTGAATACATTAGTTGTCTAAAGACCATTTCTTAGAGTATTTATCTTTAAAAGACTCCTTTAAAATCACACTTACTCAGTATACTTGTGTTTCTTATGAAATTATTTGTCACATCTGGATGGAAACTGTTTAAAAATGTTTCACAGAGTTATCAATCAAATGATAATAACCATCACCATCAAATGATGCAATGAGAACCGTGAACAAAATCATTCCCTCATTCACTGTTTATTTAGTTTATTAGAGTGGTTTAGAGTAGTGCCATGTAGTTTCATACAGTTTGCAGGATATAACATAGTGTACTACAGCTTACAGTAGTTCCGTATTGTAGAGTTTCGTGTTCAAAGAGACGTTATTGATGGGAATTAAACCTGAGTCTTGCAGCGTCATTCATGACCACAGTCCAGCATTAGAACCAAAGGTGGTTTCTGCTCAGCCAGTCGAACTGACATCATGCTGTTTCCAATATTTTACCATTTCTGTTATTTCTCTCAACTTCCTCTCTGGAATAAAAATATAGATTAATGCTCTTTCCTTCCATAGCCCAAGCCTTACAAATATCATAAAAAATTGATTGATTACATTGGGCACTTGAGCTTTGTGAAAATTGATAACGTGCTTCTGCATATGTCCCATCACAGCTCCTTCCTGGAGACATAAATCTTAGATGTGAGCGAGTCTTTGTTTCTCTCAGAAAATGTGCAATCCTTTTCTCTTTGGTGAAAAGTGTTGCTGTCTTGAGGAGTTATTTCTAGATGAAAGTGTGTGACATGTTTATTTTTCAGCAGCCGGTGAAGTCAGGGAAGTCGACAGTGAGGTGCGTCGTACACGCATACTGTATGCTGTTTAAACTTCCTTTGTTATGAATGATGTGTTAAGATGCACAGAAACCAGCAGGGAGAGAAATAACAACTGTCTGTTGTTTTATCCAGTTAAACACTGAACGGATAGGCTGCAGTAACTGCTGTAGTCATGCAATCTAACGCTGCAAAACAGGCTGGCACAAATACAAACGGTAACAGATGCATTAAAAATAGATGGACAAGCAGAGACAAAGGGAAGTATTAAGAGCAGCTCGTGAGAGGGTAAATATGATTACACATCCAGAGAGACATGAAGCAAAGTAACTCATCTTCTCATTTGTAACTCGTGCTATACCTCTCTGAACAGACTTAAAGGCCTTTGCTAACCTTCATCATGCACATCACTGTATCCAGTGCAACAGTATTGCAAATGAAGACAACACATTAGTCCAAGGTTTGATAGAGTAAGGGGTGCAGACTGTAGTGTAAGTAGGTTAGACCCCAGGGGCCCTAAAGACACTGTCTAGTTTCAAACTGCCAAAGAATTATGACAGGGCTGCAACATCTGCTGCCTGAGAGGAAGACAGACAATGATGGATGGCCAGGTGTGTTTTGTGTGTGTGTGTGTGCGTGCGTGCGTGTGTGTAGAAGTGCTGCATTCACACATACAGCCCAAGAACCAGAACATGCATACTGTATGTGCACACAAACAAGCACCTACAAGCAGGCTGGCTGCTAAATAAGCAATGAACACATCTAAGACAGATGACAATTCCAATTTACAATGAATCAAAAATGAACACTGCAGCACTCACAAACATACGGGTGCACCGGTACGCATGGCTGTGCGCAACACACACACACACACACACACGCACACGCACAAGCTGACAAAAACACACTAAGTTGTCTGTGATGGCTCACTGTTTAATACCTGTCAACAACTTCCATATGAATGTGTTTCCAGTTGAATAAATAATCCCATCAGAAGAGATAAAGATTAATGATGTATTTATCATCCAGTGACAAGAGCTCCACGCTGCACATAAAAGATCAGTATCTACATGTCAATGGCAAATCCTATTTGGTGAGATTACTGAACAGTAGGAAAAATAATGCCACTTCACTGTCAGGAAAATTAATGCAACATTCATAAAACATGTCGTGTACCACTTAATACTTTGTAGACAGGAACTTTTCCAAATGAAAGGAACAGTCCTCCTTTTAATCAGGAATCTGAACACATGAATATGGAAATACAAACACACGACTACGGTTATCATGAGGGAAAGACGTGCTTATCGATCTGTGTGAGCCTGAATCATCACGTGTGTCAACACTGTCTGCCTTTAGGACAGTCAGTCAGTCAATTCAAAGAGGAAGAAAACACAACCTCGCCTATAAATATGCTGCAGTCACCTTATATATGGTCATTAAAGGCATCACTTGTCATGGATATAGTATACAGGAAGTGCAAACGATCTGGACGTGTTAAGGCACGAGCAAGAGATCACAGGAAAAGGCAAGTGCTGACACTGAAATCTAACCAATCTAAGTGTTTGGCCTGGGTTCATCACATCAGTCTGTGGTAAGATAGCAAGATGTGCAGTTTTGTGGTTGACTGTTAACTTTTGCATTTACAGATGTTTGGATGTTCTTTTAATCTTAAGAGGCCAAGCACTACTCTTACCTGTTTACTGACTGACAGACTACATTGTATTTTCTCTTAATGTTAATACATTTTTTGAATATTTACAACTGTGTTTGATGTCAGATGATCTAAAACCTTAAAAGCTATCCCTCCCTGTCTGCATCTCCTTCCCCCCTCCCATCTGCGACTGAGCTGGGTCTGGGTGAGGGAGCTGGACTGGGCGCTGCAGGGGTCTTGCGCCCAGTGGGGATTGGCGGCAGGATGGCCTTGACGTTGGATCCAGGACGTCTATCGGTGGACGGAGACGCGGCCACAGCCAGCTGCTCTGTGCCTGGACGGGGGGATTCAGGAGTTTGGTCTGGTGCCATGTGGGATGAAATGGGAATATTTTACTTGATGCAATTACAGACATGGAAAGACGTCAACAAATCTATAGAACTTAATACCGTCAGCTTGATTATCTTACAATCCTTACAATACTGTAAGTGTACAACAAATCACTTGTTATACTATCTTTCCCCTGACTTGTGGCAGTAACATCTCTCCTCGTTTTGCTTCTATATTTAACAACATAGAAATGCCCTAAAAAGATTAAAAAACAGCAAAACTAACCTTTGAGTGTTTCCAAAGTGTGTCCCAGGACAGAGATATCCAGCGGCTCCACTAAGCCAGACAAGGCCCCGGCTGAACTGGGCATAGACAGCGCTGAACTGGCACGAGACTCGTCCGAGCTGCTGGTGAATGGAGGAAAACAGGGACGTAGGAAAAGACAAATCACAAGGGGGAAAAAGACGGACAAGTTTGTGCAGTGAAAGAAAACCAGGTTGTTAAAGGGACCAGTCACAAAGGTGAGAAAAACACACACAAAACAAAGAGTGATGTGAGGTTAGGAGAATGTGCTTTTGGAAGTTTTACCATCAAGCCGAGAGGGACCATCGGAGCAGTATGTCTGACCACACGCCACAATGTTGAGTTTGACTTTTGATACTCAATAAACAAACAGGTATGGATTTTTGTCAGACACACATGCAAGTACACAAGACTACACAAAGTAACTATCAGAGGAATACAAAAGGATCCTCTGTTACAGTATGAGAGACAGACACACGCGAGTAAAGACACATCCCTATTAAGAGCAGTGCAGACAGATGTCTGGAATCCTCTGCACAAATACTGAAGGGCTGAGTAATGCTAGCAGGACATACTGGGGGCATTTACTGCTCAGACCGCGTTGACAGAACTTGTAGATTTTGAACAAGTTTGGCCAAACTTGCTCACTGAGAACATCACACGGCAAATTAAATTTGACTGAACATGTACTGCATCTTGGCATGTATGTTTCTTTGGAGAAAAATACACAGAAAATAATTTGTACAGGTGAGAGAAAGCTGTGTGTGCCGTTTCACACACAGCACACACTCATAACCGCACACACTATGTCAATGTCAGACTCATTAAAGCCATATTTGCCTGTTTATACGAGTGTGTACACAAGGGAGTCGAAAAGCAGCAAAAGCTTTAAAATCACAATTTATGAGTGAGTGCGTTTGTGTGTAAGCAAGCGTGAGTGTGTGTGTGTGTGTGTGTGTGTGTGTGTGTGTGTGGGATGTGTGTTCACGTTCAGCCCCACATGGATTGCACCAGTAGAATGAGCTCTATAAAAGTGAACATATGTTGTGAAAACAAGCCAAGGGAGTAAAGAACAGTAGTACAAAAGCAGTTTCCTGCTCCTAAATCTTTAGCTGCGGTTTGTTTTTCTTATGAAACCACAGGACTTGGATTCACTCACCTCATCTTAAATCTAAATGCTGCCGTAATGAATTCAGACAGCACATACAGAGTGAAATCTTATACAGCTTTGAAGTATTTGTATAAATCTGCTATTCTTTCACAGCAACATCTGGCCTCAGTTTTGACTGCACCGGCAGAGTGTGGGCACCTGTAAGTGTAGTGTGTGCGTGTGCGTGTGTGTGTCTGTGCATTCTCACCTGCTGTCCTCACTGAAACGAGTGCCAGGATCATGATTCTGCAGTGAAGATGGTGCCGTTTGAGCCGACCTGAGGCAAACAAAAAATGGGACCAAATTCAATCGTTCTTCTTCATGATGACAAATCATAACGGAGAAGCAATTTCCATTTAATAACTGATGACGGGTATATTTTGGGAACAGTGAGAAGAGATTGCCACTAAACAAGGCCATCATATTAACAGACAGTTAGATTCAAATAATTTGGGCACCTGTCACTTCACCCTCAAGGTCAAACAAAAGCACAAAACAAACCATCAAAACGCAGTTTGGACAAGTGCACCAATTAAACCAAATTGGCCCCGCTGAGTGCCCGCTTGAAATTAAGCATTGGAGTGCAGTGGAGTGCGTGCTACTTATAATGAACCTTTTGAAGAGCTGGCTGTAGACCCCTGGACTCTTCCCCACTACTGCCTCTCTCACCAGCTGCTCGCGCCTCCTGACGGAAACTAGCTCCTGCAGAGGAGGGAGACGGAGAGAAGGAGTTCAGAGGAAGTGAGATGGGAGACAAAAAAAGGAAGCTGATGCAGAGGGTGATTAAAGTGTGTGTGGGGGGGGTGATGATGTATGGCCGTGAGGACGAGAAAGAAAGCCAGCGAAGATTGAGGATTATTTTTCCATAAATTTCATACAGTCTGGATGTCTATTTAACATCCACTTACAGGCTTCATTACCAATAAATTTTTCATCAGACATCTTGTAACTCACAGCGTGGCTCTTCTGAGGGCAGAGCACTGCCTGGATCTTGGTGAAATAGTTTCTGTAAGACGGATCCGACGGGTCAAGAGCTGCAGCGGAGTGTGACGTCAGCATGGCCGATCCTGACCTCGACGCGGGTGAAGGTGGCTTTTCCTCCGGCTGACCTGAGACAGAAGGAGACAGACGCTGTATATCAGCACTGCGTAACACGGTATCTGATGGCTAAATTGATGCAGCACATAATCATGACCTGAGCAAACAACACAACACAAATACACACCTGTGCAGGTGTTGTCAGGGGATGCTCTGCTGTTGTTTTCCCCTTTTTCCTGCTCATCTAGCAACAGGTACTCCTTCACTACTTGCCTCAGTGCCTGATAGGCTTCATCCCAGTCATCTACTCTCACATCCAAGTGCGCGCACACACACACACACACACACACACACACACACACACACACATACACACACACACACACACACACACACACAAACATCACCACACAAAAAAAAATCTGGTTGTGAACAGAGCCAATGCATCTCCCATCAAACAGCAATGAATCAAAGATATGGGGATGATGACCTTAGTGTAATGAGGTGCTAGCTAGCAGTGCATAAAAGTGATGAGGTTCCACACTCCCTGTATGTTGATCTCATTAAGAAAACAGCTAACATGTCTGAGTGCTTTCATGAGGGGATGATAAACACAGCTATTCCGTGGCTACGTGCCCTTAATACATGTGGTAATTGGATTGAAAGTGTAGTGTATGGATTTTAGCGGAGTGTGTTAATTTATCTAAGGCTATACCAGTGACATTACGCCAAGCCAGGGTAAGGCAGGGTATTTTTCGCTCTGTGAGGCACTACATTGACAAACTGCCTGTGAACAAAGCAATCACAGCCGAGACTTCCAAATTTCTCTCTTACTAACATCATATCCAAAGCAGGAAGAAAAACATGTCTCCCTGGGAATCGATTGTGTTGTCTTCGTTTAAAATAGATATTCGCTGAAATTAATTGAGAGTATTCATAATTAGACTTCGTACTGCAATTAAACTGTCATTAACTAATAGTAAAATGGATCCAGAGGCCACTGGGGGATATTAAATTGTCATTATTATAACAGTAACGCACACTTAAATCAACAAGTAGAGCATCAAACAACATGAATGAACACATGCCATATCATAATGAAGTTCTCCAATTACAAAGTGTTTCCACGCCGTACCACAGGGGATAACGTTATCGAAGAATCCCGGTCGCTGCCTGTTGGTGTTGGCATAGAGCTCCAAACGTGACACCGCCATGTCAATCTGTGCCTGGGTGTAGAGACCACGGTTTTTCAGGTGGCCCGTGTACTGCTCCACCTGGACGGGGATGAGCAGGATGTATCGAGGCTCAAAGTAGGTCTTCTTCAGACTGAGCGCGCCCTGTGAGGACGGGCGAGAAGTTCTGTTACAACGAGGCTCTGCTCTGAAATGTATTTTCAGCTGTTTGAACTGATTCACACTGTGCTGTAACAACTCTGGAGATGAAAACTGAAAACTCAAATCCACTGGCGACACACGCATGCAGGCAAAAGCAATTTTAGTATTCCAAACAGTGTGAGTACGATTCGGCAGTCCTATCCCGAATCACTGGAAATATTATTTATTAGCTTTCATTCCAATAATCTCTGTTGATACAGAGAAAGAAGCTCCACTCTCTGTGTCAGGGGTTTAAAACAAAACATCAGTGGTACCGTGAAGTACATTTTTGCATTACTTAAATATCACTGGAGCAGAACAAGACAAATAAGGTTTGCAGATGCTTTATATACTACTTTTACAACAAAAATGTATACTTGCTTGGTTTTCAAGATACTACTCGCCCCCCCCCCCCCATTTAGACATTATAAGCAGTATATAAACTTTTAATAAATTCTGTATAACACACTGTAATGTAGCTGTAAACAGATATATTATTACAACTACGTTTTACTATTATCTGTTCATACACCAGCATCCACTGATGGATTTGAACTCGTTGACAAATGCATAAATAAACACTTAAACCTCCTTTAATTACATATCAGCCCGCTGAACGTACTGTCAGACGAGACTTTTCCATACGCACCTCTAGCTCCATATGCAGGCAGCAGGCTAGTCCTTCTCTGGCTACATCCTCTACTGCGTCTCTGGTCAGGCCGTATCTGTGACCCCCGTACTGCATGGTCTGGATAAACTTTCCCTAAAGAGAAATTCCCAGTTATGAAGGGAAAGAATGACAGAACGTTTCTGTGCACCACTTTATTGCCCCTCTACCCATGAAGTTACCAGTTATGAGCAGCATTTATCTCCCAAAGTGGACTTATTACCTCCCATGCATACACAACCCTGACATGTCCTGTCAAGATTAACAACCTGAAGACATTTGCCCACCTGTGAACTGAACTTTTGACTGGGTGACCAGTGCAAAAAAACCCTCTCTTTGTTACTTCTCACACATGACCCCTGACCTTTTGTCTGCCGGCGTTTGGTGCAGTTTATTTTCAACTCTCAACAAGCTTTTGGCCAAATCCAATACAGTTCACGAAAGCAAGATGTTCTTTGGTTTGTGGTGGCAAAAAGGAATTCAGACATATAAATAAAACTGAAACAATTTGTCATGATCCCCGAGAAAAAGTTGTATAAACTTGTATGAATTCTATTACTACAATTGAGTAGCTGTTTGTGCAAATGTAATGAGAAAATGTTGTTTTGCATTGTGCATCTGAAGCTCATTTTGACTGTATTAATGCAGTCGGCTACATTTAAAATCACAGCAATTAGAGAGCACAGATTTCGTAACATCAAGGCCTGTCAATTAAAAGGCCACATTTGAAACCGGGAACAGTAAACAATATGCTAACAAGAAAATGGTAATCTAACACAGCTTTATTTTGCTAAATGTTTCCCGATTAAAAAAAGTCTCTGCCCTCTCTGCCTTTACAACTGCACACAGGATGGAAGACTGCGTTATTATAATAACAACGTAAAGAAAACTCATCAACCATGAGCCATTACATTTTAGATTTAGTTAGGTTTCACTGATAGCTCAGGGAAGATGTCTGTCCTGAAGTCAAACAGGATTTCTTTTCATGTCCCCTAACTTTCCTAAATAGGTCACTGACAAGCATCCAAACACTCAGCTATAAACATGATACTTGTGATTCCATATTATCAGACTTAGATGCTATTCAGACAAAATTGCACGGCAGGTGTTCCTTGTGTTTACAACACAGTAAGGAGTATAATAAGTACCAACGGCTGCTGATTACGGTTAATTTTGTTTAAGAACAGCCACAAGAAGTGGGCTCAAGAGGTTGTGATTGCATAGTTACTAAAAAGCACCTCTGAGGGAAAAGGGAGTGAAGAGGAAGAGGGCGGCTGACACATTAAAAGGGGAGAGCAAGAAAAGGAGGGCAGGACAGCGATAAACTAAGTTGCTGGCAACAGAAGAATAGAGGGTGGAGGAGAAGATTGGAAAAATCAAGTAGAACGAAGGATAGACAATAAAGTTAACCTGATCCACTTCCCCTGTAGGAGTAGACAAAAGGCATAAATTCCAGCATCAAAGCCCTCGCTGTGTAAATCACTGCACGACCCCGACCTCGATCCATCATCCTCCACCATTCTTACATAACAGGCAGCTTGACTCGAGGGACAAGATGGAAAACAAATGTGTCCGAGATCTCTGACCTCTGCACCCATTTTTACGACCCTAAGAAAACTCCACTCGTTTGACGATTTTGTTATCCTCAAAGCCTATACGCACACAGTTTGACCCTCTGAGAAAAGAGGTGCATTTAGTGTGATTTGTACCATTGTCTGCATACTCATAATTTCAAAACCCATTACCTCTCTGTGTCCTTGTCAGTTGTTTCATTAACCATGACTTGCGTGGAAGCATTGTAGGAGATGCTGTGATAAGTCATCCTTAAGTAAAATTGAATTAATACAGCCATTACAGCTTATCAAAAAAGCTCAATTCAACTAAATGTATCTTTGTTAAATAGCAGCCAGTAAAAGTAAAATCAATCCATCCAAGTAAAAGTAATTATCTCAGCTACTCAGCTCATTATTGCCAGTGAGCGAATTCAATCTGAAACTTGCTTAAGGAGTTATGTGAAACACGAACACTAACAAAGAGCCAATATACATTTAATTAACTCATAGCGAGTATTAACGTTTGCATGATTTATAACAGAGTGCACCCGAGTATTTTGAACGCAGAGCTCAAAATAACCTTGAAACATGTATTTTCCCTTCATGTAGTCACTCCAAGTGTCAGAAAAAGCTTAAGAGGAATCTAACGCACCATGTGAATCATGTCCTGAAAATCCTCCTCGCTGACAAAATGGTAATCGCTTCCATTTTCCTCTCCAAAGTAGGGCCCCCTTGTGGTGTGACAGGTTCTGTGGAAACACACACAACGCTTCCAGTCCAGTCGTATGAGTTCAGAGGTCTAACTGTGTGAAAAATCTCAGCCAGCAAGGCAACAACCAGCAAAGAGGACGAGTAGGAGGGCTATGAGCTGAGACAAGACCACCGGGTTTCTGAACCAAAACTTAAACGCCACATGTACATCGAAAGAGTTATTGGGTGGTATAATTATTCCTCCTCTCCAGGAAGACATCCCCTCATGCTGGGACTACACTTTAAGAAATGGGGGGTCAAAATCTGCATTCCTGAACTTTGAGGTTTAGCCAAAGCTAATATGAGGTCTCAGCAGTCCAGTCTGATGTTTGACAAACTGACAAATTGGGTCTCATCCAGAGTTTTCTAGCTGAGCTGCAGCAGCACTAGCTGTCCTGCTGGCTGCATGTCCATGCCAGGACATGACATCAGCAATAATTCTACATGAAACAATCTAGACAAAGACAGCCAACAATTATACAATGCACTTTTAGGACTGACCCATGGGCAAAGTACTCGTTGAACTCCTGACACAGTCTGTGGGCCAGCTCTCTCTTCCCGCAGCCTTGAGGACCAGTCAGAACCAGCATAGGATACGGCGAGTCTGCGCTGGGCAAAGTGCTGCTTGGAGTGGCACACACACAGGTTTCTAATAAACTTAAGCTTTACTCGTACATTCTCTCAAACCATAGATGAGCAACACTAAAGTTTATTAAACCACGAAGCCAGAGCACAAACTTCTCGAGTCATGAAAGCCACTCCTACAGTCAATATAAACGGGAGCCTTGTGGGCAATATGGATGTGCTCTTTCTAGGCAGCACAGAGGAGAGTGGTAAATTGACTGTAGCTGCAGCATTTTATTTGCTGATGATGGATGTTTTCAAAAAAGTGCTGACGCATGCACTCATTTTCTTCTTTTAGGGAGTAGATAATATGAGCCCTACAGAAACACTGCAGATAAAGTGCGGCTCATGTTTGACTTTCTTGATTTTGCAAGATTTTTATGATTATGACAAAACACATTTGATCATCAACTTTCACATTCAGAGCTTATTTCCTAAAGAGCACTTCAGTGTTTCCCATCACCTCTGTCAACATCATTATCAGACCACTGGCTGGTTTCCTCTTAAGCTTTGCCTTCGGGAACAAGGCACATATCACACAATGCAGTATATTTGTACTAACCTGTCATAGACCACCTGGGGCTGCATCAGCTGATACACCAGGTGGGTCATGTGATCCCGGGCTGCCACCACATCCAAAGGAGGGTCATACTTATTTACTGATGACACCTGGGATTTAAGGTTAGTAATCAAGTGTCACAAAAAGTGAGCTATCCCACATGCATGGAAAACAGTAACAGCTTATTTAGGTTAGTGGCACTCATTCCTGCTTTGTGACAGTGTAGAACCCTGATTAAACATGGAGGGCAGCCGTGTTGAGACACCATGTTTGTGCTGTTAAACTGCAACACTCCTCTGGTTTGTATTCCTACCTTTTCTTCAGCAGTGACCTTCTCTTGGTCTAGCACAGTCAGATGTTGAAGGAGGAAGATGACCGCCAGTCTGTAATCAGGTTGCTCCTGCCAATTTACATTCACACGGCATATATTACAAAAACATAAAGAGGAATCTAGACTTAAAGCTTTTCTGTTGTCAAACTGAATGCAGTGAACAGAGATGCCTGGGTAAAGACACCATCAAGATGCAGGAAAGTGGGCCTGTCATACACAGGAAATAGATGTTCTCATAGTCATATGCTATGGTCAGTAAATGATTGGATTACCTGCAAAGGGTTTTCCAGCAGGTTGAGGTCCCTCAGCAGGAAAAGATCATGAATGTGTTTGCACTCCTTTATTTCACTAACCTGAAACAAAAAACACAGATTGATGCAGTAGAGTGCCACGTAATAGTTTATTTGTAGTCATCAAAATAAGAAACTTGTTGAGCATGGAAGGTCATTCTCAACCGACTAGTCTGTCAAACTAGAATTTAACTGTTGTATTGGAGGGTACTCGTACTGGAGTCTGCTCACCATTTTGGGGACATTTCAGAATCTATTAAAACTCTGGGCTGTATTTGTGATAGTATAATTTAAATTTTATAATTTAAAGAGAATTTCCAGCACCGCAGGTCAATGTCTGTGCGGTACATGGATTTTTTTATTCTGAGGTTATGCTTTTAAGAAAAGCTGTGGTGCAAATTTACATTTGTTTTTGAATTTTAATCTCATAAAGAGCTTGGATCCCATGTAAGAATTAGGTTGACATAATATTTGGGCTGTTAACCAATTCTTTGTGAAGGTCCTCTCAGACTAATACCAGGTTTTTCTCTAGATTGATGGAGCCCAGGAGGTGGAGATTCTGGAGACCAGACAGACTGTTGATGCCGTTCAGAGACAAGTCGAGAACCTGCAGATTCTTCAGATTCTCCAACCCTTCAATCCTCTCCAGCTGGTTCCCCCTCTGGACGCAGACAGGAAAGAGGACACATTTTAAGAGGCAAGTACGTGATATTCATGAATATGCATGCATGCATAAGTGGTTTCCAACCCACAGTTCTACTTCATATACAGTCAATAATTCCCACTGTTAAATATTAAGGACACGCCATGGTCGCTCTGCAGGGTGTGTGAACCTTCTTTCCCCTCAGTGCTGAGTTGAGTGGCAGGCCTGCCTCTCTCTGCTAAATCCTGACAGGTGAGGACTGACAGCCAAACAGCTGGTGAGGTGCTAGCGCAGCACGCTAACCAACGAAAGAACCAGACCTGGGCATTCCTCCCTTGTCAGGGTCCCCAGCCTGCTTCTCACTCCATTCCACCAACTAAAGTTGTTATCTAGCCGTCTGGCCACACCTCACCCTGCTCTTGCCAAGCATGTTGCCTGGCAGAGGGCTGCTGTCAGCGGGGGTGGGTGACTGCGCTGGTCCCCTGAAGCTCTAGGTCGGTGCTGTGATGGGCTGCGAAACAGGCTGGCTGACAGGGCTGTGCTGTTTAGGGAGGCAGCATGTGAGGAAGAGGGTCAGGGATGGGATTAGATGGATGCTGGATGGACAAGGTGTGTATGTGTGTGTGTGCGTATGTGCTGAACTTGGTCCAGGCTCACTCAAACACCAGCAGCTGGTCCCAAAGCAAAGCTACAGACAGGGGCAGACAGAGCCAGACCGATGGCTGCTGACAATGAGGAAACACTGATAAAGGACAGAACATGCATGTGCGCACACATACACACACACACACAAGTAGAAAGAGAGAGAGAGAGAGAGAGAGAGAGAGAGAGAGAGAGAGAGAGAGAGAGAAAAGGCCTGCTGTTGGACCATATGGTGATTCTCGAACAGGGGGCCAAGGTTTTAGTGAATGTAAAAATGGGGCCAAAAACAGAGACATAAAGAGAAAGACAGAGGGGAGAGGACAGAAAGACAAACGGAAATAGGTGAAATTTAGCATATGTGAGGTAAAAGACATGCAATAAGAGGGATCACTACTACTGTGTGTGTGTGTGTGTGTGAGAGAGAGAGAGGGTGTGTGAGAGAGGGTGTGTGGGTGTAGATACTAGACAACACATGGAGGGAAACAACCTCCTGTGAAGCAATGCCATACATGTAAATGGAAGTTCTGCCAAGCAACGGCAAAGAAAGACAAATGAGACGTCTGCTTGCAAGTATGAGCTTGAACGTTTGAATGTTCGTGTGTGCGTGTGTATGTGCACTCTGTGTGTCATATTTCTGACTGTAATAGAGTAAGACCTACGAGGCAGAGGTGTGTGAGAGGCAGACCGTCCAGGCCGCTGATCCTCGAGACCTTGTTGTGTGCCAGGCTGAGATGGGTGAGCTTGCAACATTGCTCAAGACCGCTGATCTCACTGAAACTGTTGTCTGAGAGCGGGCGTGTTAAGAATAACACACAAGGGGAAAAGACTGTCGAACATCAGGGTTTTTTAAGTGTATTTCCGTAGACATTATCATGCATAGGTACAGACAGAAGCTATCGGGGATTTGAAAAAAGACAAAGACAAAGAAAGCGCATATGTGAGTTCACACGGATGAATGGAAATGTCTAACCACAAGGATACAGGCCAGATCCAGTTTACTAAGCGATGAATAGGCTGACAAGTCCTTCATTTCTGTCATACAGTTATGGGAGAAATTGACTTCCTGAAACAAAAAAAAAAAAAAAAAAAAGGCAGCACATTATTAACCAATGTCATGAAAGCCTTCAGTACATCTCACTGAAGAAATTCTTCGCCTAAATCCATAGAGTATGGGAAAGAATTTTCAGTTTGCTTAAGTTCACTGTCATTCAAGGGCAGTTAATGCCTTGTAAGCATATTCAAAGTGACTACAGATGGGCTATGGAAATCCAGACCTATCTTCAGGGAATAACAGGAGAGAGGAGCCCAAGCCAACAATCAAATGTGGTCTTATCCTGTCAGTTCAAGGTCCTACATTACCTTTAGATTCTTGGGTGGCTGGAATCCAAAGAAGTTGGAGATTTCGTTGTGAGAAGCGTCGAGGATGACGAGGTACGGCATGCAGCTCACACAGGATAAATCTGGCAGTTGAGAAAAAGTTAGAAAAATACATTAAGAAAAATGGACTACTCAACTGTGAATAATTTAAGTCTTGATTACATCTTCATGGTCACTGAATTCATCTAATAATAAACTGTCACCTTTGATTTTGTTGTGTGGCAGTTCCAGCTTTTGAAGATGGACATAACTGCATAAAACAGAGATGTCACTGAGATTGTGGCTCTGGAGTAGAGAAAAATACAAACTGGGTTAAACTTAGTCTGCCTCAAAATTAAACGACCAAGAGATCTGTCACCACAACAACAGCACGACACAGTGTTGAGGTAAACTGATTTGCCAGGGAAGGCTGCATCTTGACAAATCTGACAGGCAACATAGTTGAAAGCCATTTAATGTCACTTATGAATGATGTCTGCGTGTCTTACAGGCAGAGACAGGTGGTGGTACAAGTGTTGCAGCCCAGTGCCAAAGCGTCCAAGGTTGGACACACAGCTGGACACCATCTCAGCAGTCAAAACTCCATCCTTCTGGAAACATACACAGGATACACTTAAGTATTTCAATACAGTAGTGACGCTTGCATGTGCAGCCGTGAACTATAGGGAACCCTGCACTCACAGTACATGCACAGAATTTGAAGACCATTAAAAGCATCACTTACTGCTCACAGCTTCCTGCCCCGCAAAGCACACGTGCACATATTCATGCAGTACACACACACACACACACACACACACACTTGCTTACAAATGATGCACACCACTCTAATTGCGCTTAACGCCGCTACCGCAAATTGAAAATTAATCAACCATTTGACCTTGCTGTGTTGTTTTACTTTCCCAGACCTCTTGTGCAAGGTTACCTGCTTTACCTGTTGCACAACGGAACAAATGTGGAGGTTTATTCAAACTGCTCCATTAATATGCAGTCACTCTGCGTTTTTTATTTACACTGATTCCACTTTGGTACAATTACAGCTTAACTTTTTGGACATGCTCAATACGGTAGAATGAAAGAAACGGAAACAAAAAAAACTTAACTTCTAATAAGTATGAAGACACATTACATGCGGTTTGTTACCAGCTAAGGTATCCAGCTCCTTACCTCCATCTTTGTTTTCTTCTAGCTCAACGCAGCTGGGAGCCTCAGCAGAGGGAGCGTCATTGAGGGACCCTGGGGGGCAGCAGCCAGAGTGACGCTGAGGAAAACTGTTCACTATTTGTTCCCTTCATTATTAATAATATAAAACTTGGCGACGAGCGACTACAGACTGACTTATAAACAGACGAGTAGCGACTTTTTTTTTTTTCTTAAAGGTCTAATTTTCCGTCTTCTAGCTAGCTAGTAAGTTAGCTTTTTAACAAGAGGCGTACGCCGTCGTCGCTAGGTAACGCTAAGACAAGTGAGCGGTGAAAGGAATTGTGGGTGATGTAGTTGCCTGTTCCCAATAGCGACAGTGGCTCACAGCGAGCAGGTGTTAAAAAGACAGGGAAAAACGCAGAACTCTGGAAAGTGAGAGGAAAACAAATCCAGAAACTAACATAGCTGTGAGTGCTGTCAACAGCCTTTACTTAGGTGACTGAGACAATTAAAAGAGAAATGAAAATAATCCACAGATTGCACATTAGGAGCGCACTTTACACCATTTTTGACATACATGCCCAAAGGCAACATAACGCACAAAAACTAAGTGCGTGATAACGACGAAAGTTTACCAGGACTAAAAAAATGTTTAAATATAATTGGAATATTTGACCTATTTATGATTTCTACTGTAGATTTATCTCTCAGTTTAAAAAAAAATAAATGTCACCATTTAGCAATAAAATGATTAATAAGCATTACTGACACATTCAGAGATTTAGTTTTTTAAAGACCCGTCAATCAGCATGTGACTACTAAGGTTTCCAGCCGTGCATTTTAAATTTCTGTTGCTGGGTCGTGCTTTTGTTCAGTACTCCATTGACAGTAGACACAATTGGGCTAATAACACTGCCTGGCTTTGCAAATCTCACACGGTGCCAAAAAAAAGTCCAACAGACGTGGATTTATGTCAACAGCACAAGCCTTCAGGTGGCATGTTGTCTGTGTTTATTTTTCCAATTCCAATATGCTGCACTTTGGCACTTCATGCTTCAAACCATGTCACACATCACACCTGTCAGGTAAAGTACATCCTCTAGTGCTGGTTTCAGATCCGTCTCACTCGTATGATATAAGGCAAACATCCCGGGTGCATCAAAACAGTGATGGACTGTGCTGTCATGTGTGAAAGAGGTGTTACTGCGTGCACGAACTCTTGTCAGCTGTAATTCCCCCAGTGGAAAATATGACTGTTACGCAACCACACAAGGAACAACACTGCACAAAATACACAAAACCAGATGGGAATTTGAAGCATTTATTTTTTCAGTGTATTAGTGTACGCATTGACAAATCATGTGTGCTTGATTTAGAGTAGGTTCAGAGCATTTGTGACATGATACTCGTGTTTAAACTTGTTCAAGACTGACACACTTTGATGTCTAGAATTCAATACATTCTTACTTGAAAGACAGACATTACTCTAATGGAACAGATGTGTGAAATAAAGGTCCACTGCAAAGATGAGCAGAGGAGCCGAGTTTTGCCTCCAAGTTAAAAAAAAAAAGAAAAAAGAACTTTTATTCAATTTTATATTTCCCTCATTAATAAAATGCATGGGCAGCAGGAGTGGTTTGCACTTACAGATATGGAGTACACCCAATACATAAGCCTTCTGGACTTTTATGGGTTATGTGTGCACAGTGTGGTAACAGCCAGTTAACATTGTATTAAATCTCCCCATGTATAACATTACAAAAGTGGCTCTGAAGTGAGCAGCTGAATGAGCAGATTTTAGATTTTACACCAAGTGTACGTTTCAGAGTGGTAGGCGAGCCCCTCGGCAGCTCCGCGGTTGTTTTCCCATCGATCCCAGCCTATGTGTCATTATGATGGATTGCTCTGTGGGCTTCAGGGAGACCAGCGCCGGGCCTGCTGTATTGACAAGGCTCCCATTCCCCTCTCCTCCCCTCGTTAAGTACTTCTCTCCCAAGTTAATGAACTAAAAACACGGAGGGTTGCAGGGAGCGGAATGATTTGTGATCGCCTCTTGAGTTTATATGTTTAGTTCACTTTAAAAGACTTGAGCACATGTAGTGGGGACGACAAAATAAAGATCCAGAATTGCGCCGTTTCTGTTTATAGAGCTAGTGTGGCTAATGAAATGTATTCCCACACATATTATTTAACACAATCAGTGCAAGTCATTCCACTGTGGAAGGATGAAACTGAAATCAGCAAAAAAAAACATCTTCATTACTGAGTCTCTTCTGCCAAATGTGTAAAAAAGTGAATCAACTCACAACTTTCCACACCAGCCGCGCAAGTTTACAGCACAAACTATAAGAAAACAGATAAACAGATTTTTAACAGCCATAGATATGATACAATTCTCAGCTAGGGAGATCTTTGGGGACCAACCCAAATTGGCAGCAGGCGGAAGATGTGGCCTCATTCAGACAGTCTAATCTGGCATCTGTTATTGCAGACAGAATCAGTGGGCCCATGGGGCTGCCAGGAGAGAAGAGCTAGAGGTGTAATTGAGAGCAGCAGTTTAGATCTAATAGGAAAATGAGATGAGATGGGGCCTAAGTTTGGGCGAGTGTTTGGGTGAGACAATCGGCTTTTATCTGGAGCTGGAGTCATGGTGAGTGAGGGGACTGCTGCAGTGCGAGTGCTGCATTTGTTCAGTCCTTTAAAAAGTGTAAATGGACAATATGGGTTATCTAATGACATAGATACATGGCCAAGTAGACTTGCAAAGTTTGCGGTTGCGCTGGTTGTCACCTCAATTCCCAATTAGAGTGAGTCAGTGCTGCACTTGTGTTATATACATCTACATGCCCAGAAATAGAATAGAGTACATCTGTGTCAAGATTACAATGAGCTTCATCACATCAGGCAAGAGAAGACACACTCTCCATCAACAGATTTGACACACATTATGATCTAGGTCTGGATCGAGCCTCTATTTCAGTGTTTTCTGACCCAATTCTTCAATATCTCCTGTTCTGCATGTTTTTCGCTCTCTCAGTCCTCACTCTTGCATACATGACCCAAATATCTGCAGCATGTGTTCCTGCAAGACAGATCTGAAACAAAAAAGTGTAGGTGCTGTAGACTGGTGATTGGGAAACACACCGTTATTCTCTTTCACTGGTTAACTTTATCTGATTTCCAGGCAACTCAACGCCCCCCTCTGGACCCTGTCTTGTTTTATCTTTACACAGTTGTGATCTTCTTGTCCTTAGTGGCCTGTTTGATGGCGGCCTGCTCACAGATGATCTCTTTCAGCCTCTGCAGTCGGATGTTTTGGGTGCCCAGGTCCCCTACACCCGTCTGGCTGCGATGGAGCAAGGACAGGGCATTGATGTACTCCAGCTCCGTGTAGCGAACGCCCTGGTCCACAACCAGATTTAGCAGCTCATCTGCAGTGTTGTACAGCATCTCGTAGTACTGCCTGGATGGAGAGATATGAGGAATGAAGTGAGAGGGAGGAAATGACGGGGGGTTATGCATGAAGAAAATGAGTCGAGGAGAGAAAATTAGGAAGGATAGAAAATTGAGGGGAAGCGGGGTAGAGAAAGAAAAAAGTTAATAACACTTTATATTCCTCTGTTTTGCATTTTTCCACTGCCGAATCAAAAGGAGCAACAACAACAACAAAGGGAAAACACAAAAGCCAAACTATCTGCTGTTGCTGTCAAGCCCAATTTCCTTATAAAGGACTTCAAGGACCTCACCCTGCCGCCACCGGGAGCTGGAGGCAGAGGGAAAACATTCACCGGCTACAAACTACTGAGACCGCTTTAATGAAACACTGTTGACAGAGCCAAAAGAGGAAAGAGGTGTGTGTAGAATTAATAGCTCTTTAAACTGGACTTCATGCCACAATGGGCCATTTGAAACAGACCATGAAGTACATACTGATAAAGAAGGGGCACAAAGGAAGAGTGAGTGTTTGTGAATAACACACACCTCCCACTGGTGACTAAAACATCAGACATAAAGGTCAAATGTAGCAGACAGAAGTGAGCAGAGACTGTGTTTGTATTTGTTTTCATGTATGTTGTCTGTACTTGCTTTTTACTGAATATTTAGAGGTCGACCTCCTGTGTGTGTGAGCATAGGATGTAATATTCATTAGAACCAATTAACGAAGAAGTGGACAATGTTTGTCTAGAAATATGGATTCTAGTAGGAAGGTAACTTGTCATAAACATAATTTACACATTCCTGTGCAGAAAGCACGGCTGGAGGTAAGTTAATGCACAGAAGAATGTCAGGATGCAGGACAATTTCTCTTTGCTCGGGGGCAAAACACAGTGAAATACCTATGAGAATGTGTGTGTGTGTGTGTGTGGGTGGGGGGGTTGTGCTGGCCGCTCTCAAAAACAAACAGGAACAGCAAAATGCAGTCGCACACTAGAATAGATTGCACCGCCATCCGCCCCAGGCTATGGGACAAATCCCATTCTCTCAAGAGACACTAAATGTTACACTTCCATCCAGTACTGCAGCTGTAGATACAGTCAGAGCAAGAGGACGAGAGGCGAGCTCCGTCCACACTGCGCGAAGACACGTCCTGGATTTTTTGATAATTATTTTCTTTATCTGCGCAAAACTGAAATAGTAATGACAGACAGACAGGGTGACGCACTGAACCTGGCATGAAACAAAACAAACAAGGACGGAATAATAGACAGGATATTTAACATCATGCAGTTACTGTGATTTACAGAGTAATTATTGACTATTTTAATGGATACCTGTTAAATATGGCACACGTGTTTATATGAATGTGTGTGTGTCTGGGAGAGAAGAAAATAATGATAAAAATACATGGTTTGAAAAACAAATAAATAATCAGTAGGTAGGTAATAAGAAGGGAAGCATTAGAACAACGACCTAAATAAATAGCTGGTAATTAATATTTTGAAATGTCAGTTATTGTTATGAGTTATGAACTGATGTCAGTGCCCCGACTTCAGGGGGAGGCTGTGTGTGTGTGCGTGTGTGTGTGTGTGTGTGTGTGTGTGTGTGTGTGTGTGTAACGAGAAGTACTGACGTGTGGTGGAGAGAGAAAAAAGGATACAGTGTTAGCATTACAGGGATAATCAATGTGATGTAACCACTAATAACATAATAATAATAATTACATGATAATGATAATAATTATAACAATAAATAAAGTGTTTCTTATACACAATACAATGTAAGAAGAACCATTACGATAATTACGATGAGATTCGTACTCCAATGAGGAATGAGGCCAGATCACGAAATAAGACAGGTGAGCGAGAGGCCCCCCAACACGCCTGACGTTCACACTGTGTAGAAACAGATGGAAACCAGTGGAGCCACAGTGGAACCACAGAAGCATTGTTTTCATTGGTTAGTATGACAGTATGACACGTGTCCTTCCTGTCACAAGATTTAACAGTGAAGCTGTTTTTGAGGGAGGACTGAAGCTGCTGCTGCTGCTCCGCTAACATCCTGCTGCACCTTGTGTAGACACGGCGATGTGACTCCCTGTGTAAGTAGAGCAGCAATATATGTATTTCAATGAGCTTGTCTCTGCGTGACAATGAGTACGATCTGAATGCTGGGCTGAAGAAGCTGCCTTTCCTCGCATAAACTGGATGTCAGTCGCTCATCAGCAGTGGCTCCTGCTGCTTTTTGAGCACAGCCGTTCGGTCTGTTGCTCTGACGTGGCTGAAGAAAGGCCTTGGAGGTGTTAAGTCCACCTGTTGTCAAATCATTTTTATGTGACAGTGCAGAAAGAGAGTGATTTCTAATTATGTCCATCAGAGCATCTGGAGAAAGAGGGTGAAGCTCTCTGTTGTGCCAGAGGAAGATGAAAGTAAATGGATTCAAATCTTTTCTGATATGGTGCAGTAAAAAGACATTTTGCTAAGAAAAGATATTTTTATCTCATTTGTTGAGCACCTCCACCCATCCAAGACCCATTCGCTTCTTGAGATGATCATTTTCGATGCTAACGAGGCGCTAATGAGCACTCTGGGAGCTTCTGCTCCTAGGTGTTTTATGTGCCGTCATTTTGGAGATTCAACAGTAAAAAAAGATGAGGGGTGCAATGAATGAGATGGAGATGGAGAGATACAAAGAGAGGGAGAAAGAGTGACGACTGAAGAGATGAGTGAGGAAGAGAGGTGCATAATATCTGTTTTTTTTGGCCTTCCCCTTACAAGTAATGCCCTTGGCCATCGAAGCATTTGCATTCTGCCTCACTCTCCATCCTGCTCTCAATTTCTCTCCAAGGTCTTGTTCATTTTTCCATCTCTGAGCTCATTTCATGAAAAAGCTTGTCAATATTGATGAGGGTCACACTGGTTCACTCCTTAACCGGGGGCGAGGCAGAAGAGAGGGGGAAGAAGATGGATCCCGCTTGTGGTTTTACCTCATCGTGAAATGCGAAGCGCACCTGTGTGTTTGTCGTTGTTGTGTTAGTTCCCCTAAATGTGTCTCTTTGTATCCGTTTGTACGTGCACAGTTTGTGTTTATGCGTTAGCGCGTTTACCTCACTGCAGCAAAACGCCGGCTCGAAAGCATTAACATTTCATTCCCGGCGATTACCTGCGCGAGCGAGGCAGATCTTCTTGTTAAATGATGGAATGGGAAAAACACATAAAGCCACAAAGAAAACACACATTTTTTTTGTTGAGGGAGGAAGCTTTGAACAGAAGGCTTCCCTCTCTCAAACACCTTCTTGACTCTCAATGGGAAACAGATTTGCAGGGGAAGGCAACTGTTGATTTTGAACAGAGCAGCAGAGTAGAACCTGCACCTCACTACCTGACACTGACTCACGTTAACTCTCTAAAGGCGCATAATTATCTGTGCAGTCGATGTGTGTTAAATACTTGAGTATGCAGTTTGTTTTTTCAGTCCTGCAGTTATTTACTATGTTATGATTGGAGAGTCCACAGTAAATTGGCTGTTGGTGTGAATCTGAGTGTGTCTGTGCCTGTGATCTGTGCTAGGTGTCCAATGTGAGCTCGGACAGGCTGTGGGGACTGTGGATAAATAATGACGGACAGAGGCTTAAAACATAAAAAAGCATCTTGGGCCAGGACGAATTATGTCCAAATTCTCGCTGCTGAATTTGTGTCGGCTGACTGACTGACAACTGTTTAGACTCAGCTCCCTCTTTCAATTAAGAAAACCCGTCTGGTAGACTAGTAAGTTATGCACACTGTGGGAAATTAACAACAAACATCACTGATGAAATCGGAAATTATGACTGTGACCATTATTGCGGTTGGACATTTTTTCCAGTCTTAAAAAAAAAAAAAAAAAGTCTAATAAAATAGCAAAAGTGGCTGGAAAGCTTTGGAACCCATCTGTTGATGCAGCAGCCGGCAGGTGGAAATAAAACATATCTCATCAGTGCTATTAAACAGAGCTTAACTACAGCATAATAGCAACTATAATTCACTTGGCAGTGATGCATTTAGGACAAATCCCACACAGGACTGGTTAAAAGCAGATCTACTGACGTTCGTTTCTAACTGATGGCGGGGTGCTGAATCCACTGTGCAGTGTCTTTCTTCGGCGTCTCATATCAAAAGAGAAAAGCTGCACCCACAGGACGACGGTGTGCAAGACTGTCAGCTGGTTGTGTGTGTGTGTGTGTGTGTGTGTGTGTGTGTGTGTGTGTGTGTGTGTGTGTGTGTGTGTGTGTGTGTGTGTGTGTGTGTGTGTGTCGGAGTTGTGAGGACAGCTGGCAATCTGGCCTCTGCTCAGCACAAAGGGGAGGGGGCCGGTTCAGTCAGGGAAAGTGTAAGTGTTTGTGTGTAACTGTGTGTGCATCCGTCTTTGTATGTGCCTGAGTGATGCATCTTAGTGTGTGCTGAAAACACTTTCAAACAGTTCATTACCCAAGCAGTTGGAAAGCCATTTGCCAAACAGGGTAAGGGGCTGTTAATAAGATTAAAATCTCTCGGCACCCCACCATCAAGAAAGAACCCCCAGTGACGCACCCACACTGACACACAAACACACACTTCTTTTTATCGCTTAAAGATACAGCTATTTAATGAAACCTGCATTCAGTTTTTTTTCCCCCACAAATCCAAAGTGAATTGTTTTGTTTGCTTTTTTCCTTAAAGTCTTTATTCACTGTCGTCAGTCGCCTTCTCTCTCTCTCTCTACACACACACATACTAATTTTACCAGTTTCCACCTGCTTCCCCCCACAGTCCCATCTATAAGAGCACTGCTTTAGTAATCAGCGCATGTGCGTCAACATGCCTCCATGGTGTGCTTTCTATTAAATTTTAATTAGCAGCTCCCACCCTCCCTTTCCCCGTGTACAAAGAATATTAAATAAATTTATGATGCGTGGATGCAGCATCGGACAGACAGATATGTATGTCAATGAGAGAGAGAGAGAGAGAGAGACATGGAGGGAAAGCAGGAGAGCGGGAGGAAAAAGACAAAGACGGAGAAGAAAAGGGAGAGAAAAACAAGAATCAGCACAATTCATTCCACCCTCATTTCCAGCGTGTACAATATTAAGGCCATTACAGGCTGCCTCTGTCAGCGTGTTTGGAACAACACATTAGTTAGTGAGGGAGAGATGAGGTGAGGAAGGAGGAGAATGGATGAGAGACCTCTCCGTCAGCTGGAACTAAGACTTGTTGCTGCAGTAACAGAAACCAGGACTACTGGCACAAACAAGGGAGCTTCTGATTGACTTCCTCTCTTTTTTTAACCATCACTTTAACAGTATGCCCACACTTCATTTGCTTTTAACATCCCAAAGCAGCGTTTTTTGAAAACGGTCCCCAAAGTGGCGCCACTTCTAAAACCCAATCTCACATTTTAGAGCAAAAACAATCACTTAAGCCTGAGTGGGGGGGCAGTGAAGGCTTTAAACTTTAACATCTTTCTGTTGCCTAATGTGATCACTCACTTTCCATGTCAGCTCAGCCAATCGTACGATGCAGCTGCCGTCACTAAGCTAGACGTTTCTACGGATGGTCATAGAACAGCAGGTAGGATAGCAGCTGGTTAACGTGGCACCCCTCAAGAAGACGCATTCAGGTGTGGACAGCTTGCTTCCCTTCTCCATGTAAAGCTACAAGCCAAGTAGCTTTCACTGCACTGTCACTTCTCACATGTCTTTGAGCTCTGATTAGAGTCCAAATTATTTCTCACTGCTGTGTGTCTGGAAAAGCGTGTTGCATTCCCACAACTACTGTTTACGAAGCGTCCCAGGTTAGTGGAATCAGGGTCGTATGGTCGTATTGACAACTGTGAACTGTCCTGATCAGTCTTAGCTGTGGCATAACTGCACTTTTAACAGGGCCTCTGATATGATGACTAAGATGTTTATTCTTCTGCTTTATTAAATAATTAATATGAAAATACAGTTAATGTAAATGTTGTTTTATGTGATGAAAAGTGGATCTAAATGTTAAAACCTAACCTTAAGAAGACAGATCATTGCAAAAATTCATGTCATTTTCACATGGAACTCATCATGCCTTCTTCAATCTCTCTGTGAGGTATCTCTCCCTGCCCTCCCTCTGTCTCCCTCTCTCCCTCCAAAGCTGTCCAACTGTCTCTCCTCTGGTAATGAGGAAAGGTCTGCAGAGACACTGAGACTAAAGCTTCATCAGCAAAGACCAGTCCCATCATGCTGCGCCTGACAACAAACACACAAACACACATACACACACTCTGACTGGCTTCATCAGCAAAGACCAGCGTCATCACCCCCCCACACACACACACACTGCATGAATAGACAGGCTTCATCAGCAAAGACCAGCCTCATCATACCGCATCTTGTGCATGCACACACACAAAACAGCAGAGGAAGGGAGGGGCTGGGAGGAGGAGGAGGAGGAGAGAGAGAGTAACAATTCAGCAGAGGCAGTGCAGGTGGTTGGACGGTAGCACAGAAAGAAAAAGACAGGGGGAGAAAAATGAAGAAAAAGCGACTGAGAGAGGAGGAAGAGAGAGATAAAGAGAGAGACACAAGGTGACAGGAAGGGAGACAGAAGCCGAGCGAAGTGACAGTGTACTGAAGCCAGGCCTAAATACAAACAGTTTTATCTGTTGACACCCACTACCTCCTGACACGGCCGTCAACTGTACTTATTACCACATTCTCTGTAGACACACCAGCCTGTCACCTCGACACACACACGGGGATTTAGACATACACACAAAAACACACAAAACCAAAGACGGTTTATTTGCCGATGCGCACACACCGGACCTTGGAGGCTGGGGCGCTACACTTCGGGACAACACATAGTACACAAGGCTCTTGTACAATTCACACATGTACGCCCGCACACGGTAGTAATTTCCAGTAGCAGACAGGTGGGTGCGATGGGCTGAACTCTGGGGCATCTCCACAGTGAGGCTGTCAGACTGGTGCTTAGCCTAGCTACGGGCTAAGGGGGCTTGCAAGTTAGCTATGAATGTTATGACAGCCCTGCAACCCGCCTACACGGGTCACTGGGCAGCTCAGAGCTCCTCTGTATGTGTGTTTGTGCTAGCGACAGCGTGTTATGAGTTTGTCATGTCTCAGTTTGCGTCTGGAAAAACATACCCTAAAACGCTGCCGCGCCACACATACAAGATATCACACAGACAAACAGGTAAGTGTTTATTTACATTTACCTTTGGTGCAGCACACTCGTGTGTACTCACACTGTTGTGTAAAACACGCCGTGGTGTGTGTGGCGCCTGTGCTTTCAGGAGGTGCGTCTGCCGGTGGGCTGCAGGGAAAATTAGAAACACACCTGTGTGTGTATTTGCAGTCACACACAAGTTTTCTAATGATTAGATGCTTTTACAGTCAGTGGAGATCGTTCAAGTCCTCAGCTTTATGACATTAAGCCACTCAGTCCTTAAGCTTTCCTGATCTGAGACCAGCGCGGAAACGATTAGTCGATTAGCCAATTGGCGGAAAACTAATCAACAATTCAGCATAGGACACGTGTACAGCAGAATGGAACTTGATGACAGGGAAAAAATGTAGAAAAAACATTTTTAAATACATATTTTTAAAGGCTTTAAGGTCACTCGCTAGCTAAGCTGTGCAGCAAACAACATGTGCCTGGATTTTAAATGTGAGTGAAAGCTAATTATGTTAGATCTCCATTTCAGGTTACTAAATCTGCTGCCGAGCAAAGTAAGTCCAAAATTTCTCCTCAGCTGGAGAGGACTGTTGCCAGGCAACACAAAAGTTTTTCAAAGTTTTGTTGTTGTGTTTTCTTTGGAACGATTATGGCTCCTGGGCTTTTCAAAATAAAAGTCGCCAACAACATCACGGTTATCACCAGAGAGAGAGGTGAACATATGGGACAGTGAGAGGTGACCAGTGGAGTGACAAGGCTGAGGGCACAGTCTCTCTCTCTCACACACACAGAGTTCCATTTCCTGGAGAATAACAGTAACCTAAACCCTAGTCTACGCCCTAAAATCTATTGATTTACTTGTGATTGTGTAAACAGGTTTATGTCCCCACAACATGGGCGCACACACACACACACACACACAGTACACACAGATGTGACACTGAAGTCACACACAGTTCTGCAGAATAGGACCGAGCCCCTGAACTGTTTCTGAGCAGATGGTCTGTGTGTGTTCACTTGTGTGTTAGAGTTTTGGTGTGTGTGTGTGTGTGTGTGTGTGTGTGTGTGTGTGTGTGACCTTGACCCACAAGCTGATATTGCTGCCAAACTTCTGACTGAGAGACAAGAGACCGCCAAAGGAACTCGCAATACAAACACACACACACACACTCAGTCGCACACACATATTGGAGTTTTAACACCCTGTGCAACCTTTACAATTGACAAACTGTAGGTTTCCACAGCATCATACTGTATATAACCTGGCCTCGGCCACAAGGTGGCACTGTTTCCACATCCGTCTTCACAGTCTTGGAGAGAGAGGAGTGAAAGTGTGTGTGAGAGAGAGCCTGTGTGTGTGTGTGTGTGTGTGTGTGTGTGTGTGTGTGTGTGTGTGTGTGTGTGTGTGTGCGCACGCGCGTCCATGAACTCTGCAGTGCTGGTTATCGGGCCTCTCCTTAGTTTTAACTCAGATCAATGGTTATTACTGTGCCCTTGTCCAAGCCTCTCTCGCCTCTCCCTTTCCCACACAGGCACACAGATGCAAAAAAAACCAAAAACAAAACAGCCAAAACACACACACACACACACACACACACACACACACACACACACACACACACACACACACACACACACACACACACACACACACACACATGCTGAACACACGAAGGAACATTAAACTACATGGGCACACAGGCAAGCGTCTGCAGCCTTCCTCAAAGGCAAGCTTCCTGCTGTGATCACTTCCTTTCCTCATTTCACTCTTGTTTCTCCACAGGTGGTAATAAAAAATACTGATGAATATTCTGCTTTTAGTCCGTCTTCTTCACGCTGCTTTTCACTGCTGATTCTGCTCGGCCAATGTTAGTTTTCTCAACACCTTCACAACAAAACTCTTGATGCAAATGCTTTACTTTTATCTTTAAATATCTATGACATTCAGAGGATTCAGCTGCTAAATGATTCACTTCGTCAGTCAGGGACATTTGTTGCTGACAATCTTTGAAATTCTTTATATTTGTGATACTTTTAAACTGCATCTCCTCATTGAAAAGTAATGATTTGTTGGGGGCGGTTGAAACGCTTCCATAATGTTTCTTCTACATCAGTTGTCTTTTACAATTTTCCATTCAATAAGCTCATGTACTGTAACCTCAGCCAGACAGGCTTAATATATTAGAGCCTCACACCAAGTAGAATGAACACAAAGTGCATCTGTAAGCATATACACCCTGTGATGCACACACTAAATGGCATGGAGTGTATGTTTATGCCAATGTTAGAAATTACTGTGTATCAGAGTGTGCAGCCTTTCAAAGGGAAGCCTCAAAATACAGCTTGTGTTTTTCTTTGTAAGGCACAAACGCATAAATTTATCTTATTCCCATCATCAGACTCTCTCCTGCAGACCGTTTGGTCACCTCCGCTCGCAGGTGTGAGCAATGCAGCACACTTGATGAATATTCACGTCCTGAACATAAACACGGTGATTTCAAAATGCTGATTGGCTTGGCTGCGTTGCTGTGCATGGATGAGAGCAAGGGATACATATTACATGTGGTTGAGGGTTTGTTTGTGTGTGTGCGTGTGCGTGTTTGCAAGGGTTGGTGTGTCTTGGAGCCGGAGGCCGGCCAATCCAAAAAGCCATGAATTTGTAAACAATGTGCTCTGCAATTCCCAATCAACACCTCCACACCACCCACGCCTCGTAATCAGAGAGAGCGGGAGAAAGAGAGGAAAGACAGAAGAGCCATCACTGGCATTTCTCCGTAATCAGAGTTGACGGAGGGTAGAAATAACATACTAATCAATGGTCCTCTACATCCAGTACAGTTCAGGTCATTTCAGTTTACTTCTTTGTTTTTTTCCTGAAGGGAAACTTGGCTTGCAGTACCGGCGTATTATAAACGTCCAAACACAGACAGCACATAGCCACCCATCCACTCAAACATGTGACTCCCTCATAAAGACTCCAAGAGCCGTGAGAAGCAAATAATTAACCCTACGACACAAGGCGACAACGTGGCAGACACTGGCAAACACATTTCACAACCACAAATATTAAGAGTGAGAAGGTTAGGAAAGGTGCGTCGACAGATAGTTGAGACGCTGCCAAAGAAACGAATAAAGACAACCTGAATGTTGGCTTTTGAGCAGGTTTCGCAGTCAAAACCTTCACCAGGTCGTGCGGAAACTTTCTGGAACAGCTTCTTTTCTAACAGAGCAACAAGTGTCCTACTTCTTCTGCTTTTGACAGACAGACAGAGGCTGACACCCATCGACACCTGAAAACAAAGCGGCTATATTTGAATATGAAGCTGATGAAGTTTTTCTCCTCTCATACCATTTCACTTTCTCCTCTTTCTCTCTGTCTTTGCCTTTCTTGCTTTCGTCTCTCTCTCTCCGCTGTGTTCTATCTTCCACGCTGTCCTCTCCAAGTCAATTCAATGCCTTTTCCTGTGAAAGACATCTTTTCTATAACTTCCTTTCACTTAGGTTTTTCAATTTTCCTCCACCTAAGCCCTCCCTTCCTTCTCCATCTTTTCCATCAGCCTTCCTCTCACACATTCTCTCCCGTCAAGGACACAAGCTTCTGAGAGAGGAAAGAAAAATCATATGAATACTATGAATCACCCTTCTTTTTCTTTCTTCTCCTCCCTTTCTACCCTCCCGCTCCCTCCCACCCTCTTTTTCACAAAGATATCTGAGCGCTGATTTCCCCCATGCCTGTCAGGGCTGGACAGCACTGGGCAACAGCAGGCAGACTCACAAAATATAAACGTATGAATAAGAAATAAACACCAACAACCGTGCGCACGCAGACACACAGTGTGGTTGACAATCTGTTTGGCCATCTGTCTGCCTCGTGCGGGGACGGAGTTGCTGTCTGAACTTGAGGACACTGTGCACGTGTGCGCGTGTCTGTGCAGGTGTGCGGTGGGGTTGGACCAATTTCTCAGCATTTTTAGTCTGAAAAACTGATTATCAGCTTGTAAGTATTGCTCAATTTTATATCTGATTTATAATTGAGTAATGTTACACTGATTAGCCCCTTTAGGTGTTAAAATGAGGGTGATTGTAGTAGTGATTCCAACACCTGAATATGTGTTAATATTAATATTTATAAGATTACTATTAGCTTGGATTTCAAGGGAGAGTCCAGGGATATCAGAGGCTTTATCACCATGACAACAGCAAAACTAAAGAGGAAAAAAAATCAAGGATGTCTAAAGTATTGGCAAGAATGTGGCATGACAATTTAGAGATATCTTCAGCCAGCTACTTCAGCCACACTGGTGTATGTACAAAGAGCCTCTGGTTGAACCTGAAGGAGAAGTGTGACCAGGCTCTTACCTGGCGAAGTCGAGGTCGGCCTCCCTGGACATGGTGATGTTGGTGAGGTTCTGTTGGAGGACAAAGATGTTCCTGCACATCTTCTTGATGCCGGACTCGCTGATCCTCTTGAAGTACTGGGCCCCGTTGATTAGAATACAGGAGATCAGGTGGCCCAGGCCTGTTGAGAGGAGAAAGGGAATCCAACGGTTTTCAGATCAGCGTGGAGAGGAATTAAAGGGAAAAGTGGGGCATAAAAAAAGAGAGAAGCTCCGTGCTGACCCTCAAAGATGTACTGGAACTTATGCTGCTGCAGGGCGGCCCCCATGGCCTCCTCTATGGCTGAGATGTCCTTGTTCAGTTTGACCACCAGTGGGTCGTAGTCCATGCTCTCCACGTTAGCCACAATGGCATAATTGCCTTGCTTTGTCAGGGGGATCAGGTAATGGAAACAATGCACCCTGGATGATGAAGTTGAGGGAAAGAAAAGAGAAAGAGGATGATTAGATCATGAAGAATATTTATTTTATGAAGGTCACTGCTGATATGTTGGAAGAAGGAATTATGATGTTTAGAGTATTCACAATATGTCCACTTATACAGCTCCATTATACATCATCTACATACCAGTATCTGGGCCAATAATGACAACTGACTACTGTTAATGGAGTCTATCAATTCCTGGCAGACAGTAGAAACATGGTGATGACTCATCCTGCCTCTTTTTACAAGAAATGCGTAAATATGCGGAAGCACATAGCACTCTGCTGGCTGTCTGATGGATGGATGGATGGATGGATGCATGGATGGATGGATGGATGGATGGATGGATGGATGGATGGATGGATGCATGGATGGATGGATGGATGGATGGATGGATGGATGGATGGATGGATGGAGGACTTAATTGATCCCCTTAGGGAAATTATAGTGTTGCAACAGCAATTCACAAATCACACAAAGCCCATAAGTTAAAGTGAGCTGACCTGAGGTAGGTAACACTATTTTATAAATGTATATATACGTGCATAGAAACGATCACACTTGATAAAAAGTACAGAGAATAAAAAATAGATTGGAATTAAGATACGATAAAACTCTCACAGTGCATATTAAAGTTGAATGGAGATGTGGAACAAACACAGATGGAGTAAACAGCTCCAGTGGACTGATTGTGGGTTAAGGACCTTGCTCAGGGGTTCTTCTGTTCACTTCTCTTGACTGGTAGAACTGCATTTATTCTGTTGTAAATGGGCTCCTAACAAACTGCAATGAACGAGGCTCATTTAACTTTGCAGAAAATATCAGAATGTTTAAATAACATTTTTTTCCTTTTACTGTTGGATTACTGTTAAGCAGCATACCGTGTTTAGGCTCAAAATGAAAATAACTGTAATCTTGAGAAGCAAAACAACCCTTCCTCCAGTTTGCTTTACGCCCATGATAACATATACCTTTATTGTTATTTTTAGGAATGT
This sequence comes from Chaetodon auriga, assembly GCF_051107435.1. Lineage (NCBI taxonomy): Eukaryota > Metazoa > Chordata > Actinopteri > Chaetodontiformes > Chaetodontidae > Chaetodon > Chaetodon auriga. The sequence continues at coordinate 12,362,738 of NC_135095.1, read as the reverse complement.
AGTGGGTAGAGGAAGTGAATTTAAACCTATCCTTTAACAAGATGCTACTTCTCTCTGTCCATTTAAACACCTACATCTTGGTCTGAGGGTCATTTTGGTCCATAGAAGGCTCATTTCTGTCTAGACTTTAGGAGTCAATACTCTCATAATGCCATAATCACAGCGCCCTGAGCAGAAAGGTAGAAAATGATACGGGTGAATGTCTCTTCCCCCTGAGGCGAAGAACACAACTACACCACACTTTCAATGCCTCCATCTCACTTCCTTATCTCTCTATTCAATCATTTCTTGCACTTAGCTACTGTATCTCCCTTCCTTAACCCCCACCATCACTTTAACCTCCACACTCATCTCTCTTCCTCCCTCCCTTCCCGCTCTCTTCCTCATGGCTTCATTTAGTTGGTACCACTATCAGGGGAAATTCGCTAGATGGGGAGAGTCAATGGAGTGTAGCATATAGCTAGACATCAGCCTCAGGGAGGGTTTTCTACTGAAATCATAAACAATATTGCATAAGCTACACAATAGTCTGCAGGGAAATCGTGGTACATGGAGGGATGAAAGAAAGGGGAGGGGATGATGGAGGACTATTAGTGGTTGTGTGTGTGTGTGTGTGGGGGGGGGGAGTATATGGTGTGGTAAATTAACTTGGATATTGACATTCAAAACACATACTCAAGACACGGTACAAATTCCTGAACTCCTGCATTTAGAGCAGAAGTGTGACTTTTTGTCTGTGTGATTTAATGACATGTCCTCTAAGTGTGTGTGGTATGATCACGGTAACTGGGCTGTAAATGATTTAACATCATACTGTGCGTTTCTAATGTCAAGATGCCACCAATGTGAAAATGATGGCTGTGGGTGTTCTGTTGCACGTCACACGATGTGTACTGACCTTAAACTTCCTCCCCAGGCACTGATTAAACCCCTAAACACTCAGTGCTATTCATGAAATTTACATTCATTCATGTCGTACATTGGCTGAGATGTAACTCTACACCTTTGCCTTCATGTTGTATGCAGAGATCTATGTCGTCTCCGCCGCTCGCCTGCAGCTTCGACCCGCTAAACACACAAACTACATCAGCAGTTTAACTATCTGGCCAGCTTTTCTGAGTTACGCTTGTCAGAACTTTCCTCGCCAACGCTCCTATGTCACATAAAATGTCCTGTCAGCATTTGATATGACAGCATGTACAGTGGCATGCTAACTTCGGCTAACGTCATCTAGCACACTGCAGATTTGTTCAGACACAGTCACCAGATAAAACACGAGGAAAATTTACTTTCCGGCTGACTGACATGTTGGCTCGAACTTGCCATCATTTCGAAAATAGTGAAACTTAGCTTGCAAAATACAGAGCTACACCTGACTTCTCCTCTGATATCCTTCCTTTCACTGTAGCCCCACTCCACAAGTTGACAGGATTGATTGTTTAGGTATGTCATGTATGAAACCCTGGCTGTCTGAATCCATGTTTCTCTTCTCTCATTGGTCCACTGCAGTTCCAAAGTGGAAATGCTCAGCCATGATGTTGACTGCTTATTCCACTCTTGTAGCATACAAAAACAACACCATATGGACGTGTTAACAAGGATAAAAACATTTCCACTGGAGGGGGGTCTTTACAGGGTTCAGTCAGAAAAATATAATTTTCCTACCATATTATGTGGCTGTAACTAGATAATCTTCAAACACTTAATTCAAAAACTGTTTTCCTTGAGGGAAACAAATCATCACCCTGAAATAATGAGCAGTGCAATGTCAAACTACAAACAAACGCTACATGCAGGTCAATTCCACCCAACCTGCTTTGAGCACTATGTTTACAGAATAATGGTATAAAGTGTGTGTAGTTTAACGCCTTGACTTAAAAATGGAAATGGTTCACCTGAAGAACGACTAATAAATAAATACATTCAATTAATTTCTTTCTTTGTGACTATTCTCCATACAACACATGAATACATAAAACCACAGCGTGGTAACAATAAAAACAAGATTCCTCAACTTCTATAGTATTAAAATTAACTAAGGAGTGTTCAAAATGGTCCATTGTAACACAATAAGATAAACCGAACAATGCCAGATCAAGCCCCTGTGTGTGTTTTCATCCTGCAGTCAAGTCAAGTGTGGGTGATTTTCTCTCTTCTCCATACCTGACCTCCAGGTGCAATACCAGGAGACAGCGGTCGGCAATGTCCTGGAAGCCCCTGGACAGGTCGCTCAGTGTCTGGAGGATCTGCTCTCTGCTCCGTTCGCTCCCACTCACCACCTGGCTGTCTGCTGAGCACGCAGACACACCTGGACGGACAGAGCAGACGCAGTGTTAGCAATCACAATTGTTACAAACAGTGGCAGCAGCAGTGAGTGCAAGGACCATCCTTTAACTAAAGGAAATACAGCGAAGTATCAATGTCTGGATGGTGCTGAAGAGTGCTTGAGCAAATCTTACCAACTCAAGAGGTGCTGTTCTTATAGCTGACCCTGACCTCTGACCCCCGACAAATGTGCTACTCCATCATTAGTACTGTGACCCGCTTGCATCCACACACACTGTACTGTACTCCAAGTTAATACACATGTTCGTGTTGACATAATCAGGCAGTGAAAATGACACCACCTCATACAGTACAGCACAAAAGGAAACCATTAGTCCAAAGATGCATTCTTCCTGAATCCTTCAGCATGTTCTTGTACTCTCTTCTCGCCACTTGTGCTGAGGCAGCAGGAGCATGTGTCAGCACGCTGCATTGTAAACACACAAAAGACCCGTGCGTGTGTGTAAAAAGAGAGAGAGAGTGAGCGAGAGAGCATGAGGGCGTGATGAGTGTATATAAATTCAGCCCGGTGGAGATCAATGGCCATAAATTAGCAAGGGGAGGAAAGGGAGAGAAATTGGCCCCGTCACTCATATGTAAGTCTATTTGGTCAATGAGGCGAGTGTTTGTGTGTGTGTGTGTGTGTGTGTGTGTGTGTGTGTGTGTGTGTGTGTGTACGAAGAGTGACTGTTGAGCAGGAGAATGCAGGGGTCCACGATCGATGTGCCGCAGTCAAAGCCAGCTCCCCAGTTACTCTTCCTGCCCTTCCGAAGGTCACACATGCATGCACGCATGCACACACACACAATCACGCACGCACACAGCTAGGGACACAGAGTGGCAGCAAGTCTGAACGAAGGCCGAAATCAGCCGCTCATTCATCTTCCATTTCTATGACTAATACTTTTTGCTACATGTGAGATGCAGGTATGTTGCTCCAAGGTTGTTGGTTTCATTATTTGTACATTTGGTCATACATATAACACACTCTGCATATATGTGCCCAACAGCGCTGTAGTCGTTATTTCTCACCCTCATTCTTACTCTGAAGTGCTAAAACCCAAGAGTCTGCACTGTGTTGAAAAAATACTTCCCTAATCATAAGTCAGCTTGTCAATGTGTTTTGCAGCTAACCCTGAGGTTTTGAATCTATCACAGCTTTCACGCTGACTGCGACATCCTAGAAGAGTAGAGATCATCCAAAATAGGACAGAGGCAGAACTGAGAAAATCCTTCCAGTGACATCAAGGCGGTCGGTTGTCTTAAAATACGGATACATCTACAGTTTGCTGGAAAAACAGTCAAACAAATCCGAAAAAGCTCTCTGTCAAACTGCAGGCAGACGCAAAGAGGTCAAGTTCATAACAATATGGGAGCATGAGAAGGTTTTATATCACATATCCACTAAAGATCCTACGGCAATCGACTTCTTAAAGAAGTTTTTGCCATCTGATGCAGCTTTTAACTTTCATAACAAGCAGTGATGGCATCTCTCTTAACTGATGCAATTAGCTCTCACACCTGTTATTTATTAGCTACTCCTGCTGATGGATTAAAAAAAGAACTGAAGCAACTTTCCCTCACATTAATAAGGCCAACTTAAGCTTACTGCACACATATTTCTACACTGTTCGATATCATAACACTCATTAAATCTCAGCAATTCTTTGCTGTTTTACATTGTACACGCTTCTGTGTGCTTGTGTTTGCACATTTCGTATGTGCTGATGAATATATGCTCCTATCCCTACTGTTACAGTTACTTTAAATTAACCCTCGATAAGAGGAGAGACCATTGGCTTAGGCAAACAGCGGTGAGGTATGTGCCATGGCCATCCAATCAAAAAAGCAAATACACTCAGAGGTGTGATGTGACATCTGCTCCTCTGGCCAGTGTGTCTGACATATAGAGATAAAGGCTGGAGATTGTGTTTCTTATTAAAGGTGTGCGTGTAACGTGTGGAGCTGTGCATGTGCAGAGGAGCTAAATGTACGTATTGTAGATATGAACTCACTTGCTAATTAACTGTCTTCTTGAGTAAACCTCTTGATAGCGTATGTGTGGGAGGACACTGCAGTGCAGAGTCATTTGCAGGCAGTTTGTAGTGTAACAGGGCATTTCAAGTCCTGCAATGAAAAGACTTTGACTGGCTTAAATCTAACAAATAAACAGCCAGATTTGGGATAAATGCTGAAGATTACTGTCTGCTACTGTCTGTTTTGTTTTTTTTTGCTTGAAAAAAATCACTGATTTGTGCGACAATTATAGTTAAAAACAGACAAAGAAAATCAGGTTTTGCAGCATCACAATACTCTGTCCATTCTCACTTCTCACTCCACAAAGCTGTGAGTAAACCACTAATTACCAGCCTTGCTTTCTTCTTCTAATCAGTTTCATTGTTACCACAGTTAGAACGACCACTGTGAGTTCAGAGATAATTAGGAGATAGGATGGCTAACATTTATAATCAGCCTTTATCTTTCTGTTAATCTGACTATTTCACATTAAACCAAGATCAGCATAGTCATTGAACATTGCACAGACTCTAAGAGTTTGGTTGTATATGTGGGTTTTTTTTGTTTTTTTTTTTAGGAAAAGTCAATTAACAGTCATCAGAGTATAAATCCATACATCTACATTAGGCCTCCTCCACCAGGAGAAAACAGGCTGCCAAAGATTAGATCTCTAGGTTGGCAATATCAATATTAATCCAGCTAAATGAGCCACAGGAACAACAAACAAGATTGGTCTTAACAGAAAAAATCCACAATGATTTCTCAAGGGAGCGGAGCATAATGACATTAATTGGCTCCATTTGATTGTATTTAGCGGATGCTGTTTATTCTCCCTGGTCACATTATCAGATTATTAATAGATAGAGAATGTAGCACTGAAACTGCCACTCAAAGTAAAAGCTACAGTTACAAGAATATTATCTGTACAGCTGACAGACCTGAAAACGACATTAAATGATCTAAGACGTTATTACATACAGCACATTAAAGGCATACGACCAACGTCAACAAGTGTTTGGTGCAGCCAGCAGTGCATTGACTGTTCATATGGATATAAAACTGTCGCTGCGTTTCCATAAAGTCTTTACTTAAAGCACCTGAAAAAAGGTACTTGTATATTTGTCTGATATAGACCGTTTTGCTCTCAGTGTGTGTTTTTCCTTCTCTTTGCTTGTGGTTGTGTTGTGAGAGAGTGCGAGCATTTCACTTGCTCTGCCTGTGGGAGCGTTTTCCCTCCAAGTATGTGTGTATGTGTACATAGGCGTGTGTGTGTGTGTGTGTGTGTGTGTGTGTGTGTGTGTGTGTGTGTGTGTGTGAAAGTGACTCGAAGGCTTCTGTTTCCTCTCATGTGCATTACACTCACTCACTTTGGCAGCAGAAAGGAAAAAAAAAAGGGCTCGCTGTGGCACACACTGCTGGAGGTCTCTCCAGGGGGTGTCCGTGAAACACACACACGCACGCCTGAAAACACACTTGCGCACAGACACACACATGCGCACAGACACACACGGTTTCCTACCGCCGCTGCCCCCCCCCCAGCCTGTGCTTCTTTGATGATGCGAGGGAGGCGTCCCAGCATGGGGGACACCATTAGAGTCAGGGACAGACGGGTGAAAGGAGACGACTCATTGGTCCTGACTGACAACTTTCTTGTGCTCTTTTTTCGCTTTCTGCTGATTAAATTTGAGGATATGTATGTGCTTGTCGTGTATCTATTTATGCGCTCATGTGTAGGCATGCTCCTGTGGGTGGGTGTGTGTGTGTGTGTGTGCACGCGTGTGTGTGTGCTACGCTTATCCAATTATTTTCGAAAACCATCTAAGAGAAACGTCTGTTGCTTGTCATCTGCAGAAGATGAGGGTGGCAGACATTAAGGGAGAAGATCAGTGATGGAATTCACATTCTTACACACATACAGCACACAGATGCATACGTTCATGGACAGCTCATGTTACACAAAGCCAGCCTGCACTCTTTGACCTGTGTGCCACTGAGGGAATGAGCTATACATTAAGAAAAAAAAACAAAAAAAACAATGTGACTTGACATTTCCTGTGGCTCTGACAAATACAAATGCTAAATATTTGATAGGAATCATGATCTGTTTTGTTTAAAAAGTGCAACATGCCTTACCCCCTCAACAGAAAAGAGGAATGAAGAGAAAATGGAGAAAGATAAGCAAAGGACAGTATCCTGCAGGGGTGGAGTGATGAATGATTCATAAACGACTGACTGAGTAAGAGAGGAGAGGAGTTATTAATTATTTTGCTGCCTCTGGTAGAGGATGAACATATGCACACAGGGATCTGAACTTCTGTCCAGAGAGAGAGAGAGAGAGAGAGAGAGCGAGTGAGGGGGGGAAGAGAGAGATTAAACTGAGAATGAGATTGAAAGATTTCGATATCTGAGGACCCCAGATTGTTTAATGGTATCTTATAATGAGAGAGAATCAAAACAGGCTGCGCTTTTTTGACAGAAACAGATATGGAACCCACACGGGTGAAAGAAAAGACAATATTTCGACTACAGAAAAACAACACCATCATCTCCCACCGCAACTGGTCCCTCAGGCCTGCGCACGGAGTAAGAATGTGCTCTTAGTCAACTTGCTTTGTTAAATGGAGTCAAGTAAAAGAATCATCGCTGAAGGGAAAAGCCCTATGCTCATCACAGTCAAGGTTAGAAGAGTGTATGCCATCAGCCCTCCACATGCAGACAACAACCACCGACGAGAGGGGGAACGTATTCCCACGAGGACAGCACACAGTTATTGTCTAAACCCCGCAGCGTAGACTAGAGGCCTGTTTCTAAGCACCTAATGATGGTCAGGCCTCCGACATGAACACACACTTTTGTGCATGAAGTATTGGCAGGCGGCAAAAAGTCGGCAAAAGAAAAGATTCATGATCTCCTGCAGGTCCATGTTCTGTGCACAAATATCCAACAAGGAAGGCTGACGCACTGACAAACATTATTAAAAATGTCTAAAATTCATACAGACACACACAGCAGTTAAAAAAAAAGGTCTGTCACGCTGGTACTGGCCCTCAGGCGCATGTTTGTGTGCATGGGCGTGTGTGTGTGTGCGCATGTGTGTGTGTGTGCTGTCGGGTAAATATTGTCAGAGAAGATTGGAAGTCCAATACTGCGACCAGATGGGTGATAAGACCCTTTCTGCAGCCACCTTCACGGCCAATCACCATCAGTGGTCTGTCTGACTGCATACACACACACACACACACACACTCAGACACTGTTAACAATCGGGCACACACAGGCATCCAAACAGAGACTCACAAAACTGCACATGCACCTAAATTGAATTAAGATTCAGCAGCAAGTTGAAGGGGTCAAATGTGTGCGCTATTTTCATGTTATCTTTTATACTTCAGAGCACAGCAGCGTGTGTCACTCCACATCCAGCAGGATTCAATCACACAGGAAGGTGAGCAAACCAAACGTCCACTGCTGAGCTCACCAAGCCATGGACAGAATCTACCAGAAGGCTTAACACTGGAAGAAAAGAGAGAACAATGTTCACAGTACCAGGATGAGGAAGAGGCGGAAGGAAGGAAGGAAGGAAGGAAGGAAAGAAGGGCAAAAAAAAAGAAAGAAATGGAGACAGAAAGAAATACCAAGACAGAAATGCAAAGAAGGAACGAAGGAAGAAAGTCAGAAAGAGGAATGAAAGAAAGAAAAAAGCAAAAAAGAGGGAGAGGAAAATGAGTTGTTCATACCTGACTGCTTCTGTAATATAAAATCCAATTTGGGGAGGCATAGACGTGAGGCGGGGGGGTGGGGGGGTGGAGGATGAGATAAGGTGGGGTCCTTTTTCCCTGCCGTACCCTTGTCCCATCTTACACAGTGCATGCTTATGTACACACACATGCGCGCACACACACCCACACCAACACACACGTAGTCCGTCATCAGCTCGGCAAACACTAAATAATGAACAATACGGAGGCTGTCCCAGCATGATAAGTGACTGCCCTATCCTTCCCATTAGTGCCACCCGCCAGAATTAATGATAATTATGTCACGTCCCTTCCCGTACTTTTATTGAATTCTTATCTGTGAATAAACGAAGAAAGCTGGCGTCAGAGTGAGAAGGAGGGAGAAGTTTAAAAAGAGATAGCGACAAAGTCAAGCCCAAATAAGAATATCTGAAAACTCTCATTTAGTTTTTTTTTAATGTCTAAAAGAAAAGTTGCGATATGGAACAGCAAAATAGTGCGAGTTCAATGAGCAATCAGAGGTCTGAAGCTAGAGAGTTGTGACAATCGCTGATAAGGGTTGAAGCTTCCTCTCTATCCCTCTAGGAAAGGTGCATAATTTACCAGAGCTCTGCCAGAGGACTGAGATACTGCAGCGAACACAGCTAAGTTCCTCCAGAGTACTGTAACACAATAACTACAGGGGTGAATGAAAGACGCGTATAAATATACGGTGAAAACACATACAGTCAAAAAGTCGATATTTGTGTTATTGTGAGTATCTGAGCTGACTTGATTTCCAAACAGCACAAAGTTAAAGATGACATATTTCTTTAATATTTCGAGCAGGATTACTTTTTTATTTTCATCTTTTACAGTTTTCAAGATAACAAACAAGGAGGAGGGACAGAAGCAAAAGTTTGAGAGCTGGGAGACTTTCAGTTCTTATTTGGGGGATTTCCATTTTTGCTTGCAAAATGCTTCAAGTTCTGAGATACTTGGGCCGTCTTGCATGCACTACTCTTTTGAGGTCTATGCACAGATTTTAATCCAGATCCTCTGGATTGCTTGGTACTGCTAACAGAGTTTTCATGGTCGTCCAGATCCCATCTTGACCTACACTGTTCCTGTTCACTGCCATTTCTTAATTCCACTATGAACAGAGGAAAGCTACCTGCCTGAAAACACTTTGCTATCTTCTTACAGTCATCGCCTGCTTTATGCTTTATTTCAAGGCAGCTGCTTACAGGAGCTCATGGCTGCCAGTATTAGAGCTTTGAAATTTGCATCACCTGGCCTTTCCTAATGATGAATGTAAACACACCACGGCACAATCAAGCTCATTAAGGTCAAAGACCTTGGTTAAAGTTATCTAAGTGCTCAGATCTCTTGAGGTGTTCAAATGCATTCATCTGGTTTAAACTGTTGAACAGGATGTTTCATCCTTAACTTTATGACTTTTGGACATCAGTCTCTTTTTAACTCACTTGACTGTTCACAATAACAGAACTTTTACCCAAACTCTTGCATGCTGCGGCACTGTATGTATATTTTACGTGCTGCGATGCTGTGATCACTGCAGGTGTCAACACGCTGGAACTGAATCCAGTGCAGCATAAAGCTTATGAATACACAACAGCACTCCAACGTTTTCCATTTGAATCTTCAAGAGCATCATCTTGTCAAGACTGAAAATATTTACTCATCCAACTCTAGAAATTCAGCTTGATGACATTTTAAAATGTGTTAAATACTGAATGGGCATATTAGAAAGACATCACCCAGATTTGCATGGGACTGGGAGAACGAAGTGTGACATCTGTTTATGCTGCAAGTATCTGGGGGGAAGCTTTTCTACTGCACATGTAGTTTTGACAAAATCGGGAAGCTGAAATGACAAAATAAGTGACAGCAACTACAAGTCTGTGTGCGAAAAACAAACCTGACCTTACTCTAAATGTCATTAACAGGAGTAATAACTCCTTGATTGCTATCATGTGATGATAATAAAAAGATATGGACTTGAAGAATATTGCATGCTCGAATCTAAAACAGAGATTAAACATGTTTTCAAAGTGATAATGAGGATAAAAACATCCCAGTAATTATTAGTGATTAACAAGACCTACTTAAAGTATATGTGTTGGATGGAAACACAGACACCTCATCTTGATCAGTGATTAATGACACAAAAGTGACGACTGGGCAGGGAACGTATGAAATGCTTTTAACAGACCTGATCAGGGTAGGCATTTATGCACACACCCTCGCAGAGCCAAGGATAATGAGTGCGTGTGTAAAGTGCTCTTTGACAACTCCAGTGGAGACGGTAATGAGTGTATGATAATACACTCAAACAAGAACTTAATGAGCCACAGGTAAGAAGTATTGCTACGAAAGCACTGCAGCTACAGATGACAAAACTTCATACACCCCTGACTGTGACTCCCCATAAACCTTCCACACAATGTTTTTAATCTGGAGTGTATTCTGATCAATAACTGCTTATAGCCCTGAGGGACTAGCAGCAGCGTCTCCTGGAAAAATGTCCATGATGTAATATTGTACTATACTGTAATATACCAGTCAGTAGAGGATGTATGGAGGCTTGTCTTCAGGTGCTTCCAGGGTTGAAGCTTCACTAAACTACCATACACTTATTACACAAACACACACTCGGTATTTTCCCGAGCAGTAAGATTTTTGGCAGCCATGAAAGCCTCTCTGTCTGTGCCAAAGTGGAAAAACAAGAAACCGAGGAAAGGAGATGACAGAAAGGACAATCTAATTTCTGGTGTAATGCAACCATCCGAAAAGCAGAATTCATGTGTCAAAGACAATATTGAGTTTTGCACATGCAGTATAAATGGCAACAGATGCCTGGTGCCGGGTTGCAGGCGCAAAATCTACTGCATATGTCAATGTTTTTGTCAGAAATATCACCCACCAAAGTTTGCTTAATTTAATTTCGTCAACAGAGTAACAGATAGCAGGAACAGGGTTCTCAGCATACAGTCTGCAAGCACTCTGTGTTTATTATCTAGTGATGTTACAGCTTCTTTCCTGTATGCACAGATATGAGACAGATATGAGAGCTGACCTATGCAAAGACGTATGAGACCTTAAAAGTCTCTTTTTTTTGCCAACGTAAGCAGAGGACGAGGAGATAAGAGGTGATGTTCTTCATTCAACCTAAGCGCTCAAGGTCTGTTTTTCATTTGTCACACAACTATGTCTGTCACTTCTTGTCGTTTTGTGTGCCCTCCAGTGGAGTTTGTCTGAAAATGTGCTCTGTCATTTCATATTTACACGTGTGGCTATTTGGGACAGCTATAAAAATAGCTGAAAAAAGACTAATTCCACATCCCAAATGCTGCTTCTCTTACTTGAGGCATGGGGCAGGCTGGCGAAGAACGTCTTGAGGCGACCGGCGAGCCACTCCATGCTCTCGTGAAGGTTGGCCAGAGCCTTCAGGTCACTGACGTCACGCAGGATCTCATTCTGGGGGATCAGCTTGTCTCCTAGATTACCAGTCAGCACCTCCGACTCCTTGGCAAAAGCCGCCCTGAATGATGAGGGATGTAAGAGTGTGTGTGGTTAGAAGGATAGGCATGATATTCTGCTGGCAAAGTAAAACATAATTTGACCATCATTCAACCAGCGAACAGCTTTTATCAAAAATAACTGCCATCAAAAAAGTGCTAGGACAAATGCATGTTTGGGGACTAAGAGGCATGACTATGAAAAACACTATAATCAGTCGACAGTATTAAGTTACCTGAAGGAAATGACCAGTTATTGGTTTGCTGGCTGGTCTGCAGAGGCAGTGAGTGGCTTACATAAATGCTATAATAAAGGCCAATTTTCCTAAGTTAAAACATAACAGATTGCTGAACGGAATGGATGTGTGTTTATACAGTTTGTGGGTTTTTTGGGTTTTCTGAAGAGAGTTAAATTTTCATAATAACCCCATCTGTATGCGCACAATGATGTGGGGCTGATTCAGGGTTGTGGCCTTTACAGCGATGCACAAATGTCCAAACTAGATTGATGCAAACAAGACAACAGCCAAAGGGATAAATGCTAGATAACCAGATAGATACAAAGATGTCGCGTTAAGAGAATTTTGTCGTCAGAGTCGCTTTAAAAGCAGGGAGTACCGAAACAGTCGGTGGGAGAGAAAAACAACAGGTGATGGCGAACATTAGCGATGGAAGACAAACAGAAGGCAGCGATTTACACGGAGGAAAAACAAAGACATCGAGATCAAAACGTGTTTTCCACTATATTTCCAAGCTGACTTTGGTTACTGGCAAGAGAGATGGTGAGAGAAGTCGGATAAGCTCAACACCACAGTGGCACAAACACATGGCATGAGTCACCAGGATGCCCAAAAGTTCGAAATCCTTTGAACGACAAATGCGTGAAAGAAAACACAAAGACACATTCTCTCACTTCACAAACAGGCGTGTGTGGCTTATTAATGAGGCTTCATTAAAGCGCTGGGGTTGCCAGTCGTGCAGAAGCTAATCCCCCTTTCATAGCGATGAAAACATCTACAGCTCTCAAATCAAACAGCCTTATGGTCTCCCTCTTGCTATCTCTGAGCTCTCACCGTGTATGTGTGTGTGTGTGTGTGTGTGTCTCAGAAAGGGAGTTTGAGCGGAGAGGGAGCGAGCACGCACACAACAGATTGACTTTCTCTGGCCACATAACCAATTTATTTATTTACTTTACTATTCCGCTCCGATGAGCTCCAGTGTTCCCTGAAGAGTGCGCACATTCAAAGGCAATTTCGATAAGACTGACCCCCCCCCGATCCCCCGCCTCCGTCTGCTCTCCTTATACTTTCTTATTTTGTTCATCCCTCGTTTCTGCACTTCCTTTAGATAGAGGGTGTTTAAAAGAGCAATCATGACTTATTTTACGGGTGCATCTTAGTCAACAAGAGAGGGTTCAATAATATGTGAATAAAGGAGCAAAGACAGGAGGGAGGGATTACTTGCCTGATTGCTCAAGTGTGAGTCAGTGTCTACTTTTGTACGTGTGTGTAAGGTGTGCAGGATCGAGTGCATTTTGTTGGCCTGCTTGTTTGAGTATAGTCCTTTATGGCTGTATTCTGAATGTTCCCACGCATGGATATGCTCTATGTGCATTCATATGAACCAGTACATATATACTCTGTGTGTATTTGTGTGTACCGAGTAAAGTCCTCTTCATCCTCCCTCTTCTGTCGGGTCTGTCTGGGTTGAGCCATATTTGCCCAGTTAGGGAGCGACTGGAGCAGACGGCTGATGTCCTCATCTTTGGACCAGGAAGCACTGATGGTGAGCTTCTCCTCACACTGGACGATACCCCTGAGGACACACGGACAAACCCAGGCAAGGTATAGAACATAACATAAACAACAAGAGACAAGGTTCATCTTCATCTAACTGTATTTACGCTATTACTTGTAACATGTAACCAAGGCTGAAGGGAAATCATTCTGGTCATGAACTGACGTGATGGAAAAATTGTAATTCTGACCTGCTGGTGGCGCTAGATGAAAAACCAGGTAATCACTCCATGGAGTAACCGTCCACAGAGCGAGAATGTCTGCACCAAATTTCAGGACAATCCATCCAGCGGTTAAGATATGTTCAGTCACACAGCAAGTGTCGCTAAAAACTAGTTGCATAATAATAGTAGTCACACAGACAGACTAGTGCGCGAATAGTCAGGTGATTGAACACTTGGCTCATGAGCATCTGCGCTGGAATATAAAATAATATTAGAGCAGCTGCAATGTGGCGTGAAGAGAAATTGGGGCAGACTGCCAACATGTATTTGCTTTGTATGCATGTGTCTGGGCTGGAGAAACTGCTTGGCTCTGCAATTAATATCATACTAATACCTTGTTCAGGAGACACAAGCCCTCTTGGGTTTCACATTGACACACACGCACAGACTTGCTCATGTGTAAATGCACGCAGGAGCACATGAGCGCACACAACACACACACACAATACAAACACAAATACACACATAGGCATTGGCAGCCTCCGCTGGGCTTGTCTTTATCACTCGGAGGCCCCGGTGAGATTGAGGCTGACCTGTGACAGAGTCCAGATGGACTCCCAGCAGTCAGTCAGTCCTTTCCTGCGTCCCCTGGACCGTTCATCACTTCCTCTCTTATCCCTCCATTTTCTCTAGCCCCCTCCCTCCTTTACCTGGCCAGGTGTTACATGGACCCAGGGGAGCACAGATGGATGGCCTTTCATGGCAGCAAGGTGTGTGTGTGTGTGTGATTGTGTGCATGTCTAAAAAGCAAATTCCATATTCTCGTGATAGTGAGGAAGCAGATAGGAAACAGGGGAGAAAGAATGAGCACGACATGCAGCAAAGGTCCCCTCTGCAGGTTGAGATGTGGCATATTCAACGCTGTGAGCCCTTTCTAAAAATGCACACTAACATTTCCCCTTGATTTTCTCTCTATTCCTGTTGTGAGAACTTCAGCTGTTGTGAGACGACTGACCAAATGTCTTGGGGAGGTTTCTCTAAGGAGAACTTTCCATAAAAGCTTTGCAAGACTACAACCTGACCTACACAACACAGATTTATTCCCACAATGGTTTCTCAGTGAAGAGCCAAAAAAAAAAAAACAATCAAACCACAACAACTGCATTTTTAAATTGATTTGTTGGCTTTATAAATAAATCACACCAGACACTGTGGCTGTCATCCTCAAGAAGAAAAAAAGGAAAAGATGACTTCAGTGAGCCTCTGCCTTCCTTTACCTGTAGGCTGTGTTGCAGATTTCCTTGTACTCTTGGAGCTTGTCGCAGACCATCTCCAGGAACTGGTTGGAGTAGGCACTCAGGTCTTGCATTAGGCTCATTAGATCCTGGATGGACTTCTCCACGACCACCGTGCTCTGGAGGCACAGACAGGAGCAGAGAGGTGAGGGTTTGGTTGACTTAAATGCAGAATGTTCAACTTTAAGAAGCGAGAGAAGAAGATATCGGAGGACTAGGTTTTATGCAAGCAGCCAGTCAGATCCAGTCTGCCAATACAAGAGGATGGCTCCAACTTCACTTGTCTATCTGTCACCTGCGGCTGGACTGATGACTGGTGCTGGAGAGCTTGTCAGAAGTCATAACACTGTATTGGTGGAATGGATGACTCTTTGTGTGTGAGTGAATCAGCGCAAGTGCACATATTTTTGTGTGTTTTGAACTTCTGTGCTCTGTGTGTGCATGTGTGTGTGCGTGTGTGTGTGTGTGTGTGTGTGTGTGTTCTCAGGCTGAAAGTGAGTGCGTGTGCATTTGTCACAGAGCACCCATCACCAGGAGCCACGGCAGGGCTGTGACAGCAGCCATTACAGATTAGCCACTCCTGCGTGACTAATAGCTGGCCCGGGAACAGCAGAGCAGCTTCATATCCCCAGACACACTCACACATACACACAGCGAGCAAACTTTTCAAAACACACACCTTTGAGCAATTCAAGAGCTGTTAAATGAGATTACAACTGGGTATGTTCTCGTTTGCCTGCTCCTAGCACTTTACCAATCTATCCTACATCTCCAATAATAGTGATAACTTGCTATTAGTCAGTTGATAGCGTTGCCGCATTCGCTCTGAAACTCGCCACGACCGGGGAAGCAGTGCAGTGTGTGAAGCAGAGTAACCCTGCACAAAGATACACAGAGAGCGAATCTTAAACACATGATTTCTATTCATCATTCATAGATTCTTCATATTCATCTCACTCTTCCTCCTATGTAAACTTAACACGGAGTTCCATTGTTTAGGTGTGAAATGGAAAAATTAATAGCTTTGTCAAAGATGAATAAAATGGAAATGATCTGTGGTCGGTGCAAACAACTGCAGGGGTAGAAGGTACTGGCAACCAGAGGCTAGTACTTTCTTTTTAGTGCAGCCTGTCAGAAGCAGGCTGAAAACACAGGCAGCAACATGATCTACTCTACAGTCAACATCTTGTTTACAAGAGCAAATAGTTAAGAGTGAAAGAGTAATATATATCAGGTGTGATATCAATAACATGCCTGAAGTCCCAAGTCCCACATCTGCATGATACAACGATCAGTATTACCTCTGTTATTTCAGTGTTTATACGACATTTTTTTAAAAACGTCCATACCACTTAAGGCCAGGGGTGAGCTGCCAAAAGTGGCCAAAAAGACTGTAGGGGGCGGTAGTGACCGTAATTGATCTTAGAAAACAATGGAGGGACCCCTGATGTGATAGAATGACATTAATATTAATAGCTCTTTCTGTGTTTCAGCTTCCCCCTCGCTCATTCTGTCACAAGCAGGCAAGCGTGCACGCACACATCGGCAGACACGCACGCCCGCACACACCAGCGGCAGCCACTCCACTGAGGGACGTAATGATCCATAGCAGTGCCCATGCCCATGGAGTGCTAACCAAGGCCTTGTCTCTGCCAAGGGAGCACCCTTTACTGTCCACGCCTGACTCCCTGTCAGTCGGCCAGGGCAGGAAGAAATACACAGAGCCTGCAGGAGGGCTAGCTGTTGGTTTAGCACTGGCAATGACGACGCTGCTGATTTCTGTTGCTGTGACTACAGTGAAAATGATAAGTGACCCCTGAGGGCAATTCTTAATTTTTTTTTCTCTTGCCTACTCATGGGGGGTCATGTTGTCGGGTCAGCACAGCTGTGGCTGCAAGGGATTCAGTGGGTAGATCAGGGAAACTGCAGCATGACTGACTTCTTCATTCAACATAACAATGCAACAGCAAAAACTACTAGGGTACATCTGGAAAGTACTGCATTTGCAAAGTAAATGGCTCATATAAGAAGAGGGCAAATGTGGAATACCCAAACAAGTGATCGTGTCAATTCTATGTTATATAAAAGTGCAAGAAAAGCTAGATTTTGAAATGTAGAGATAATACCAATATGCTATTGTCAAAAAAGTTCATGTGTAGTCAGAATCTTAACAGCGGCCCTCCACTCCTGCAGCCTCGACTTTGAAGACACGGAGCTCAACAGCGGGCCAAGTCAGTGAATGGAGAAGAGTAAACAATGGATGCCCGATCCATTACTCCTGCTCTAACAAATGCTCTTGCGCTCAGCTCCCTTGTCTAATTCTGCTCATTTAACACAGCCATTTGTCTCAGGCAGCAGAAATCATTAAAAAGTAATCAAGGGACAGATTGAGAAAGGGAGGGCTGAGAGAGAGTGAGAGAGAGAGTGTTTTCTGCTACGTCTCCTCTATCTTACTTGACCGTTACATTGGAGACAATATCCACTGTGGAGGCTTCTCTGTCTATATCCGTCTTACTCTCCGCTTTCTAATGTTTCACGCTTAAAAGGTCAACATACCATGCAATCATGTGAAAAACACACATTTCTCTCGTAATTCTACTTCGCAGTATTGCATTACCCCTGGAACAGAGCTTGGTTGCACTCTGCCTCTTCTCTTTTACATCATTACTACGTAAAAGCATAGTCATCAAGGAAAATTAGACTTGCGTGTTGCAAATGGATCCCAGATATTTGCTGGGGTAAACTGCTGTCGTTAAGAGCGGAATGAAGGCCACAGCCGTGGTGGTTTAATGACAGCAGCAAGGCAGTGCTAGCACTCAGAGTGGAAAAGCTGTTAATGCACGGTCATCACGACAGAAACCATCATGAGCTGGTGCTAAAAGTAGCTTTTTTTCCTTTGGTTGAGTGAGTTAAAAGCAAAACACAGGGACATGGCATTAATACAGTACGAGGACGTAATCGCTAAACGTATCCGCATCGCTGTACTCTGTTGGCTAAATGTGATGTGTCATCCTGAGGTATAAAGAAAGGTACGAAGAGGAAGTGCATTTTATTTACTTGAGCCCACTCAGGATACCCAAATAAACGCTGCGTCTGAATGGCAGTTTGTTTCAAAAGCTCTCCGTAATGTGTTTTCTGAGCTGTTGGAGTGGATGGGGGACTCGAGGGCCTCAGGTTTGAATCTGAAACGGATCATGGACTTCCCCATTAAAACGGGGGTGCCCCTCAAGGTTGAGCGGGGGTCAGAGTGTTTAACCTCGTGCTCTTTGCCACTTCACTCACACCCTGACCCCAAACCGCTGACTCGTGTAATGCCTGTGCCATGCCATTCACGTGTGTGACAGAGGGTTGCCAAAATGATACACACTCAGCGGCGCGTATACACAACTGCGCACACCCACACAAACAAGAACAAATGCTAAGATAACCCCCCGCCTGGCCCCTTTCCCACATACACACACACAGGCTGTCCCTCTCCCGGGTACAGGGGGAGCCGGGCATGAGTGGGACATTGTCTTGACAGATCATTCATCAACGTCAGAGTAGAGCCACACTTCGTGGACTCCCCTGACACACACCGGATGGCCCTCATGCTCTTGCCTGCTCAACTGCAACACATGCTTCTTTGTATGTGTGTGCATGGGAGTGGGTTCGTATTCAAGTTTGCTTAAGCTCTGACAACTAGGCAGCATGCCTTTGTCTGCTGGAGTGTGTATTATGTCGCAAAAATAAATTAAATAAATTAAAAAAAAAACAGACCGCCCTAATCCTCATGGGATTTCATTCAGTAAGCTCAGGACTGTTATCTGAAATCGAAATTAATCTGCAAAACTGCGCTTTCTTATTTCTCTTTTGATTGACTGAATTTGCTGCTTTCAAGACTTGAAATGTGTTCCTCCAGAAAAATAAATTTGTGGTTTCATGACAACACTAAAATGACGGTTAAACCTTCATTGTTTATTTGTACGCAGATTCGTCTTCCCGCACCTCAGTTCTTTCCATATGACCTGAAAGCCACCAATCAAGAGCTGTCACCTCTAATTTTGTGCAAGTAGTCATCCTGCTGACAGGCTGCAGTATATACAAGAACCTGCATGTGGATTTGCATAAGCCCATCGTTTTCATCAGTGTTTGGGTAAAATCTGACACATGCAAATTGAATCCTAGACGTCATTATAGCTGCCGGTCATTAAATGATTCATTTTGGGCTGAAAGAAGTCAAACACTGGGACTCAAATAAAGATGTACACGTGGATTTTGGCTAACATGTCTGTGTGTGGACCAAATTGAGTTACCAAAAGAACACATCTTCTCTTTCACCTCCGCCACCATGACTTCTGATGCAAAGCTTCGTGCAGTGTTTGTGAGCGTTCTAATTGAGAGATGAGGAGCAATATCACACTTGGCTGATTACAGATGGGCTTCGATATGACATACCCTCTATTCACACCCACACAAAGAAACACAAACGCAGGGTGAAATACGGAGATTCTGCGCATGCTAATTCTAGGAATCACCCTAGAGTTCAGATTTGCCATTTGATTCCACGTCGAAGCTCAGAAGTCAGTTTTGCTCATCACTGCGTGATGCTCTCGCCGGTATTACATCCAGGATCCTATCATTGCCTTCTGGAGGGTGTGAGAGGGATGTTCATCGCATTTTATATGATTATTTATCACTTATTATTACCAGCTATTCTGAATTATTTATAACAAGATCTGGGTTAGGCCATCACTGGTTTGTATGAGCAAATGAAAGTCTGTATAAGAGAGTGAAAGAGAAATGATAATGTAGTTTAATGTGTTCTGTGCTCTGTGCCCCATTAGGCTCATATGGCACCACAGTGTTGGTGCGCACGCACACACACACACACACACACACACACACACACACACACACACACACACACACACACACACACACACACATACACAATGTGTGTGCTCACAGCAATACAAAGATTGTCATTTGCAAATTTGGAGCACTGACTTGCTTCTAAAAATTCAAGCTGTAACTTTTATCAGGCGCCCACAGCCAAAACCTTCTTTCCCTCGAACCAAAGGGCATGTTTGTGGTAGAGCTGACATTTCAACTTCTCTCCCTCTAACTCACTCACTCCAAAGGCAAAGATGATGTCTCGTTACACACAGAGACTCTGTCAGTGGTAGCGCTGCGTGGTGTGAACCTGTACTACCCTGGGCTGTAGCTGGCGAGGCTGTTTTCT
The DNA here is from genome assembly GCF_051107435.1 of Chaetodon auriga. Lineage (NCBI taxonomy): Eukaryota > Metazoa > Chordata > Actinopteri > Chaetodontiformes > Chaetodontidae > Chaetodon > Chaetodon auriga. Next base: position 12,342,660 of record NC_135095.1, on the reverse strand, counting down.
TCACTCATTTAAATGCTCTCTCTGTCATGGCACGCACAGAGACAAGCGCACACACATATATTATGTATAAAATATATATATCTATTATGATTATATAAATATATAAACAGCGTAAACAAAGCACAGCTGTGTCACATTTGTGTGAAAGGAACGTTTCCTTGGTGGAGGCAGGTTGGAGGCCCAGGGCAGCTGGGCGCGAGCCTCAGGAGCATCTGTGTTTGGTGTGAGATAACCAGGCGAAGGCGGGTGGTGGGGATTGTTCCACCTTGAGCGGTGAGGAACAGAAATAAGGCTTTGAGGTGATCTCGACTCAAAATACTTTGATTTGATGCCATTTAGTAGGACTTCTTCTACGTTGTATCACCAGAGCAAACAGCATATCAAAAAGTCTATTACATATTGTAGTGCGTGTTATTATTATTCAAATGCAAATAAGTAAATATATGTGTATATTTAAAATGATTTGAACCTGGGCAGATCTACTGGGAAATGGCTCAAACTGGATTAAATAATAAATTACACAAACATATAATTTTCTAATTAACTGTCTAAGAGCAGGCCAGCACGATCTGTCGTATACGTTAACACAAATAATGAGGAGTTTGATCTAAATGTGATGGGACTTAAGCAGCGTCTGAATTTCAGCACCTTTAAAATCAAACATTTAGTAAAATTCAAAGTCGACATGAAAGCATTTCCCACTGGTGGCGAAAGCCTCTAAAGTGTTCTTGTGCGCATCATCTGCCAGTGTAACTGCAGAGTGTTCCTTTGAGAGCATGTCTGCTCAGCTGACCCCCATGTACAGATCAAGGTTATAATAATAATTAAGAATCAAATATCAAAAAACATATTTAAAGAGCTGGAGGACTGGCGACTTTCTTCAAGGACGAGCAATGAAAAATCAGGAAACTCATCCTTTCATCCTACAGCTTCTTCTTGACCTTTTTAAGAGCGCGAGAGCCAATCCGACCGGACTGAGATACTGCTACATCGTCTGAGTTCAAGTAAGGCCGAGACGAGAACGTAAAATCAAATAATCCTCTGGAAACCATCACGTTGTCTTAGTGATTACAACCCTCTTGGTAGTGGAGGAAAAGGAGATTGGAGGGACTCATTTCAAGTGCAGCCAAAATTGCTGCGAGTAAGAGTGATACTTTTTTTTATTGAGGTGCCTCATTCCTTGATAACTCTTAACAGCTGTAAAATTGTCAACTGGATGCTTAGGCACAATCCATTTCATGACAGATAATGTAGTAGAGGGCTGCAGGAACTATTTGGACTAAATGGAAAAGCATTTAGATTATTTATTTTACTGTGAACGGGCCTATTTTGGCTGAATGAAAATGGCTGTTGTGCAGTTTCGCTGAGATTCTCTTTTTGCTAATAAACCTTGGAATAGCTTTTGGTTTTGTTTCTGGTAATCTTTGTGGTGTAAGCAGTGCATGCGTGTGTGTGTGTGTGTGTGTGTGTGTGTGTGTGTGTGTGTGTGTGTGTGTGTGTGTGTGTGTGTGTGCATGTACGCACACAAACCACCCTCTTTCCTCCTTCCTCCCACTCCCACTTGTGTCCCAATCACAGGGCACGGCTGATGCAGCTAACAGGTGTATTGTGTTGTGATTGCTGCGTACTGTTGATGGGAGCAGGGTGCTGAGAGTCTCCTTAATAAAGAGAAGCCCCCCTGCCCTTCCCACGCTCTAATCTCCACTGTATGTATGTGTGTGTGTGTGTGTGTGTGTGTGATGGGGTGTTTGTGGGGGGGGGGGGCAGCGGGGAGCCAATCAACATGGAGCGATCAGCCCCCCCACAAATAAACACTGCCTGCACACATCACGATAAATAAAAAGGTCAGTGTCATTACAGTTATTGGAGGAGGATGTGTGAGTGCGTGCGTATGCAAGTAACACGTGTATACTGTATGTGTGTACGCCTGTTTCCACCCTCCTCTCTGACAAAGCTACATGTGAATATGAAATTTAAAAGGTCAACATCATTAGCAGGCCATTGGCAGCCGCACATATCCGCAATACAGTGAGCGCTCTGGCAGCTGACAGCGAGTGAATGAAATCAGTCTTCATCTGGCTCCAGAACAAGTTGTGTGTGCCTACAAACACCCCCAAAACAAGCAAATACATGCACGTAACGAATGAATAACAAATGCAGGGACACTGACTGCACAAACACGCACACACATATGCAGATGCAACAGCAGTAGTTAGCGGCTATTGTTTGGAGACACAGGGGACAAAGCTGAATGATACTTGGCTGGAGAGAGAGGACCAATGCGTAGTGTAATTACGGCTCTGGTGTGGTCTCGGCTGATGAAGTAAACAAACAGAAAACAAACAATTCATCCGCACTCATGGACGGACTCTCTCGTGAGCGCACCCTGCGAGCGCGGCATGCAGGTGTCTCCACACCGCTGTCTTCTGGGCAGAGAAGTGCGGTCGCCTGTTTCTTGTTTTGGTGAGTTTGTTTCATTGCACTTGGACGAAGCTGCACGTGCGCATTGTGTCTATGCTTGTATGTTAGTGTGTCACAAAGTGAGTGCGTAAAGGGGACATGTGTGTGGGGGGGTTCTACTAAGATTAATGGAGCCAATCTCCAGACCTATCCAACAGACTGACCGTACCCTCCCTATCCTACTTTATGCTATTCTATTCACCGTCTCTCTCTCTCTCTCTTTCCCCCCTCTACCATTTTCCCTCGATCTAACTCTAATTAAATGAATCAATCAGTGGCAACACCAAAACTGGACAGATAGCATCACAGTGCTAGGGCTAACAGCTTGTATGTTTGTGTGCTGAAGTCCAGTCCGTGGGGAAAAAAGGAAAAACAAGAATAAACAAGAATAAAAAAGAATAAAAAAGAATAACTATGGTCACAAAAGATGAAAGGAGGAGGGGGACAAAGTCACCCAAAAAGCAAGAATGGAGGCCAGATATCAAATAAGCCAAAGACATGAAGAAACATGAAGAAGACTGAGATTGGTGGCTTGGTTGTCTTCCTCCTTTCTTTAGCATCAGTGCTCCTCCAGAGACTTATCAGCCGAGGCTACGCTATCACACAGACACATGAACGGACGTTAACCTTTCCCACTGAACTATATACCGTCCCAGTCAGCCCTTATCTCATGCTCCTAGTGGACAATAAATAACTAGTGTCAGGCTCATAATCATATCATTATTATATAATATATGTACATGAAACATAAATGCAGGATTTGACACTTCTGGTGCCTTGTGATAGGCAAATCATGGCCCGTATCAATATTGCTTATTAACCTAAGCCCAGACTGCATGTGTATTGCTTATTATGGGCTGTTTCATTCACCTCATGTGACATTCACCTTGACTCCTGTGCAGTGTTTTCACAAAGTCACTTTGTCCATTTCTAGCGGTGAGATATCACTGACAAAAGGTCAAATAATTCATACAACATAAATGTTTTTAATAATATGGGTCCACTCCAAAAGTTAATGCTATGGAAATGCATCCATAAATATTCTCATCATGCTGGAAGGGGGTAGCAAAAATAGACCTATAGGCAAACCTATTCCGTATGATACAGCAGAGGGTCAGAAAATAATATACATTTCATGTATATGTAAAAGCTGCGACAGAGTGATGCAGCTTACTGTGTATCCTTGGCTGGCATATGCATGCGCGCTATTACATTTCTGCTTGGCTCCAAAACTCCTCAGCTTTGTTCCAGAACATACAAAACCACACATGCTAAGCGCTAATGTCTTCCTCCAACTCCAACAACTGCACACATTAATATGTGCTTCAGTGGCTGCAGAGAGCAGATGCAGCCATAAAATGCGCTCCCCTATGGTGTCCCGTATGTGGCTCCAGCCAAGGTGTATGCGAGAGTGTGTTTAATGTGCTGTAGCAATATTGAGCTCTCTCCCTCTCGTCAACCACGCTGGCTCTGATGCCAGCGGTGTGTGTCTCTCTCTGATAACACCTGGCCCAGTAAGCATCATGGCACTTAAAGGGAGCACATACAGTAAATGCGTGCACAAAAGCATGCTCAGACTCCTGCACAGATAGGTAGACACAAGGAAGCACACAGAGACACACGGCCACATCTGCTCAATTATTGGAAACTCCAGCAACCATTATACAGGACTGTCACTATAATCTTTAATTATCCATTGCAGTTACAGAGTTGGTCGATTCACCAACTGGTCAGCCAGAAGCTCCTGACATAAAGTACTTTGTGCAAACCCAGTTCAAAAACCTACTTTAGTTTATACTTTCTGGATAAAACGGTGTCAAAGCCCTTTATCAAAAGCTCTCATGACAATTAAATGAATAAAAAGTACACACTGAGGAAGAGAATGGTCTCTCATAAAAGTGACACTTTGGATGAAGGCCATCAAAGACAGCAACGGGAAGACTCTCAAATTGGAGACCGACAACACAACCACACACATATAGCAAAACAGACCCACATGGATACAAACACACACATGAAAAAGTGCCGAAAAACACACACAAATGCCATCCTGACCCTAGAATGTGAATGGCAGGAGAAGAAGAGAGGAAGGCTCTTTTATTTAGCCCAATTAAAAAGGCAAAAAGCCCAAACAAAAGGAGTGTTTTATTGCACTCCCCACTATCAGCAGAAAGGCTCATTAGCCACAGCAGCATAATTAGCAAGATGCCGCACTCCTCGTTAAGGAGGGGCCCGAGCCGTAAACAAACCCTGCTGAACTCCAAACGCCCACGGTCTCTCTCTCTGTAATGATCTGCCACCGCTGTTCCCTCCCTCTGAGAGAGCCAGGCACACAGACAGGAAGGCTCTGACAGAAACAAACACACAGCAACACACACACACGCACACACACACACACAGACAAACACATATCCAAGGAATGCTACACAAATACCCTCAGCACAAACAAACTACCTCACTGGGACACGGTCTTCCTTGACAACTGCGTGGACAAAAACACACGCACACACATCACAGACAGAGCTGTCAAAAAAAAAATACGCGTGCATGAGAAACATATATTTTTACAGTACTGTCGACATAGAGAGCCATACTCCACCAAACATCCAGAATATCTGACAGCTGAGACATCTAAAAATCTTGCCAACTGTCTGGATCTTGACTTTGGCACTGCTGTAATCTTCAACCTGCCACGATGAGCCTGTTTTGAATAAGAAAGGCTGCCAAAATCAGCAAGATGAGCCTGTGGTTGAATGCGGTGCACTTAATGAGGCAGTCAATCTCAGTTAATTTTTTTTTTGTTAAATTTCTAGTTCATAGCTCAGTGCAACGGTGTTTATTTGGACTGCTTCTTTGGACACGTGTTTCAAATTTCATTTTGAGAAGCACAAATTAAATCTCATTCATCTCTGCTGTATTGAGGCGGCAGCACAAATTTAAGAGGTGGACATCTCAAAACATGAGCGCAAAAAAAACAAAATCTGCTTTGCAAAATGCCACTAGAAGTAAGAGAGGGAATATGTTTTTAATGTGAGCTGAGTCAACTGACCACTTGCACCGGAAACAGTCACTCTAATACAGACACATACACAAATATATATACTTAAATGCAGACACACAGGTTACACCACATAGAAGACATCTCTAAAATGAGGACAAGCACAGCTATCCAAAGCTTTCTTGCTGCCGGCGTGGTCATGCATTGACAGTCATGGTGTGTGTGTATGTGTGTGTGTGTATGTGTGTGTGTGTGTGTGTGTGTGTCATGTTTGGTTGCAGAGTGAATTTGAGCCAAAAACCCTCTGCTTCTCTGGTCAGGTCAGCCATCGTAAGACTTGCAGACTTGTACAGACTTTCTGGAGAAAAATCCCTTTCAAAGAGATAATGGTAGATACAGGCATTGTGTGTGTGTGTGTGAGTGTGTGTGTGTGTGTGTGTGTGTGTGTGTGTGAGGGAGAGACCAGTTAGCAACGGCTACAAACTCAAAGATCAAGCACTATTTCAACCACAATTATGATCCTGTGAGATAGGTGGCAGGGTGGTCATAACGATCTAACAGCAAAACAGAGAAGGTGAAAGTGTGTGTGTGTGTGTGTGTGTGTGTGTGTGTGTGTGTGTGTGTGTGTGTGTGTGTGTGTGTGTGTGTGTCCGCCTGCCCCTGAACCCACTGAGATCACAGAGAACTGCAAGGTGAGTGCACTCAAGAGAGCCCTCCTCCACTGAACTGGTGTACAAAGGAGAAACGGTGCCAAGCAAAAAGGTAGTGTGGGGTTTTCTTCTAAGCCTCAAACTAACTAACTGCTCACATGTGGATGTGCTGCACACATACGGTGAGCCTGCATATTCACAGCCTGTGTTGCAATTAAATAAAGGAGACTTGAGGACAAGAGGACACAATGTCATTAACACCGTTAGTGTTAAAGTCCAATCCAAATGTAACATGTTGTGCAACTTTTAATGCCCATTTGTTATTTAGCAGTGATGAAGCTCTATTGTTGAGGCCATAATTTGCAGTGCCTCACACTGTACAGATGTTCACTGTCATCCATGTAAGTATATATTTGGTGTTTTTTGCATCATATGCTGGATGTTCCTCACCTGCAGCAGGGGTCTCTGGACGCCCAGGACCTTCATGGTATCAGCGCTGGCGAGGATCTTCAAGGGGTCAGCTGCTTTGCTCACTGCTTCAATTTCCTTGTTGATCTCAGTTCGCACCTAATGGTTGAGTGGCAAAAGTTCATGTCATACAGGTCATATAAAATGGGATAAAGCTCGAGTGATGAAGAACTCCATTTTTGTGTGAGTCAATCCGTCTGTATTTTGTTATTTTTTAATGAGTTTTTTGTTTTGGTTTAACATTTCCTGAAGGTGAAGATGATGTTCCCGTCAGTGTAAACAAAAGTCAGTGCAATTCAAAGTGTCTGATATTTTGTGTGGGAAAAAAAACCCTCACTTCCAGATGGCTGTCTGGATAAAACACATTGTTTGAGCGAGTTAATAGTTGGTATTTCTTGATAAAGCCTGAGGGCCAAACACTTGCATAAAGCAGAATTACAATTATGTTTGTGCACTCATTAACTTTTGTTTTAAAGGTAAAAGCAGCTTTAAAACCAAGCAAACAACACATGGAAAGGTGCTTTGTGGAAGAAGAGGAAAACCATCAGCTTAGAGTTTCACTTGTGCAATCAGTTTTGAGAACTCCTGGACAGGTACAGTACGACATTCAGGCCAACTGACTTTCAGAACTGCGAGCTGCGCAGCTGCGTCAGTGAAATTTTTCCAATCGAATGTACTACAAAAGGTTGCAGCTATTAACAAAAACAGTGTGACTTTTCATTCGGTTCTTCCAGTGTCTCACAGCTGAGGCTTTTATTATGAAAAATGGGATTTTCTGGAAAAAGCTCCAGCGTTCTGATAAAGCATTGCTTTACGTGCTGGTATGCCACTCGTCAGATAAGGTAAAAGGTATAAATCTGTCATTTCACTAACCTGGTTGAGGAAGAGGTCATTGATGTAGTAAGTGAGGAAGGCTCGGAGTTGGCACTGCTTGGCCTGGCCTGGCCCCATGTTCATCTCTATCTCCTGAATGAACCTGGGCAGAAGAGTCAAACCAAACAGACATTAGAACAGTAAGGCCACATCGTGACACCACCTGTGAACGGGGGGCGAATTCACAACCACAACGTCTGAAACGTTATCACAGGGGCAATGAGACACAGGCTTGTGACCAGCAACACAGTAGCTTTGCATCAGTGGGTCCAACATCGACTGGGAGGGGAAGATCTGCCCTGGGAACTCATTTTGGAAAGCTTTGTGACTCTCAAGGTGCCGTTGAGCAAGGTAGTTAACCTAAAAGTGTTCCAGTGGAGCTGCTCGGTGCCATTAGTGCAAGACTTTAGTTATACTAGGCAACTCTCAGATGTGAGTGTGTGCAACAGTAGAGAAAACGCACAACAAAACTTAAAAAAATAAATTAATAAATAAAAAAACAACAATTCTACATGGTACAATAAACTGCAAATACTGAATCTATTTACAACGTTAATGATATAAAACGATCTGGGCTCCAGTATGCATGCCCTCTGGATTCCCCCGGAGAGCTGGTGTCTGGTTGGTCAGATAGGGTCAGACAGTAATGTATGGGTTGGTAGAGGCACACGCACACCTCGTTTGTCAGAGAATCATTGGTCACTGGCCTCGTCTCACACACACCACAGGGCGAACCATGCAAGAGCGAGTGCCTTCTCAAGCGCTCAGCACATATAAATGCACAAATAAATCAAACTCCTCACAAAAGAATTCCTTGACCTACAAGACCTGTAATATATATGACCTAAACTTATAGAAAAGCCAGATTCATACAAGAAAGGGTGCAAAGAAGAATGCTTCCAGTGCTCCAGGAGGAAGACTCCATTGTCGGAAACAGTGTCTGTGCTAATGTGCAGTGGGAGTCAGAACTAGGAGGCCGCAGAACTGCAGACAAGCAGGGGTACACAGTCTATGCAAGAACTACAGATCAGCAGAGGCGAATGATTGATCAGCTTAAGCAGAGCATACATGAACATACAAACACATGTATGCACAGGCACTCATAAAAACATAAGCAAGCAAACACACAAGCTGTAAGATCACACTACTCAGCATCTGTACCCAATTAGTCAGCAAGAGCTCTGTATGTGTGAGTGTGTGTGTGTGCATTCGCGGGGGTATGTCCATCCTTGTGTGTCAGAGGGAGCAAGAGAGAGCCAGAGTGAGCGAGGAACCTAAACCTATTCTAAATCCTTCATTGATCCCCGCTGAAACTCCACCACAACAGAAAGTTAAGTAGGAGAAACTCTTCTGTGGCCTCATTAAAACCGTCAGGCTTGCAAAACAGTGGAGGCCAGATATACAGCTTCCCTGTATAAATATGTAGAGAGCACAACTTAAAACACTCCTCCTTTACAAAAAAAGATACAATTTCTGCTGACAACTCCATTTCCAAGAATCGATCTTGGGACAAAAGTTGCCAGTTTCAACGTGCGTCGTGTTGTTCGGAGATCCATCTCGCGCTGTCATTATTGTCATTGTTTCAATACAAGTGTCAAGATGATGGATCTTCAAGTTAGCGTGTGAGAACAGATGGATTTTTGTAGGCAGGGGTGATAACGTTTGAGTAATGTAGCAGGGACGAGGCAGTAAAACGGCTTTGTCTATGCACACGGCCATCTGGAGCCAAGCCGCGGGCCCCTTCACGAGGATACAGAGCCCGCGGGTGTTGCAAGGAAGCTGAGCCAAGGTAAGCGGGCTGAAAGCACTGTTGGGGCCCGCAAGAACTCATGTCAGCAAATTTACATTTTAAGAGTACAAGTTTAGAGAGCAAGACAACATGCACTAAACAGAACGTTTTGTGAGACGATGCAGAGAAATCATTTGGAATATAGAGTCATGAGGCTGGTTAAAATGCAAATGGTTTAATAACATGGGGCAAAGCACCGCGGAGCTTAAAGGTTTCCAAATGGATCCTGAAAGAAAATCTCTCTCAGCTCATTATCATCACGAGCGCATCTTCCAAACATCTTCCTCGCTGATGGCGTGAGATGCTGCACGGAGAACGACAGCTTCTGGTGAAGATGATGGCGGTGATAACGAATGACACCGAGCAAGTTAACACACACACACACACACACACACACACACAAAAGCCATCAACTTGTCTCAACTGCGAATGAATAACAAACCACCGAAAACTCAGAAGAGCGCTGTCTTCGCAGGCAGTACAAGGCCATTTGCAGAAGCTCATACTCGGAGCCAAACCTCCTACACAAAAACATGGTGAGGCAGCCTGACCTCTCACCGAAGACTGACAGCTAGCTTCGTTTGATGTCTCAGGGCTACAACTGAGCTTGACTTTACACTGGTCTAAATTGACATCATTTCACCAGTTATCATGAGCTACTGCACGATACATCAGAAAAAAGAGCTGGTCTCTCAACTTCTCTGGCTGGAGCTCCCTCTATATTAGCATTTTTTTTTTTTTTTTCAACGAGTCTGAAGTCTCCCTGCATTTTATAGTCAAAGCACATTTCAAACATGCTTAAAAGGTCAAAGCAACACTGTTTCATAAAAGCAGGTAACGTCTTTCAAGCGTTGTTATTGTTACTGGAATAAATGTGTGTCCACATTTAAATAGGTAAAGACCTTACTTCACAGGCATACCACACCACATATAAGCCAATCTAGTGGTAGAAAAGTCCATAAATTGCACACATGCTACCTTAAATAGCCTTCACTCACTTGGAAAAAAAACAAGTCATTCAAAAGATGCCTTCAACCCTTTCCTAACCACAAAAATTCCGTAATTGTGTCCGCTTTCAGCTCATAAGGCGGTTTTAATTGGACCCGATGTGACATTAACAATGTCAGTTTCATTGCCAGGTGACAACAAAACACACCAGTCAACCATATGGCAGCTGTACGCGGCAGAGGTGTCAGCCAAGTCGCGAAGGAGACGTGGTGAAAGCGCTGCAGAGGCACAGCAGCAAGTACACGGTGTAGACTCGCCCCTGTGTGTGAAATCTTAATAACCTTAAATAATCTGCTTATCTACCCTCACACACACACACACACACTATTTCCAATTGGCCTAAAAATACTGTGGCAGACATTTACACACAGACTGGCACGCCGCAAAGGTTGTAATAGTAGGCGTCAATTGCAAGAAGGGAATTAGACTTAGATCTTTTAAAAAGGACAAGAAGAGCAAGAGAGAGTTCGTGGTGCTGGTGCTAATTGATTTGCTGATTACAGTACTGGCTGCTGCTGATCATAACACAATAAAAACATAAACAATGTGCTAATAATCAATTCTCCACGCCATGAAAGCAGATCAAATGCTTGACACGATGGAGTGTTTGTCTAATTTTGAAAATATTTTGATAACTGATTAACACTGAAGTGTTTTTTTTCTTTCAAAAACGTCTGCCCTTTCTGTCTCACATGAGAGCAGACTGAGTATCTTTAGGTCAACTGTGACAGAAGTTTTTTTTTTTTTAAAGAGGCCAAACGATTAATCCACTGATGAACAAAATAATTGGCAGATGAAACGATGATGAAAATGAGCTCTTGTTGACCTTTTGCATCGAGAAATACTTTAACCACGTATTTTATGGAATAAATTAAAATTATAATTAAAAGATAATTGTTTCTTGAGGGACAACCATTGCACGGACCAGGCAGACACAAAACACAGAATCAATCAATTCGTCTATCCAGAGGACTGCAGACCGGCTTCACCGTCACATGGCCACCCACTCATCACGAGCCTCACAGGTGCCAAGAACTGATCACACACACTCTCAAATACATATGCACTGGCACACTTACACACCCCGACTGATATTCACATTCAGAGGGAGTTTGCCATAGCATCCCGGTGCTCCCCTCAGGGTGTGTTGTCTCCAGTAGAACCAACATGGCTGCACCAGTCGCACTCTAAACCCAGTTTCTTAGCAGCAACTGCCGATGATTGCACCTGACAGCATGTAATTATCTGTCATTAGAAAACAGATGTCAGAGCCTAGGGTCTGGAGCTGGGTAATTGTAGATGCCATGCCCTATGTGTATGTACGTCAAGAAATAACATTCCTGGATGGCATAATGTATTTATACCAACAGGGATTTAGCTAATGAGTGAACCCAATGCATCCTAATGGCTCGCTGATTATTCAGAGAAAGCTGAGGTTGGATTTTTTTTTTGGTTTTTTTAAGATAGCTAAAACAAATGAGAAGAGACAGGGACAAAGATGTTTTATAGCAGCAGCTCCAAATTCATTTCCCACTGGGAACTAAACCTAAGGTAACAAATGCTTCTTTAAATGGAAAGGGTTGGGATCCCATCATCCATCTCTATCTGCAGCAGCGGCGTAATGATGCCGAAAGAGGAATGGGATAAAGACAAAGATTTAAGAAAGACAGCAGAATAAGAGTGTGCTAAGATCGATTAGAGAGTCAGCATTTTTAAATCTCCCCGAATTCCCCCCCAGGCACGAACCTATCAGCTATGGTGAATTCTGATTTCGCCGCCCAGAGAGGAAGGCTTGTTCTGTAAAGACCTGTCACACTCCAAGGACAGGACACACTGAACCTCTACCAACCGAGAGATGGAGGGAGAGAGTGAGTGCAGGCGTGTGTGTGTGTGTGTGTGTGTGTGTGTGTGTGTGTGTGTGTGTGTGTGTGTGTGTGTGTGCGTACCTGTGAGCGTGGCAGATGTAAAATCTGGCTGTCACACTGACACACACGCACACACTCAAAGGCTGACATGGAAATGTACAGCCGCATGCCAATACATCAATAGACCACATCCAGTGACACTTAAAAGCACTTATGTTTATGCAATTACTCTTACTCGCTGCCCGACCCAGTCACCTCAGGAAGATTTCAAAGTCATAAAAGGATTTAAATGCACGGTGACACTTTATGGGTTTTATGGCACAACCAACATTAGCTCTCATTCCAATGGATCAGACAATAGCTGCTACAAAAGCAGCTTTTAATTGTTATCCAACTGCACATTCAATATTGATTTTCTGAGAATATTACACACTTCAATCCACACTAGCTACTTATTTCTACAGCAGTGTTAAATTAATGAAGTCACACCCGAGAATATGGAGAGCGACTCCAGAGATTTCAAAGCACATAGCTGTAAAATTGAAAAGACGGATGAGGGAAAATCACATTCTGTATGACTACTGGCTAGATCCAGAACACATTTTCATCCACAAAATGTATTACTTACAAATATATATATACAGTACACTTTTCAGTTCGACCTTAATGCAATTACCACCACCACCACTGGATGGCACTGTGTCAGCTTTTTCCACCAGCTCAGACTGCAAGAACAGTTTACTGAAGTTTTTTTATTTTATTTTTTTTAAATCACAAATGGTTTTGAGGAAGAATTAAGATTCCAGTTGGTGTGTACCGTCTGAAACCTGTACAGGATTTGCTGTGTGTGTGTGTGTGTGTGTGTGTGTGTGTGTGTGTGTGTGTGCGCAAGAAAGACAAAGACAGAAAGAAAGAGATAGGTGAATATATTGCTTTTTTTCTTATGTGACAACACTGTGTGTGATTAAGCGTACGAGCGTGTGTTTTCATCAGTGCCTGGTGAAATGCATATGGTCTTCCCACACACCGCCTACGCCTGTGCCAGACTCCCTGCTGTTTATACCCTGCCCTCGCCCCTGATGCTGCATCACATACGCTGAAGGCTCTCTGTGTGTTTGCACATGTGTGAAAACATGTGTGTGTGTGTGTGTGTGTGTGTGAGTGTGCGTGAGTGCAGGACTAAGGGGGGGGGCATGAGTATGTGTTTGTTTAAGAGAACAAAAGGGAGAAAGAGAGGCACGCTACAGGAAGGTGCAAAGATGCATTATGTAAATTACGTGAATGAATGTGTGTGTGTGTGTGTGTGTGTGTGTGTGTGTGTGTGTGAGAGAGTGTGCTTACAGCAGCAGGTACAAATGGGCTTCATAATCAGGACCTTTCTTTGGGAGAGCGAGGCTAATAGGATATAAAACAGAGGTCCAAGCTAACATAAACTCTGCACAGACCACAATGGATGGCACACAGAATGAACTATCACTGTGAAATAATCCATCAGTTATTATTTTTATACTTCAACTCAACCGTGCCATACATGAAAAAAAGACGTCCCAAAGGCTTTTTTTTTTTTTGCCAAAACTCACAAATTGGATAGACATGTGGGTATAGACTTCCATTTGTGTGTAAGGTAACCCTTCTAAAAGTGTTCTCGGAGCATTTGGCAAGCTCCTTAAACAGGTTTCCACCAAAGACAGGTACACAACCAAACTTGTAATTGCGATATTGATCCAAAAGCTTAACGTCTATGTTCTGACTTGAAATGAGATATCAGCAAACTATTCCTCAAGTTGTTGTTGTTGGACTGCCCGTATCATCCTGAGAGACACCTGAGCCTCCCTGGGGAAACTGTGACAGAGAGGGAAAAATTATCTTCTGAGGGAAAATATAAAAATAAATGCAGCTGTCTTCCCTATAAAGAGACTACTGAGCCTTCACTAGATGATGAACGACTTGATGAATGAATGAATTACCGACCAGCACAACTGGCTCATGAAATTCTTGCTTGTGGATAAAACCCTTCTCACAGAAGACATTTTGACGTATCACAGTAGGAAAATCACAGGTAGTAAACAATACATTCAGCGATGGTTGAGTTCCCTTAGCCGCCTCTGTATCAGGGTCCTGGCAATGTGCATGCTGGCTCACTGTCACACAAACTGTCGCGGCTTACTCTGAACCATTGTTAATGTTGTTAAACACTCCTGTGCTTTTTTTTCCTGCTGTGTCAAAGTCAAAAACGGGTCTATTATAACGGGCGTTGTATTTGAATGTTCGGCTCACAGCTGTAAATCTAATAATCCCAGTGAAATCACTGTGGGCGCTGCCATCGTGTCCTGGGCGTTTTAGTACAAAGTGTCTCCGAAGCAGCAACAGAACAGTTTGTGTCTCAGATGTTCTGCTTAGACTAGAACTTCTTCTGAGACACAAATTGAAACTGAGATGTACAATATTACAGAAATAAGATGTGAAGTACTTTGGGGGGTAAATATAGGAAGCAGGAGTATCAGGATTTAACCTATCTTGTTTTTCTACATGTAGGTTCAGTATGTGTTGTAAGCAGAAATGCTCCAGTCAGGGCTGATGTAGGAAAACGCTACAAATCTTCAGTCTGTGTGTGCGTGTGTGTGCATCCACACATGTATCGCTTGTATGCACATTTGTGTCTCTGCACCTATTTCTGTCAATGTGTGTGTATGTGTGTGTGCTGGCCCGTCGCAGTGTGGTGCAGACCAATTAAAACGGGGGAGATTGATGACCAGGGGCTCTGAGTAGCAACAGCAGCAGTAGCGGTAGTAGACAGCTGCTTCCTGCAGACAACAGGAAATGAGATGGCCTTGTTTAGCTGACGCTGCCAGCACCAACACCACAGAGCCTCAAAGACAAATCACCACCTTACCGCCGCTGCTGGCCTACTCCTCCATCTTCCTACAGCGCGCTCTCCACCCTCCATCTCTTTATCTCTCTCTAATTCCACCCAGGACTATCTCTCTCATTAGTCTTTTCTCTTGGAGTGATCTAGTCGAGGTATATTCAGTTAATACAGTACAGATACCAGGAGCCGATGTGCAAAGATAGATGCTGCGTCTGTGATTTGATCCTAAACTGCCACATAAAGCCTTCAACCATCACTAGTTTGATGTTTCTCACTGGAATAGTCACTGCAGAATTTTATTCTTCCGGTTTGGCAGCATTTAGGGTATTAGAGGTAAAAATGCATTATTATGAGGGTAAATCCTGGTTTGCTCAATGATAATAGCATGCCGGTGAATTTTGGCCTGAATCATTGTCTGCTGCCCATGTTTTAATTATCAAATTCACAGTTGTGTGTAATGGGTATATCCAGCACTGCAAAAAAATCTCCCACTCCACTAAAACTTGGTTTCAAAGACACACACCTTCCCTGGCGCGTTGCCTAAGGCAAGGAAATCATAGCAGCAGGGGTACAAACCTGTCCACTGCTGGTTCATTCCCATTCATAACAGCTTTCAGCTTTTCAGTGGGCCACATCGTTTTATTTCTGAAGGTCTGTCACTGAAGTATGAATTTTATATAATGGGCTGTCTCTGCTGTCAACTGAATGGTAAATACTAAGACTCCTTGGAATAAAGGCAGACTCACGAGTTTACTAATGGGTCTGTAAATGGGGGGTGAAGATCAGTTATTATGACAAAGAAACAGCAGCATCAAACAGTGGAGACAATTATATGATGCTTAATATGGAGTCTTAATTTGTCTTCATGTTATATGCCATTAATTTGAGACTTTTAGATCCATCTGCTCTTCATTAGCGGTTCAAAAAAGAAAGCGCCACTTAGTCACGAACAGTCACAGTATTTTCAAAACCTGAAGCAGCTTAAGTTGTATATCGCCATTTTAAATTAAGTTACACAGAGCACATTTCCCCATTCACTCTTAATGACAGCTAACTGTTGCAATTTTTGTGGGTTTTTTTCTTTCTTTTGGTATCCTGTGAATGGACAAGGGCTGCGGGAGGTTAAACTCGCTCACATGCTACAGCCATTACGACCACAGAGTGGCAAAGATGCCTCAATGTCACAATGGGAGGCTACTGGGCCTAAATTACTCCTTTTGTGCACACTGTACAATGTCAGTCAATACAAACAGAGAGGCAGGTGACAGCACTGTTCATGGCTGGTCCCATGGTGTGTATGTGTGTGGGTGTATGGCCCCTTCAAATGCCTATTTTCTTAATAACAGGCAGCAATTGCTCAGTTCAGACACACGAACACACGAACACTATTCTCTAGTCAGATAGGCAGGTGCACAAAAATACTGTATCTGGTCTGATTGTACTCTGCTCAATGCTTAAGTATTTAAGTGTTCATCTCCTCCTTATAAAACACGTCTGATTAATAAGCCGAGCATTAAGTGGTCTCCCACAGGTGACATTTACAGAAACAGGGGGAAGGGGATTGCTTTATTAAAGTAAGTCAGGAAGGAGAAAACAAAGCTGATGGAGTGGAATACAGAAACCAAGACATAAAGCGACTCCTACTGCAATCCAAACAGCATCAATGACTTCTCATAGGGTGCGTTCACTGGCAGTTTAGTCTGGTTCAAGAGAGGTTTGCCAAAAGAAATCACAGCCCACGTGAACCAGGTGGCGTTAAGATCAAACTCTGGTTTGGGCGCTGAGAGACACAGTGTGAAAACTGCCTTAAAAACCTTAATGTACATTTTCCCTTTAAGTCTGGGCATCAAGACGAGTATCAAGGTGACCCTCTGTGAGAAACTTAAAGTTTATGCCTTACATCTCTCTCTGTGAGTTACTTCTCATTTTCAGCGCAAAGACTTTGGGTCAAAGGATGAAGAAGGAGAGGGAGGCTCTGGACCTAATTAAAGGTGCTATCTACAGGCCGCCATGATACAGCTGCCCTAACACAGACCAGAGAGGAAAGAAAGAAGAAAAAGTACACATGCCGGCGCTAAGCTCAAACAACCCTGAATGTGATAACGTGCTAATCCTTTTTGACATACACTCAACTGAAAACAGTACAAAGAAAATATATTTCAGCGTTGATTTTGCAAATATATGCTTATCCTGAATTTGATTGCAGCAACATGTTTCAAACAGGTTGGGACAGGAGCAGCTAAAGACTGAAGTGATGGAATGCTCCAAAAACACCTGTTTGGAACATTCCACAGGTAAACAGGTTCACTGGTAGCAGGTGATAGTGTCATGATTGGGTGTGAAAGGGGCATCCTGGAAAGGCTCAGTCGTTCACAAGCGAGGATGGAGCGAGGTTCACCCATTTGTAAACGCATGATTGGATAGAGGAGATTACTACATGAGCTCAGGAACACTTTTCACACACTGTTTGTTTTCTGTTTTTTGGTATAAGGGTTGTACAACATAAGTTTTTTCTGGTCTTGAAAGCAGGAACAAACGCAGCAGACCAACAACATAAATTGAAGTCTATATACAAGCCAGGTATTCTTCTAAACGACCTCGAAAAACAAATTAGGAAAACAAATGAGAGAAGTATGAGAGCAACAGATGAAGCATGCAAGCCAACTGATTTAATAAGTGTTAGGTCCATCTTTTCTCACCTTCGTAAACACAAACACCCTCACACACACAAACATTATGGCCTTTACTAATCAGAGTTGATGTTGATGATATAGGCTTTTTTCTTTTTAGGTACCAAAGGACACTCATGGTTCAGTGAATGACTCAGCAAGACTGAAATGGCAACGATCCCTGGGAGAGCTAAGTGTGAAAGCACTTTCCAATTCACCTGAAAACTACTGAGAAAATCACTTAACCTGCACACAACACACAAAGCGCTGGCAGCAAAGATGGACGTGACGAGTCTATTTTGGCCCAAAGGGGGAAAGTGAATGGAAAGCTGCCCTGAAGAATGCGGGCAAGTCGAGGTCAAAAGGATTGTTGTGAGAAAATGGCAGTGGTTTTGATATTTTTTTCAAAAATGCAATGGCCGCAGGTGAAGGGATGCCATTCTGCTGAGTTATATATATAAAAAACAATTTTGCACTAACAACAAAAACTAGTTTAATCCGACATTCCCATTCAGTTATGTGTGTGTTGTATAGCGTATTTTCCCCACACCTCCCAGCACAGTATACTGAAGTGCATAGCATCATAGGTGAGCCATTCCTCCAAACAGGTTTCCACAGCAGATGAGCCATTTCACATCACACTCTGCTCTGATTAAAAAACACTTTATATTTATCACTTCCTCTCCTTACTGTACGCACTTATCTCCTCTCCTCTATCTCCCACCCTTAGTTTCGCTCCCTTTTCTCTCCCCTGCTGTCATCTCTGGTCTCTTATCCTCTGTAATGCTTTAGACTCTTCCCTCTCCCTCATCTTTCTCTCTCACCCTCTTTCCCCTAATTCCCATGCCTCTCTCTATTTTTACCACTCCATTGCTGTTATCTCTCTGTGGCACCGTTTCAATACAGCCCCCCCTTCCCTCCTTGCCAAACCTTTCCTCCATCCCTCTTCTCTCCCTCTCTCTTAGCCCTCAATTCCATTTAGACCTTTATGTTAGCGTAGGACTTTCCATCCTGTGGCGTCCAGGTAGTAAATTGAAATGGTTCTGGGGGCTCCATTGAAGGCTGATTGAATTTAAAAAGAGAAAGTGCCATAAAGAGAACTAGTGGTGAGAGGTCTGTAATACACTGAAGGGCTCCCCAAGCTATGACAGTGTTGACAGCGAGAGGAGGAGGAGGAGGTGAGGATGGGCAGAAAGGAGAGAGGTAAGAAAAGGACGGAAAACGGGGAGGAGTGAGGAAGGACAAAGTGAAGGTGGGGGACAGCCGTGACAGGATGAAACGAAAGGAGAGAGGAAAAAGGTGACAGCAAGAGGATTGAAGAAGGAGAGAAAGAAAGTGTGCAAATTGTGTAAAACTCTTCATCGGCATGAAAACCAGCCTATTACCCATCGCACACGAGGAGATCGACAGAAACACAAAACCCCTCACAAGCATGCACCCTTGATAGTGACACCTTGCAGAAATGACTCAATCACAGTTTGCATGGCCTGGAGGGAGCGAGGTGACAGGTCTCATATTGGAGACGGCCAACAAAATGCAATTCCAGGAAGTCAGCTCTAGGGCTGTGTGTCTGTCATACCTACAGCTCTGATAATACTCCCACACATCACATTACACTGCTGAAATAGCCACCTCTCAGCATATGGGGCTCATACACAAAATGGTGGATGCACACAAGTATCTGCACACACACACATGGACAGACACACACACGCCCTTCTGTATACATTACTGCCAGGGGAAATATGATGTTAGGGGTTAAATTATTCATTGATCCTTTCGTAGCCTGTCCGAGGCTGCTTGTTGTAGTGTCATGTCTTGGTGTCTGCGTGAGTGTGTGTCCACTTGAAAGGGCTCCCAGGGGAGAGAGACAACCTTGAGCGGGCACTGACCTTTAACTTTGCGTGTTTCACTTTTGAAAGTGACAGGTGTGTGCGGGCCGCTGTGAGCGATGTGTTTTCATGTACACGACCATATGGGTAAATAGAGAATCTGTCCATAAAATGTTGTCAGAATGACCAAAGGGAGGTGAGGGGAGGAGGGGAGAGGAGAGAAGAGGAGACCCTCAGATTCAAGCGAATTCCTTAATGGATAATTTCTCAGACCCGCTGCAGGGCGGCACAATTATGACGAAAATTATATCATGAGTGTTTTGATCACAAGTGACAAAATAATTTTATTGCATTTCCGCATTTAGATAAACAGAGCACTGCTTTCACTTCCATCTTGTGCTACATCACTAATGAAAATGTCCGTAACTTTGTGTCACAACAAGACTCAAAACAAGGTTCTTCTTCGCCTGAATTCAGTGCATCTCCTCCTAGCTTTAGTTAGTGAAAATATAGGCTAACTAAAACAAATATGCCACCACAGAATGCAACCAAATGACTGCCGGCTTGCTCAGAGGCTACAGCTCATTGCTCCTGATGGAGAGGGTCTCAGTGTGATTCCCTCAGTGGTCTTGAAGAAGCTCTCCATGGTCTTCTTTGTGGCTGCATCCTCAGCGGTCTCAATGTGGGGATCAGGGGGACCCATCTCCTTAAAAACAGTATGGTAAACAAAATGTGAATCCCTAATTAAATCTAATGAAATGTATTTAAAATCCATATACAGAAAGTAAATTAGAGCACATTACAGCACTTCATTTCATTTCATATTTTAATCCACTTATTTATAATAAATTCTGTATCTGTGTTTAATCACAATAATTACTCACGACCGTGCCTGCAGGCGCAGTCCTCGCCATCTCTGAAGGACATCTGGCTTGGCTTGGTGCAACACTGTCCTCGCTGACAGATCTCAGCTTGAAGTGTGGATCAAGAGAGGAAACCATATCTTGTGTCAGAGGGTTGTCGTATTTTTCATCCAGGTAGCTCAGGATTTTGGCTTGATGGTGCAAGGAAACACTGACATATATCTCGCTGGGAAGTGCATCGTAAGCTCAGATGGCCTCCAGGACGTGGATGTCCTGCCATGTGGGGAGGAGGTGTTGGGTCTTTCTGTCAGTCATCAAGACATGAGCAACGGCCCTCTGCTGCTCCAGGACTCTTTCTATCATGGCCTGCCTTGATCTCCACCTTGTGGGGCACTCTGTCTTCAGTGCATGCTCTCTCAGGCTCCAGCTTCCTTTGTGCCTCTGCTTGCTGCTTTTTACGCCTCCAGCTGCAGGAGAAGCTGCTCGCCAGCTTTTTGCAGAAGCCCACTGCACGGTCAAACCGAGGATCACTCATTGCATTCTCTAAAAAAGAGAGAAGAGATTCATCTGTAAAATTGAAGCTCAGAGTAAAACAGTCATATTATTGCTATATTACTATTGTTATTATTAGCACAATCAGAACAGATTACATCAAATGAATCACGAAAGATTCAACAAAATATTTCAAAAAATGTAACGTCCTTTGTCAAACAGCTACTCACCCATTCCTCGATGGAGCGCTGGGGCCTCGTCCATTTGTTCGGAGAAGCTGCCTTCACGACGTTTGATCTGTTGTAATGCAGACAGGTTTCTATTCCTGCAAGCTCCAAGAGGACATCGCTTCCCTCAGCCCTCCTTGACAACTGACTCTCCAAGGTGATGTTTGCAAACATCGACTCATGATTGTAAAATCACCGCCAGTGTGATGAATTGTCGGGCTCGTGTACACCTCTATTGTTCTGCTTGTTCGTAGGTCAATGGTAGTCGCAAACTACTCGACAGCTGTGACATCTTCTCTCTTTCCTCTTGACGTTTTGCAGGTAATTCCACTTTGGAGAAATAATTGCGTGAAGGCATCACATATCTTTTGCCCAGTATTTTCCTGTTTTCCTGTCATTGCTCACAATGTTTACTGGACGAATATCTTTGGCCAAATGGAAAGCGGTTACTCTGGCTATTTCATTCAGTCCTTGGGAGCTGGATGGATCCTCAAGGGAAACGTGTTACTGGCATCTAATCCACAATAAGCAAATATTTGATGAGGTAAAACATTACCGTATTACAGTATTTGTGATGCTAATATACACCGTAGTATCTCTGAGTGCTCTCCGCTAGTGCCAGTTTACAGTCATGGATTCAGCCTGCCACTTTGTCAGTATGAAATATTGAAAATACCAGTTTGTTACAACTGCTTTGCATTTGTTACTGCTTCACACACACCACAGAGGAAACTATGCATGTACTTCAGTGGTTCTAACATGACACCAGGGAGAGTGTGAGGCGTACTATCCCCCCTTGGCTCTTCAACATGCATGTCAGTGTCATTCTACATGCATGCCGTCACCTTGATCAGTTCCTATGACTAACACTGTATTGCCTGCTGCCTGCAGTATTTGTGAGAACAGCCGAGTGTTTCTGTTGGCTTATGGTAGATTTCTTAAAGGTCAGTGGAAAAAGGTAATGCTGTATTTAGGCTGCATAGGTAGAGTGAGACAGAAAACTTTTGTGTGGGATGAACAATTACTCTCCCAGATAGCATATATATCAAAAGATGCAGAACAGCTGTCCTTCCATTTAACATTTACATGACAGTTCTGCCATTATTTGCTCAGACTTACATCCATTATTAAACTAATAGTTGTCATCTGAGGTTTCAGTAATTACGGGAATATTAATCTTTCTGTTTTTCTTACAGGGAGACCGAGGCCAGCAGTAAATGGCCTAGTGAGAGAAAGAGGAATAAAGAGGGGAGTCAGAGGAACAAGGGGAGATGGAGAGACAAGAAAAGAGGATTAGGCATGAGGAGTTTTAATAATCAGTACACAGCCTACAGCTATAGACAGACGAGACAGACGGAGAGATAAAAAGAGAGAAATAAATTGAGAGAGAGAGAGACGTAGAAAACCAGTGCTTAACAACACTCGGGCCAAAGTTCTGCAGCAGATGATGAGATGACCTGCAATGAACATTTGTTGTTTGACTCTGTAGCTCAAGGTAATCTGAAGTAAGGGGTTATCTCTCTGCACTGACAGTGACGGCTTCTGAAAAACTGACTGCACTTTTGTTAGACAACAGAGTGTGCAGTTCTTGCTTCAAAACTGAGGATTTGGGGCTTTTATTTGTCCTATGTGGTAATAAACTGAATATCTTTGGGTTTTGAGGTATCAGTCAGACGAAACAAGGTATCTGATTGTATCACATTAGGATTTAGGAGATCTTAATGGTCATTTTTCACAGTTTTCATTACATTTTGTAGACCAAAAGTAATCTGCAGATTAATTAGTAAAAATAATTGCAATTTGCAGCCCTAGATAGCATAAGTGATAGTTATTAGAGTTAGAATTAAGCTCTCCACCTGTCTGAACTGCTATTATGTTCATGTATACCAAAATAAGAGGTTTCAGTATTAATCTACAGGCAGTAACTGGTCTGTTCTCTCTGGCAGCCCCACCTCTCTATTTGTATCTACAACAATACATATATTAAAATTCAAAGACCACTGGAAAAACAACAATCTGAGGCCCACCCTGCTTATTCACACTCCAAGTCTGAATACTCCCGGTCTGAATAAGGCTGGAGGTGGTGTTATCTGGTCGTTCTCAGATCAACTAGACTCAATGGACTTACTCTCGACAATTTTCATTCCGTTTCTTCGCTCTGCTATCTTTCAGTGTAACGAAGGCTTTTGCCAGCCTACGTCCTGGAATGCTCTCATTACCTTGGAGCAGTTGCCAAGGGAGCCGGCGTGATATTCAATACTTCTGTTTCCCATCCCTCCAATCTCATTTACACTTGACACCTGACATTTGCATAATGGCCTCGCTCCATCTCCTATCTACTGAAATACAGGATGGAGGTGAGGAAGTTAGTGTGTGTGTGTGTGTGTGTGTGTGTGTGTGTGCTCATGCTTGTTTGGTTGTGATGGGTACATATGCCTATCTAGACTGTGTTTGTGTGTGTGAGCGTGTGTGTCGCAGGCAGGGGTTAAATGACTTCCGTCTTAATCTAGCTCATTAAGCCTGCGGAGAGCGCCGAGTGCACCACATTGGCTGATTTGGGACAATTTACGGAAATGCTGGCAGGAACACGTAAATGTGCATGCTAATCAGAGATGGTGTGACCCCAATCAGTCAGACGCAGATATTAGGGTGTCAGGAAAATTGAAGACGAACATGAGCCTTTGTCTTTTTTAAAATGCAAGCAGTGAGGGATACCGGTGGAGTGCTATAAAAATGGCACTCTGTCATAGCACTGGAGCCCTGCACCAAATAGGTCTGTTCATTCATCACGAGCTCTGGCAGAAATCTTTTTCAGTGAACCACAGTGCTGAAGAGTGCGATCAAGAACTCTGGGCTCTGTGATCAGGAAACAGCTGCAGCAGCAATATTCTCATGTGTAGTAAATCAAACTAACTGACTGAACTTATTAGCAAATCAGCCTCAACTCAGCAACCTGTTGGTTTCATTTACTTTATTAAATGAATGAAAATAATTTGTAGCTTCAACTGTGGACTTCATCTATATCACAACTAGAAAGATAGAATTTCTTGCACACTGTCACCACAAATTTTGGTGAAAATGCAGTTTTAAATGGTTGAAATGCTGACAATGTGTAGGAATGTAATCATTTGTTTTGCACTGTCCTATATACCCTCTGTGCATAAGAAAACACTCAGTTTGACTTCTGTATGAGAACTGTAATCTGGGTCCTGAATCCTGAAATCTATGCACGATGTGATCAAACAAGAAGAAGCAAACTTTGCAGCAGCAGTGATATTTCCAAAACACGAGAGGAGGTGTTACGGTGTGTCAGTTTTCAGTCTCTCACATGCCTGACGGACCAAATCTTCTTCAGTTTTACACACATACTGTCACTACAGTAATTGTGTGGGGGCTCTGAGTGCTGCCAAAACACTGGTGACAAGGCGACACTGTACCTGAACGCATCCTGTGTGGAGCACTGCTCTGCAAACACACTGCTAATGCTACACCAACTGTTAAGACACTGTGTAAGTCCAGTTTTAACCTTTAGCCATATACAATGTCTACAAGTGTATCAACAACTCCAAAAACATTTTTTTGGCTTAAATTACTCTTTAAGTATTCGTTTTCTTTTCTGCAAATTTTCGATTAAGTTTGTGAGAAAATATGACAAATTAATGTTAAAAGTATCAATCATGATTCTTGGCCATATAATGTGCAGACTGGGCTTTGTTTGGTGCTTTTGTGACTCTCAACCATTGACTCTCCATACTGACACGGCACTGGCATTGGTGGAGAGAAGTTAGCAGTGTTTGAGTCTATTGTGAGGACCAGTCTGCTGCAGAATGTACGCTGATCTGTGTCATATTCACTCTCCTCCATGCTTGCTTGTGTTGCCTTCATGTAAATTTCCTGCCTCCATCTGTGCCGTGCAAAAGAACACAAAGCGTTGTCCAAAATGGTAAAAAACATTGCCGCAAAGAGTGTAATTTGCAGCAAAACAACATAAATGATAGAGCATAATATCATAATATATAACAGTTCAGAGTTTTTTCTATCATTACACAAAATATATCTTCATATTGCCCAGCGCTGTCTCACCACATTAAACACATAAAAAACACATGCATACGTACTTAGAGTGGTGTGGCATAACACACACACATGCACACACACACACACACACACACACTATAAGGACAGATGAACAAACCCACTGAACCACTCCTGATGAAACTACTCTTCCCTGCATACCTCTGCACACATTACAGAAATAATCTCTCTCTCTCATAATATACCAATTTGTCACAAATGCTGTGCCTCGAATATTTATCATGATATCTTTATGTAGCACCCCCCACAAAAAAGAAAAATAATATAATCCTCCCCCACATCCCTTCTAGCCAGAAAGCTAGTGAGCTAAAGCTGAGTGAAATGTCGTACTTAGCAAATTGCATTTGAAACCAGGGGGGAATAAATACTACAGATAAAGACTGCTCTAATGTGCTCAAATCCATTAGAAATCTCATATTCACACATAGCAGAAATCACATTACAAGACGCCCCTAATGTCATTTCACAGGGTTTTTCCACCAGCATTTGCTGCCAGGGTGAGACACTAACATCAAACATAATGGATTTTCGCCTTTTCTCTTCTCTACCCACCTCCCTTCTGTTGTTCATTCCCCTCTTAGTCTGTTCTGTCCTCTGGTTGAAATTCCCTTCCAGTCGTCATTGTTGTGGACGTGAGCTCTATTTCGGGTGGATGTAATGAATTTAGCCAAACAGTTTTACAGAAGAGACCACTCACAGACGGGGGGGGGGGGGGGGCTGATGGCGAATGTGTTCCACTTTTGCTGCTCATCAACCCTGGAGGAAAGCTTGCAAGTTCAGTGTTGTTCCACTTTATTGCAAAAGTGTTTCTATCCCTCGACTTCCCATGCTTCACTTACTTCACTGGAAAACAGGAGCGCAGATGGGGCAATGTGGAAATACCATGTGTACTTCTACTTGTTTGGATAACTTTTAAAGTGGAATGATCGACATCGACATTGATTTTCCCTCCTCTGAGGGAAAATTCAAAGTCTTGGAGGGGAATAGGATAGTTGTCTCACAGATAAGTATTTAAATTCATAACCTTTACTGCCGAATAACGCATGCAGAAGGAGTAGAGGCGAATAGAGAGAGGAGAGGGGGAAAGAGGAGAGGACAGACTCGATAAACAGACTCAATCAGTCTGCCAGTTTGACTTTTCCACTGGTTGCACACTCAGTGGGCACACCATGACTCCAGCATGACTGGTCCGGGATCAAACCATCACTGATAGGGGAGGAAGGACGAAAGGGGAGAAATATTCATCTCTTTGAAAAATGTTTGTTGTGTCCTTTTCAGAGTTTTCGTTTTCACTTTGTCTCAAGATTTAGGTCTGGGATGATTCCATTTGGGCACAGGGGAGACATATTTGGTTACCATTATATCCAGAGCTAGAAACCCTATCTGACAGAGATCATCTCTACTGAACCACACTTTTTGTGAAATTAAATATACACCAAAAAGATCCTTCAAAACTACAGGAAGATGAGTAGAGCCAGAGGCCAAATTACCCAGAATGTAGAACTCAAAGCCAAGAAATGCAATTAAACTCTAGGTCCAACAACTGGCTTATTTTGCTTCTATTCACACTTCGAGTACGACATGAATCAAATACGGTCATTATGTGGAAGCACAATGATAAATTAAAGCAAGCCATGTAGTTAGAGACAACATAATGCAACACAAAAACAACAAACAATAATTTTAGTTAGCCTGTAGACTCTGATTTTACCCACACAAAGAGGACAAATATCCTCCAACCACAATTATTTACTCCAAAACACTATCTCTTCGAAATACCTAGAGTCTGTTTAGCCACCATTGGATCTGATGCTGCAGCGAGTTGAGACCATCTATCTTTGAGAATAATTAACTATCCCGAAAGATGGACTAACTTATGTAACCACCAATTAGGAGATCACAAACATTCCGTTCAGAGAGAGTTGAGAATTTTAATGAGGCTTAATGACATGTTGATTGGTTGGTGGGCTTTGTTTAGAGAGGTACACAGGGCAGATGTGCTGGGAAGAGTTTAAAAAACAAACCCCTTCCACTCTCTGCTTCATCTGCCCACCACTGGTGGTATAATGCATACTAAACCATACAGTAAACATAAGTGTGTGTGTGGATATATGTGCATGTGTTTGCGTCTGTACAGCCGGATGTTTGTGTGTATGCTTATCTACAGCTCCCCTCGACAATCAACCTACCCCTGACTCCAGTGCACACATGCACACACCCACACACCCACACTCGCACAGGCTACTTCAGAAGCCCAGCCCCAGACGGGGTGAGCAGATCAATCAATTACATCTCTGCTCCAGCAATCAAACAAGGTTATTATCAGGCAGCAGCTCACCGACCTGGAAAGGCCTGGCCAATCAAAGGCTGCTGTGATGTGGGGGCTGGCACTCGCTCATGTGACAGTAACACAGAGTGGCAGCTCATGTTGTCAAGGGAGAGAAGGATGGAAAGAGGAAAGACAGACGACTGAGGCTGAATTCAAAGGAAAAAACAGAAGGAAGTGTGTGGGACAGGAACAAGAGAATATCTGTAAATCACCCATCTCCGCCACTCTGTCTTTACCTTGACACTGCTCTCAGAAGGACAGAGGGAGATAAGAAACACAGAAAACAGTTCTTAATAAATAGAGTATGTAGGGTTTTCTTCTTCTCAGGATTTCAGCTTTGGGAAGGTGGTAAAACTCTGTCCTGTTTTGCTATCTTTGCTCGGCTGATTACATCCCTGGAAAATGCAGGAAATTACTGAAAAAAAACGGAGACGAACACAAGAGTGAGGGAGAAAGCAACACATGTTGAAAACATCCCTTCATTGTGGTTCAGTAATTCTCCTCTTGGCAGCAGCTCCCTCTGGCATTTATTTGATAAGCATTAAGGGCATTCTGCTTCCCACTTCTGTCCTTTCATAGCAACAGGTCTGAAGAACCATATTAGGCTTAATTAAATTATTGTACACTCAAAAAAGGGAGACTTTCATTTCATTAAATTATTGTTGGTAACACAATACACCAAGACACACACGCAAACCTACAAATCTCAAGAGATTACGATCTAATCTCTTTCAAAAGCAGCCAATCAGAGACAATCAGGCACTGTGGGGGAACAACATCGACGGGGAAAGCATGACTGTGTGAACATCTGTGTGATTATGACCTGGTCATCTGGAAAAGCATCAAAGACCCAACTGTGTGTGTGTGTGTGTGCGCGCGCGGATGTGTATTAGTCACGTTGTGGGGACATAAATCCGTTTACACAGTCACTTTGCAGGGACTTGCCTATTTTACGAGGACAAAATGGAAGCTCCCATAATGGAAATCATTAAATTGTAGGGTGACGACTTGGCTTTGGGTAAGTCTCCAGGAAATGAATGCAAGTCTACATAATGTCATCAAAAGTGGTGGAAATACAACTCTGTGTGTGTGTGTGTGTGTGTGTGTGTGTGTGTGTGTGTGTGTATCTCAGCACAATTCTTGCCTCTCAACTGACCAGGCCGACAATTCCCAAGATCCTAAATTTTCCCCGCACGGACCTGAAACCACAGGGACCTTCAAAGCCGACTTCATAAGAAGTCTACTGCTGAGCGTTCAGACAAACTAGACCCCCTTAAGCTCCAACTGACGACTGTCTGCTTCACATGAGTCTGTTGGACAGGTTGCCCAGGGAACCGAGTCTGATTCCATTATGGGATGGATAAACACAATCAAAGAGTTTATCCACCTTCTATAGCCAGAGAAAAGACCCCCGCAATGATGGATCTAATCTCCTGCACAATATCTGGTGTGTGTGTGTGTGTGTGTGTGTGTGTGTGTGTGTGTGTGTGTGTGTTGGGATGTGTGTCCTGCCCTCAGTGTGTATGTCTGTCTCTGTGCATGCGTGTGCTTGTAAGACATGAGGAGATTGAAAACTCTGCACCTCACTCAAAAGTGGCTGAAGTTGCACTTTTGGAAAGCGATAAAACCAGCAGTATTATTTACAACAGTGTGTGTGTGTGTGTGTGTGTGTGTGTGTGTGTGTGTGTGTGTGTGTGTGTGTGTGTGCGTGCTATCCTGTGGGGAGGGCATCAGAGAGATAAAAGAATAAAGATACGGCAGTGCTGCAGCCGGTGACAGGTAGGAGCACCTGACAGATTCACGGCAAACTGCCATTGTGTTCTGCAGACATCCAGCAGCTTTCCTTTTCTCTACACGCTCCTTCACGTTCCATCTGTCTCCTGCTGCTCTCCCTCCACGCGTATTTTTATTTCTTTCCCTTGGTCCTCTTGGTTATAGTTTTACATCACTGCATTATTTACTATTTAGCAGGAGTGAGCAGCTATCTCTCTTGGGCAACTAAAGTCACTATTTAGACGTCATTATTACTTTTTGGACAGTTTCCAGAAATGCTGTAAACACTAGGTTTTCATCTCTCGGTGCGAGTGTCATCTGTTACAATAAGCTACAATAACTCTACTACTCATGGGCATATGTCCTTGTAAATCCAATAGGTTCCTGCTTCAGCAGCTGCAGTAGTGTTGTCAACAGAATTGGCCGTGCTAGCTGCATGTTTGCATGCAGAGTCAAACTTAAGACACAAAGAAAACACGAGTGGCAGCAACATGAACGTCCTTCTCAGATGCTCTGATTAATTTTCCTTGCCATCCCCTTTTAATTTTCTCCCCATGTATAGCATATTATAGATGTATGAAGAGAGTGTATGAGCACATAAACAACTTGAATTCAAAGCAAGCCAACATGCCACCCAGCTTACATGCAATCTAAGAGCCTTTCTATTCCTCCGTATTTTCTTTCTTCTTCTTCGAACTTATCTTGCTCTATTCTCATCCCACCTGTCTGTTGGTTTCTTTTATCATCTATTCCTTTGTGTTTTTCTTTCATTGCCTCCCATCTGCTCTCTTCTCTCTGTTGTTGGTTTCTTTCTTCTAGCTTCTTTATCTCTCCCTCTCTCCCTGACCTTTCCAGTGTAAAATCCTCTCTCCACTTGATTCCCAGTTTTTAATGGGTGTGGGTTAGACGGAGGGAGAGAGGAAGGGTGCTATTTACTGAGGAAAATCCTCCTGAACGAGTGTGAAAAGATTAGAAAAGAGAGCAAGGGCTGGTAGAGCAAAGCAGTACGTGCATGTACGTGTGAGTAAGACTTAAGACATTGAGCCTCTGCGCAGACACCCCTTTGAGATAGACGGCAGATGTTATTGTTGAAGGAAAACTGTAGTCGTCACAGGTAATTATGAAGCTGCCGCCTGACTAAATGAAGGTTAGGGTTCAACCACAAATTATTTTTGCCATTTTCAGTTCTGCCAGCGTGGTGAGTTGCATGTCTGAAACAGGTCATGCACATGATAACTCAGTGGGCAACTACAAACAGCGGTCTTGTCACAAAATGATCTCAACAAGGACTTTTTTTTTTTGATCAAACAAATGCAGCTGCAACGAGTTTTGATCCTGCGCTGTAGTTCGTTCCCTCTTCCTGGCAATGTGGCCGTTTTGCTGCCTAATAAACTGCCTAGTGGATCAACATCATAAAAGACTGTGTAATTGCAGAACTTAAATGGATCATAAACGTCTGAGTAATGGGCGCCATTTTCCATGTTGCAGTGGAGAGTGTATGGACAGTGACTACTGCAGCACTACTTTAACAGAGAAAGCAATACTCAAACGTGTTTTTCTGTTTGCTCATCATTAGTAAACAATAAAAAATGGAGGCATATGGAAACAACTAGGCTATCTTAGTAACAGCCTGATCCATCATCCATCATGCCATCCTCTCGTATTGCATTAACTATTGATGGTACACTGGATCAGATATTTGTTTCACACTTGATATGGACTTATAAACAGAACGCACGGCTCACAAGAGTGCACCGTGTGCACGAAGAGAAAAAATAATCATACCACAAAATCACCATAATGATCTTTTTACACAGGTTGTGCTTCCATTGCTTAATTAGTGACTGGATTTGATTAGCAAGGCAAATATGTCTTCACAGGTAATAATTATAATTCTGAATGAGTTAACACATTTTTAATTTTCAGTTAAAGTAAATCAGCACAGCAAGGTCTTCATAAAAAATGCCAGATTTCAAAATGTCAATAGGAATGTGTAAAATCCAAAATGTTAAAAAAGGCCATCCCCTTGGAACGCTGTGATTGGGAACAGTTCAGGCAAAACTGAACTTTAAAAACACTTTTTAAAAACTTCTTTAAAAATGTACTCAATTTCACCTCTAACTCTTGCTCTTTCTGTTTGTCTTGGTCTGTGTGTGCCGCTCAGGAGGGGAGTTAATGAGAGTGTGAAATTAGTGCAGAATGGTGGCGTCTTTCGTTTTCACCACAGGCAACAGCGGTGGGAGGCAGAGCCCTTCTGTCCTCTTCCTGTCATCTAGCTTTCTATCCGCTCCTCATTCCTTTCATCGCTTGCTCCATTGTCCTTCCCTCTCTGCTTCCCCCGAGCAATCTCTGTCAATCTCCAACCTTCTGACTCTTTTTCCCTCCCTTTGCACTCCCTCACTCCACCACGGACACAGTGGAACCAAACTCGAGTAGAATTCAACTATCTGCACATCAACATGAGTACTTTTTAATTAGCTGAGGCTGTGAGTGCATACGAAGAGCTCTGTACTCAACTGACTGTTAAACAGCTGTGATCAATCAAGTACATCTACCAATCTGATATTATCTGAAGACCAGCAGGACAATTCTAAGCTTTCTTTATGTTTTGGTACACCAAGACAAATGATGACATCCACTCACATATATACAAAAGGGCTTTGAGTCCTATTGGTGATGATAACACTTGATGAACTCATTAACTCAGCTATGGCAGCAACCCTGCTGGACCTTTGGCTTTAATTGCACACACAAAAAAACACACACTGCCACACAAACAAAGACACAGCAGACATCTACAGGTATGGCCATGCATGGTCCTTCTGTAGATGGTGAACAGGGAGAGATTAGGGGCACGCTGAAGCTTTTCAAAATGCCAACCTCGTCCGGAGCAAGGGGTGTAAATACCACCCAAATGTCAGCAGGAGACCCCACAAGTCAAACTAAATTGGCTGCTACATGCACAAACACTCCCCTATGTCTGCCCCATATTGTGTGTGCCTCTTTAAAGACATGCATTCTAAACTCTCACACATCAGGTCGCATTGCAATACCTGTGAGGGCAGAACCAGCCTTATTCATGCACTCACTGTAAGCCCGAGCCCTGCTGAGCCTAAACAGACATGACGCAAAGATTCAGGCATCTTTAGCCTCGTCAGAATAAAACTCAAGCATATTTGTTGGGGGGAGACAATACATGACAAACAAAGACTGACTCAACAATCAGGACGACCCATCCTTATATTGTTTGCATTTGCTTTTGGAAGGCACGTGCCCTGGGGCGATATAAATATAGACGGAAAGGCAGACGTTAGCGACCGTGTGCTCATTACAATACATCCATTTTCAGACGTTGAGCCAGGGCTAGGTTGTAGGAGCAGCAGACTAACCAAGGTAGCCCAGATGTCCTCCTCCCAAGCCACCTCCTCCAGCTCTTCCTGAGCATGCCCGAGGCTTTCCAGGACCAGGTGGGACATGTAATCCCTCCAACATATTCTGGATCACAGATGCTGATATACAATTCTGTTCACTCTTCACTCTGCTTCTAGACGTTCTGTCCAAAGCACAGTAGGTAACAAGCCACAAACCTGGTGACGCCCAATTCCCAAATGCACTGGACTGACGACAGAGAATAGAGATGCAGCTCTCACAAGGGTTATATGTGAACTTGAAAGCTCATGAGAGTGGTGCTGTCAACCAATATTTTCCTCAGTATTTCCCAATACTGTGAGCTCCTATTACCACCTCATAGCCAACCAGTTCAGTTAAAGTCTCTGTCCATGTCTGATCGGAGATGTGTAATATACTGTATGTAGTAAATACTTTGAGGGAAGTGTAGTTTTAGGTGAAATGGAAGTTCCTGTGAATAATTTCCAGTGAGAAACACGCTGTCTTCACTTAGAGACTATTTTCACAGAGGACTGATGGCAAGTGCAAGATCAATATCAACAAAACTAACAAGATATGAATCAAATATAGATGTAGCTGTGAAGAAGCTACAAATTCTAAAACATGGATGCACTGTATTATGTATTAATATTACTAATGTATCTTTGAAAATAAAAAATGTGCATTGGCCAACGCCAATGATCTCAGAATGCCAGATATCGGCCTGATGAATCGGCCTACCGCTCCTTTACATGCCTTAGTCTGGCTCTCTGTGAGTTACTTGGCTTCACTGAACATTACATACGTTCTTAATTACAAGCCAATCAGATGCAACATCATCTGAGTGGGGCTTAATATGACGTAAGATGAAATGGTAATACCCAGAGGGAAATTAGATTAATGAGCCAGCAGAAAGTGATAGTCAGTGAGGCGAAAGATAAAACGTAATCACACAAGTAGAATAGAATAAGAAGCTTATAGCCTTACTTTTAGAGCTGAACAAATTCCAAATAGTGTGAAAAAGTTGTGGAAATTATTACAGAAGCTCTTTAAGTGACCTGATGGGTCATTACACGAGCTGTTGACACGCTTTAACCCTCTCTGGAGCAGGCCAGCTGTGCAACGGAGGTTATCATCGCGATCTATTCCAATTAAAAGTATACCAACTTTGTGATACAACAAAGTCAAGCCAACAGATCACTGGATACCAGCCTCAAGATCGAATCCATCTTATCCACCTTGTTGCAGCATCGCAACACAATATTTTGCTGAAAATCACATGAGTGAGTAACCAATGGAAAGAAGAACACAATCATATAAAAATTTCAGAGGGTGTGAAACCAGATACAAACAAAGATTTGAAAAACATACACTGAAAGACAAAATAAAGTACACTTGATTTTAGGGAAGAGAAAGAAATATGCCACAATCAAAACATTAGGACCATGTTGTGTCATTCGCCCACACAAACCACTGATTTCCAGTGCTGCAACCCCCGACTGCTTTTGTCATTACAGCTGCCATGAGTTGCATGGCTGGCTGCAGGAGGTGTAGCGATCCATCAGCGGCGTGCCAGTGCTTTACCATTAGAAAACCATCTGCAAGAAACAGCGCTCCATTGGCACTATAAGTCTAGAGAGGGCAGGTTGGTGGGAGGGAGTGAAAGAAGAGAGAGCCCAGTGTGCAAGGCAGTTTGGTGTGATTGATATGAACCATTACAGACAACACAGGAGAGGTTGGCAGAAAGCTAGTCACCGTTTTATTTTTGGTCATTTGTTCAGACAAAAGCTTGGCTGGACCCACAGTGAGCTGGGGTTGAACATCAGCGTGTGTTTGTGTGTGTGTGTGTGTGTGTGTGTGTGAGAGAGAAGGAAAGTGTGTGTGAGAGAGAAGGAAAGTGTGTAAGAGGGAGGGACTGAGAGACAGACTCAAGGCCGAGGCATCGATAAAGGGACATGAACACACAGGCAACCACCTGCACGTGCACACGAGCATCTATCAATCAAACAAAAGGCAATATGACAACTGACAGTGCAGCTCAGGTTAGTTGGGATGGGATGATGAGCAGAATGGATCTGACAGATGAAGCTGATCTTCTATGATTCTATACTGTTCAGTCGTCGGTCCAAGGTTCTACGGTCAGGTTATAACAGAGTTGTACCAAAGCTTCATTCATAATGTTGACACTCAAATTCGAAAATCAATAATCAAATGTTGACAGCTTTTCCGATTCATTCTGTTTAAACCTGGTAGTTGCAGATAAAGAAAAGATAATCTGCAGACTTAGATTACTGTGGCGGCTGCATAGGATTGTTTCCAATGCGTGTGATCTGATTTCAAGACCAGACTGCTGTAAAGTCAGAATTTACTGAATGCCTGCCTGGGTGTATTTATGTTGATGACACAGATGAGTTATATTCATCAAAGAAAGTTGACTTAATAAAAAGACTGACTTGTTTGATGACTTGAATTATTCAAATTAAGGATTCGAAGCTTTAACCAAAAACAGAAGCTTTAAATGTAAAAAACGGCAGTCTGTACAGTCCTAGGGTACACATAATTTAAACTTAAACAAAATCATTTAAAAAAAAATCTCTTTTGTCTGTACTGACTTTTTTCCAACTGGCCTCTCTTCACTGACTGTAGAATTAAAGAAACTTTGTCGAGCCAAACAGCAAACAACAGCAAAGCAAGTTAGCTGCCTCGTAATACAGTTACTGCCCAGATGGCCTCTGAGAAGCTACAGCTCTCCACTGGCTGAGAATTCAAGACACTTTCACTGTCAAAACATCTGTTAACCTGCCCGCTTTATACAAGTGTTTGCCAAAAAGGCACACTTATCCGACATCTATGTGTTAAAAACATGCCCCGTGGTGTAAAAATTGTAGAAAAGTATGCCAAACACCATAGTATGGAAGTTGGAAACATCACTGTTTAATGGATCCTAGAAGGTAATGTATCACTGCATGGAGGCCAATTCAATTAAACTGCCTCACGATTAGATTTACACAACTCGCCTGGGACCACAGCGCTGTATAGAAAAGTACCAGACATACAGAACATTACCACAAAGACAACCCTTCACAATACTCAAATTTAATGGGAAATAAAAGCGAGGGTGGTAGTCGATCCCAATTCCTGGATGGTATCAACAAAACATTTTGAACTGAAAGTAGACTATATTACATCAGGTTTGATTTACGACGTCCCACGAAACATTAAAAAGGCTGAAATCGATAGATGGTCACTAAGAGGCTATGTAATATAATTAGTTTACATTTTACTGGTATTGAGTCATGTCCCAGCCTTCGTGTGTCTTGAGTGGCTTGGCCATCCCTCTCCGACGGACCAGTATGACACTATTGGTCCTTTCACACATGCACCTCATAAAATTAATGGAATCTGCCGAGCCTGTTCCGGTAAAGACAGCAGGTTCTGTCACTTACATTAATATGATCCAACTAAGTCACATGTTGAAGAGAGGTGAACTGGTGATAAAAATGGCAGCCATAGCAGCAGCGTAGTGGTTTTGTCCACACAATATAACAAAATAAAACTTAAGCGATAGTATTACTACGCTTCAAGTTATTAATTCATCTACAGTAGAGGCCCAAACAGGTACAACCAAACGTGAGACCAGACCCAGGACAGGTATGTGCATTTTATACAGTCAATCAGGTCCTAGTGGGGTCCCTTGGATCCACTTCTTGGAGTGGATCCTAGAAGCACCAGTTGTTTTGACAACTTGTAAATAAACATGAATGTCAGTCAGCTTTAAAATCAGTGCTAATCGGGTCTGTGTCCCCCAGCTGGGTTCGAGTCCCACATTTCTCAGTTGTGCATGAGTTCGAGTCCCAGCATTCAGATAATAGACGGGTCTGATTTGCTTCCTGGAAGTAAAATTGCAGGGTCTTTTTGGACCTGTGAAGACCTCTTGTCTACAGAAAAATAGTGTTAAATTAACAAAAACTGCTTGAAGTTATGATTTGCTTATCATTTAATTTATTCTATCCTCACTTGTGACTCCGCTCCACTTCAGCTCTTTCTCATACAGTAAGCCCCGTCTCATTTCAGATGAGCGACTGTGGACTCCTTGCTGTTTTGTGCTGCTGGTCACATTCCCGGTAAACTAAAAACACATCTTGAAACCACATTCAAATGAATTCCTGGCTGGATGTTGGGTGTATCACTCAGTGCTGTACCTGAGAAGAGGCTGGAAGATCACAGTGATGTTCCTCGCTCCTGGTTTACACACAAACTTCATTTCTCCCCCTTCAATGAGGTTGTCATCGGCACCACCTGGAACACAGGAGACAGGACTCCATCAAACATGTCAAAGCAGACATCCAGACATCGTACTGTTGTTGCAGTGGTGCTTAAACTGCACAGTATGTAAAAGGGTATGTGCGAATCATATTTAAGATGACATTTCGCTCCATAAATCAATATTTTTGTCAAAAAACGCATAAATTATTCTGCAATATTGTTAAATATTTAAATATTTAATCAGCAGCCCTAATAAGCACATCACTCAAATCAGTGCAGCTCGCCATCGCCAATCTAAATGCATCCCACGTGCTCATACTCCTCCATGCCCCTGCGTCACTGCATGGGCGAACCCCACAGCTAACAGGGTTAATCAGAAAATCATTGCCATGTAAAATGCCCAAAGAAGGAGCGGGGGAGTTAAAGTGAGGGGGGAGATCATAGGGGAGAGAAAGAACACTGAACCTCATTACCTCCACTCATCCTGAAGTAATCAATATAATTGATGGAGGAGAAATTGCCGCTCATTGTCAATACAGCAAACTGCGAAGCAGAAGGATTGACTGTCTGTCTGTCTGTCTGTCTGTCTGTCTGTCTGTCTGTCTGTCTGTGCATATGTAAAGGTTTTGAAAGAATGTGCATGAGACTGGAAGAGACTGGAAAATCATACAATGCAATAAATAACCTTCTAGATTCAAAACCAAGAGAGTCTGATGGATGAACAATTAAGCTCTATGTGTGGGGAAAAAGTCTGCTTCCAAGACTTTAGGACTCAACACACTTCAGGAGGAGTCAGGAGTAAGTTAAGTGGAAACAGTGGACAGAAATCAAACAAGACGGTGATCCTAGCTACTCTGACAGGGCTTTGAAATGGGCAAAGGTGTGTGAGCACGTGTGCTCTGAACTGGTGAGATTTCAGTTTGGCACAAAGCCTTGCACTGCTGTTTTCTTCTGTTTCATTTCCATGTCCTATACGCTCTTGCAAAGCTTGTGTGATAAAACACAAAAGACACTTCGCCATAGTGCGAAAGCCCGTTCCGCATTACCTGTGCAGCCTGCCTAGCCTTGCATTCAAATGCATATCAACCCATTGTTCCCTGTGCCCCGGCTCCATAATACATTTCTAATGGAACAAGTTTCATTTGAAAAGTATGGGAGACAACACTCGCCGTATTTTCATTAAAATGACAAGGGGAGCTTTCATTCCATCCAAAACTTTCACATCAGGGGTTTCTGATTCTGATCTGTTGCCATGAAATCTGCCTGCACGGTACGCCCACATTCGCGTTGCTAAGTGGAGACAGAGATGAGGTCCAATTCACTCAAACTCTCTCTTTCTCCATCTCTCCATCCATTCATCCTTCCTTTGGTGCCAATTCAATTAAGACTCAATTACAGGCTCCTAAACAAAGCTGCCGCCAACGCACTCTCTTGCTCACCCTCCCTCATATTCTCTCTCTCTCTCTCTCTCTCTCTCTCTCTCTCTCTCTCCACCATCAACGTGGAAAGAGCTAGCTAAACTTTTGTTTCCTCGCCATCGACTTGCAAACACTCAAGTTCCCATGAATAACATCAACATGTCACTGACTCCTGAGGAAGTTAGCGTTACTTGTCTGCTCCAAGAGCCACATCTAACCGGCAACTACACACACACACACACACACACACACACACACACACACACACACACACACAAACACACACCAAATTGACTACCATGTATGTATTCCCAATGACAGTGACCAATTTAATTTCATGCTCTAAACATCTGCATCCGTGTCAGACAAAGGAGCGAGGAAGAGACCTCATTGATCCATGGGGTCTGGGACCAGCTGCCAACAGGGCATAGCACTGATGAATATTAAATAGGCCTGCATTAATATGCATAGGATTCTTCAGAGTTGTCTAGACGTGACAGGGTGGCTCCGCTTTCAGGTCAGGGTGCCACCAAACTGCTGCCAGCCCTCTCTCCACATAATGTATAAAAGTGGCATTTCGTTGGCGAGAGCTTGTGTGTTTGCGTGTGTGCTTGAGTCTACTGTTCGTTAGTGTTGTTTGGACGAACGTCTGCGAATTTGTGTCCCTCGGTGTGTGGTCTGATCCAGGATTAGTGGGAGGGGTGTGTGGAGGTGTGGTGCTCAGTGGGACGGCAACCGAAAGCTGGAAAGGAAGAAGTGACACATTCTAATGTGGCCAAATCTGCCTGAAATCCCCCTTGAGGACCACTACTCCATCTGCAACACACAAACCTACGCAGACATACAGTAACACACAACTTCCATCAATACAAAAATGCAAGGATTAAAGCGGTACAAACAGACAGATACAGGTATGGCACGGCTTTAAACACACAACAAGCAAATAGACACACACTTGTGCGTGTGCCAACACAGACAGCCTAAAACAAACGGATCAACCTAAACTACACAGATACCATATGCTCACACACACACACACACACACACAGTGACACCCATCCAGCCCCCTGTGGTGCCTTAGCATGCGCTCCCCAGCCCACATGTAATCAAGTCAGGCAGTGACTTAGTGAAATTGCATTAGCTACACTTTCCTGGGTTTGATGAGAAACAGGTTTGATCCTGTGATGAATTCTGGCCTTGCCCAGATTTAGGCAGGGGAAGAATGAACGTGTGATGCCTTCTTTAACACACTGCAGCGTCCCCCCGGGACCACTGTGTTTCTGTATGCATCCGCAAGTATGTCAGAGAGGGCGAGATGAGGAAATCCAGACAGACGGGCTGAGGAACGGTCATAATCCCTAATTTACAACTGGTCTGAATCTGCTTTGTGTCGACAATCTAAGTTTGGGTGCCTGTATGGAAAAAAAGGACTGGCAAACACAGTCACATAATTCCCTATTTGACAGTGCACGCATGAACATGTACTACCACACAAATAGAGATAGATGATAACAATATGTGGGTTTAATGTGGAGTTTCTTCTTTATTTACTGACTTTATATAGTGCGATGATGTTATGGTAATAAGGACAATGTTAAATTTGCCCATATCAATCATCCTTACACTCAACACACAACGTATAAACTGGGTTTGTTCGCATCTGATAGAATCGCCATTCAGTTCATAGCCAGTGTGCCAAGCCAGGTTTGTGTTTCTGTCAACTCAAGAGGATCAAAGATACCTGTGATCGCTCGGGTTAGATCCTGATTGGGACTGGCAGGAGGGCGACTGGATGATTGGTGTAATTGACTCATAATCATGTCTCACACACACACGCACACACACGCTCACACAAGGTGGGCTCACAGAAGTGAAAACAATTGGTTGTGCTGCTCAAGACAGCACCAGCAACATCAGAATACAAAAACACTCGGACAAGCATGTTTGGACAGAATCTTTCAAGTGCGCCTGTGACACTATCCAAGCTGAAGTTTGACTGGGAGCATTCAGCAATATCTGCGCCCCCGTTGGCCTGTAACAGTCGAGCGAGGCAGTGCTCGTCCTTTGATTGAGCCCCTTAACCGGAGTCGTTAGCCAGCACTGCACATTTCAAGCTAAATTGTGCAAATAGAAAGCGCCATATAGTATAATCCAATTTTCAACCTCAATGGCCTCATTTGTCTGTAGCTGTTATGATATGAAAATGACTGATCAATTCAATTTGCTTGTAAAAGAATCAGACTGGCAGTCAGCTACATATCCACAGTTGAAACCTGCTGATCTAATAAGAACGATTTCCGTGTCAATAATGTATGACTCTCTGGTCAATTCCAGGCAACCCATTCCACTCAGACTGTCTTCATGTCTGATTGGGTCTTAATGAGAGCCTTCTATTATTAAAATTAATTTGATGGGATGATATCTGCTGCTCCACCTTCCAGGAGACCAAATCCACCCCTCAGCTGAGAATAAACGGTATAAATAAGTGATAGTATAAATAAATTCAGGTGTAAATTGAGTTGGATTAATTATTAAAAGTGTCACTGTGGCACACAATGCATCTCGGTGGTCTTGAGTTTAATGAATGCACATCTGTCAGTGGTATGACAACAATGCACTCACTCCGACAGCAGAATGAATATTAATTGCGCAGAATGTCTCTTTTGAGACACGAGGAAGAGCCATCCCAAATGAGGGACAGTTTGGAAGTCCCTTCAGTTGGAAACGTATGCTGTTTGTCCTTCAAACTTCAGCAAACACAGTGCAGTTTCAAACTGTGGCAATGTTGGAAAATAAGACTTGATTTCTTTATCTAACATGTTGAATTACTGACTGACTGACTGACTGACTGACTGACTGGTTCATGCTAGCAGTACAAAAAACTCCCACAGTGCAAAGACATGCAGGATTCTTAGAGGCACACCTGAATTGTAACTGCAAAATCAGTTAATTTCAGTGGAAACCCTGCAATCAATTCAACTTCAGTGAACACTGAGATGAATATTTGTAATGTTAACCAACTGAAAACCATCATGTGAGTGCTGACAACCTGAGAATTCCAGCAGTCACGATATCACCAAACTCTGAACACCTCAGAGGATGCACAATTCATTTCACTCTGCCACTTCCTGATATGCCTCTTACCCACCTCTGCCCAATTCATGCTGGAATTGGATAAAATTTGAAAACGTCTTTTTGTCAATCATAAGGCAGCAACACCAGGCCTTATATCTTAAACTGGTGCACAAACACCAGCAGGAATAATGTGACAAAAACGGACATTGTTAATATAAACTTTCGTCCTTTGGAGGGATAAATATCATAGGTGATAACATGGTCTCTAAAAATAAAAACAGATTTTTTTTTTTTTTTTTAACTGCACCTATTAATAGAAACTGTCCAGCCAAGAGCACATTTCTGTTAGCTTTTGAGGAAACTGAGCATTTCCATGCTGATTCCAATCATCAGAGGTTTAAAAACACTCTTGACTGTCATGGCCTCTTGAATCTGTCAACCATAATTTGGCTGAGTACATGCATGTGAGGGTGAGTGTGCGCATACAAAGAAGTAATCGGTAGGAAAACCACATGTTGTCACATCATTGATTGGACCCAGCAGGGAATCAAGACAGCACATGGCAAACGTTCTTCTATAGCGGAAGAACCTGTTGCATGCTGGGAAAGCAAGAGGTGTGTGTTGTTTATCCGTCTGGCTACCAGCGCTGCTGCTACGGTACAGGTGGCAAGGTCTCTACAGCCCAACGTGTCCTTCTTCCATCCTTCCCTCCCTCTCTTTTTCATTTTCTCATCCTTCCATCTTCTCCAATCAGCAGGTCTGAGATTAAAAGTAAACACAGAGGTGACAGTCAAAGCCGCGAATGATGACAAGACCAATGCTGATTAAAATTAGCCACAGGTTGGGAAAATACACCGGGCTCTTTCCCTCTGATTAAATGTCTGCACTGTGTAAACTATGACAACCTTGTTCTCCTTCTGCTGTCCTCTGCATCCACCTTTTCTCTTCTTCCGGCCTCCATTTTCTCAGTGCATTTAAAAGCTGGAGTTGGTAACGCTGAAGAAACCAGCAAGAGTAAGCTAAATTAGCATCCAAGTATCTGAAAAAATCTCCCTTGAAAGCCACTGACCCAAAACTCATGAGCGCATACTTCCTGACGACTGTCGGAGGATGAGTCCACGAGTGAGCATTGGGGAGAGGACTTAATAATTGGGCATGTTTATTGCAGCCAGAGATACAGGATTTTATTTACTGATTGCTGTCAGGATGTAGAGAAAATATCAACATGTATAACAAAAAAGTTTCCAAAATACCCACCCCATCTTTAACGCCTGACTTATCTGTGGGTCACTTTCACCGGCGTTGCTCTAAATGA
This sequence comes from Chaetodon auriga, assembly GCF_051107435.1. Taxonomy (NCBI): domain Eukaryota; kingdom Metazoa; phylum Chordata; class Actinopteri; order Chaetodontiformes; family Chaetodontidae; genus Chaetodon; species Chaetodon auriga. Next base: position 12,299,939 of record NC_135095.1, on the reverse strand, counting down.
CGCCTCAACGAAAATATCCACAACTTCTGGCCTTCTATGTTTTCCTATAGCTTGTATGTGTCTCATGTTTGGCACTGAGAATAATGTGCTTTTCTTGTTGCTCAGACATTTTAGTATCAAGGCCGTCATTGCACGGATGGAACAGCTGAATGAGACATGCATGCTGTGTCTAATGGGGAAGCGCTTTGGTTACTGTTAAGGCAGTAATTTTGGTTGACATCCAGTTTTACTGCTGGGCTCCTACTGAGATATTCCAGCAGGTGCTGCCGGCTTGTTTTTGGATAATCATCTATGATTCACATTTAATCTAGAAGTGGAGAGCCACAACAGCGACATGAACTGGAAAAAACAGAGTGCAATATGCAGCGCACTCGCATTAGTTCTGTCAAGACGGGTCCACAATGTCTGACCTCACGACGATTCAAACTCTAATATCAGCCTTTAAATAACCTCCTGCAATGTCTTTTCCATTATCATGTTCCTATCCTTCAGTTTCCTAACCAGGGGCTTGGTGAAGTACAATGCAGTAAAACGCTGATATTAGTTTTGCAAGCCACAGTGCGTTTTCTGCACCGTCTCCATGCTCCACTCTAATTTCAGCACCAGAGCTACTGTAATTCAATCACAGCAGATGAGAATCCAACAGTGCATTTATGTGTGCGTTTGTGCGTATATGCGTGCGTGTGTCTTGAAAAAGGAAGGGAGGGGAATCACATCTCCAATGTTTTAAGCGGTAAACCTCGCCGAAATCTGCATTCGAGCAAATTGAACATGATGAGCCCAAGCTAACACATACAAAATAACCACTGAGAACTACAGTCGGCCATCTGCAGCAGTGAGTGTGTGTGTGTGCCTTGTTTTCCACAATATGCAGAGCTGCTCCATATTTGCTTTCATGCTGAACACAAATAAAGGCTTTTCACAGTAATAGCCTGTCAGGTAGCAGAGGTACCTCGCATTTTATCTCCAAACCCAGTTATGTCGCTGCTGGAACAAAGCGATTCATAAAGGTCTGCCACCTGAGCAAGAGGGGAAACACGTCCTTTCCTGGTGACATTCTTGCGGTGTGCAGAAGTACCGACTCGATTACAACATGTCATTCAATTACAGCATGTCCTACATGTCATAACTTGGCATGCATACTTTCCGTAGCATTGACACACACACACCCACTTCTGGGCAGTATAAAAGCCCTCATCAGTCATTGATATGACATGTGCCTTTGCTACATCACTCAGCATCGTGGGTAATAATTCTATTAGGAATAACGGCCATTTGAAGGAGACTCTTAAAAACAGAAACTGTGAACCTGATGATATTCTGCATATAGAGGAAAATATTAACTTGTTAGTCGCTCTTTGCTGTGGAAAAAGTCAATAAAAAGGAGGTCTTGTGAAACATATTTCCCAAATGTTCCTTCATAAGTTTCTCAGAAACTTAGGACATAACTGTGACTTATTAGCGGATATAATATTACCTCCTTTGTATAATCTACGGCTATTGAATTCAATCTGTTGCACAATGAGGAGCAAAAATGTAAACAAGTTTTGGAAGCGAGACATTTGGGTTTATTCAAAGCGGGAAATCATTTTTATTTTACAGCAGAGAAGATGTAATTTAGAATGGTTTAGATTGAGTTTAGAACGGCCCGAGGACTTTATAAAGCAGTTTAAACAGAAATCCATCTCCATAGTCAAGTATTATTTTCACTTCTACACGAGAACGAGGCGTCCTGGAGGTAAAAAGTGGCGCGAGTACATATTTCATGTCGTCTTTCTTACTGACATTTACTTATGGTGGGACCATACCGACCTACAAAATGTCACTTACTTTCACATGATTTGATTTGGTTATGATCGGTTATTGAGCTGTAAATGAGTCCTCCATGTTGAGACACCCACGCATGGACACACAAACACAAATCTATTAAAATGTCACTCTCCTGGTAGCAAAGAGCAAGAGAAAGTTAACGCCGAAAAACAAAGATGAGCAAGAAAGATCAAAACTCGACAGAGCATCAGCGCACGAGCAAAAAGTGGAGAGAAGGGAAAAAAATGAGAAGCATCAATCGCAGCTAAGCAGCTGTCTTCAGCATTTCAGTGCCGTGATCCGATAATAATCATTGACTTTTTCACCGACAGAGCTCTATCTAAGGTTCCCATTTTGAATATGATAAATCATGATTGCAAGTTCAGCAGAAGTCAGGTATTGATCACGCCAAAAGACGAGCGAACAGCCGTTACCTTTGAATTCTGACAACAAAAGAAGAGAGTGAGTGATTGGAAAGAGAACAACTGAAAAGGCAAATCAGTGATTTTACAATAAAAAACAGAGAGTGGGGAAGTCATCTGAACGTGGCAGCGGGGGCCAGACTCTCCCCTCAACATTAAGATATTCCACCCCCAGTAATCACAATCCCAGTTTGGCCAAATTGTATCACATCACACATCACTTGGCAGGAACATGCTGCTTCTGCTACTTCGCGTTACGAGCACACACGCACACACACACACAGTTCTGTGAACACGTGGTTATCAACATCTGCTATCCCCACCCACCTGATATCCCACCCACCATCACCTCCACCCGCTTCTCCCACAAGACGCTTTTCCATTTGCACCTCTTCTCCCTCCCCTCCCCGCTGGGGTGTACAAATCAGGTTGACAAGGAACACCACTTCAGGTCGCCCACAGCCGTCACTCTCCCCCTGTTCCTCCCCCTCTCAAGGGGACATGATGCTATTATACATAAACAAGAAGCTTCTAATACAGCACAGGCTTTTCTCTTTCCACCTCAGACCGAGCATTGTGATGTAAAGGGGCGGGCAGAGAGAGAGAGAGAGCGAGAGAGAGAGAGAGAGAGAGAGAGAGAGAGAGAGAGAGAGAGAGAGAGAGAGAGAGAGCTGTTTGTAACTAGATTGGACTCAGCCAGACTATTCTTTTTGTTTGCTGGACACCTTGCGAGCAACTCTATTTGAATATCAAAAGGGAAACAGGGAATGTGTGAAATAGATTTGGAACCGAGTTGATTATGAACACATCTTAAGAGGTCAGAGTTGGGAAAGGAGGTTTATGTACGTGCCTGCAGGAGGAGGGGGAAGTCTGAAGTGTGTATGTTTGTTTACTTGCATATCCGGGGCAAGCGCGTGGTGATAGGCAGGATTTGTGTACGGCTGTCACTTTCTGGGGGGAGGAGGCTGTCACTTCAAACGTACCCCGGGGCAAGGCAATATCGCAAGGAACACGATGAACGGCCGTGACACAAAGAGAAATACATTTCTTTTTTAAAAAAAAGGCTGTAAATGCTTTACTGACTCGGCTTGGTGCAAGACTGCAGTAGTTACTGGGATATATTCACACTTCACCTCCCAGATGACCACTGGGGCACTCCGAGTCACCCGCCGCCTATACACGCGATCGAGAGGCAATAAAAAAAGCAGAGGGCGAGGATGTAAAAGTCTAGTGGCTGGGAGACATGCAGAGCAATATGGGGGCATGGTAACACATCTATAGCAGGGAAAATTGTTATTTTCATAATTTATTCATGGGGAACGTGATTGAATCTGGAGGCTCTGTGATTCTGGAGTAGTGGTTTGCAGAGGATACAAAACACATCCGCGAACACTACATACACATTTATACAGACGGCTGAGGATCGGCTGCATATATGAACACTACAGTCTCACTACATACATTCACAACACACATTCCAGATGTGGCCACATATGGAGCCGTAATAGAGTCTTTAGATGAAGCATCGGATTAATTGAAGCGTACCAGACGTGTTTCAGTGGAGAAGGCAAGCAATTAAGTCCCTCCCCCCTGTGTGTTTGCATGCGTGTGCGTGAGGCATGTGAATATGCGCCCGTGTGCATGTGTGTAATGATATATGGCGGCTCCTTACAACACTCAGGAGACATAAATTACAGATATTACAGATTAATTTCAAACCCATTAGAGATATATGACCATGGAGAGCTTACAAAATCATCACATGTTCTATTCAAACACAGCTGCTCGGATTCTTATTTAAATATCTGATAACTTGAACACAGATACGTGACATACTGCGACCTCTCTGATATGAAAATGTATTTGATGTCGGTACGAACAACCCCGATTCCAAGACAGTTATTATTACTACACGGGCTCACGAACACTTCATGAAAGTGCTGCTGGTAAACATTTTACACAACGTCCCAACTTTATTTTTTGAATGGGGGTTGTAGTATCCTTCACAAAAGTACTAAAAGCAGCAAATACAGTGAAGGCTTCTCCAAAAACTACAGAAACATCTGCAGCTCGGACTTCGTAATCTATTTAGCGCATGGCCATTTTCCTCCTTTGTTAACGGTGCATAGCTGGATTTAAAATGAACAATCAAAGTCTTATTTCCTAGGCTGCATTGGTGAGCATCTGAGTTAATAACTATATTGACTTGAAGCAGACCGTTGAGAAAAGAAGAGTTTAGGAAACTCCAAGTAGAGAGACTAAGAGACACACATGACTAAGCTTTAAGTGTTGAGTAATCCCGCAGCCAGAAGAACTCATCAACTCAATCTCTCATTCGAACTCTTTTCCTCTCTCTCCGTCCCTACAGTAAGTTTAATTTGAAGGGAGAGAAAAAGTCCCTTTCCACGCCGTCTCAATACATATTTTTCTAATTTCTTCCTTCAGAAATCTCTTAATGGCTTCTTCGCTGGACCCTGATGAAAACAATGACTTTTAACCTTCCTCCACCCCCCCCTCCTTCCCTCCATCCGTCTTTCCCCTCCCTCCATCACAGCCGACTTATTTCACTTTCTAAATGATTTCTTACTCCTTCAATCTCTTTGCAGCCATTCAGGCCCCGGCCTGGGCTTGTGGCCGGTGCTACGCATTGTGACAGGTGAAATGAAAGCCCAGAGAAATCTCATCTTCTTATAAACGCTCCGAGGCATTCAGCCAGTCAAAAAAAATATTTTTTCCTCTTTCTTTCTGAGGCGCCGACAGATGGAAGAAAAAGAAGAAGAAGAAAAAAAAAAAAGTGAGCCGTTATTTGAAGACCATTTGGGGTTTTCCTTTATCCACAGTTAATCAATGCTGTTCTTTTTGTGGCAGGCAGAGCTAAGCCAGTACATTTTGCATACATTTACAGACTAGCTACTGTATGAGTGCTAGTTCTCTTTGACTGCAGCCTGCATTGAAATGTCTTCTAGAATCGTTCGTGAAGTCAGTCCTTGGCTTATTTTTAAGTTGAAACCTAAAGAAATCTAATTAACATTCCATTATTTAAAAACTTGACCCTCAATACTCATAATTAGTTATACAGATATTGTCAAAGGCTCATTTTTGCATGTGTTGAGTAGAAGCCTCTGCAGACTGAAAGCACTTCACTGTTATCGTCTCGTTCCATCTGCTACCTTTTCTATTTTATCCAAACAATGTCAATGAAGAGCTTGGTGTGAGAAAGGGAATGGTAGCAGACAAACAGCGCTGTCAGGCGCTGCTGATTGAAACCTCAAGGTCACAGGCAGAGAAGCAGAGAGCCAGGGAGAGAGAGGGAAACAGAAGAAGTATAGGAGCAGTAGAACAGCTTAGACTCTCCAGGGTCTGGCTGTGCAGCTCGCTCACTGTGTGTGTGTGTGTGTGTGTGTGTGTGTGTGTGTGTGTGTGTGTGTGTGAGTGAGAGGTTTTCAAGGCCTCTCCCTGTAGGCGGATTCTGCAAAGTCACCCTGCTCTCTGCCTCTCGTCAATCTCTTTCTCCATCGCCGTCTCCCTCTCCACACTCCTGTTGTCTGCCTTTTTCCTGAGTGTAACTTCTTGACCCGCAACATGCCCTTCCCATCTCCACCGCACCTTTTGTTTTTACTGCTACTCCCTAATCCCTCCACCACTCGGTGGCCGGATCCTTCAACACCCCTGCCTCCGCCTTCTCTCCAACCCCTGTTTTTCTTCATAATCTCTCTCCCTGTGTATCTATCTGCACTCACCCATCATTTCTGTCTGTTCAATAAGCTTGTAGGTCTTTGTTATATCTCCTCAGATGTCCTCTGTCTCCTTACTCACCCTGTAAACCTCTAACCTCCCTCCCTTCCCTCTTGTTCACCCGACCTCAACCTTCGCGATGTGTTCCTGCTGCTCTTTTCTCTCCCACACACACACACACACTGTCAAACCTGCTCAAATTATTCTTCTTTCTGTCATATTTTCCCTTTTCCTTACTGTCATGTCAATACTTTTCACACCTTCTGCTCTGTCATTTCTCTTTTTCTTCCTTCTTCTCACTATCCTTTCACCCAACTTCATCTCACGTCTCTATTCCAGCTGTTCAGCCTTCTGCAGCCCCACTCTGGTTAACTCCACTCAGAGATGGGCAGCATTTCAATTAAACACATTTAAAATACATATTTAATTACTTTTGAGTATTTTGTCATGTGTATTATGATGGCAATAACACGTATAATTTGTGCTAAAATACTTTCAGAGGTTTTATTTGTGTATTTAAGAAAAATTGTGCTAAATTCTCAGTCTTACTGCCCTCTGAAAGAACGAGTGCATTGCCGCCGTTCAGTCCCTCCAGTTGCATTTCAATTGGCTGTTCACTCAGTCAGTCAGCTCCACTTTACACTGACAGAAACTACCCTTCATGCATCCCTGAACTTGCAGCCTCCCACCTCCAAGACATCCTGATTGGCCAACAAATCTATGAAGTGGGAAATTAGCAGACCTCATCTTTTCAATGCAAGGGGATTAAGGTCAGACCCATGTTGAGGCGATTTACTTTTGTATTTTACATTTCGTTTTGATATATTTGATGGGGGGGCGGCACGGTGGCGCAAATTCACCTTAGGTGTGAGTGTGAGTGTGAATGGCTGTCTCTATATGTTGCCCTGCAATCGACTGGTGACCGGTTCAGGGTGTACGCCTCTCGCCCGTTGACAGCTGATAGGCTCCAGCCCCCCCGCAACCCCGAAAGATGAATGAATGTATGGCCAGTATTTGTAACAAGATACTCTGGGATGTATTTGTTCCCATCTCTGTCTCCGCTCTCCATTCCTCAGTCCATCCCTCCATCCCCCCTCCTCACCTTGTAATTCTCCACTCTTGCTGTAGAGTTCTCGCCTCTGCTCTCTCAAGTAGGCACTCATGCTGATGGCATGGGAAGAAGATTCAAACCTGCAAAACACACACAGGGTTCAACAAGTAAGCAGACGACGCAACAGTAACACATTCAACAGAACAGGAAACAAAAAAATTGGTCTGAGATGTTAAACAGACCAATGGACTTTGGACTTTAGGAAAGTCTATTCTTTTATTTTTCTTATATTTGGACTGGCACAAAGCAGAGAACAAAGTGTGTGATCCTTACTTGAAGAGCGACTGCTTGGCACGCTGTGGTTTTTTCTTTGCAAAAAAGGCAGCAAACTCGCTGCCAGTGCTGGCATAGGAGAGCTGAGCCGACGGCTCCGTGGCGCTGCGGCTGTTCTTCACATCCAGATACTCCATAAGCAGAACCTAAACAACACGCAGAGCACTAAGTGAAAAGCTTAAAACAGAAGAATTGAGGTATAAGAAGTACATCAGTACTATGTTAAATTGGAGAGGGGTCATGGTGCAGTAAGTCTAATGGACTCAGCTGCTAAGTTTGCGAGCGCTGATTCATTGTCTGTCTGCATTAAATCAGTGCATGAAACACAGAGATGAACTGAAACAGAGAAAACAAGATCCATTTCCAGAATATCACAAATACTACTACCACCAGCAGTAGGCCGAATAACACAAGATGTGATATTTGAATGCACAAATTATCAATTAACACCTTCGATAATGTTAGATGGAGTACTCAAGCCTAATAATGACTTTAAAGCTCCCACTCACAGTCATATCCTGTAAGCGCTGCTCTGTTCACTTAGCAACTTATTCATGAGTACCATTTCTACCCATAAGGCCTTTGGACAGCAGGTCTGCTTATAGATTATAAAAGAAATATACCAACATTTACATTGATTTACATCAGATTAAGCTCCATTTCTGTGGAGTTCACTACAAAAAAAAGCTGAAAACATGAAGCACTCATGGTCAGGTTAAAAAATTATTGTAGTGTGGAGCCGCTAAAACCCAGTAAGCTTCCCATGCTGCTTGTTTTCAGCTTCAGCCGAGTTTTTACTGAATTATTCTTCTGTTTTCATATCACGTTTAATGTAAAATTGCAATTAAAAAAATGCCTTGTTCAGCAGAGATGCATATCTAGCAGATCAGCAGTGGACATCCCTTGCGGTGGGTTTTGTATTTAGCTTGGTTTGTAGCATTACAATGAGCCACGATTTATGGCAATACACCGTCTAATAAGCCCATCCTGAAAAACAAACGAAAATCCAAACTTTGAGGCAGGAAAAGGCGAGTGACAGGACTGGGTGCTGTAAATATTCTTGCCCTCCATTTCCCTCATCTGTCTGCATGATCTATGGTGAAATCCATCAATGTCTGATCATGCTTCATGAAAATCTTATCAACTTCTAACAATAGCTGAGGACAAGCACATTGAATCTCTGGCCAGACAGAGAAAGTTAACTTCCTCCACTCTATCATTCTATCTGCACATTCCCTCTGTTGCTTTCATTGGCTCTCATTTTTCAAAATCTCTTCGTGTTTCATCTCTCATTTCTCATATTTCTATTTTCTCTCTGTTGCTCGGTCTACCTCTGTTCATCGTCCCCTTTCTGTCTCCTGCCCTTCTTCAATCCTCTCTGTGTGAATACATATGTTCTAAAATAGCCTCCCATATCTAATAGCTTCATAATTTAGCAGGGCCATTTAGCCCGTGTGTGTCTAATTCTGAGGCGCAGTGTGGGTCAGCCCAGAATGGGACAGGAGTAATGGCCAAGCAGATGGAGATCCATCCCGACCATAATGATGTAATTAACACAGCGGAGAGCCCCCCAACCCCCACCCCCCCAAGTCACGCATGGGAAAGCCTTCACATGCGAGCACCGATGTTAACTCAAGTGCTCACATGTGCATGTGTATCCATGAAAAAAAAAAAACGCATAGGCTGGTAGCTTTATGTTGAAAAACTGAGTCACAGCGATGATCGGTTTCAGCGGTTTTGATGGATTACAACAAAAATCAAGTCAAATTTTTCTAAAAAAAACAAAACAAAAAAAACCCCACTAACACGAGCACTTTTCTCACTTCAAATGCTTCTGACAAAGTTAAATGTTTGGTGTCATAGAAAAAATGCTCATGTACATACACAAATTAAACATGTAAACACAATCTTCCACCACATGTATAATTACTCTCTAACACACTTCCCCACATCACAGGCAGCGCTGGAGGCCACATCACACACAGCCTCTCCAACTGGCAACACCAGGTCCACTTGCCACTAGCCTCATGCTGCAGCTAATCCTATCAGTGTATTAATTACTAATGATGAGCTGATGGAGCGAAACCCCCGCTTGATTGCAAGCTAACGCCCAAGTAGACTTAATGAAATGCCAGCAGTGGGCTGATGAAGGGGCTCCGACCCTACTTAAATTGCATTAGCCCAGAGACAGAGTGAACTTTGGAGGCAATTAACTGGACTGTTAGGACAGAGAGAAAGATAGAGGAAGAGAGGGATGGGAAGCGGAAAGCAACACAGAAGCAGCAAAAGGAGGAAGGGGAGATAAAGGTGGAAAAGAGTTGTGTAGAATAGAAAGAGCAAAGGATTATAGGTGAGGAACGAAGACTGAACAGAATGCTAAAGAGAAAACGGGAATGGAAAGGGAGAAGCAAGACAAAGAGACCAAGTTAAATAACCAGTTGTCGCATATTTAAGAGAAGTTAAAAAAAACAGAGCGGCTCTAGTTAAGGATCTCCTATTAATTTTGACAAGGGCACATGGCTTTAGAAGACAGCTTCACCAATCTATCTCCAATCAGCAGCAAACCACGTTTCAGAGATAATGACTCGCAAAAGTAAAGGTTTTGTTAACGTCACCTCGAATGTACAAAGCTGCCCCGATAACAAGTGCTACATTGGTCCTAACAAAGTCACTCTGTTGCAAAGCCAGCAAATGAATGCAAATGAGTGGGGGTTTTTTTTTTGTCTTGTTACAAGAGGATTGGATGACACTGACTAAATAAATCAATCTAAATCTCATTGTGCAGTGTGCAAACTAATTATCAACAATAAAAGAACGCTTTCAGGAACTGAAGACTTCGTCCTTGTTTGTCAAGAAAGTGACGTAGTTTTGTCTCTTTTTAGAAACAACAAAGTATCACAACTACAAATACATCAGAGCAACGTCTTATTTAAGTTGTGTTTATTCTTGAGATATATTATGGCTCAGTGTTAATACGAGCACTGGAGTGAGTCGTCTTCATCGCCACCCGTCCACTGCTCTCCTCAAGTATATTCCAGGGGACTTTACTGGAGAATTACAATCTACCTATGTTACAAGCAAACTACAATCACTGCAGCACTCTCCCCAGGCTGGTAATCCATTAAATGTTGCACCGTAAAGAAAACTTTACAGGTGGTGAAGGTGTAAGTCGTGATAGTCTCCCTCCAGTAAAGTTCAATGTCCTGTTATAATATGCTGTAACTGCATTTATATGGATGCAACGTTGCACCAAAGCCTCCCCTCTTCTTCCACAATGAACAAAATGCCAGATCAATGGAAAATAATCTCAGATATTTGTTTTGTTTGATACAAAAGCTATCCCTCCTGTCTACAGAAGATTGCTAACCAGTAAATAACAATTATTCATATGACCTGGATGTACCGTACTCGTCTCCACACAATGAATAAGACAAGCTCCCCTTTCTTCCTTCCTCCTCCCTCTTGCCCATCAGGTCAAGCATATGAAATCTCATTATTACTCAAGCAACAAAGAGGCCCGGATCGTATTACTGTTACCTGTGTGTGACCGTGAGGCTTGTCAGTGAGGAACACTTAAAGTGATCCTCACAGCGATACATTGAGACATATGCAAAACTACAATTAGGAGACATTAGCAACACAAAGAGATGCAGAGAGGAAGAGGTGCATCTATGGCTGCACCCAGAGCATCACATCAACTGCCTGGGTCCAGGCCTTTGAATCCGCCCACTCCACCCAGTTCAGTTGGTTCTTCAGAGTCTGTCCTCGTGACATGAAAGAGCGCTTTCTCATCTGAAAAAAGCTGGTCATCTAATGAGCGCCGTGGAGGGACTCACGATTAGCCAATCAGCACCACGGACGGGACCGATGCTGTTGTGAAGCTGTTGGAAAGCATCGTCAAAACTAGGCAGTGCTAATAAAATATAGAGCCATTAATGCGTTTCCTATTTTTCGCATCAAATGTTTTCAGAAACATCTCAAACTCGCAGTCCGTCACCCACCAGTCGGAGCTTTCATTGGTCCAATGGAGCTTTCAACAAACTCATTGGTCTACAGTTCAGTACCACTGATGACATCTGATGTAGCTGGCTCTGCTATCAGAGGATGGGAAGTGGGAATTCATGGAAATGATAATATAATGTTAGCACACTCTCTCCTACTCTCAACGCCTTTAATGTTGCCAACAGGTGGTATCAGACGGAAACATGCCTCTTTCCACATTTCCTTCTTTGTCTCGACAGTTCAGGTTGAAAATCTGACATTTAAACATCAAAGCATCCTCGTAGCAACTTCCTCAGTGTAGATGGATCTTGATGACTTGAGATAAAAACAGGATCTGCATGCTGCATTAGTCCAGTGAACTTCCTCTGAAGGTTACTGAGAGTTGACGGAGAAACAGGGGAGGGGGAAATGAAGTTGAATTCACCAAAAATCAATATTCACGGGTGAATCTGTGAAGCAGGGCATGAAAAAAAAAGGGGGTAATATGTAAAGATGTGAGACATGGAAAATGGCTCTTCACACCAGATACGAAGACTGAGCTCCTGAGTTCACATCAACTCGAGTGTTTGTGCGATTCTGGGTGCACACATGGAAAACACACAACTCTCTCAAGGGCTGCCCTGACGAAGACTCATTTCCACCACTAATGAATGTAATTCTATCAACCAAACAAACTCCTTCCACAATTGAGCAGATTGGGTCTCGTCCTATTAAAAAAGGGGCAAAGCTTCATCGAAGTCCGCCTTTGTAATTCATTTCCAGCACTCCCATTCATTTCTTCCAAATCAAATGTCCTGATGTCACCCTTTGTGTGCGTAGAAATTGTATACTCATCCTGCATCCTGTCCATTAGGGCCTAACACCTAATAAATCAGTGCAATTAAGAGAGTGCCACTCAAAGCTGTGCAGGTGAGCACTTGTCACTGGATGAATTCCGCTGTAAACTGGCTAAAATTAAAGAAATAAATATCTCTTCATTTGGACTTTCCGTGGTTCCAGCCTCTCCTTCTTATTAAGTCATGTTAAAAGCAGCCGAGACAACAATCTCAACAATTTGTTCCTTTCTCAAAGCTTTATTGAAATCGGCTGTTTTCCCACTAAATCCCTTGGCTGGTGTCTTGTCACAAAACATATTGACTGATATCCCTTGCTGCTAGCTTGAAGTTAAAGTCCAAAGTGTCCTTGGCCGTCAAAGAAAGTGTTCTTTATACACCCTGTATTGATTGTGTTCCCAAAACTTCAATAACCTTCACAAGTTCTGACAGAGCTTCAGCCACAACCACTCCCGCAGCACTGAACTACCACTAACCAGCGGGGGTTCCCACCTGCAGTGTACTGCATCTAGTCAATCTTTTGAAGGCTATCTTGTTGACGGAGGAGAGGAGGATGTGCCTGCGTGTTCAGTGAAACCCATTTTATTCCTCTCCATGTCCTTGCAGTGTCCTCAACATGGTTTTTTTATGCAAAAAAAACATTTCTATGTGTATTTATTGCTTTAAACAAAGAAGGAATAGGAATAGTTTGCAGCGTTGAGTGGTGTTTCTATGGATACTATCCTTTCAGCATTTGTGTGCTTTTAGTTTGGATTTCCATGAGATAATGAAAATGGCAGTGAATATGTAGAAAGGGCAAGGATTACTGCATATTTTAAATCAGCAGCAACAGAGAATACAAAGCAGATTAAAGACCACTGACAATATTACTACGACCATAACTGATAGATACCATCATGGTATCCTTTCTGTTAAAAGTCAGTTTTCTGTGTGTTGTTACTCACTGAGACGGTACTGATTTCTTATTTGTAGCTATACAGTCAATAAAGTTAAGCAAGTGTCGTATGAACACTCTGGGGTTACTTATTTTCCACCAAAACAGCAGCAGAGTAAAAGAGCGCTGAATTCTCTCTTTTAAAACATTACGATACATATACTCCTGAAAGAATACATGCTGATGATCTTCTAGTTGAAGCCATTAAAGTGTTAACTGTGTATCGTGTACCTTTGTGCTTCTTCGGTACATTGCAGTACAGAAGCAGCTCCTGTTATTTACCATCTGGAAGGACATATTAGGTAAAGTTAACGATGTCCAAACAGGACTTGAGTGACGTTGAAATCGAGGGTAATTCAAAAAACGCATGATGACATGTGTGGTGGGCGGGGCCAATTCAGGATCACATGGTTCCTGTTTTTTTGTTTTGTTTTGATTTTTGGTTTATTTTTTCGAAGGTTCTTCCCTCAGGCTGTGAGATTCCTGAACTCATCCTCTGCACTTTCCCATAAAAACTGTTTTAATTTTTAGGACCTTTTATTCATTCATCCATTAATATTATTTTTGTTTTGTGAGGAGCATAAAGGGAATACAGCTCTCATTTCACTGTACAACCCTGTGTTGCACAATGAGAAATAAATTAACCTTATACCCTGAAACATCAGAACAAGAGACAAACAACAGTTTAGAATAAAATGTCTTTGATAAAAAGTTGAAGGTTCAAGACGCCTGTGGACATCCGGAAAAACTGAAGCAGAGAAGTCAACTGTCAGTGCAGTGCTACATGTCCTAAATTCTATCAGCAAGTCAAGGAAATTATTACAAAAACATACATCAGCAGTTGATTAAGTCTCCAGTGATTCTGATGTATAGATATGGGTGGGGTAAGGGGGGGGGTGGATGTGAGAATACACCACAGAGATGGCAGACTTCACTGCGCTCCAGCGATATGTAAATATGACAGCGCTTTGGAGGGCAGAATGAATGTGACACATTGATTAAAATGTTGGGTGAGAACAACGTTGCGACGTCTGTGCTTCATTTCTAATTAAAAGAGATCATTGTCTTCTGGCTGCTCTCTGGCAGTTCAATCCGCCTCGTTTTTGCCGCGTTGATGAGCTGAGAGAAGGCACTGCATATTTAAGCCACTTGTATATTTACCAGCCGCGACAGCCTGGCTGGTATGGTTTTCACCTTGTGAGTGTGTGTGTGTGTGTGTGTGTGTGTGTGTGTGTGTGTTTGTGTGTGTGTGTGTGTGTGTGTGTGTGTGTGTGTGTGTGTGTGATCATGACAAATGTGGTCCTGGAGACAAAAACTAGCACAGATGTGGTTCTGAGCACTTTGCCAGGTGTTTTTATGTCTGTGGAGAGAGATTGTAGGTGCAAAAATAACCATGCAAGATGCAAACTAATGTCAGACGCCCCAAATCAGGTTAGAAAAAATAAATAAATAAATAAATAAATAATGCAATGGAACTTGCTGCAGTTAATATATAGGATCAAGTATCTGTGCTTTTCCACATTATACATTTAATCTTTTTTACAATTTTATTCTAATCGGTCAGGAATAGGCATGGTTTAAAATAGGAAGTTAGGTTTCAGAGAAAGAGAGAGGACCAAGGATGATATCAGGAATATATATATAAAAAAATAGGAAAGAATACTGGAAGTTTCTGTCAGAAAGGGATAGAGGCAATGCATTAAAAGATACCCCCAAATCACAGTATCAAAGTGAGAGAGAGAGAAGACTTTCCTGTTTAGCGCCACAAAGCCTATTCTAACGCAGGGACAGGTACCTAACAGTCAATTGAGTTCGCTTTTAAAAACTCTCTATTTGGAGCCTGCATTAAAAAAAAAAAACCTCAGCTCTAGTCGCACACTTTCTTATCTCTCGCTACAGTAGAAAATGTCCATATGCAGAAGTTCTATAATCTAGAAATCAGCTCTTTCAGTAGGCAGATAGTCAGCATCCATCCATATTTTTGAATGCAGGCTCAAAGTTCCTTCTCTGCAGCGAGGAAGCCACTCATTAAAAGTGTGATTTGCACTCTGGTCACACACTCGCGGCAGACAACGGACATGGCAAGCAGTCACCCAGCCACAAATCCTTGAAGAAAGCGCAAATGGCGAGCTAATTAACAAACTCGCATGCCTCAAACTGAACAGCAGACAAGGTCAAAGGGTGATGGACGTCAGTAGCCAGGGACACTTTGTGCCAAATATACATTAAATAACACTCCCAGTGGACGGTCTTAATGAAGAATGCATGGAATTTATGAAGCACGATCTTTTGTGAACCACGGTGGCCAATTACCTGGTAACACATTGTAACTTCCATCTTATTAATGATTCAAAGGACACTTGTGGATTTTCTTGCTTAGTACCTCATTGTTTTAGCTCAGAGAGCATCACATGAATCATGCCAGTCTTAACTGTGTGATGCTCCGATACTGTATTTTTTTTGAATAGGAAGAGCATATTAAACATTCACGGACACACACCAGCTCCAGTCACTGTGATTTCCTTGACAAAGCAAGGCAGCTTTGAAGTACAGGACACTTTCTGATGGTAAAGGAAAAAAGGACAATTGTAGATTGTCCAAAGGCATGCTGTGGTGTAAACTTAGAAATGTAAATTCAATAATGGTGTGAATAATCAATAGATACACTCACAGACATTCCACAGAAAGCCACTTCAAATACTGCGATGTGGCATTAAAACACTCCTTCCAGCAACCAGTCCTTCTACTCTGAAATTAACAGCCAGCAGAAGCATCTCCAGCATTTCTGAACAGGGATTAGAACCATTACACGAATCTTGACTTTCAAAAGCTTGTTTACCTGCTCCCCATTCAAAGCCTACGAGGCCTAAGTCGCACGCTGATGAACGCCATCTCTCTGCCGAGGCCTTGTAACTGGGTGCGCCCTGTGTTTCTGTCGGCTCTTGCATCTGTCTGCTGGTATGTCATGTGGAAAGGTCACCCCGGTTTCTCCACCTCTCAAAGTGGGGAAAAAATAACACCTACCCGAGAGGTTTCTGTGCATGTCAAAGATGTGAACTGCAATAAGTAAGAGGTGCAAGACAGGCAGGGATTCAACTGATTTAACTGTAAAGGAGGAGAAAAAGAAACCAAAGCGCAGCCTTCCTCTGTTCAAGCCTTCACACCAATTATCACTTTTAAACTGCACATTTTGCAGGAAACAGTGAACCACTGTGAGAGTTACGGTAGTTACAGCAGAGCTGAAGAAAAAGAAACTTATGATGAGGGATTAACTAAGATCGTAACCAAATTTTGACCGACGCTGTGTAAGTTCCTGCCCCTTTGAGCATCTTCAGACGTGAGATAACAACCAGCTCACTATCCAATAAAACTTGACAGAGCCACTGCAGGAGCAGTAGGAATTTAATTTCTCTCGTTGCTGATATGCGACTCTCGAGGACAGAGTGGGGTAAAGGAAGGGGGTGAAAGGGAGTGTGGGAGTTGTGAGAGAAAAAGAAAGCAAGATAATGAGATTAAGAAGGAAATTACAAGGAGCAAGAGGGGTACGCGCAAGGTGCTGGGAAATTGAGAGACTGTAATACAGAGGGAGCTGGAATGATGCTGAAGAAGGAGCAAGGGAAATGGAAATGCAGAGTGGGAGAGAAAGACGCAAGAACACGCAGGAGATGAGAGAAATGGCAAGACGGAGGTTGGGATGGACGAGGGGCCTTCATATTGATACAATCGGTCAGGAAATAATAACACGAGTGAGTGAATAAGAAAACCTCATTTCACGTAATGAGTATTCTAATCAAGAGATTACATTATCTCACATCGCAGAGACAGGGGAGAGTGGAGCCCCTGGCAACTGGGTGTTGGCAGTGATCGCATGCTGGGGAATGGCTTAATGCCTTCTATAACTGCGCTGGTACAGCAGAGCTATCGCAGCGCGTGCCTATGCACGATCACACCCTCGGAAACACACGCGCGCACACACCTAAACGCTCCTGTGTTTATGCATCCACGCATGCCAGCTGGAAAAAACTCAATTCATTAGAGACATCGTGTTAGAAGTTTGTAATAGATGGGCTTTCAGTTTCACTAGGCAACAGAATTCTGTCGTTTTATTTATTTTTACTCTTTGATCAGTAAAAAAAAAAATTCAACAAAAAACACATAATTACTGATATTGCTATCAATTGCCATGGCGACGATCAAAGAATTCAAGTCAGCCCTATGAGAAAATTTGTTGTCTTCCATCCTTTCCATGTTCTAAAATTTGTATACAGAACATCTCAGTTGTGGACAGGTGAGGAAAGGTGAGCGCCCTGACAAATTCCAGCTGGTTGAAACATGGTTATACACAAGAAGCGCTTTAGAAAAATGCCATGAATTAACTCGAAGAATCAGGGAAAATGCTGTGATCTTTGGTGTGAGCACACACAGGGAGCCACACAAACACACACACACACACACACACACTGATCGCTTGAGAGCAACGACCGCCACAGATTTCCCTCAGAGAATCACCATAGGTCAGCTCAACAGCTGCTCATCCCCTCAGCCAATCAAACAGGAGCAGGGAGCAAAAACCCAGCATAAATACACGCCAATTAAAGAACCTAAAATTAATCCAAGCAATCAAGCTCCCCCTGTCTTCTCCTCTCGCCACTTCTTGCTAACAGACTGAACGGCATCCGTCACATCACTGCCAGTTTCTCTACTGATTAATTTACTGTAAGAGAAGGTGAATTAAATCAATGTTTTCAGAAAAGTGCTGGGTGGAAAATAAATTAAGGATGAATAACTCTCCATAGAAGTGGATGAAAAATAAAAGCCTGGGGGTATGCCAGCAAGGGAGGACAAAACAAACAACACAGAGTTCACCATGAAAGCAACATAAAGGAGCAGTGCTCCAATACTTTAAGCAGCAGAGGTAAAAACAAATTGATCTCTATGGTTTTAATAGCTGTTTTTAGTGTCCTCTTTTTCATGTGTGTACAGGTGACTGTCAGACATCTGCAACAAACTTTTTGCCATTTTCTACTGAGCACACATATCAGCGCTCTGAGTCACCGTCGCTCATGTCTGACCTGCAGCACTGTCTGGATCTTGGCAGAGACGTCGGCCTGCTCGTAGAGTTTGATGCCCTCTTCGTGGGCCCCGCCCGGGCACTGCACCGCGATCCGCTGCAGGTGGGCCAACACCACGCTGTGAGCCTGGGCCACTGCCTTGAACTTGTCGAACAAAAGCTCCAGCAGTTCGAGCAGCAGCCTGTAGAGGGAGCCAGAGAGAGCAGAAAGGGAAACGAGTGATGGAGAGCAGGCGAGAGGGGAATAAAGAAGAGGAGAGGACTTATGAGACGTAACACTTAATAAAATGTAAAACAAAATAGATGTGACACACTTTTTCACCTTGGGAATAAAAATGTATTTTATAAGCATTTTGCCCATGGTCTTGTCTATCACAGTCTAATACGGAGCTTAGAAACACAGCCAGCACAACATTTAGACAGTTTATTGGAGAGGAAAATACATACACAGCAAATCCCATGGCCTCGGATTTCTACATAAAGGCAGCAGAGAGCCACCAATGAATTCAGCCTCTGTCTGAATATCAGAGAGGAAAGTGAGACCTGGCCTCTTCACTGCCACCAGAACGATGTGTATGTGCACATTCTACCAAAAGACTAAATGATTCCTATTTCACAGTATTGATGGTAAAACTGCTTTATATAAATCTGACTTGGTTCAAGCAAAACTTAAGGCAAAACTGCAGTTTTCCTGAAGAAAATCATGCAAAATAACAACAGATAATCTAACCAAAAATCATTACCAAGTGCGTTTCTTAGAACAAATTTTGTATTGCAGTTCCTAGTTTTCAATCACATTTCCATTTAGCTGATACTCACGGCTACTTTAACCCAGCACCTGGGCTGGCCATTGAAAAAGCAGTGAGCTGTCTGACCCGGACTCAAATGAACATCTACTCTTATTAGTTCTAAATGGCTCTGGCTGAAGAAGAGAGCGCAGCCAAAACCAAACAGACCTTCCACTTGATCTGAGTGCTACGCTCCGGATCGGAAACTCACAGTTGCCTCATCTACACTAATGCTTTCATACAGACATTGCTATACCTGCTTTCTGCACAAGGACAAAGCTTTCAAAGTAAAGAGGGAACACAGGTTACATTAGCGGAGTCTGAATGAGCACCCAGCGCACCCATGCCAGTGAGTGCCTACTTTATTTTAGTGGAAACATTACAGTTATATAAAGGTAGTCACACTCTTTGATGAACACTGGCGTTTCAGTACTCTCCTCTGGCATTTAAATTGTGTTTGGTTTAATTGGTACGGCGCTGTTGTTGTTTTCTTTTTTAGGCGTCAACAGCTTAAAAGTTGAAAATATATTAGAATATTTGAAGCGCCTGGGTCTGGATTTACATGCATCTTTCCGTCCCACTTACACTTAAAACTAACTAAATCTTCCTGCACCTAACCAATCATCTTTTCTGCTGATTTAAATAAGGTACCTAACTACTGACTGATACAAAAAAGACCAGTTGTATTCATGCAAAGTACAGCAGACGAGATTTAAAGTCAAGGCTCCAAACCAGAAAAGCTGCAACTGCCAAAACCCATCTTCTATTAAGTAGACTCAAAAGCACCCGAGCTCATTACCCCATTAATGCCAAGTCAATACAAATTTGCACTGATTTAAATGCGGCAAGAAAGGAACACATGCTAAAAGTTTTGGGAGGTGGCCAAAGTTTCCTGGGAAGGAATAAGGATAATGTAGAGGCAAGATGGATGTTTCACTAGGGGGCATTTTGGTTGGCTGTCTGTCACTACACTGGCAGTAGCAGCGAGTAAATGTTATTAATGGAGAGGAAAGAAGGCACAAATCACAATGAGCTATAACTCAGCGAATGGAAGATGTTCGTGAGACGAAGAGAGGAGCTGTGAAATGCCAGCGAGTCAAGGAATACTCCCTGCCTCCCTCCCTCCCTCCCTCTCTCTCTCATGCATAAACATGAAGGACTGACAAGAAAAATACATTGTGAACACCAACTTTCAGAAATGCACAAACAATACACGACCATGTATGCGTGCATGCAGGTAGACGCACACAAAATGTATGGCTCTGACCTTGTCACCACTTCTATTTGTTTGATTTCTAAGCGCACTCCCACTTGCCCCCACCTCACTCCTTACACACACACACACACACACACACACACACACACGCACACACACACACGCACACACACACACGCACACACACACACACACACACACACACAAAGTGTAGACAACCCAGTCCTCCTCATTATCTCCCAGTGGAGGCCATCCTAATTCATATCGTCTGTTCTTTGAGGCCTCACTTCTCATTTCCCCTCAGGATCGAAGCTGACACACACACATGGCTGATGAAAGGTCGGAAGAGACAGCAGGGAGCACACATGTGGACATGCAGTCCCTGACTAACTGACCAGCAGTCCATCTTTGTGTGTGTGTGTGTGTGTGTGTTTCCTTCAGTTTGGGAGGGCAATGATGGTGTCCAGATGAGATTACCATTAAGTTTTTGAGTGTTTAAAGAACCCTTTTGAATTGCCAAATGTGCCAGGTCATCCTCACACAAACGTGTCCCTCAGAAGTTGACTTGACTGAGGACGCAGGAAAAAAAATGGTTCAAAAGAGACAGGCAATCAATCTCCTGATCAACGTGCTTTTCTTGTTTTCAAATTGGATTTAAAAGACATAGCCATTTATTTTAATGTTCTTTGGTCATTCAAGCATTTCTTCATTAAATCAGCTCTCTTTCTAAGGGATTCAGATTAGATTCAGAATCTCTTATATGGCAAAAACAAAGCAGAAAGAACTGAGGCTCTGTTTTTGTGATGCAAAATGAAAAAAGGGAATGTGAGTTCAACAAGCCTGATTTGATGTAAATGAAACCAAGCTACTCACAGATCAGCGGCGCATGCTAATAACTTTGGTGCATGGAGTGGGAACCTGCGTGGAGTATCTCGGTGAAAGCAAAAATCTAGTGAAAGGAGTCGGAAACGGTAATGCACCTCCAACGTGGCTGATCTTAGAGGATGCGGATGAGAATATAAACCTCCAACAGCAAGCCACACACAGCCATATACCCTGTAAAGTGCTTAAGTGTTGCCTGCTAGTCTGCAGTGCTATAAAATATAGTGTGCAATATGCAAGACCATTGTTCCCCACAAGTGGTACATTGGTCGGAGTTTCCATAGCAACAAGCCTTGACTTTAAATTGAAGAGAACATAGGCAGAACTAGGTGTGTACGCACCCAAATACAAACACACACACGAACCTCTAAGTGTTTGCCCAAACGCACACAAATAGAGTGTTAAGCGCTTATGCGCACGGGCAAACTTAAAACAATCTGTAAGGAGCGGAGCTGGGAATGAGCTACACGGTGGCCTATTACATCGAGGTCAGATGAGACTCGGCAGGCAACGGGAGAGGGAAGGCAGACGAGGCCAGAGAGAACATCCCTGACAGAAAACAAGACGTTCCTCTTAAATGGTTCAGGATCAGTGGACTGAGACCTGTGTTTCCCCAGTCTGCTCGCTTTGTGTGTGTGTGTGTGTACGTCTGCAGGAGCTGATGTGACTGCCTTGAAAATGCAGCAGGCCTCTACGGCAGGTGTGGAGTTGTTTGTGTGTGCGTGTGTAGGAGTGTGTTTAACCATGACTTGTCTAGGTTTAAAGCAGCAGAGTATCTGTTTTCATGGTCTGAGGCAGGTGTGCCGCCAGTCCTCACCTTTACTGTGTTTCATACCTGGTTGACTGTCTGACTATGAACACCCTGGGGCTGCATTCAAAACATGGTGTCGACTGCCTTTACTGTCAGCTCTAAATATACCGAAAACACCGAGCACATGTTAACACCAAAAATGACTGGTGACTAATCCTAGGTATATTAGTATTAAAAAAACAGCTGTACTGCAGTCATAAGAATCTGGAGGGAGGGTGGAAACATTCCTAACCTTTACCAATCACTAGGGAGAGTGGCCACCTTCCACGTAATGACACTGGGGAATTGATTCAGATGGGAATACTATAATCACAGAAGAATCAGCCGGCAGGCCGCTTTAATAAAGCTCTTGCATAGATGCGAGATTGACGGGATTACAAGCAACAGCTTTATTAAAGCCTGTCTTTTGTGGTAACAACAGTAACTACATACTGCTGTGTACACTGCTACTGCTAATGCTACTTATTATTTTCTAGCAAAATATGGCTTTTCACAGAACTGCTTACCTGCTTCCTGCATCTCCCTTTCCCTCTTCATTTACTATTTATTATTAACCTCCAGTGTTCTCCATTTTTTCACTGATCTGTAGCAATCCTCTCTCCTCAGGGAATTGTTGTCGACTCTCAAGGAAGCCATGACATTTCAACATAGTGCCTTCTTCCTTCAGTGTGCCTCCCTGATGCTCCTTACTGTACCTTGGCTGGCTCTCCTGGGCCAGGTTTTCCCCTCTCTGGTAAGCATGGTCTGCTATCTGAGTGGTTGACCGCTTGACAATCTGTTTCAGCTCAGGTTCCAGTCTCTCCATTATGGCTTTGATGGTCTCAGGGATTTTCTTCAACTTGGCCAGAGCCTGAAGAAAAGGTCAGTACAAGCGGTTCATTGAAGCAAGAACACAGAGACACTGAAGCAGCAGCACAGAACATGAAGGTGGATGTAGCATAACTGAGGTGTTAAAATTCACACTTAACAGTGAATGCAGCATTCAGTAATGTTGATGTACGTACCTTGATGAGGATGCCCATGAACTCAGCACTGTTCTCCTCTGGATCCACCTCAGGGAGGTCCGCTTGGTTCAACTCCCGCACATCCTGCTGCAGCTCACGCACTAAAGAAAGTATAAACATACACAGGTCAGCACATGCTGCAAGTGCTTGCAAAATATTTTCAAGCATAAAGATACGGTTATTTCAGTAATGGGTAATTTTAAAAAGACATGACGAAAAAAATAAATAAAAAGTCCAAACACTGTTTTGCTTGTACTTGCACATTTATAACACTGAGCTCCCAAATATAGCAGCCACATTGGTACAAACTGAACAACTACGATCCAACTATCACCTTTTTAATAACACACTAATATAAATCTAATTGTAAGTTTAACTTTATTAATATACCACATCTTTCTCTTCTAAATGCACACACCTGCACCTTTCCTGTGATCCTCCTCCCCTTTACGCTCTCTCCATCTGACATAGCCACATTAGCAGCTAAATTGAGAGTGGCAGCATGGAATGATGCTCTAATTTCCATTAGATGGGGCCTCCCAATTCCCCATCAAAGCGCGTTAAGAGAGTTAATGTTTATGGCAAGTTAATGGACTTTGGGTGTATTTCCTCTTTTCCCCCATTCCAACTGTAGTTTGTGTAATAATTATGACAATTACTAGCTACAAATGAGGTGCTTTAATGCTATTAGACAAAATGGCAAGCTAGGCCATTGATGGAAGATGGCTGCTGTGTCGTGACCACAGTTGTTAGCATGACGGTGTATAGGCACTTACCGCCTGGTGTTGGCTAATTGCAAGTGTTCTCTTTGCATAATGTGGGGGAAATGTGTGGTTTAGCTGTTACTTTTAGGCCTACAGGGTGGCTAAATTGAGTAGCAATTTATTATGTGTTAGTGTAATTTGCACATTCGTGTGTATGTTTGTGTGTTTGAGGTCAAGGCATTCACATTGACGGTGATGAGCTGAGCTGTGTGAATAAAAAGAAGTTGTAACTGACGTAAGTCCTCAGTGAAGTAAAGGCAAAGCTTTGTGTAAGTTAAGGCAAAAAAGATAATGACAGCAACAATTTAATCAAACAACTGGTTGGCTTAAAAATGTTGGCTTTCAGGGAAATCTTGTTTTTCAGAAGCCAGGTATATGCTAATGTTGTTAATGTGTCACTGCCAAGCTAGTAAGGTAGCAACAGCAAGAGGCAAATATGTGTGTCGATACTGAATACGTACAATATGGTGTGCGGCTGCCTCGTATCCACAGAGCTCAACAGAGATGGTGAGTTGCTAACTTAGAATGCCAACAGTGGGTGGTGAAAAAGAGGTGCCAGGCTTAATATAAAAACTCAGAAACACCAAGAGAACACCAAGTTATTGCAGGATTAACTTTTTTCATTATCTTCTTGTTTGCTTTCCTCTGCGCTCTGTGTGGAAGGAATGCAGCGCTGACTCTACGCCCCTACAACCAAGAGAGACTTCATCCATTCCTGAATACAGTTATAGTGTGCATTATCAGGCCCTGTTACAGCCCTGGTTACCAGTTTGAGCGTAATGAGTGCTGTTCCCCTGCTGTGATGACAGAGACGCTGGGTGACTGATGGTGCAGATGGGGGGGGGCGAGATGATTATAACGTTAGCGAGGGAAACGTATATTATGTTCATCGTTGAAGATGTTATGACATATACCACCAGGAAAGAAATGTGGCTGTGTGCAAAGATGTGTGTACATAGTGTCGTACAAGAATTTGGATCAGCAGATTCTGTGTGGATTCACTAACACTGTGTGTGCGTGCGTGTGTGTGTGTGTGCGTGCGTGTGTGTGTGTGTGTGTGTGTGTGTGTGTGTGTGTGTGGCAATACACACCCATAATGATATGCAAATGAATGTAAGCCAGAGTGATGCTAATGACTTCATTATCACTAAGAATATCAGCACAGTGAAAATAAAATTGCAAACTGAAATCCAGACACTTTGTTATCCAGAGAGACCAACAACGCTGCTTCGGTGATGTGTTTATCTCCATGGTACTCTTAATGTATGCAAGCTTAATGGAAAGCAAAACATACAAGTTATGGCTTTTCATGAAACACCCTCTAAAGATTCCCACTTCTTGTTGCTTACTTCATTATCATCTTCTCACCACCACCCTCTTACTCCTCTATCTAATATGATCTAAGGACCATACCGCTGCTGGATCCAGGTGTGCTGAACTGTGACGAATCCAAGAGCTTGCGCGGGGTGGACAGGCTGCTGACATCCAACACGGGCATCGGAGATGTGTCTTTGGCCGTGGAGCTGTGAAGAGAAATCCAGAGACAGAGAGGATCAAGATAAAATAAGCCATGTTATTGAAGATTATACTTTAAAACATGATATTGCAATTGCACAAGAGGAATAGGCTCAAATTAACTCCAAAAATCTGCAGTAATAGCTTCTTATACACATATAAATGTTTAGTGAGCGCTAACAGAAATGCACCCACTAAACTACCTTTCTCTAACAAAAACAATCTACTGGTTTAACAAAAAAAGCCTTGCATCTCTGGGTGGGATTGGTGCTGCTTTCCAATGAGCCATTTATCAAGCCTCAAGTCGGAGGTGGAAGCAATCCAGGTCCTTTAAGATGGGCGGTATAAACACAGTGTGCCTGCTAAGTGAGTGGGGTGTATGGAGGCTGGCTTGTTGTTAGAGGCGACCCAATACAAGAAGGCCAGGACCTGTCACTGGCTGACCCTCAGTAATAAATCACTGTACCTCACCAACCCACCGCCACCATAATTACTGCACCCCACACACAAATACACAACACACACACGTGTAAAATTGCTGAATGCCATCCACCACAACACAACAGCACCAACGGTGTGTTCGATTGTGCCGCATTATCCCTAATAAGTTATACGGCCGCATCATGAAACTAAGAAACCGGCCCTCGGGTCACGGAGGCATAGCTGAAGTTATTTTCCTGGTGCTGCAAAACCTACTTCGTAATTTGAAGCAGCACCGGTGTCACACAGCAACTGTGGATGTTGAATTCTGTCATTTTATTTATTTACTGCTTGTAATTGGCAACTGACATCTCCCAGGTTTAAAAAATGGTTGGTTCCCTGGAAACAAAACAATACAATGTGTACAGTATCATGACTGAATGCATATTTCCTGATTCTCTATGAGCGAATTAGGGAGGTTTGCCTTTTTCCAATAAATGATGCAGGGTGTTTTTCGTCTGCTTCTTCTTCGGAGCTTCACAGCGCAAAGTACAAACATGAAAAAGTACAGCGACAAGGTCTAATTGTTTTTGTCAGTAATTGGCTTGGTTTCCATTCAGTGAATAACTGTCATGTTGTCCCAGCAACTGAATAACTTATAATGAAGGAACATCAGTACAGTAGAAACTTTTCAAAGAAGGAGGCACTTTGAAGGCTACATTTCTGTTGACTACATAATAAGCGAACAATAAATGCACCTCAGACCAAACAAACTGGTTGAAAGATTGTTTTATAACAGTCTATGACTCTTTTTTTTTTCAACTTCACTCTATCTCTTTCAGCCTTGCACATATTAGTAGAAGGTAAGAAAATGAAATCATATTTATCAAATGTTGCATGGATCCATAAAAGAATCACTAAAGCTTTGCTGAAGCTAAAAGGGATGTTAACAAAGGAGATGGAATGAAATCCCTAGTGCCTACTTACTGGACCCTGCAGTTAAATCTTTGACCACCAGTCGTGCTATTGTGCGAAATACTGTTAAGCGCTTGCACAAGAACAGAAGCAACTACAAGAGAGTACTCAGTGCAGTGCAGATCTCCACCAGGCTCACAGTCAAGACAGCGACAAAGATAACAAAAATGGGGAATTACTCATCTCGTACCGTACATAGCTTTAGTGGATCATAACATATCAGGTATGGAATTAATCTGAATCAGTAAATGGCCAGGCATCCCCCAATGACACTGAAGTACTATTTTGATATTTCTATTCTTATGAGCACAAATGAAGTGGTAACAATATAAGAAATATAAGAAATTGGCCCTTACCCTGGAGGGCGAGCAGCATTTTTGTCCTTGTTCTTGTGTCCCAGCCGACTTGTGGACTTGATGTAGAGGTGTCGGTGCAGCTCATCAATGAGTACAAGGTGGATGTTGAGCTTCTTGCTGTGGAGCTCCAGGCGCAGATCCCCAAGCCCCTCCACCTGCAGCAGGGAGCCTTCCAAGGACTCAACGGCTGACACCTGCACATGACAACATATCAGCCAATCACCGGCTATCCATAGCTGTGATTTTCAGGTTTCAAAGTGTCTGATCTCACCACTTTGGCAGCCAGACTACCTGTTGTTTCCATGATCAATCAATAGCAGACAGTCGTAAGCCACAGAAATCACATGTACAGGAAAGAGAGGGGGACAATGCAGGAAATAGACATCTGGCCTGGAATTGAACCGCAGCAAATGGTGAAAAGCTAAATGCAACTCATTCTGTGGCCAGCTTATATAAAACTTTCATGGCCTGTGAAAAACAATCATAACACAACCAACATCAGAGGGTAGAAGTGGGAGGGTGGCACATCCATCATTCTTTGACACTCCTACAAAACTCAACCCTACAAATAAAGGACAATTATGTATAGGGGGAAAAAACACTGTAGAGGACCTCTGTATGGTCATATTGAATTCTTACCCGCATTAAGTGCATGGAGGCTATACAAAAACAGGATATTAAATTATCATCCCACCGGCCTGGACTCAGTATTTGTCTGTTGGTGAAACATCCCAAATCATATAAGGCGTCTAATGGATATCCTTCCAGTGTATGTCAAGAATCCCAATGGTCAAGAACAAAAGTTGCTCCATTAAAGTCTTATTTATCCCCATCACTCCCCTATTAGATTAGGCCATATTCAAGATCCTTCCATTCACGACCACATTTCCAGCAAGATTAACAACCACAGCAACACTGATAGCAATCATCAGTAATCAACTGAATATACTGCAAATGCATTTTAAATTGATCTACAAATATACATACTATTATGTACAACATATGAACGATAGATTTCCATCCAAAAACTGACCTGCTCATGCCCTCTTGAGTCACGCTCATTATTTCTCCAAGTTCTCCCTGTCTCCTTCTGTCTTTCCTCAGTTTTTATGAGCAGGAGCAGTTGTGGCATGTTTTCAATTAATAAATCATGCCATTAAATGCAACATGCCGGTCTGCATGTGTTTATTTATGTGTATCTATGTGAGTATTTCAAGGGCACTAATAGCAAGATGATAGTGCTCAGAAGAATATTTGCATGGCCAGGGCAGGCCAGAAGGGAGCTGGGAGCAAGGGGGGGAGGACGCTGGGCAGGGGGCACGGGTCAAGTGTGTGTTGATGCAAATGAGAGCCACATTAACGACAAGATGAGCTAATGCGCTGCATGATAAGTCCCTTTTGGCTTAATCGAATAACTTGGCATGTCTGCAAGGTCTGCATGTCCCGTGTGTGTGTGCATGTGTGTGTGTTCATACACACCTCTTAGATGTGTCTATGTGTGATTATATGTGTATGATTGTATGACTGTAAATCATTTAACGCTTATGTGTCTGTGTGTGGAGGGGGGGAATCTCATTACCATTAGGCTGGGATGACAGAGGAAGGCTGGTTAACATCATTAGGGGGCCAGGCCTGTCAGCATAATGAGCGATATGAAACCTCTAGTGGATTTGTTGGGAGAAAAAAAGAGATGGTGAGAAGGACAGAGAAGAGAAGAGAAGAGAAGAGAAGAGAAGAGAAGAGAAGAGAAGAGAAGAGAAGAGAAGAGAAAATAAAAGAAGAGAAAATAAAAGAAGAGCGTATGACAGTTTATCACATAGCTCTGAGCTCCAAGGGGGGCGTCAGTAGTTGTATGTGTGTGCACCTGGGTTTTGTGATACTACAGGAACAAGGGAATGAGAGAAGATATAGATGAGCAGAGAAGGGGAGAAGAGAGAAGAGGACTTTTTCTGGAACCAAAGTCAGTCTCGTTTTTAACCAACCCCATGGGGTCTAAGGCTGCCATTCAATAGCAGACAGAGCATAGTCTGAATGCTAATTGTAAACCCTTAGAGATAGGACTCACATAAACCAACACGCACACACGCGCACACAAGCACACGCACGCAATGTTATGGAGAGCAAGAAACAGCGCATGAGAGAAAGAGAGAGACTAGAAAGTTTATTCCTGGCCAGTCTTCTCTCACCACACCACAGCAAAATAATAGACAAAGATACAGTCTGTGGGCACGAAACATTTACAAGTTTTGTTCAAGAAAGAAAGAAAGAGGTGATGAAATAGAGGAGAACAGAGAGAGGAAGCAACAGAAGGTGCATGGGAAAAACAAGGAGACGTTAATCTGCCAGATGAGCGCTGTAATGAGTGACAGCATGATGGGAATAAACACATCAGGGACTCTAAGAGAAGTGACACAGGCAGTATGAAGTTACAGCAGAGGGACACAGAGTGAGAATAGCTGCAGTCAGTCAGTCAGAACAGTCCACAAAATGTCATCCTACGCCTTTCCCGAAACACTTTGCATTGACCTCGATGGAAAACATCCTGAGGTCAAGGACAGATGTGAAGGACAATTCATTAGGACTTAGGAAAAGACAACCCCAGAGCTAAGAGAATTGGGCTGCACTAAAATTAGGATACGTAATTATGGGACGGAGGATGTTGAATGGTGTCGCTTTAAATGTTGCTGGTGTTAAAGGAGCTAAGAAAGGAAGCACTGAAGCACCTTTCCTTATCTTATCTCTTATCATGACTGCCACTGAGGTTCTTCCCAGTTATTCCACTCAGTTTGAAAACTCCCTCCGCAAAAAAAAAAGCCTATTTCACCACGACCTATGTCTTGGCAGTATACAGAACATCAGCAGATGTGATTCGTACACAATTTTCTATACACATCTAATTGTACTGTAATGATATTTTTCGAGAAATCTAGAGAGTGTTGAGAGATTTTTTCACACTCACAGACTTCATATACTTTTAACAAGTGTCTCTACAAACAAGCAATTTTTAATTTACATGTTGTTGTCTTTAACGAGTAAACAATACACCGACTTTTCTCACAAAGCGCAGAATCAACTTGCTCAACAGCATGTGCACTGAACAGGCTGTTTCACCTCTGGGTAACCAGCATGTATGCACTGTAATGCACTTCACTGCAAGCTATTTCTTTAGCTCACAACATTGATTTAGTCCATCATGTCAAAAGTGGAGAAACGTATAAATAAATCCAGAGGGTTGGTTGTATCATTCAAGGTTGTCATTCTGCTACTTTATAATCACAACTAACATCCTCTACTTTGGCTTAAGTGTGGGTTATTTAAAGTGGACTTTTCATATATTATTTATTCATGAACTGCATAAACATGTCACCAAAGCGAAAGGTAGAACGAATGCTTCCAACAGCATTTTGATCTGCAGAGGCAAATAAAATGTGCTTTAAAGTGGGCTTTTTACATACCAATGAAAACTGCACCGTCCTGATCAACTCAAGTGCATTTGAAGTTTGCAAGACAGAGGCAAAGCGTCCAACTGACTTTGAACTTTTCACAACCTTTCAAACATGCTGCACTGACTGAGCACAGGTTGAATGAACTTCCACTTCTCCCCACGCCCACAAAGAGGATTTTTCATGGTCCTCTGGGAGTCCCGTCATCTCTCTTTTTTCCCTCCTCCTCAGATAACCCCATTCTAGCAAACTAATTATTACCAAAGTCTGAAGGAAGATGTGTGGGAGTGACAGAGGACGGGAGAGAGGAGAGAAAAGGGAAGGGAAGGAAAAGAACAGAGAGATTACAGAGCCTGGTCGTTTAGTCCTCAATGCCATCCTCCAGCTCCCCTGCTGAGCATACTGCAAAACACACATCAAAAGCACAAAAGTACATGCATACATACACACCTGCAGCGCCCTCACTGCGCTGAGATGATGCTCGCTTGAAGTAAAAGAGTTATATCAAAATGACTGTTTAAGGCTTTAAAAGGAGTCTTTAAAAGAGATCTTTCGATCTTAGCAGCAACACTTCACAGACACTGGTGGTTATGTATGTGTATTATCAAGGACTGCCTCATATGCATTTACATATTAATCAACACATTTTCCCAAAACTACAAAAACAAATCCGTTTTCTATTTCTCACTTTCTTCACCTCGCTTATCATCCGACCAAACAGGGCAAAACAGCTTCTGAAGACCAAATCCATCAATCTATTTCTTTTTTCTCTCTTCCATCTCGATGTGCTCCATCTCCATCTGAGATGCTGCACAGCTCACACATACCCAGACATACAAAGATGCTGGCAGTCAACCACATCTCTGGCCATTAGTCTACTCACCAGCATATCCGTAGCATGAAGGTAGTGCTTGCTTGCCATATAGGCCTCCAGCCGCTGAGGCACCTGCTTGATGCTTTCGATTTCATCCAGCAGCTGGAGGACGTGCTTGTGCTCGATGCCCTCGATCCACAGCTTCCGCAGCTCATCCCTTTTGCAGTGCAGCAGCATCTTACAAGACAGGAGGTTTTCCTTCACCTGCAGGAGAGAGTGAGTGGAAATCAAAACAAGTGAGAAACAACACCTGTCCACCGGGCGCATTTTAGCTCCAGTCGTGCCTATAAAAAAAAAAAAAAACATTTTAGATTGAGCTGTTCCTACAAATACTGAAAAGGAACCTGAAGAAAAAATACTGTTCTAATGGAAGCTGAATTATAAAAAGTACACACAAAGTCAGTCCTTACCTCTGACTGCTCGCACTCTGATGACCTGTCAGTAAACTTGTGACACTGATTTCAGGACAGCTAAGTTACCTACCGTCATAACTTCTCCATCTTTTCTGCCTTGATGGCTTAGCATGGCTGACCCTTACTTATTGTTTAAATAACGTTCAATTTCTTAGTGTGACTGCTAAAACCATGCAAACATTTTAGCAATTTCAAGAAGGTGAAATGTTGAATCGTCCCTTGAAAACACTCGTTTACAGGTGTGGGAGGCATATTTTTCTCCTGCATTAACAAATAAGTGTATTGAAACAATTGCCGATTATGACATATGTTACAGTGTGAAAAGCACAGGTGTCACTGATAAAATTAATTACAGCAGAATTCCAGTAAATTGCAGTCAGGGTGCCTCAGCTTTGGAGGTCTCTCACTGAGAATATGAGGCTTGTAGAATCACTGATATCCTTTTCAAGGCTCTGGTATTTTACACGCTGGCTCACTGTCACACTGTCATGGCCTACTCGAGTATTTGAATAGAGCGGAGCCAACATTAATATTATTGTGACAGCTGAGCTACTATAACAAGTCAAAATGTCTGCTGTAAAAAAGGCCAACCATGAAAAGAAAATTCATTTCTTAAGTCATCATTTAAAGATAGAAATGTGTCAGCACGCAGTTTGATCCAGCTAAAAAAAAAGCACCTGAACACTGGATGTCTTTTTTGCCAAATCTGTATTGGAGGGGGGGCAGACCGGTTGACCTCCCTGTTTTAAATATTTTTGTGTGTGATAGAGAAAATTATGTCCAGGGGGCGAGGGATTCTGACTTCAGCTGACGACTGTTAAGTAGGCAGTTTTCTTCTTGGGTGAACAGGATTTGTGTTAATTAAGTCAGTCTTTCAGTCTCTGAGAATAAAAAAAAAAGGCTAAAAAGTGAGATAAGAAACCCTTTTAATGTATGAAGAGACAAATGAAAATGAATGAAAAATGTGTTTTGTTTTTAATTACACAGCTTAGAGTCACTGCTCTGAAATCCACCAGAAACAATGTAACATGAATTCCAGTAACGGTTTTCACAACTTTCCACATTCATTTCTTCCAGTGTCCATTTCTGTATATAAGTCTCTCCTCTGTACCTGTTTGATCTTGTTGCGGGAGCTGGTGATGCGTTCGGTGATGCTCTGGTAGGTCCTGATGGCAGTGGTTAGTTCGGCATAATGCTGAACAATCAGCTCATCTAAATCCCTGTCACATGTTTCAAAGGCCTCCTCCAGGCGACCCTTCTCTGTCTCCCTGTCCTGCACATCATCACTGCTGGACAGAGTCCTTCATCACAGAGGAGGGAAATGAAAGATAGAATTCAACACATTAACTAAATCCATGAGTCTGAATGAAGCATCAGTGATGAAGTGGAGAGTAGAGACACTCAGGAGAGGGCAATTAAAGGCTCAGTTTGAGATATGTATGAGCTGACATAAAGCACTTGAAGACAGCATAAGGTAAACAATGAAAAACAAGAGTATGATGGTAACAATACCAGACTTTGTGCAAACAAAGGCCTGCAGTATGGCAGCATGAAGAGGTACATTTCAAGCAGTAACAAAAGGATCTGCAGCATAAGTAGCTAGGCATGTTGTTGTCAAATATAGGATGTCTCCTTTATTTGGATCATGCACTTTAATAACTATTGTGGAAACCCTACAACTGTGTAGTTTTGTTTCCAGCATTTTCATGGGTATTTTCCTCTCTCCGTAAGAGTAAGTGCAGCTGTCAAAACTACTACAGCTGTCACAGTGGCTGCCTCTCATATGATACAACTGTTTTTAATATATTTTAGAGTATTCCAGACATAAGCCTCCATGTCCAACAAAATAAACTCAAGTGTTACTTTAAGACGTTACACAAAACATAAGAGACTATTCTTAAAGTCATGCTTGCTGAACTTCGTGGAGGAACCCGGAACTAAAAACAACAACAAAGGAAAACTTGCTGTACTTTCATTTACATCGGGAAAAATATTGTTCGTCCAATTTTTTAGGACATCTTTGCAGTTTGTGACATGAATAATGGACAAGCTTCGAGTAGTGAGAGCCACATATTGGGCAAATATTTAACCTTTTCTTCTGCTTCAGGGATGAATAAAGCTGCTGTTAACGATAACCGACACATACTATCATAAATAAAAACAGCAAATGTGTGGCCTTTAATTTCTTTCTTATAATCAACAATACAGGAAGGATGTTGCTAACATTTAGCTTTAGCATAAAAGCTAGCTGTCAAGCCGTGTCTGTCCGCAAATGCGAGCACAGCTCAGAGCTGCCTGACGTCTCACCAGCGCGGCTAATTTAATGTAAAGAATATGCGAAACCTTACCTTATGACAGAGATAAGAAGACCAGAAGGGTCTTTGTTTTTGCTAACTGCACTCCTGTATCTCCCTGTATCAGCTGCCATTTTTCCAGCTGCGGCACCCAAACAGGAAGACAGGCGCGCGAGGTGACACGACGGAATTCTGGGAGTTGTAGGTTGAGCGTGGAAAGTAGCTCTGGCAACGCCGGTGCACATTTCTCTGAATTCTGCTTCAGTCTCAGTCACAGATGTGAAAGGTGTTACTGAATTTATACATGCGATACAAAATGTAAGTGTTTGTGAAATTCCATGCAAATTTCAGGGGGTTGTGGCTTTTATTCAGTGAATAAACTCTTATTATTTCTGAACATATTCTGAATTGATTTCAATCAACAGGGATGTCCATAACCCGGATAATAAATTATTTCATGGCACACATACAGTGTCTTGTGCCATACTGATTCTGGTTGCTGTGTGGTGATTAAGATGATATTTCAATGCAGTATAAGTATGTTTTTGTACATGATACAACTACCACAATAGAAGAATAAACAGTTGCACTGTAACATTTTCAATCCAATCCTCTGGAGACTGATAAAGGAAAGGTTGAGCAGAGAAGAAAAGAGAGAGATAGTGTGTGTCAGTGAGTTAATAGCCTCCCTCATTTAGAACATATAGTGCTGGATTTGGCGGGGCTCTCCTGTGCTGTATCTCTGACAATCTCTCCTGCACCAACGAGAATGGGAGAGAGCATTGATTCTGGAGCAGAGGAGGTCGATTCAGAGCAGCCTGGGCCCTGATTGATGCGCTGGTGGACTGACGAGATAACATTGTGGGTGAGCTTTGTGTCTCTTCCACATAAAAATAAAAAAGAAACAATCGCTGTGTCATGCAGGAGCCACTGTTTTTCTTTTGAAGGCGCCCGGCTTCCCAGGTCCAAGTTTGATTTTAAAGTTCTTATCACCTTTCCTTGCAGCACATGTCCCATCAGTCCAACTAATCTACAGGGCTTCTTTTCTCCAATAACCCAGCACCAAGGTTATTTCATTCGGCTTGATGTGTGTTTGGACACTGAGTGATTGCTTTGATTGAGTGACCTATGTGTGAATTAAATGCAAGGGCAATAAGGTCTTCACAGGACATGCCTTTATGATCTGTTAAAGTAGAGATCTAAATGCAAATGTGTCCTTCGTCTGATGCTTAGCAAAGAAAGTATAAATACTGTGGGAGGTGACTTCTGTAACGCCATCAATAATGGTTTACCAAAACAATTAATTTTGCTTAAGTTTCAATATACAGTATGTGGCTGTAGAAGAAACGGCAGATGATAAGGATTAAGATAAGACGAGCTCTATTAGCAAAAGCATGCCTTCAAGCAGGTGCTTTCCCTCAGATATGCTTCTTGTTATCATTAAATAATTCATGTCCACGGTCTTAGGAAGTTTTTTTTCTGTAATTTGGAGGTCCTACTGTTCTACCACTGAGTCAATGTTAAGTATTGTGAGAGAAATAGCACAAAAAGATAAGAGGGCTGTGCAAATACAGTGTTCTCACCTCTCTAATGACACCCCTTGGAAACTCAACAAAATGACATCCCCTGGTGATTAAGAAGAACAGACTTCTTTAGTTGTTTCCATGGAAATGTGGTTAAGGGAAACTGCAAAACATTGCACCTACATGCCTTCTGGATTTTTCCCATAATCTTGAATTGGATTAAACAAAACTTAACATGTTACCTAAATTAGAATACAGCACTGCAAACTTTATATATTAGGTTGCAGAAATGGCACAGAGAGAAATGAAGTTAGATAAAGATGCCTAATGTGACATCAACTCAAAACTCAAAGTACAATCAGAGATACTGCCAGAATGCTATAATAATACATAAAGGTTGAGAGGATAAAGCGATATGAAAAAATGAATATCCACCCAATCAATGGACCACATCATGTCTCCATTATCTTCTCGCGTGATCTTTGAGCTGCTTTGAAGTTGATGCAAATTATATCCTCATCTATCGACATTTAGGTGGCGGTACCAGTAGATTGACTAGATCGCCAAGCTGCATAATTACTCAATACCAAAGTCTTTTTACTCTCACAATTCTGTCATAAACAACAAGCAAGGCTCTTTTCCACACACTACCACTCAATCATGTCTCTGTGCTATAAGCTCTGTGTTCAATACAGCCTGAGGCTTTTCTTAGAGAGCCCTCAGGACATTAGTGCACGTTCTAACTCTTCGTTATGTAATCTGTTCATGTTTTAGAGGCGAGGGATTCCCCCGGGACAATCTGTTCATTACAATATGACAGCACTCAAAAATTTTAATACCTATTATCTCAGAGCACCACAGAAATGAAAACATAAATAAATAATGTATTGTATTGTATGTATGTATTGTATTGCATGTATTTTACTGTGATATGTATAAATATATGCCTGTAGACATATATCCAAATACATGCTGTACATATGCTGTGTACTATAGGCCGACCAATCGTGCACGTTCCTGCCCTGCAAACCTGGTCATCACCTTGTTCAAACTTTAACTTTCTCTAGTCTCATTGTTGGAACAACCATTTCATGTCATCTGTAAATAAGACTTTTTCATACATACCTCATGTCATATTCCCACTGACTGATCTCTGCTAATTCGCTCTAAAATCTAAAAGCTTTCTTCCCCAGTATGAAATATATATGAAGTTTATATGTTTCTTTTTGCACATGCAGCACTGTCAGTCATTTCAGTACACAGTATATTATATTAAAATATGAATTTGCTCAAGGTTTATATTGTGTAGAAGGCTTGAATGGGAGTCCTCTGTGTATATGGAATTTCTCAATATTAGTACAGTGTGAGTACACACAACCACAATGAATTCTTAAAAAGGTTTTGATTGATTTATGTTTGCACAGCAGTGCAAACACACATAATGCAGAAAACAAAAAAATCAGCAGAAAAGAGCATTATAGAAAACCGTATTAGGTTATTGTGTGTATAATATATCAAGTTTAGAGGATGGTTCTTATGAACTTTCATTCCGTATAATATCCTCTCTCCTCGAGGCATATCGTATTTCCAGCTGCAATTTCATGTCCTGCAAGGCTGTGTGAGTTTCTGAAAAGGATATGGTATAAATATTATTAAAAAATAAGGACGTTATAATTTTACATACATTTGGATTCTCTTTCCACACGACAGTATTTTCTATGTATTTCTGAATCAAGGGAAGTCTTTAAAATTGCTGATTTATTGACTACTTGATAAAATTCCTGCTGCTGATGGCTCTTAAGATGGATGTTCAGTAAGTATGCTTGACCTTTCTGCATTAATTTGATTCAAAATTGTTGATGAAAGCACATTTGATCTTTCTGTCATACAACACTGAATGGCAGGAACATGCTTTTTGTCTTGTCTGTGTATCAGATATCCCAGTGGAGTGATTTAATAGCTTTTTTCTCATGCATATTTTATTAACTTTCTTCAGGATACAACTTACAGTGAAGAAGTAGCAATAGTAGTAACAGCAGCAATAGTAAAATCTGAACAGTTGCAGACAAGTGTAATTAACAGCTGAGATGTCTGCGATTCACCAACAAAGGGTGTAGTCCATTGTACAGTTGTCTTATGAGCAGGACGGCTGAATGTGGTGTTTCATCTCCAGAATGCATCAGCCTCTGCACAGAACAAAGCTAACTCTGCTCCTTGTGGAGCGAAGGCTGACAGTAATCAGAGTTATATTTTACAAAGACACCAAGCATGTGCTTTGAACAATGTGTCTCCTGCTCATCTGTATGTTTATTTTTTGGGGGGTTTTGGGGCTTAATATCTCTGGTCAGTCCAGAGCATGCTATGCCTATCCACTAGCCATCCCTGTCAAATTTAGCACTTCTACTGATCACCCTCCCTTTTCACCTGTCTGTTGCTGCTGAATAATTTTTCCCCTGGATGCTCACGGCTGTTGTTTGTCAGATTGTCTATGCTGCCTTCTAGAGCGCTAAGCTTGTGCATGCTTACCCCGACCACATTTGATCTGTCTTCTGTCTTTGAATTTGTTTGTCTGTTCTAACTGGCTGCCTGTAAGCCTCCACGCTACCACGTAAAGCCTTCTTTTATTATATCAGTTATGCCTCACAGGTCCACTTTTGGGTCCAGGAACTGTCCACATCTGTGGTGCTGACTGGAGGATTTCTCTTGAATCATCTCCTCCACTGTGAGCAGAAGGCAGATTTGGAAAATGAATAGCAATGCTTATCATGGGAAATTAAAATCAACATTTGTTGTTCACACATTAATTCCCAGGATTAGATAGTATGCTATACAAAAACAACAAAGACGTGCACTGGGAGGAATATCGGTAAAGCGTTGACTGGGAGATGTCTAAAGCAATGTGAATCTGGTCATGTCATGGGTCTCTACTTTCATTCTTCTCTCTCCTGCAATGAGAATGCAGCTCTATTTCCATTTCAGGAGCTGCTTTCCCTGATGGTTTTGGCAACTCCTTTTGCCATTCTGCATTTTTAAAATCAATCTGACAATGTTGCTCCATCAGTCAGGCGAGTATTCTGCACACCCCATCTCCTCTCCTCCCTGTCTTTCCACCTCTTCCACTCTCACTATAGTTTTGCTCTTTTCTTTTTCTGTTTTTCTCTGCTCAAGATGAGCAACTACATAAAGAATAAGTAAGAAGACCAGTGTTTGTGTTGAGTTGAAACTCTAACTTTACAATTTATTAAATTATTTTTTGTGTAAGTCCTCCACCAGCTCAAAACAGCTTGAATAATGGATTTCTGGTGTTGGTAGTCATTATGCACCGACTGCAATGCTAGTATTTTGATTCCTGTTATTTAACTTGAATAATATATTACATACTGAAGACCATGATATATTAAGAAAGTGAGTGATTTCAGAGTTTATTCAGATTCATGGAAGACTAGTATATGGAACATCAATACTTTGGTTTTCATACCTAAAATAATTGAGTATTTTTTAAACTTTAACTATTTCTAGGTAAAATTCCTGTCACTTGTTTGTGTTAAATGCAAATGCATTTTGAGCTGTTTAGTGGCTGTGGCTGTGCATTCATATTTGGCAAGCTGAAAAACTTTTGTAAGTCTTATTATCAATCAGAAATCACTACAGAGGGCAACATGCATTCTTATTTGTACAACTTAAGAGAAAATATTAATTGGCACTTATTTAACCTAACAGGATAACTGAGGATCCTTCATGTCAAATATTTCATAATACAAAAAAACAGAACATTCTAACAGTCATTATATGTTGTTATGGTGGAAGATTATACATACATCAAACAGCAAGCATACTGTTCATAAACTTCTTAGGAAGACTTGAGAAAGCAGACAAGAAACGCTGTCACACTCCCACTGTAACGCTTGCAAACAATAACCAATGAAAATCAGCGATGTACAGACGTTGATGCTGCTGTCCAATCAACTCGCACGTTTTTCAAAAACGTCATGCTAAGGAAGTGCGGACGTGCCGAAACAGCGGCGGTGTGGGCCCTAGCCAGTTGTTTCTGGCTCTAACGCAAGTAAACTGTAGAAAAACAAAAGTGGACAGTGTTCCACATTACATGTAGATAACTGACACTTCGGCAACCTGCGGTCCGACAATGGGAGCGAACAACAGTACCCGCCGCGTGTCATATGAGTCAGATGAGAACGAGAATATAACGGTGGTGAAGGGCATACGGGTAAGGGACAGTATCCAAACCTGTTCACAGTGTATCAGGTGTCTCATGGCTGCCTTAAAGCGATATCAGTTAAGACTTTCTGTTTAACTGTGCGACGTTACTAAGCTCTATCGTAAATGCTATGCTAACGACTGCCTTAAATAGCTTGTCTAAAAGCAGCTAGCTAAGCTGTTACTGCAAGCAAAGTCCGGGCAGCCTGCCTTTCATTCATTCTGAAAACTTCTAAAGTACTCAAGGAGTACACAGCTGAACAACACCTAGTTAAAATCTGCAAGAGCTGCCATGAAGTTTAGCTAGAAACTGAACGTTTGAATGTCCTTGTGGGAATGTTGACGTTGACGTCACCAGCCTCGTGCTCTGCTGTCTGTCAGTGCATGAATGAAACAGACTCGAGCTGCACAGGCGGTTGCATTCATGTTTGTGGATAATATCCTATGGGAGTTTTCTTTAAAGTTGAATACATGCGCGTGGTGATCATTGACATGGAGTGACTGTCAGCCTCTCTTACACGGTGGGAGCTGTCACAACTTCTTCTGTGCCACTGTCGGCTGATGTTAAATATAGATTGAGAGGCTTTAGTCAATCAAATAAGACTTTAGTTGGCATGGCTCTGTCTATTATTACTCAGCTGGCAAGCCAACCAAGTGAGACTAATGTTGTCTTTCAGTGAGGTGTAATCCTGTTTATGCTACTGCCTGAACGGTTGTGTAAGCAGATTGAGGACAAAGCTTTGTCTACTCCAGTTAAACACAGCGTTTAGTTTTTCATGGGAACAATTTGGGGAAATACCCTCATTCAAAAATCGAGGAGATGACTAGCTTAGCATTCAGACTGGTTAAAGCTGGTTAAACAGCAGCTGTAAAGCTGACTTATGAACATGTTGTCTCATTCAGTCAGGCTGCACACAAAGCAGAAAAAAGCAAGTTCTTGAACTGTTTATGAAAAAATGATGTAATCATTTTTCCACTGAAACCTTTCTTCCACTCTGCTCTGCAGCTCTCTGAGAATGTCATCAACCGCATGAGGGAACCTGTAGCACCTCCTAAACGTGAACATGCTCCCACTCCGCCTCCCTCCATGGCGCCTGCCCTCACTCCTTTACCCGTCCTGCGACCGGTGCCTCCCCCCTTTGACCCGATCACCTCCTTGCCTCCTCCCCCTCCTGTTGTTGAACCCGTTGCACCTCCAGCTCCTCCACCACCAGCTCCATCTGCCACAGAGACTGTGGCTGCACCTCCACCACCTCCTCCTCAGCCTCCAACAGAACAGGTAGCAGCACCCACCATAATTGACATCGTGCTCCCATCCTCACCACCCCCAGCTGCTACTAATGCTATTGCTGCTCCTGCTTTTGAGCCTGTGGCAGCACCCCCTCCTCCTCCTGCTCCTGCTCCCATTGCTCCCCTGATTCCTGCTCCCTGCCCTGCTTCAGCTGTGGTAGAAACGATCACTCCGCTTGCTCCTCCTCCTGTTGTTATCGAATCATCTCCTCCTCCCATTAATCAATCTGTTGATTCCACTCCTCCTATAATTGAACCCACTGCTCCCTCACATATGATTGAACCCATTGCTCCTTCATCTGTACCTGAACCCATACCACCTCCTCTTCCTGTCCAGACTGAACCCATCATTGCTTCCCCTCCTCCCGAATCAGAACCCCCTTTTTCCCCTCCTGTTTTCGAGCCTGCCACCATCCTGCCACCACCCCTGCATCCTTCAGGGGACGCTTTGTCCCCGCAGCCCGCTGAGCCATTTGCTGCACCTCCCCTGCCTGAGTTTACTGCTCCTTGTGAACCAGTTGCACCTCCTCCTCAGCCCCCAGTGAAGCCCATTTCTCCTGCTCCTGTCCCTGAGTCAGCAGTAGTGCCCGAGTCAAGTTCCGCCCCACCATCTCCTGCTGCACCGCCTGGTGAGTATTATTCCACTGTGCTAAAAATCAGTATTTTTAACACATTTCACAAACAACTGCTGATGGGAGCAGTTGTGACAAATGAGAAAAGCTCAAGATTTATTGCTATGGAATATATATGTTGTTCAGTAATATGGTATTGATTGAAATTATGTAATAGCACGGTGTTCAAGGTTAGTTAAATCAATGTTAAGGCATAGACAAGTGTACCAAGATCCCTCTTTGTATGTAGAATGGATGACAGAGTGATTGTGTGAGGATTTACTAAATACTTTATGAGTTTAAAGATGATACAGTTTGCCACCAGAAACATTTTTAATCTTGAAATTTTCTCTTATTATTTACTGAATTTGTGTAGTTGTCATTTTCACAACTGCCCTGGACTAA
This sequence comes from Chaetodon auriga, assembly GCF_051107435.1. NCBI lineage: Eukaryota > Metazoa > Chordata > Actinopteri > Chaetodontiformes > Chaetodontidae > Chaetodon > Chaetodon auriga. Next base: position 12,257,950 of record NC_135095.1, on the reverse strand, counting down.
CTTGCATCTTCTACAAAGAGACAGGAGTCAGTGCTCGTTCACAAAAACCGAACAAATTCTCGAAACGTATGGGACGCTTCTTGAGCATTGTGGTTAATAAGAAGGCAAAGGTTATGAGGGAATGAACTGTCTGGGGATTTATTTTAAGTCTAGCTATTCTGAATTTTAATTATGCTGATCGTGTGGGTGTTTACTTTGAGCCACCTTAAGCTTTTTGTCCCCAACTTTTCTTCCAATTTGTAATTAGTCTTCATTTTTAAAAATGGGCCTCATGGCAGCCTCGGTCACATTATGATTCATTGCCATTCAGTAACTGTTAATGAAATTATTGATTCTTTCTTGTAATAATGTTAATAAATTGATGGTGTAATTAGCGGCCCTCCATTCTGCCTCTGTCACCGTGGAGCTCAAGCTGTCATGATAACCGTTCTCCTTCCTGCTGGTTTGCGAGATCGCTCAGCATAGTGAGACTAAACTCAGCAGTAGTCTAAAGCTTTGATCTATCTGGGTAAGTTCTCTTCCTTTTTTTTTTTTTTTTTTTTTTTTTTTTCCATAATTTCCTCTTAATTAAAACAGCTGTGATCAATATTTTACAAGGGATCATATTGCAACTTAAATATGTCTTTTATAGTGTCCTTCAGCTCATTGCTTCAGTCCTCTGGTCTGCAGATTTGCTGTTTTTGTTCACTCTCACCTCTTTTATCGGAGTTGTTTTGGCTACAGTGGGCATTGAACTTACATTCACCAGGTGACCAGATGTACAGTATATCTCCAAACGAATGCTAATGTTGCTCCACATCCTCAGGGTGTGTAATTAGGTAACTGCTTGCTAACACATTCATCTAAAATGATCATATGTATCTTGTGTTTTCAGCTTCTAAGTCATTGTAAGGAGAATCTGTACAGTCCCCGTTGAGATGTCCAAAGGAATTTATGAACAAAGTTTGACAGTAGCAGTGACTTTAATCTCATTTTTTTTGTTATATGGATGCAGATTGGCTAAAGTAAACCCTGTCACTACAGATAAACTGTCAAACTGCACTGATACTGCAGATTTAATAGAGTTGTTTCAGCTACAAAATGAGTATACAAGGTCTCAAATACGTAGGCAAACTCACTTTGTCTCGTGTCTCCTTGTTGTCTCTTTACTGTGGGTGCACGTCCCTTATCTCATGACATATCCGGCAGAGGACATTGGAAGTTACTCGTTCATTACAAAGTACAGAACAGGGCGTGGGTGCTGGTTCTGTAGAGGGTGGCATCCATGGTGTGGGCAGACTTCCCCATCCTTGACTGTGCTCAATCAGTAAGGTAATTAAAAAAGGCCAACTTATGCCACGCCACACTGACTCCAGTGATTAAAACGACACCTCCGCAGTTTCACACAGCAAACCACTAGGCCTCATTAAGGGAATGAGGTGGACTGCGTGTATGTATGTGTGTTATGTTTGTATTTGGCCATAGGGCTTCTGTGATATGACACTGAATTTTGTGCTAGCCACCCGCCTCTTTGTGTGAACACACAAGCAATGCAATCAGCCAATTAATAGAATTTATTCCTGTATATTCCATTTCTGGGTCTGTTTTTAACACGAGCTTCAGGGCCACTTTCACGACAGACTTTCATTTTTGTCCATGATGAAAGTTATTCCCTCACTCTTCGTGCCAATTAATTTTCTTATTAAATTATACACACAACAACATCTCACTTAACGGGTGTGGAGTGTGTTGAGTGTAGTAAATACTAGAAATGGTCAGCTTCTTTCATGGCACGACACGGTGTTAATGAAAGGTTACAAATCTGTCTTTTTCCTCCAGAAGTGGTCACTACGTTTTTTGTTGGAGGACCTGGTGTTGCCACACACGGAAACACTGGTGGAAAGTGTGAGAAGAGGTCTTCCAGGATAAATGAAAATGAGAGAAAGTGTCATAAATCCTTGAAATACAGATGTATTCCACAAAGAGAGACTCTATTTTAGGAGTTTATTGCAATATTCAGTTAATCGTGTGCAAATGGACCTCTTAGCTTGTTGGGCTGAGAGATACTTTATGAAGTTCTGCGATCGTGTTTGTACATACGGTCCCAAAGCATCCCACATTCATCCCCCTCAGAGACACAGTTGTCTTTTAATTAATGGACAGCAGTCCTTCTGTCCAGTCAGAGCTTTATCTAACTTTCTTCCCTCGGGGTTGTCTAAGGCCGCGTTCCAAATTGCCTACTTTTCCTTTTTGCTCTTAGTGCGTAATGAGGCTGCATGTGCTGTTGCATGCAGTAAGTATTCAATTGTGGCTTCTGTCATCTGTCTGTGCTCTTGATGTGACGTATCTCCCACTGCGCAGTGCATTGTGGGTCAGAACAGCCAGAAAAGCATGCTGGTTGATGTACTGCAAAATGCATCGGATGCAGCAGGACACCCCGGTATTGATACTACGTACTGGGACACAAAATTATCTTGTTCTGGCATCCTAAATAGTATGGTAGTATGGGTATTGGAATGCAGCCAAAGTAGTAGCACACTGTGCCACCGTTAGCACAGTGCACATAATTGTAAGACTATGGGAGTAAAAATTTCTATTACAGAAAGGACTTTTTCCCCTTATCCAACTTTTTGTGTGCACAGTATATCTGCAGTTCTAAGGGTTTTGTGCGTGCGTGCGTGTGTGTGTGTGTGTGTTTGTGTGTGTGTTTGTTTGTTTGTGTGTATTATAGTTTCATTGTTGCTCCATCGCTCCCACGGTTTGCTGTTGTTCAGGGCTGACCCCTATCAGGCCTTGGGTCTTTATATTAACCATATCACACTACAGTGACGTTGGTTGACATTTACTGTGGTATTTGTATATAATCCCCTTGCAAGGTCACCGCACAGGTTAACACGTACCTCATCAAGTCTTATGAAGGAGAAAAAAAAAAGTCAACTTGGACGATTGATCACGCCTGCTCTTTTTAAGGAATCAAAAAAAAAAAAAAAAAAAAAGGTACGACGAATGTGAATCTTGTTAAAAAGTTGCAAAGTTCAGTCCAATCCTGAAAGGGTAAGACCTTAATGAGGCAGACATTGATTATGTGTGTCCACGAGAGTTGGGTATCGAGTGAGGCTCTCAGCAGGTCGGCTGTCTCTAAATCATGATCTGAGTCAGTATGTGTGCTGATTACACCACAGTCAAGGTTGAACCTCCTACACCTTCTCCAATGTGCTATAAATATTCATATGCCATAGCCCACACACTGCGCCGGACTAATAGCCTGCTTAAAGATGTCTCCAGCCAGGTGCTGCAGAAGAGAGAATGGCAAAATGGGAGAGGGAATGGAAAACAATAGGAGAAGTGTGGGTGACTTAGTGCGTTTGTGAGAGCCACAGTATCACTTTTCTCTTGAGACTGACTTATCTTGTGAATGTGAAATCATCACTTCGGGCCTATTCCATAACATGAGATTGAATTAACAGTGTGGATAAAAGAGAAAATCAGAAATGGCACCTGCCTGCCAGCACTGGAAGCTTGCTCTTGGCACACCCCCCCCTTTCCTATTTTGAACATCATGAAAGCTGTGCGGTGACTCGGCTAAGCGCGATCGAGAAACGTGAGGAAGTGGTAATGTTACAGATTATGCCCTCCACGCAGGTCCTGGGGTTAATGAAACTTCTGATGAGAAACGCAATTTGCCTTCGTCTATTATCTCCACTGCCAATAGCCTGTGCGCCACCGCCTCTCCTCCTCCTCTATGGGTTTGTCCACAGGGTCCAGTGATTGGCGGAAAAGGGAAGGAGGGGGACATGTCTAAAAAGATGATGAGTTTTTAATCTTTTTAACATTTACATGTCCTACTCAGGATTGACACAAGCTCTGTCGATCTGGAATTGTCTCTGACCCGAACCAGCCTCCCTCAAGGACCCCAGACAGTGTTTATCATATCAGAACCTGTTCTATGCCTGACCCTGTGGACCCGCAAGCAATCTGAAGCCTCTCTCTGCAGGGCTGGCGAGGATGTGGTGATAAATGAGGAGTTGCTTAGGCTGGCCTGAACTTAGTGGACTTTTAAAATGTTACTTTTCATTGTGCACAGCCAAAGGGTGTATATTTTCAATCTAAATGTGAGATATTTTAAAGGCCGGTTGATACAGAAATGCCAGTCTTAGCTGATGGAGAAAGTTTAGGAGGCTTGACCTCTGATTTAAAGTGGCACTTGAGTTTGGTGTCCAGTACGCAGCGTTTTCATCTATTTTAAAGATCTTTGGAGGGAACAGGAAGTAACTGGGGAGTTTTCTTCAAAGGGATTCTGCATTTGGCTTCATCATGGCAGAAATGGCGTTTCAGCACAGTGTTGTTGTTTGGAGAAGGAGGAAAGCCTGAAAGGAGACTTTTTTCTCAGGTGTAGGAAGTATTGACCATTGAAATAGAACTATTTTTTTTGCCTAAAATCAAAGTACTTCTAATGCCTCATTGATAATGCACATATGATGACATAACAAGTACAGTGATTCATTGTTTATTTCACTCAGAACTACCTCGAAAGTTCAGAAAATTGAGACTCTTACTTAAAGCTGCATCAATTGATTTTTTTTTTTTTGCTGTAGCAGTGGAACAAGCTGTAAACACAACATTGACATGCAGCAGTATCACCCTTTAAAGCTGTCGAGTTCGATATTCACTCTCATTTTAGCTCAGCTTTGGTTTCCATTAACTTCTAAGGGAAACATCTGGCTCTTTTAACTGCTATCCCTTAACATTGTTTGTCTGCCGTTAAATGCTCAGTAGCGCACTGCGGCCTCTTCTCTAAAAACAGCTGCCTGCTGTGGGTGAAAATGATGTAAATGAGAGCACCGAGACTGAACCGAAACAATGAGCTGAAAAACACTTTGTCGAGCTGAGGGGGAAAATTATCTGTGTGTTTGTCTTCTTCTTGTCTTCACATTATCTCCAGCCATTTGATTCATGCTTAATATAAGAATATTGAGTCGTGCTGCTTTAAAGGTGGTTCTAGCGTCTTAGATTTAAGTATTTGCTGCTCTTCTGTGTCATTTATGGTCACAAAGGAAGAGTCTTTGGACTGTTGGATGGACAAAAGAATCGGTTTGAAGATGTCGCTGTTCGCTCTGGGAATTCGTGATGAGCATTTTTCACAATTCTTTGACGTTTTATAGGCAAAATGATTAATCAATCAATCTGAGTAATTGGCAGATTACTAGGTTAGCTGCAGCTTTAACTCATAATATTACGATAACAGCCGCATGATAAAGCCACAGCTTTGTTTAGCAGACTGAAGGCAACCATTGCATATCATCTGAAGTCATGTTTACCTGATGTAAAAATAGTTTATGTTTCTTGACAGATGGCAAAGTCTGGATTTTAGCCCCACAGGTGGTCTTTCTGTCGAGTTGTAATTAGACTCTCCTCTGCAGTGAGATCAATGGTGCTTCTGAGTGCTGTCAGACATGATGGATATTATTTTCTCACGCTCTGGACAGTCGGCGACAGCAGTCTCTGTCTTTGAGGATACACTGTGCAGCGAAAAGTTGTCAACTGTCAATCACTGCCTGTGTTTTCTTCTGAAGCCCTGTCACGCTAAGCCTCCCTCTACCTGACGCTTATTCATTCTCTTTGCTGCACCATATAGTTCTCCTACTGTGAGTTCTTGTTATGTGTCGTCCGCTGCGGAGACGAAAAGGCCACAGAGGTTGGAAATCAGAGGAAAACATTACGTTAGCTGAGTTCTGGTTTTGCGTGTTGGAGCAGGGACGTCACTTGAGGGCAGATTATTAAGAGAGTGGGAGTGACGAAGCTGCTGACAGAAGGTGGATGGAGAAATACTTGTTAATTAGCCAAGATTTTATCTGTCCATGACACCAGTTGCATTAGCTTTAACCAGGTCTTAGTGGCTTATGTCCATCTATTCAACAGTATCACAAACTTATATTTATTTTTATATTGGACCATTGAAGAAAATGACAATCTTTCAGCATGTTTGTTTTGAGTTTTCTGGACTTATTTAATTACAAATGGATCTCACAAGCACCAGTCAAGAAGCTTCAATCTGCTAAAATGAAACTCCTTTTATTGCTATCACCACTCCTAGATGAAATGTTAATTCAAAGCCAAACCGTTTCCTGTTTTTTTTTTTTTCAGTTAGTCATTCAGTCTTTTTTATCCACAGGGTAACTCAGAAGCCTTTTAAAATGATTTCTAAGACAACTGGTGAACGGGCTTTGAGCCAAGTACCATTTAAAACATTTAATTAGACTATGATGTGGATCTGGAGTTGCGGCTTCTGCTTTTGGACGATTACTCCTTTTTTGTTAAAACAATGAAACTAAAGTGGATATATTTGATTCCAAATCCAAAGGGTGCTGCATGAAGAAGCAGTTTAATTCACATCAACCTTAAGCACATTTAAGTTATATTTAAGTATTTCTTTGGCAGCTACAGCTACAAGTTAAAAGAACTGATCGCTGCTGGTTTGTGTTCCTGCACTTTCCTGATACTGAAATTGAAGAACGTGATTGAGATGTGAAGCAGCGACACATGTTGGACTTGAACAAGGACAGATGAAAGCATGACTACAATAATCCCTCAGCACCACACAGGCACTGTAACAAAACACGATGCTGGAGCAGAAGGCCGTTTTGCTGCTTTTTGTCTTTGCCTGTATTTGTTTAACATTAAATGCAAACCCAATCAGATAAGAAAGAAATGCCTCAGCGCATTTTCGGTCTTATTATTAATCTGATTTAGCTGGAATTAGTTTTTCGTGTGTGTGTCCACTGGCTTGCTGTGACCACATGTTACCAGGTAATAATAGACACTGACAATAGGGATTATCCCATCTAACTAATGCAGCGGGAGAGTAATCTTGACACACTCAGACACTCCCCCCATCGCTGCAGTGTCGCAGCACACACCGCATGGCACTTCTGCCTTCAGAGCACGTTTCGGGCCTGGTCGCAGGCTGGCATCTTTACTTTCGTGCTTAATTACCCACCAGGACACACCGGTGGAGACATGGAGTCATGCATGTGTGATGGTCTGACATGAATATGTATAGATAGAGAAGCACGATGCTGTGATTTGAGGCTGCAGCGTGTGTGTGTCAAAAGCAGCAAGGCCCACGATATTTAAGCATAATACTGCACATAACACAACACACAAACAGAAAAATGCATATGTTACCTAAACACACACACACCTCATATAGCATTGCAGCCTCAGGCCAAGATTTCTGTCCCACCTGGCTTCACGCACAGAAAGCAGAGACAACACACACTCAATTAAACAAACACTGCAGAATGTTTTATGGCGTACAGCAATGTACCAACCAGGGCTACAACTTTCAGTTATTTTCATTATTAATTAAACTATTAATTGTTTGCTCCAGAACTGGCTGGAACTGAGGAGTGTTTGCTTTTAGGATGACTTCAATTCATTCATTCACAAAATAGTCGCCTATTATTTTTCTGTCTGTGGTCTAATCAATTAGTCAACTAATAGTTGCAGCACTAGTAACAAACCAGAGCCGTCTGCTCAGGCAAAACACAGACTTTTCACTGAATAATTGCTTCAAATGCTCATTTTAAATTCAGATTTTCCGACACTTGCTGGAAAAACACCCACCTTTCTCTCTTTTTTTTTATTTTTATTTTTTTACATCATGACTCTATTCAGCGTCTCAACAAACAGAATGTGCCTGTCTGTAAACAACAGCAGTGCACTTGAAAACCTCTCGCTCTAACTCTCTTTCTCTGGTCTGTTTTTGTCTCCAGTTGATGAAGAGGCCCTGAGGAAGAAGATCACTGATGAGCTGTATAAAGGCTTGGAGCAGGACAGGGCCAAGGCAGAGCAAGAGCTGCAAGCCTGGTTAGACAAATACACACATATACATACACACACACACAATGTTTTGGTATTGAATGCTGAACCAGATTTTGTTAACATTTGGGGCTTGCAAAGCATTTTATTTATTTCAGAGGTAAATTGATATAATTTGTGTTTTGGCTTTGCTGAAGTCAGAATCTTAGGTGTTGCTGTGGCGTGTGTTTCTCTTCTTCTTCCTCTCTGCCATGCCGTCCTCCTTCAGATCATGATGGATTGAATCAGGGGACTGCACTCGTGTCAAACCTTGTTCTGGGATTTCATTTGAAAATGACGACATTTTTAGACGTGGCCATTTCCCGCTTTCATTAATAGTCAAAAAGGTCAGCGCCGGTCTTTTCCGATCCCCACTGTGTTTCCAATCTGCCTCTCTTCCGAAGCACATCAGCACTTTTTTCTCCTTCTATCTCTGCCTCTTCTCTCCTTCTCTTGTTCTGTCCGGATCAATTAATCATGCCTGAGAAAGGAGGGTGCTATCCTGAGGTAATTTCCTGGGTGTTGAGTGGGTGATACATTAGCCCTGCCTGATGAGGAAACATAGTCTTCATGAGTCTTCATGTAAGGAGTAGGTTTCTCCTCTCCTCTCCACTCTCCTCTCCTCTTCTTTGTGACCCTAAAGAAGCAGGTGCACATACCATAATGTTCGATAATCGCGTCGCTCGCTCTATTTAATAGACATGGATGATCTCCAGTAGACCCCGGCGAATGATTAGCCACTAAAGGTGCTCTTGTACTGCATGGAGGGGAAAAAACACAACCCTTCTGTATCCAGGGGGAGGTAGTGTTAGCCTAGCGATTAGCCTCGTTTTTGAGGCTCATTCAAGAGCAGAGAAATTAACAAGTGGTTTTGAGAAATCATTTGTCTATTGATTTTTTTTTCCTAGCAATTTTTTTTTTTTTTTTTTTTTTTTGATGTAACTGCTTCCTGCAGCTCGTTTATTGATGTCTGCTCAGAGGAATAAGTGCCTCAAAATTATGGCCTCCTTGCAAATAATTGAAATCATGGTGGCTTTCAAGCCCTCAATTTTTGTTCGTGCGAGGCCTGGGCTGAGTATTCACTTAAGAAGACTTAACTGAACATGAAATGGTAAATAGGCAATCAGCACTTGTGTATATATGTGTGTAGGTGTATATTAATATCAGTGTTTAATGTGGCTTGTGCACTGTTTTTTCATTCGCTCATTTTGTCAAATTAGTTTTGTTCTATCTGTTTTTTTGTGTGTGTGTGTGTGTGTGTGTGTGTGTGTGTGTGTGTGTGTGTGTTTGTCTGTGTATTTTTGTCCCCTTTCCTTGCTAATAGTTTGGCAGACAGTAATGCATGGGACAGCTCTTATAGTGCATGCTGCGATTTAAGGAGTGCTTAAAAGGTGTAGCTCAGTGCTGGGGTTTGTCTGGAATCAATATGTAATAGAAAATAAATAAAAATGTAATGATGCTAAACTAGAAAACGCTAAAACATCACTAAAATTTAAATACAGCTTAATTGAAGTGGTGAGAACTGACATCAACTGTTCAGATTGTGTAGAGACTAGCCAGCACTTGATCACAAATCACGCCTGACCGTATCAGGGTCTTGTTTAGCTCAACACATTCACTAACTTCTCTGGTTAGAACTGGCACATAATGCCTCCTCATGCAGTTAGATTAAGAAAAACAATGGCACACTGACAGTACCCGCAATTGGGTCTTTTGGGAATGCAAATTATTGTAGTATGTGTGACAATATCCTGTATCTTTGACGTGCCTGTTATACAGGACTACTGCATGAAAGCCTGTGAAATCAGCATGTTAGCAGAGCAGTAGCAGGGTCTTCAGTGCTCCGTCTGTTTCTAAGCAGGATGCATTCAGGCACAGTGCGGAGTGTGGGGTCACCCATGTTTCTGGCAGGGCTCAGAGCCCGACACACAATCGCTGTTGTTACAAGCATAAAACTAAATAGAGTTGTTTTTCATCCCTGTGAAGAAGAAATTTGGCCTGTTGATTGTTGCTCACATTCAACTTGACACTAAAACAACTACAAGTATTGTGTGAGAAGTGGAAGAGTATCATTGAAGGGAATATACCTGAAGAGCGTCATGCAAATTATAAAATGCAGTATGCGGTAAAAATAATAATAATAATAATAATAATAATACGGTCTTGGAAAAAAACACACATGCTCACCCGTCATGCGAGTTGAAAAGTAATCTAAAAAAACTTCTAAGCAAAATAAACACAAAACTTTCGGCTTAAGCAAACACAGCACCATCCTTCAGGACTGAAAATGTCTTCCATTCCTTTTTTGCCGCCAGTTGAACCTTTCTATGAATTTGTAGTTGTTGCAGATAAAGGTGACTGATGCTTTCTTTTAATTGAAATAGATGAGAGGATCCAAGTTTCTTTTTTCTCACCTGGGTTGTCAAACTGTAATCCAATTGCAACGGTTTTTCACTTTCCCACAGTGCAAACAGTAATTAAAGGGGGTTTTTGGTCGTCGAATGCAAACGAGGCACAGTGTTGCTGGCCTTTGCTCTGCTAGAAGACTCAGCAAGGAGACTGGATAGCTATTGCTGCAAATTGAAGTGAGGCATTTTTTCATTTGTTTGTGTGTGTGTGTGTGTGTGTGTGTGTGTGTGTGTGAGTATCAAAGCTCAGCTAACAAGACTGCACAGTGCCTCACCAGTTACAGAACCCTGCAGTGAAACTGCTGCACAGCTTGAACAGAGGGAAATGGAAGAAAATGTTAACCCCCAGGATGCTGGGGACAAACACACATGCATGTACACACACGCAGAAGATACATGAGGCCAAAATCTCAAGGTCGTGATCAACCCAAACAATTCCTCCCGCAGGTTGTCTGTTTTTAAGATGTCCTCGAGGAGTACACTGAATTTTTACATGCTCATCTCTTGGAAGTCACTCAAAAATAAATTAATTCATAGCCGTCGGAAGTCCTGTTGCCACTCACTCGGTTCCCCTTTTCCTTTTGTTTGCTGTTTGTTTTGTGTGTTTTCCCCCATTTATTAGGAGGAGGAGAAGAGAGAGGGATGGGGGATCACGTCCAACAAAAGGTCACCAGGCAATCCAGTGGCGTTTTAATACATGGCCAGTTTGTAAACCCCAAGGCTAACTGGACCCCCCGATTGTTTGCTTCTTTAGCTCACACATGCTCCTTTAAACCTCTACAGCCACACTCTAATATGCTTCTTTTCTTCTCTGGCTGCGCACACACTCTCTTTCTGCCAAGCACTTAGTACTGGCCCAAACTATTTTGGAGAAAGTATTGTTGATAACAAGCAGTGTGAATAACTAATGCTTGCTATTTCACAATAGGACAAGCGTGCTAAATTGAAAGGCGGTAAAAGGGAGATAACTGCCAAAATTAGCCTAAAATGTATGTCTCGTTAAAGGACATTAGACCTCCATAAGGCACTGACACTTTCAATTTGCCTTAGTGTAAAATCTAATTATTCCCACACTTAGTATAATTCCTCCATTCTATCCTGTGCAACATTGCTATGTGGGGTACACAGATCGAGGGGATTCTGAGCAGCAGTGGTGTTTAGATTAGGTAGTATTTCTTTTGTTTGGCTTTAAGGCCATACTTGAACTCCAGAGATCAGGCTTTGCATGTTTTGCTCTGGTCGGAGTGAAGGAAAGGCTCTGTGAGGAGTTCATTTGGGTGCAGCCTAAACTCATTTGTAGCAAGGAGCGGCTGCAGGGAGCAGATTTGCCTCTGCCGCTTCTCTGCGAGGCATCGGAGCAGAACGACTCAGAGAAAAGGATGAGAGAGAAGGAGGGATGAGGGGGAGAAAGAACCTTTACACCATCCTGCCTCCCTTCCTTCAACCTAACTCACCCTGCGTCACCATTCGATCCACCTCTTCTGCTCTGGGTTACTCTCTCAGGCTTTTCCTCCACCTTGCCTTCGTCGTCTTGTCTTTTTGCTCCTCCTCTACCTTGTACTTCTTCAGCCATCTCTTATGTCTGTTTCTCAAACGTCCCTCTCTACATCTCACTCTGATTTCTTCCCTCTTTCTCGGCCTCCCCTCCCGTGCATGAAATGCATGTGTTTGAGTGTCTAACACTTAAAGGTTAGTCGTTGTTGTGAAGCTTCTGCCCATTATTTCAGCTTGTAGTCAAACAGCTTGTGTTGGCTAGTGCGATATAATTGCGTGTCAGACTTTTGAGTGAGAACACTGACCTTCTCTCAGAGGCTCTGTCTTCCCTCCCTGCTAACCAGCCAGCCTGGTAAATTCGTTACTGCTCCCAGGTCAGACTTTACACCACAACTAGAGGCTAGCCTACACATTTTTACATCTTGTTTATTTTTATCTTTTAACTTTGTTCACACAGAAATACATACACTGACGCACGCACAAAAACTCCAACTCATTTTAGCAAACTTAGAAAGTTTGGAGGTTATTAAAAAACAAAAATTTCCCAAATCCAAGGAAGTTGCCTGAATCAGCAGCATTGCTAGTCTTTGATCTGCACTTGCATTAACCTTCCTTCATGATGTTCTTACTTACAACTACTGCAAACACATAGTACACCCCAGTAACCTTACAGCACTCTGTCACCCAAGATGATAATGATAATAATGATCACCATAACAATAAGACAAGTATGCTTCAGAAGATGAAACCTCTTAAATTTTACAAAAATATAAGACCAACTTTTATGTTACTTACATGAGCTTTGTTATAAAAGTGCTCCCACCTCCTGTTTATAAGGCCACTTGAAATGTACGAATAACAGTCAATGAAGTGTAAATATGCTGGAACTGTACAGTAGCTTGCTGCTGACCTTTTCAGTCGATTAGTAATGGTTATATACTCTGTCCAATCAAATCCACTGTCTGTGGTTTGGCTATTACGCGAGCTGGTTTTACAGAGAACATATAGAATCTGTTGGCAAACTGTGATTCATTTCTAATATTAAGCTCTGTAAGACTCTGTAAGTTGACAGACTGTATGCACATCCTCGTTTAGTGTATTAAATGGCTGTATGTTGTGAGTTTGAGCTTTATGCACTAGTTATGATATTTGAAGAGACAGCAGCAGAGGCAATGATGAAAATGATATCCAGTTTTGACAGTGTGCTTGGGCAGATCTCTCAGAATACTGCAGTTATCTCTTCATAGTTATGGGCAAAGTAGAGAGGGAATACAAAACAGCATTTATGCTCCTTCTGGAAAGTGGGGGGTTCCTCTAAATAAATTTTCTCACTACAATTTCCTTTGTTTCCCATATTTTAACTCTGTCCCAGCGTTTCATAGCACCCGCAGTCAGGTGTGGCGTGGTGTGTGTGTGTGTGTGTGTGTGCACATGTGTGTCAGGGAGAGTGCATAGCTCCATAAAATATTCACAGCCAGCATTCAGCGACATTATTCCCAACATCAATATTGCATTGGGCCTTTAAATGCCTTTGTTTCAAGGCGCTTGGGTTGAGTCTGCACTGTTATGCAGGTCTGGCAGAATCCATGCTTACAGGCAGACTGTACTGAGACACATCTTGTGTCGATGACAGGTAAACAACAGGAAGTATTAATGGATGAAGAGCTGAAGAGAGAGACAGAGGGTAAAGAGAGGGGGAAAGGTAGAAGACATGAATTTACCATTTCTTTCATTTTGAATAATGAATTTGTTATGCCTTTTGTTTAGATTCTTCCTGCAATTTCATTTTGAAACGATTCTCTGTATTCAGTAATGCTGGCTTAATGGATTTAAGTTGGCTGATGCAGTATCGTCTGCACATCATTTTTGATCATGTCTGCGTTTACCTTTGTTATTGGAAAGTGTGTCTATGCACACACACACACACACACACACACACACACACACACACACACACACACACACACATTCATGTAAAGCTTGCCCTGACTATAGTCACTTAACCCAAAGTTTCAGCATCTCAGCTACTCAACCTATGAATTTCTCATCTAACTCGCCACAGATCTGATCTCTTGTCAGTTTTAAAAATAGTGTCCTAAAAGAACTGAAGTGCTTCTGCTCAAGGTCACCTCCCGAAAACATTGAGTTGCTTTTCTGGAGAGACCGACACAGTCCGACCCACTTGCGCTCCACTCCTTTTCAAATTAATAATACCTCACTGGTTCTGTCTCTCCATCTTTCTGTTTTCGAGGCTCGATCCACTGAGCCATCAAAACACAGGTTACTGGGCCAAGATTATCCTCTCTTTTCTATCCAGTGCTGGGCCAAACATCATCCACTTATCCTCTGCAGACATGAGATTTTTTTTCTCTCCCCTACATAGGTGCTGTCTTTTTCCTCTCTCTGTCTGACTCAACCATTCTCTACCTCAAAGCTCCCCTTTCCCACCCAGTGCCAGTCTTCTACAGTCGAATGAAAAATGTGTCCAATATCCCAGGGACAGGGCAATAATGACTGCAAAGCAATAGAGGTGAAGCAGACAGATAGCATCCAGCTAGTGATAGCAGTCTGTGCTTCGGTTAGCACTTGCGAGGAAGTCAGACTTTTTTGCAAGGCTGTCTATTTTCTTGGTTTCCTTTCTTTCACTTGTCCAGGTTGCAGCACCATAACGCTCACCATTTGTTGGTAACGTTTAGCTAATAGGTGAGGCTAATCGTTTGCATAGATTTTGTCATGAAAAAGCACACAGCGATCTTCATAATTTGGCACACTGTGCGATGAAGAGCTTGCTCAGTGGGCAAACCTTTTTGTTGGTATGGTTCCACTTTGCCTGGTTCCATTCATCGTCTGTCATGCTTGGTTTTCTTTTGCAAAACAAAACAAGTAAACAAAAGGTTGCTTTTGTCAACAGCACTGACACTGTGTAGGTGTGTCAGAGAGGTTGTCTTGTAAACATCTGGACACTTTCAGCTCTTGCACATTGAAATACTGAATGAATTTAATTGTTTGAATATATTGTACCAAACAAGAATGGTTCAGATTTCAGGCTGAGCATGTTCCACTGACCCACATGAGTACCACCGAAGTCCTTCTCTAAAAACACTGTACGGTGTCTCTGTCATAGTAGTGGCAGTACCAACAGCTAAAGCTTCGTGAGAAAAGGTAGCTTGGGTGCATTAGCAGTGCAGGCAGGCGTGGATTGTAGGGAAATGGTGAATGTAAAAGGCCATTAGGAGGCACCCCGTGTGTGTGTGGGGGTGTGTATCTGTGTGTGTCTGTGTGTGCGTGAGTTGGAGCCAGATGATGGATGGAGTGTGCTGACGTGTGCAGCCCAGTGGACTGTGAGACTGGACATGGCTGGTCTCTCTCCGTCTCCCTCCATCTCTCTCTCTCCCACTCTCTGCCTCACTCCCTCTTTGCTTCACTTCCTCAGGGCCAAACATGTCATGTTGCCACCGCTCACTCTCGCTCCTTCCTCCCTCTCTCACTTTCTCTGTCTCCCCCGTCTCGTCCTGCTCTCTGACATTTAGTGGTGTTGCAGGGCAAATGGCAGCTTTAAGACATCAGACATATTTTTATTAGACCTACCCATCATCTGCTGGAAGCCAAAGTCGCGGGATGGTGATTGGTTGGACCAGCCTGTCCATCACAATTCATCACTCTCTAAATTTTGAGTGTATTCACAGGTGAGTACAGAGATGGATGAGATTTTTGAAATGGAATAAAAGATGGAAACTCTTCACATTGGCAGGTCGGTGGGTGCTTTTAATACCAAGAAAAACAGAGCCCTAGAGGAGGAGACGTATGCCAGGTGTCAGGTGCACGCCCGTTGGCACACACCTGAAGAGCAGTATGATGCACTTAAATTATCGTTATGAGCCTAATGAGGCTGTAAATGAGTCATGCATTTAACTCAAGTGTTCATGAATGAAAGAAAAAGTCACCACCTTCAAACTTTGAAAATACTGAAAACAGAGGTCTTATGCATCATAGATGTTTCATTTGAATGTGAAGGAATTTTCATATTTCCCAATCTGCAATAAGGTCAACATTCCCCATCCTGCCTCCTCCTCGTCGAGGCTGTCTGTCAGGGCTTTCTCAGGATGTTTCTGTGGCAGAAGTTTATTAAGACCCTCGCCGGCTTCATTCGGTCTGTCATCATTCACTCCGGCGCTCGCTCTGTCTGTTCTGTGTTTATTTTACCTTGCCGCCACCTTTTGATTCCTCGCGGAGGAAGACTCGCAGGGTTTCAGGGACATTCCTCCTCTTCTCCAATCAAGCACACTGTCGCCGGATGGGGAGTGCGTTGCTAGGCAACTATGAGAACCTAGTGACAGGGTTCAAATGGTGGTCTCGTGTCTGCAGAGAGCGTACTGTCTCTGTCTTTACCACTGCTTCACTGGATTGATGATCCTCGTTTTGGGGGAATGGTAGTGTCTGTTACACTCTATTACATATTGATAGTCAAATCACTGTTTAATGTAAATCATTTGAAAATGATAGGAACTGATTTGAAGTGTCTGGCAGATGTTAACTGACTGGTACATCAGGTTTTTTGACAGCGGGCCAGTCAGAGTTCAACTTTATTTTTTCAGGGTTGATTGTGTGTAACCTCTCTCTGTTGCCCCCTCTTTGCAAGTCGTGGAATAGCAAGCACGTGTGCATGGATGAATCAGACGTCAGGGTTGAAAATCAATGTACAAGCGTGTTGCCCTCTATCTGTGCTTCATTAGCATTGTCCCCTTTTAATTCTGAGACACTGCAGCAGTGCATAATGCAGCACAACAGGCATGTGGATGTGGATGCTGCTAAAGGTACTCAGATAGTTCACAAAAAATGTTTGCTGCTCTGAAAAATAACATTTACCATCATATTTCCATGAGGCTATTCACTATCTGTGCTTAACTAAAGCATCCTTTTGTGTAAGTCTTTGAGCAATAGCTGAGCAATAGCTGTATGTGTTTTAAAAGTCTATCATGTCAGCGTAGGTTGATTTGGAAATAAAGTAAGAGAGCTTATGGTTCTCCGTATATACAGGCAAGTTATACCAAGGCAATACAAGGAGACCTTGGTGTGCAATGCAGTAGACAATGCAACATACTATGGACAGCATAACTTTGTCCACTGAAAATTTGAGTATCCAGTCATGCATTATAGAGATAGCTGCAGGGCAGAGAATAGTGAGTAGTACATACAGTAGTCCTGTGCCATGAGGTGCATTGTTATTATACCCGGTGTGTGCAGTCTGAAGTTACACTCGGTTGTGCAGTATTTTTGCCCATCATAAGATGTGTGAAAAATGCAAATGAGTGGCAAAATTTATTAATCATGTAAAATACTGATGCTCCACAGGCTGGAGGCGGAGAAGGCCCGGTCAGCAGCCAAGGTTCAGACTGAGGCCCAGTCTCAGGTCCAGGATGAGGTATCCAGGATCCTGTCTGTGGAGCGAGCCGTGGCCCAGGAGAGCATCCAGCAGGCGGTAATAAGAGAGAGGATCGCCACCGAGGATGAGAGGCTCCGCGCTCAACTCTTGGTAAGTCCATCCGCAAACCGCTACCATGTGCGGCAGCTGCTGTGAACTCAACCGTCTCATTTTATCTTCCCAAACTGTTCCGTGCACTTTAACCTGCACTGCAGTATCAAACAGGCACTGAGCATTTTAACCATTATAACCTTGGTGCTGATGAGAGCAATTTTTACATAGGGACAGGTCCCATTTTATGCTGACACATTCCTGTTCTATCACACAGACGCACAGGAGTGAACCTATTTGCTGTAATCGACAGGTTATGCCTGCTGCAGTGACAAATGTGACTGCTGCGAGTGTGTGAGCATCGCTATGTTGACGCCCACCCCAACAAACAAACGCACGCACAGGCACTGAAAATAATGTTCGCAAGAGCTCACCACTTTATCTACAGAATACAAACTCTGAGCAGTTTAATTTGGTTTTAGAAAACAAACGGTGAATAAACCCATCCTTGCTGTATCCACATTTTGCAGCTCAATATTTTTGTCCTCTTCCATAGCTCTGCCTGTTCATCCTGTGTATTATAAAAGCTACCTTCATTTTAGGCAGCCCATGTCTTTATTTCCCGTAAATTGCCCTTGTAAACATTGTCAGATGAGCGTTTCTTTACCAGACACACACACACACACACACACACGCAGTCAGCGTATTGTTTCCAAAAAGAAAACACATTTTCCCTGGAGTGCGGCTGCTGTTTACAAACCTATGCTATTGATTATATAGCTCATTTCACACGCTCATCGCCGTAATAGAAAAATGAATCATTTTGTTGCGAGAGAGAGGGAGAAGGAGAGGAGCGCTGACGTGATTCCACGCCGCAGGACGAGTGTATGAGGGATCCCTCGTTTGGAACGGCGATCCAATCGAAAGAGAGAGAGAGAGAGAGAGAGAGACAGAGGGGTGGCGACGGAGGGAGACGCGTGGCGTTTTTTCCCCTTCAGCGTGTGTGAAGAAAGCCGTTTCAGTTGTAGGTTTTCTGTAATTTAATTTCTGTTGTTTTTCATCGGGAGGGAGGCAGGACAAATGAGGGGAGGAGTTGGGAGGAAGGCAGAGAGTGTAACACCCGCTTTGTATCTGTAATGTACGAGCGGGACCGTGGGTGGTGGGTCTCGCTGAGCTGTCACAGTGGAGAGTCCTTGTGCATGTCATCGTCTACGTGCTCCTGAAGTACTAACTCCCTGTACTGAAGAGAACTTTTCCACCTAGACGCTGTAAAGCTTTCGCTCGTGGCCCCAAGACTAACCTTGGGCCTTTAGCAGCCTTTGAAACTACAGATAGCAGCACAAAGCGGCTTTTCATTGGAGGCCAAGCATGCACACACTCGTACAGTCTTTCTTTCATTCTTTGTCCCCAACTTTTTCATTTGTCTCTCCAGTTTGTCTCTGCTTCCTTAAAGCACACACATTTCAGAAAAGGAATCCTTGTCAGAGGGTTTCTGCTGTGTGTGTGTGTGTGTGTGTGTGTGTGTGTGTGTGTGTGTGTGTGTGTGTGTGTGAGTGATAATTTCCTCAGTTTGAGCATTCTTTTGGAGTGCTGGAGTTTTAATAGAATCCGACGGGTTATCAGCGGAGGCGCAGTGCCGTTCACACCACTCATGTAATGTCAAGTCAGACGCTTCCGCCCAGCCGCTGTTCTTTTCAACTGGAAATGGACTTTTCTGTTTTTAAAAGGCAGCCTCTCGCCCGAGACGTCTCGCACCCATTGTCGTTTCACTCCATGTTTGTCAAACTGCGGGATTGTCCGCTACCCGCAGTGAACTCGCCATCTTTGATGAGAGAACATGTTGTTAAGGATTTGTGTGTGTCCCCTGTCTCCTGCCCGTCTGTCTCTCTGCACCTCTTGTGTTGGACTTTATTTGTTTTCCAGACCTGCTGAACTATGCACATATGAGCATGTAGAGCAATTTTGCTCATTTTCACATGGGGTGCTTTTAACTATCCCTCTCATTATATTTCTCATTACAAGACCTCCTCTGCATAGGTTACATAGCAAATTCAATTTACATTGTTGTAAAGCACATAAGCATCAGTAATTGGGAGGTGAAATTAATTCTGATTGCTGGGCAAAGTCAATAAGTTGATCGAGATGAGAGCGAGAGCTTGAGGTTGGCTGTACTAAGCTCATAATCTGGTGGCTGATCGAGCTTTCAAAAGTGATTTCTTCTGTCCTTTTTCCCCAGTAAACCTGTTAACACCTCACGTGTGATCCTATAGGCTGGTGGGTTATGTCCATGAACAATTGATCAAGATTGCTTGAGTCTTCATTCTTGCTCTCATACAATATTTAGCTTGTTGGCTGAATCTCCCTGCACAGAAACAGTGCTGTGATTATGCTATAGTGCTGCAGCCTTGTAATAATAACAATAATAAATATTTTGAGGAATTGTAAGGAATCCTCCTGGACTCACGTTGCATTGCACATCCTCTGTTTTTCTGTTAACTTGTTGACAAAAAATATACTTTCCACCTCAACAATGGTGTTGACTGCTAAAATCTGACTGAGCGATACACATTATTCCGCTGTGTTCCCAGAAAATTACTACAAGTGCGAGTGTTTTGAAAACTGCTGGATTTATCTCAGCGCGCTGGCAGCGGACGTGTCAAGAGAAAGGATAGTTTTTTCCAGTATTGTTGAAAGTGACAAAGGAGAGCGTCGACTACGCGAGCAGACATTGCATGTGTCATCAATCAGTCTATTTGTCCGACTGTGGAGGGCTGTTTTCCATTAGTTTAACATAGACACAAGTAACAGAAGACGTGTGGAGAGAGACAGAGACGGGGGTGACGCGCAACAAATTTCCCCGACTGGACTTGAACCAGGCTGTTTTTGAGAACGGAAAATCTGAATCTCAGAATTGAAGTTTGTGGTGAGTCAAAATTAAGCTGTCGTTGCTGCTCTTCACGTCGTCATAATTGAACGTGAATTGACCCTAGCCCCGCTCTCATGCTCACTGCCACTGAAAAAAAAACATTAGTCTATGGCTGCTGTAGTTCGTGTTTTCTTTGTCCAGCTGCGTATTGATTTGGCCTTCTCATTAAGACACAGGTCACGGTGAGCAGCGGGACCCCCATACTTTCCCTCCTCTACCTCACACACAAAGAGAGCGATGCTGTGAGCAGTTACGCCTCCCCACACTCACCTATAATAGCCATAACCTCCGCAACCATAGCTGCGCCAATTACAGTGACACCCATTCTGGAGAATTGCCCCCGAGACATGGGGTTAGACTGGGGTTGGGTATCGTTCAGATTTTATTGATCTGGACTCCTCATATGGATTTTGGTTCTTGTTGTCCGTGTCTTGCTATGTTAAGTATTAAAGGACACAAAATATGTGAAAAGCCGAAGCTAAACTGCTTTTAATTTTATATAATAGATATTTTAGGAAGCTATGAATAGTAATTAGCCATGAATTATATGCATTTTCACTATTTTCAGTAAAAATTGGGCAGCTATTCTCATCCTCGTCATGCACAAGTGGGTTTGGGTTGAACATCCTTGTACTCCCTGTCTTTGTATGTACACAGGTATGATGATTGTGGTTGTATTCTATTATTATTACTAGTATTAAAACCATTTTTCATATCTAATCCTATAGCAAACAGTTTTTGGGCATCTAAACTTGCCCTTTAATTTAACAGAGTAGGTTTTATCATACAGTGGTGTCAAGTGGAGCCGGGCCCACACATGCTTTCCTACCACTCCTGGTGGGAGTGCTTGTCCTTCAGGCTTTTCCACCACCAGTCACTCCCCTCCCTGTCAGGCTGACTGGCAGTAGCCAGCCACCAAGTCTACCAGTAATTGAAACTTCACAGCAGCGTAGGCACGGGTGTATGTTGTCTTTGTCATTGTTGTTGGGTTCCTGGGGTTCTGTTGTCTGAGGGGAACATGTTCAGTGTCAGTGCACACACATGTTCTGCCACTCAGGGGGAACTGGCATGCTCAAGGGGTTGATGGGAGTTGGAGGCAGCAGTATATTTGAATTTTCTGTGTGCGCTCTTGTGCGTTGTGTTTTCGGCTTTCTTTTGTGTGTTCTCTGGTCAACTGTGGGGGGGATAGAAAATGAGCAGACATGATTACTGTTTGAATGATTGACATTTAAATGAGTTTTTGATGATACATAGTTTTTGGGAAGTATCTTGTCATTTTTAATTCTGCTGTTTATGCTGCTTCTGCCTGCTTGTCCAGAGCAGGAGGAAAAGCTTAATTTCCGAGATCACAGTGCCTGCAAATAACGAGGGTCAGTCTGGTCAAAGTCACACTGAAAAGAAAATGGTTGCGACACTTACCAGAGTGTTGTTTTGTCTTCAACATGCTTGGCGACCTAATAAAGGCAGACCGTATCGTCTCTTCATGTGGTCATTCTGAATAATTTCTAGATGAGTGCGAATAGACAGCCTACTGTGGAAGAACTCTCATTTGTGGCTTTCTTTGGTCAAGATGGCCTCATCAGGGAGTTACTTAGTGGACTAATTACGCACAAATAAACCCTCAATTAGATAACAGGTCAATTAGTGCTTAATTATCCAGCATCATCAATTAGGAATATGTGATTCTTTGTAGTGGATACCAGCTGAAGACAAAGCAGGAAAGACCAGTGAATGAGCTCAATATAAATACAATCTTGTCTTTATATACTGATAAATGATGAGTTTTGACAGAGAGAGATATACTGGCACAAGGCCTGAACGGGTCATATAACTCTCTTATTCACAGTCTACACCCATCTGTCAGTCCGCACATCTGTGTTTTAATGAAATCATAGACTCTCACCGTCCCCTCTTTTGATTTTCAACGACTCTGCTCCCTGCGGAGCCGAAGTGGCCCAGTGGCCAATCAATCACTGGCCACAGCTTTTCACCCAGACACAGGCTCTAACCCCGCGGCAGACTTTTCAATCAAACCCAGAGTCATCAATCTTTCCCAGCTCCAAACAGTGGCCCGGGTGGGGTCTACCTGGCGGCAGTGGTTTTGTCTACTGTTGGCAACTGGTCTCAAACACTCAGATGTTACATTTACTTTTTTTTTTTTTTATGACACCTTAAGCTAACACTCAGAGAGACAACTGGCAACACTATAAAGAATACAGAATAAATATGCAATGAAATGATACGCATAAGTTTGTGTCAGCTCCTGGATAACCCCCAAAAAAGTGTTTAATTGTCTTGTTTTCCTTGCAGATACTCTGTCATGTCGAAGGTACGTAAACAAACAAAAAATAGGAAGATGGCTAAAAATAGAAGCTTGGAGGGACTCAGCTGGAGACTTAAACTCTTCTATCAGGAAACGTAAAGGCTGCAGTTCATAAATCATACGCACATGGTCACTAAAGCAACCACAGCAAATAGTGACACCACGCACAAGCCTCTTTATGAGACCTGTAGTATTTTAGCAAGGTGTTTGGGGGCTTTTTCTGTAGGCTTTGTGAGTTAGTTTCCTTTAACAGAAGCTTGTTTGAGCACAAACAAAGAAAAAAATGTTTCAGCAACCTTAAATGGTGACGAGCAGCGGTCAAAGCAAGGTTTTCTGTGCAGCAGACAAGAGTCTCTGGTCTTTCACCGGTGTGTGTGAAAGATTTAAAGTTCTGTTCAGTCTTCCATACATTCAGCCGGGTAAATTAGAGTAAATCCATGTTAGATTTTGTAAGCAGGAAAAACATAACTGCACTGGCACTGGCAAACCTTGGGACTCTTAATTAGAATCGGAGGTTGAGTAGCTTTAGGTATTAGCTTACGTTACATTATCCCATTACATGACTTTTCTGGCACTAAGATTACTGTAATTGTATGATGAGTTTTTTCTCCATAGCCTCATCGTACAAGCAACTGTAAATCCACATCTTAAAGCTGGAACTTTGCGGGCGTTCGCATGTCACACCTGATGAGTTTGCATCCGTGGTAGAGGGTTTGTGCAAAGCACGTTGTCACCACTAGTTGGCAGTGCAAGCAGGATTATCAGACCGGGTACATTTACTCTCAGAACAGGTGGTCCTTATGAATCCAAAAAAGCAGTAAAATGAATCCCTTGGCCCTTTACGGTCCACTGATTGTATAAGTTACAGGTGGACTTGCGTATGTGATTGATGAAAAATGAGCATTTTTGCCAGTTTCTTACCTTTTTTTTTTTTTTTTAAACCTGTGGGCACTGTCACGTCTTAATGCTGGAGTTACTTCAATGTGACACCGAAAGACATGTTTGCAGATGCAACGATGAGGCCTGATAGAAGCAGAGAGCGTCATGTGCTGATTGTGTTCACTCCGGAGCCTTGTTCCACCGATCAGCCTTGTAGTTGTTTATCATGCTTTTGTCGCACCCTCTGTTTCCATCTTTATCTCTCTCTCATACACACAGACGCACGCACATACCAGGAGCTAATGTGATTTTCCGTGATTTTTCCTCCACCTCTGCTTTCACAGCGAGGGATAATGCAGCATACCAAGACTGTTTGTTTGCTCCCGACACACACACTCAGACACACACACCATGTCCATCCTGTCAGAGCTCCTGGAGAAAATCAGTACCTACTCTTTCCCTAAACTGTGTTCCATTTGATGCTTGGCTGGCTTGAAAATGACTTTGGGTAAAGCTTAACATTTTTAATGCAACAAGCCCCCCCACCACCACACACACACACACACACACACACACATATATACAAACACCCCTCTTCTCGCCCCAGTACTCCTCTCCCTTCCACCTCTCTAAAAACTGCAGTCTCCAGCAAATGTCCTGCTTTTTTCTTGGAAAACCTTGTGTACTTCAGTTGTGCGCTGTTGCATTTTAGATACAGCCGACTGGACCCGGCTGATAATAGGGCGACAATTTAATTTCCCAGGTATTAAAGGAGACTTGCTGGGTTTTGAATTGGTGCCCGTTGGTGGTATTTAAAAAAAAGAAAAAAAGAAAGAAATAGTTTAAAAAAAATAAATCTTTTTCTTTCAACTTATTATTCTTTCTCTCCACATCACAGAGTATGGAAAGATTGAGGGGAGAAAAGGTCCTCATGTCTTTTACTTTTGAATGAGATAAAGAGCGGTAGTGGTACACTGTGATTTACATATATTTTTGGATTTGCTCAGCTCGCCAAGGACAAATTGCGTCCTATCTTTGACTCCAGTTCTCCGAGCTGTTGTAAGAGTAACCCCTGCCAGGCTTGATGTAACTGGATTTAAGAGAACTGTCAGTCTGTCTGATGAATATGCTCTGCGGATGTATTATGGAAGGGGTTAGGGTGACGTGGCGTAGATTACAGACTGGGTTTAAAGACCTAAAACTGAAGGTACCGTTAAACAAATGTGACCACCAGCATGCCAGAGAGGCTGAATGAGATTGTTGCTCCGGTTCGCAGAGAGCAAAATTCTCTCTAGTTCGGAACAGATTTATTTGTAGGTCGCGTACTTGGATTGCCTCCACAGTTCCTTCAGTATTTTCCATGGTGATATCAAAAGTCTTCACATGTTACAGAGACAAAGTGGATTTTGGGGTGGAATAGGGATCTTGGCTATGCTTTGATTGGTCAAGCAACCCAATGTACGATCCAATTGGACCGTTCTTCCCACATAGAGTGCAAGTCTTTTGGATAAACTCTTATTATCTGCTGGCATTAAACAGCCTCCATACCTGTTTTCTGTTAGATTCCTCATTACTCTTAACAGCACTCAAGGAAGTCATTTCTTATACTTAAGTAAAAACTCTGTTACTATGTCATTTACGTTACTATAAGTTATTTGTCTTCTACACCTATTTCTGCAACCACAGCAAAAGTTTAATCAAGAATTGAATATTATGTTTGCTCTGTATCTGAATATTAATGAAAACATCTAAGGGAATATATTTTTTTACATGCTTTCATGTTTTCATAAGTCTGATATTTACACTTTTATAGCAAATATTCAACAAAATCTGTACTTTGCTGACTGTATTTTCCATCCATCCATTCTCTATAAGTGCTTATCCTTTTGAGGGTCACAGGAGGGCTGGCACTGATCCCAGCTGACATTGGATGAGAGGTGGGATACACCCTGGAAAGGCTGCCAGTTTGTCACAGGGCACTGACCGTATCTTGAATTAGTTAATAAAAGAAAGAGTGGCATCGCTGCTCTCCAGCTTTATCAGAATTTCATTGACTGACCCAGAGGGGGAGCTACAATTACGGATCTAACAAGCAGACACTAATCGTCCTGAAGGGGAACCTGTGGATATATCATTAAGTTTTCATGGGAACTTACAAACTAAATACCCTCCAAAATGAGGACTCATTAAGACCACTGCAAAAGTACAAACTGACAGCATGACAGTCAGCCGGTTGTCTCTTTATTTACCCATTTCCTGAAAATTGCCTTTAGTTTTTGTGTGGAGGCAGGGGCATGTTTTGCATTGGTGTGAATGTTTGTCTGTTTTCTCATGTAATTAAATGTTTGTGTGCTCCAAGAGGTCAACTCAAATGAGCAGATATTCTGTCTGCACCACTGCACTTTTGATTGTTTCCTACTGACAGGGTACTGTTACATACATGTGTCCATTTTTTTCTGTCTTTCTCCTGTCTTTGTGATGCTCTTTCTCTCTCATCTTGGAGGATGTCCACTCAACCGTCCTTTACATATTGGCGGCCGTACCTCACCCTTGCCCAGGGTGTGGTGCCCACACACCGTGCCAGTGTTAGGGTTAGATTGGAGGTCAGGCTTTAATTGGCAGGGCCCGTGGCTGGCACTCCGCGCCAGGCCCATACCCTGTCAGCTAATTGGCACTGCGAGCGGCCAGCAGCGGGGCTGGGATACAGCAGCGCTTCGATTGATGGATGGATACTGGTGTCAGTGAACGCTTCTTTCTGACAAGGGAGCTTGTACAGTCAATTTACTGCCTCAGCCTCAATGGGCGGTGTATGTATTTATGTATGTATTCATCCTCATTTGTTCTAAACATTTTGGAAAGCTGTCTAGAATTGTCTCATTGTGCTGTGCTTTTTTTTTTCACCTTTGTCTGAACAATGAGTGCATTTGACTTGTGTAAACAGAAACTAATTACCTAATAGGCCGAACACTTTCAGCACATATTATGCATGCACAGAAAAATTTGAGCTTGGTGCACTTTCCCATTTGTAAAAGTGAGAAAAAAGCTGTTTTAAGTTCGACCTTTCTTTCTCCCCTGTATGCTCCACCTTCCTATTAGAGAGTGCAACAGCACATTGTTACTTGTGAATTTTAAACAGTCATTACTGCTAAAAACACTCACACAACAACTTGTGTAGCAGTCATTTAGTGGACAATCGGTGGTGGATTTTAGAGCTTTCCAGGTGAGAAGGAGGAAACAGATGTAGAGTAGATAACCAGTGGAGGTGACTGCCTATTTGTTGGCGCTGTACATTTAAGATGTTGCAGCCTTTTGTTTGACATGGTGTTAATTTGTATGGTTACATATTCTCCAGCTTGACTCCTTATTGGCCCTTTAGATGAGAACTTAATGGTTTATCTCGTTTCTGTCATCAACATTACAACAAGAGATGAAGAGTTATTAAAAGGTGCGTATCATTTCCGGTGATACTGAGATATGTCGGAGCTGTAAAGCCGTAGCAATGTGTTGAACCTGATATTTTTTTTCCTATTTTCACTTGTAAAACTGCAATGTCAGTGGTACTGTAGCTGGGAATTTAATAGTCACGACCTCTTTGCAGCCTGTAGTATTAATGAGAACAGTCTTACTATATTTTCTGCCTGTTTGTTACCCTCTCCTCACTCGGCTTAGCTGAGACATCTTTGGCCAGATATTGTACAAGTGCAAAGGTTATAAAGGCAAGTTTCCTGAGTTAACTTTGATGGAGCTGTGTGCGTGTGTGTGTGTGTGTGTGTGTGTGTGTGTGTGTGTGGCTCGATACAGTAGATATGTTGGATGTGTAATATGACAGGTATTTTCTTTTAAACTCATCCCTTTCCCTTTACTTGGTCTTTCTCTGTGTTTTCCCTCTTGGCTCTGACAGGAGAGTGGTATTAATGAGGTTCCATAGAAGTGAACGGTGGGCTCAGCTAATGGTGCAAGAGGTAGAGATTTTGATGGAACGATGGAAAGAACTTAAGCATATGGAGGGAATGAAGATGAGAGAGGAGTCAGAAAGGCCGTGAACAGCAGAAAATCTGGATGAGATATAGAAGCGGTGAGAGGATAGAAAAGGGATAACAGACGGGAATGAATAAAGGCACATGGAAAGAGCAGGCAAGAGAGAAAGAGATATTGATTCACAAAGCAGTTTTCAAAACAAGCTTACAAACTCCAATTAGGAAATAAACCAACAAAACAACACTTAAAATGACATAAAAAAAAAGCGTGAACTTTAAACAAAAGTCACATAACCTGAGAGGAATAGCAACAGCATAGCACTGTATCTGCAAGAGGGAAGTTTTTAGGGTAAATATGATCGAAAGAACATTTATTGACTCACTGATGCACTTTGACATGCAGTAGGTGGAAGGGATCACGACTCTTACAAGTCTTATATAAATGAATCTGTGATTTCAGAGAAGAAAACAACACCAAAATGTTTCTTTCCTGTTCGTCCCTTAAAAGTTAGTTGTCGGTGACAGCCAGCAGTAGGCAGGCAGGCCATCAAGGAAAGGGGGAAAATGCATATATTCACCTAAAGGGGTTAGTGCATTAGAGGTGACCCTGAGTCTGCTGACATGGGCTTGATAGACAGAAGCTGAAGGTGCACCGGGGCCCCCTCCCCGGCTTCATCAGGCCGGGAAGGACCACCTGCTGCTGGACGGAATGCATATGCATTAATACGCAGCGTGAGCACATGTGCGCTGAGAAATGTAAAGTATGCCCACAGCCATTATCACACAAGGATTCAGTCGCTTACACATACACCAGGACGGTCTTAAATATGCAGATAGATCGAAGTAAGGATGTACTTGCTGCAGGCTCATGCGCACAGACGGGTCAGACACATGCAGCTCGAGCGGTCCATAAGGTCCAATGTCAGCAACACATCCTCAGGCTGTCCCTTTTTCTCCCTGCATGTCTTCCCTTCTACATTCCCCTCACCTTCTTTCTGCTATAGGTTGTACCATCTCTCTTCTGTCCTTTCTCTGTCTCATTCTTTCTTGCTCCCCGGGGACATCTGTTGTCCAAAGACAATATGCCTCTCTCCACTCTCAGGTCGTTCGCTGTGTCCTCTGCCGTCAAGTAAAGGAATTTTCCGCCATCGGTTCATGTGTCTGACTCAAAGCGTACCAGCATTCTCCACGCTTGTTTTCAACTGCCAACTTCTTCTCCCTGTATCCCATTACTCTCACTGCTTGCTGCTAAAGAGGGATGTGGTCGGGAATTATACATGAGTGGAGGCTGTGTGTCCAAAAAAAAAAAAGCCCTGGATCCTGAAAAAGAAGTAGTAAATAACCATAGCTAGTACTAATACCTCCCAACTAAATGAGACAGTTTATCATAGTGTTCCAGCTCGCCTTGTTTTCTTTCTTGTCAGTATGTGGACAAGACCGCTAAAATGTTGTTGTTTGTTGCTTTTGACTTGCCCACACTCCTTTCTAACTTCCACTTTCATGTAAGCCTTTCTCTTTTTCTTCAAGCACCAGAGTATCTTCTCCCTTCCTTTCATCCCCAGCCCCTTTGTCCCCATGTTCCCATTGTTCTCTCGGCATGCCCCCTGTTCCCATCTTGCCTGAGACTTCCTCCATACATGCCCCCCATGTCTCGGTAATGAACCCACAGCTCTTCATCTCTTCCTCCGTCTTCCCCTGTGTGTTGGACATGACAGATGACTGTGGACCTCCAGAGCTTTGCTCCCCAGGGCTCTAGATAAAGGAAGCTCCAACCACAAGATGATCAATCAATCAGTTTACACCGCAGGCGCCCGATCAGCCAATTAATCAATCTCAGAGCCAGCAGATGTTGTTGCTGTCCCTCAGCGAAGGAGCTGGCAGTGGAGTGGTGGAGGTGGTGTCTCCAACAAAGGCTGAGGGGCTTGAAGTGTGTGGGAGTAGAAAGGAAAGTGATTTTTCATGTTTCTACCAGGACTTCAAGCTTCGTGGGCTCACTAGACCCATTCGTTTTCACTGGAGGATCTTTTCTCTTCTAGTTTTTGCGATGTTATTTCAATCCTGAGAACATCTTAAAGGAAGCGTGGTCCCCATTAAGCTTACATGGTTTATATCCCTCCATAAAATAAATTAGTGTATTTTCCTCTGCAAATTTTTTGAGGAGTGCAAGAAGTGAGATGTAAATGTGTGAGTGGGTTGTCACCCCTGTCTCAGCATCATTAAGACCAGCTGGTTCAGATCAAGCCCTCTGTTGACCCCTGTTCACAGTCAATGAGCTACAGACTCCACAAGGACACTTCATTTTAATGTGCCCTTAAACAGCCAGTAGTTAAGATACACGCACAAACATTGAGACACCCACACTAACCACCTACACCTCTTGGCCTTTGGTCCCTGTCTTGGCCCCTCCGCCCCTGTCCTGGGCAGGGCAGCCCTTTGACCCACCAGGTCAATATGTCATTACTCACTGTGCTAAGAGATCCCCGAGGGAGAGTAACTCCGTCTGCAGCCTGTGGCTTTGTTGTCTTTTTCTTCCAGGATGCTCCATGCTTGCCTGTCAAAGACCAACTCAAGCTACCAAAGTTTTTATACGGGTGTCTCCAGCAATGACATACCTAGACATGTGTGTGCTACAAAACAGGATTTTACATCAGGTGAAATGACCTTTAAAAAGTTTGGATGATTCATGCTTGAATAAGACACAAACAAATGAAAATAAACATAAGAAAGTTGGATTGACAAGTAACTAATTCGTTGGACAGGTTTGATGATCTACCACATTGTCACACTGTCCTATTGTATGCTAACAGACACCTGGAAAGCAGCACCTGCACACTGCTGTCGTTACTGGCATATAAAGTGGATTCCTTTCAGATTTTCTACAGCATAAGCAATTGTCACTAGTCATAGCACACGTCCAATAAGGAAAAGGACAAAACAATTTATGGAAAAATACGCTAAATCTTGCAGCATTGTGGTCAGATGGTAATTGCTTCAGTCAGAGCTTCTTCACCAGAACCAGCTTGTTCTCAGTGATTAATGATACCACCGCTTCGTTATTGTGACCATTCCCAGCTCCACTGACATAAATCCCTGTGAAGAGGTGCCAGGCTGCTGCATTATTATGTTGTAACAGAACGGTCATGCTGTTTATTTCGGGGTGTCCTTGTGGCCCAGCGGTCTAAGATGCATGTAGCTGGTTTGAAATCAGTAAGCAGCCTTTGTTGGGAGTGAAACTCCCGCGCCTTCTCCCTGTGTTTCCTGTTGCTCCCTCTTGTGAACTGTCAAATGAAAGCTAGAAGTCAACACTGCAACTGAACTTCATCTTTCACAGATAAAAGTCGGTAGTCGAGTTCAAAGGAAACAAAGCATCCGATTCTTCAAAATATTGCTCTTGCTCTTGCTCTATGGCTGTCCTAACAGCTGTACTCAAACAGCTGAACTTTTGCCTTAAGACATATTCGGATGACGAGTTGCTTGAGCTAGTTTATTTCAAGCGTGTCTGGCCTTTGCAAAACAGCAGAGAGGCCAATGTCTTTATGCAGTCTCAGCTAATTTGGTGTGCCACTTGCTTTAAATGTCAGGTATGGCTGCTAAAATTAATTGAACCGAAGGAAAAAACACTGCAAGGTTCAGGTGACAAACAGAATAGGTATGACATAACCAAAGTTATGTATACAATGAAATATTACTTTTTAATAATAACGCAAAAACAATGGTTTCGATTTTTTTTTTAATACAGCACATTAACTGGATGCAAGCTGAGCTCAGGCTCAGTGGCTCAACTGAGAAAAACATTTCAACGCTGAACCCTGTTGCAGGATCGTTAGCAATAAAATGTGACATTTATCTAAGCCATCAGTGTGTGTGAATAAGTATTTGACAGTGTGTTTGTCCTTTAGTGTTATCAGTCAAGGTTAAGCCCATTAACTGACCACACTACATCGGACACGATTACATTGCCCATAACCCTACCACCTCCCTAGGAGACTAATAGGTAGCCTTGAACCTAAGTGTTATTGCCGCTCAGTAAAACCCCATGATGCTAATTAAGCAGCCAGAGTGAATGGGTTCCAATGGAGTTTTACAGCTACTGCTACCAGGAGTTACGTTTTATTAGTGACTCTAAGGGTAATGCATAATACTGCCAGTAAGGTCTGTGTTAGGTGATATCATTTTACACTCCATCACTTAGATTTGATCTGCCAGTGATAGCTTTTAAAGATAGAGTTGCAACGGTTTTAGAGGCAGTTACAGGATGTGCCAAGATTTGTGGGACGGATGTGTGTCCG
Source organism: Chaetodon auriga (assembly GCF_051107435.1). Lineage (NCBI taxonomy): Eukaryota > Metazoa > Chordata > Actinopteri > Chaetodontiformes > Chaetodontidae > Chaetodon > Chaetodon auriga. The sequence goes on along the minus strand of NC_135095.1, from coordinate 12,226,342 downwards.
CTTTGAATGTATGTGTGTGTGAGAGCTTTTTGTGTTTTTCATAAAACCCCAGTTTTAAAATATTCTCCTATCTCCAAGCTTGATATGACAGCTCTCCCTACATCTGTCAAAAAAAACAATTCTCTCTCCAACTATCTTGTCATCCATATTCCATCCACACTTTGACCCATCCCTCTCCCTTCCTTTCATCTACGCTACCCCATGAACTTCCCCTCCCTTACCTCCATCCATCTCTAACCTCCCACATGCCACCTACACCTCCGCCGTGCCAATTAACACCAGAGCACGGTCACATTGTGCTGCCCTTTGACCCCCTCCCTGCCTGTCGGAGCACTCAGGACCCGAGGCCTGGGCTTCAGTATTAGTTTGTCACAGGGCCCTGTCGCACAGGCCCGTGATAGATGGGCCCTGGTGAGCAGCTCTGACCCACCGTGCTGCAGCGCTCAGTTGGATGGTGTGAGGGAGCATTGATTATGATGCTACTCGTGACAGGGGTGAATCAGGCCTGAGCTGATGGTGGCAGGGAAAGACAAAAGAGACCAAGGTTATGGATGAGGTGCTGTTAGTTAACGTGATGAGATTTGATTTGTGCTCTATCGATCATGGCAGCATTTTCATCTAGCATGATTGATAAGCATGTAGTGGGCATAACAGTGTAACAGTGAGTCACCTCGTTGTTACAATGCAGAGGTCTTCATCAGGTGTGAAATGAAAAATGGAATATGAGCAGAATTGCTAATAGCCATTACCGTTTTTTTTTTTTAAGCAATGAGAAAACTAGTCTTGTAAAGCATAAACCATGTCATAAATTGAATTCTATCACAAGATTGTTTCGGTCAGCGATTCTCAACCTGGGGGTCAGTACTCCCAGAAGGGGTTGCAATATATACTCTGAGACACAACAAGATGATGAATGGGAATGGGAGGGAATCAAAATATATAATCTGTAGAATGACCTATTGAAGTATGTCCTGTCGGCAGGACATCATTATTCTCCACAAGCCAGTTTTATGATGTGTTAACTGTATTGTTTAGGTCTGGATAGATTAAGGCCCAAAAAATGACTTGGTTAGGGTTAGGGAAAGATCTTGGTTTGGGTTTAAATAACAACAAAGCAATAACTTTGTGGTTAAGGTTATCGTGGTCATGGTTAAAATACCTTAAAAGCACACATTGTTTCTTCAAAACGCAAACGAGGAAGGTATGATAATGTGAGGTAATTGTATCCTCCATAAATGTGTTGATTTGAACAGGGAGTCTCATATGTAGCCGCACAGTATAAGTACATGCTCTCACGTGCAGTTGCCTTAAACCTGCTGAACGTTGCAGCCAGGAGTTATTTATAAATCAGTCGTTGGAATGCTTTAAAAGGCAAAAGTGAACAGAGAGAACACTTTAAACAGAGAAGCAGGTGTGAGTGTAGGGGAGCAAATCAGTGTGAGAACAGGAGGTGGGTGGGGGGCCTGACGCAGCAAAATCCACCTGTTTTCATCCCTCTTCCATCCTCCTCTGCCATTCTCCTCCCCTCCTCTCCTCCACCCCTCACTCCCAGCTCAAACTGCGGCAGTCGGCTAATTAAAAAACATGGCTGTCCTTAATTATTCAGCGGCTGGCTAATTGATATTCACAGAGGCGTTCACCTCGCCTAAACGAACCGTTTAATCTGACCACCACGGTCTCACTCTCAACCGCCTGTCACCCTCAGCCATTGTGCTACTTTACTTAATAAGAGACCAGGGGGAGATGGATACAGGAGGGGGAATGCAAAAGTTTGCTGCTGATGTTAATGTGGTTTCCTGGGCTGCAAATCGCAGTGCGTGGACTCTGTCTGCGCCCAGCAGGAGGGTGTTGTTGTGAGTGTTTGTATTTTTGCTGTGCTACTTTTTTCCCATGTCAAGGTTGCTGCACAGGAAAATTAGACGGGAGTAAAGCTGAATTAGAATTAAGAAATTAGCCAAAATGGGTTACATCATCCTCTGGACTTGGAGTTTTGAAATTGCTCATAAAAAAATCATCATGTGATTGACGGAAATTATTGTGTGGAAGAAGTCTGGCTTTCAAAGCTGGGAAGTTGTACGAGCTTCAGGTGCCCCTTTTCTCCTCCATTTAACTTCTCTCTTCCTTTCTGCACTGTTATCTTTTTCTCTCTTGAACTTTTCTCTAAAGTCAAAGTGACGCACTTGGCCCGGGCTTCAGGTCCCATCTAACAGCCAGTCCCCCATTCTTGACACCTCCAATGATAAAACACCTTTTATTGTCCTCTTCCTGTTTGTCTCTTATCTCTGTGTTCTCTCCGCTCTCAAGTTCCATTTTCTTGTCAAATTCTGCCCTTCTTTTTCCTCTTCCTCTCCTCGGCCTCACCCCAGCTCTCCTCCTCCACCCGTGACCACCTCTTCATTAGGAGAACAAAAGGTGTATGGGCAGTGGTGAAGTCTGTCCCATTGTTTGGCCTTTAGTATGATTAGATTATCTTTAAAGTCTGCTGAATAGGGTTAATCGGTCGGAAGTAATCCTCACATGGTGTGTGTGTGTGTGTGTGTGTGTGTGTGTGTGTGTGTGTGTGTGTGTGTGTGTGTGTGTGTGTGTCATCAAAGAGGAGGGCCAACCTGCTCGCATGGAAATTGAACACATGCACGGCTGCATGTCCGCATAGACGTGCGCATTGTGCACACAATAGTGAGCAAAAATAAAGAAAATCCCTGGGCACACATTTCTGTCACAACCTCTCCTCTTTTAATGACCCCTTTAGTCTCGCCTTCAGCATGCATTTATCTCTGCACCCGCTCTCTGTGGGTTCAGCTGCTCCGGCTGGCGTGCGCGCGTGCGTTTGTGCGTTTGTGCTGATGTGTGCGTTTCAGATCAGTGTCTGAGCCGTTGTTTGTGTCTCGCCGTCTGCGTGCATCTTTTGTCTTTCTCTGCAAAGCTAACGTCTTTAGTTGCCGCCTATCAGCGTAACATTGAGTTTGGACACACTTGTGACGGTACGCGACCCCCTGCCGGTCCACCTCCTCTGTGTTTCCCTCCGTCCCGTCATCCCTCCTGTCTTCCTCTTAAATTGAGCTGTTGGTGTGAGACAGCTTTTTGGCACCTCGGTAATCTAGTCTCTGAAAAACTTTGCCGACCTATCATAGGAGCCCTGATTGCATGCTTGGAATCGATAACACTTTTTAAGGTCATAATAGTGCTACTTGTAGTGTATTTACAGCATGCTTTTGAGGGTGTACTTCAGGGTACATTCGCCCAGCACTATCATTTAGGGGCAACTTGATTCCATCACAAAGTGCAGGCAGCTTTAGCTTTTGTATAACACTGGCCACACAATAGCACTTCAGGCTTGAAAGGCAACACAATGGAGACAATTGTCTGACTCCAGCAGCAAGGCTGGTTAATGTTAGGTTGTGTTGAGGACAGCAGCAGCTGGGCCATGGTGTTGCTTTACTGAATATGTGATAAAGTGGTGCTGTGGAGGGGTTGTTTTTCCTCTATGTCTGAAGCTGGAGATGACTGGAGATGTGTGTGTGTGTGTGTGTGTGCGTGCATGCAGGTGTTTACTCGCATTGGCAGGTTTCTGTCTTGCGAGCAGTGGGTGAGCTCGAAGCATCCCCTTGACTTTGAAACTTCCCCCACTCATCTCATGCGAGAACAGCCCCTCGGTGACACTCACCGCCACTCCTCATCACAATGCATAGAGCACGCAGCTCCGCCTGCAGTGCATCGAGTCGCCAAACACAGATGGTTATCAGTGTAGTAGAGATTGGATGGAGTAATGCAATTTTTTTTTTTTTTTTTTTCCCCTCCATACGTTGTATTTTCTTCAAACTCGCTGTCTGTCTCTTTCAACATCCTACAGTGCTTAAGTCAGAGGCTTCAAGGCTCCTCTGCGTGGCTGCTGTCCATATGACAATCCTCTGCAGTATGGCCGTGTGTGTGTGCGCCTTTGAGTTTCAATGTATGCACACAAAATTGGTTTGCACCCATATAGGGGTGTGGAATATATAATTCACAATAATATTGGTGTAATTTTTGATATTATTAAAAATATCTAAATTAACACTACTACCGGCTCCACTGGGGAGGAGTCGGTTCCAAGAAGTGGAGGGACTACAGCTGTGTGGAAGTGATTTAGTTACAGAAGATCAGATGTACAAGGAACCACAGTAATATGTAAGACATGCAAGAGGACAGTAACAACAAAAGGAGGCAATGCAGCAAACTTAATTCACCAACTCCATCAGAAACGCCCGGTTGAGTACGAGTAGAGCCAACAGTTATTCTTGCAAGCAGACAAACTACATTGACCATATCACCCACCTTTAATACCACACATGGTAAATGGACTGAATTTGGGGTTCAGTATCGAACCCCATGCGAGGATCAAACCTCTGACGTTCTGATTGGTGGACGACCCGCTCTATCGCCTGAGCCACAGCCGCCCCATGTATCGTGTGTGTATGCACTGGTGTGTGCTCGCCAGCGAGAGAGGAGATTGAGAGGATGCAGTGTGAGTGTTCAAGCAGAACAGTATGGTAGCCAGTCGCTCCAGCCTCTGAATACTAAACCTTTCCAAGTGTCACTTTGAAGAAGCTCATGGATGAATCAGTGCCTCTTAACACTCTTTTTTCCCTCCCTCTTGTTTTCTTTCAATGCTCCCCTTATTCAGGAGTTAGGACGGAAGGTAAGTTTAGAGGTATTTACCTTCTCCTAGATTCTTCAGGTTTCTCACTGTTTCTGCATGATAGAGTCAAGGTTTTCTTTTCCCTTTCAGCTTCTTTGACAGGTTACATTTTTCTTTGCACCGGATATTTCGGCTGCTCCAAGTTTGGGTGATTTTTAAAGCTCTCTTGCTTCAAGTGCATTGTTAGAATTACCGATGGGGTGACAATTTCAGCGTGTTTTTGAAGACTTATTAACCGAAGGGAGCAGCGATACAAACTGTTTTTGGTTGGGTCCTAAAGTTCACTGTGGCTTCCAGGAGCACAGCTGTATGTCTTTTGTCTATAGGCTTTTTATGCACTCCTTTATAGAGAATGGTTTTATCTATCAAAAGTGATGGCTGGAAGATAAAACCCCAAATTCGACCAGCCTGTCAATCCTGTTTTATCATTGTTATCATCCATAGCATCAATATAGCCGTAGGCTTCGACAAGTAAATGATGAGAAACAATTTTCTGTTCTCTGTAAAGAGTTAAAATTATCTCATGACTAAACACATCTTAATTTCCATTCAGATTTGAGTCATAGGCCCTCGACCCTAGTGTGAAGGTCTGCTTTTCCCTCTCTCTGACCTGATGCATCCAGGTCTTATCTATTTTGTACATCACCCAGAGACTCAGCCGTATGTTAAGTGAAGGTCACAGTGGAGGGTAGGACAGTGGAGATTGGTAGGCTGGGCAAATATATAGACCGGACCATGGTGCTCCTTCGCACTGAGCTGATGTTATCCTCTTGGCCTGATAGCGGTTTGGCTGAAGATTGAGCACAAGAGGACAAAGACGCACGTACAAAGCATGTCAAGGTGTCATCAGTCTCACACACATGTGATTTTTCTCCACATGAAGCAAAATGTGCACATATTCCCTTACACACAAAACTCATCTAGACTTCTCTCCTGGCAGGCACACCACATACATCATGAAACATGCAAAAAAAAACATTCAGAGAGTGTTTCACAGTCTGGCGCATATATGTCAATAAAGTGAAGGCCTGTGTCTGTGTTGTGCTGTAATGTGTCTCTTTATGCTCACTTGTCTGAGCTCTCATTATAGGCCTCTCTCATGTGCATGTGTGTATTTTGTTAAAATTGGCAGTGCTCCACTGGGCACATAAGTAATGGTTTTTTCTTCTCTTCTGTGTGTGGATATGTGTATGCTGCATGTGGTGTGTGCGGAAATGTGTGTGTGCTCATTTGTGTTTAGGCCAAGCAGCTGGAGGCCAGAGATGCCGACCTAAAGAGGCAGGATGCTTTCTACAGGGAGCAGGTGGCTCGGCTGGAGGAGAGGGTAAGAAATCTTTTGCACCCTACACCAACCCCAAAAAATTATTATGCCCAAGCAAAGCAATGAAGAGAGCATAAGTGTTTTGCTCTAAAAAAAAAAATAATAATACAACATAACCAAAGCAAAGCGAACATCCCAAGGTGGAGGATAAAGTATAACTTTCCACTTTACAGCAGAAGGCACAGTAAAAACTAAACGCTCTGTTTTACAGTCACCAAGCAAGGTGACGTCACTGCTACTTTCAGGAACATACATCACGCACTGCGGCTCTCGTTTTGGCCCGAGGAAAAGTTTTGGTTAATGTATAATGCATACACATACCAGCGCACACACAAACAAGCGCACACAGATTTGTGCGCACAATTCAGCCGGCGTACACAGTGGGCTCGGCCACCACTGGGCTCAGCCAAAGTACAGTGGCGTTTATTCTTCCTCCTCGTCCCTCTGCCCCACTGTTTTTGTTATCATCCTTCAACTTAAACTCTGCTTGCTTCCCCCAGTGTGCTGTGCATCGCTCTCTTGTTCTCCACCTCTCCGTAATTGTCTGTCTGCTGCTCTTATGCTCTCTGGCTCTTTTTTTTTTTTTTTTTAAATTCACACTCCGTTCCTCCACCTGAAGGATAAAAGGTTACATCTCATTCATCCCTGCATGTGTCCTAATGTCCCTGAAAATGACACTACCCTGATGTTCCTTGTCAAACCAGCGTCCTATGGAGGGGGACAAGGGTCAGCTGCCGTGCTTAGCCTACTTCAATTGGCAGCTCCATGCTGGTCCCAGTGAGAGATGCCTGCGAGGCATGGAACCGGGGTCAAATGCCCTGCTAAAGTGTGTTAAAAAGGACGCCTTCATGCTGCTCTCAAATCATAAGTGTTATCTTTGGAAGGATACAATGCCCTATTTAATGTGCTTAAAATGATGCCTTCATACTGGGAAGGAGTTTTCTGCCCTTTGGAGGGTGCAAAAAGTCAAATGCCCTCTATAGTGCAGGAAAAATGGAAATTTAACACCGTTGTGAAGCCAGATATTCGTTGTGGAAGAGAAAGGCACTCTTATTCTTCAAAGAATTCGAAGTGTCAGAAAGTCTTATAAGCTCACATGAATACAAGGATGGCAAAATATCACATAGTCAGTGGGCACATTGTCCCCAGAGGGACCTCAAAGTCAAATGATTCTGACTTCATCTAAATGGCTCAAATGGGATTTCCTGGTTAAAAGATGGCGTCTTACCTCGTGTGTGCTTACAGGTGCATTTGCACACATTGTTACAGAAATTGCTTTAAATATATTTCGCTTTTCGCCATTTCCGCATGTTTTTTTAAAAAAGGGGTCACGCTTATAGTAATTCACCGTTGAAATAACCAGGCTGGTGTAATATTCTTACTGTGGACTTGTTTGTTCCCATTACACACGAGATAATTTTCCCTTTGGGTCAATAACGCTATCAAATTTTGCTTCCTTCAGTGAGAATGAATTCCCAGCCAAGCGAGTGAGTATTGAGTAGTGGACGTCTGTCAGTAGTTGGACGTGCATTGGTCTGCATAGTTTTGGCTGGGCTGAGATGTGGGCATGCACTCTTGTTGCACTTGGACCTCACTGATCCAGTCGTATCGCTGAGCTTGTCTCTTTCCATTCTTCAGCTCATGTGGCATTATTACATCTTTGGACAGTGTAGCTCTGCTCCGTCTCCCCGTATAGGAGCACATGTGAGCGCCGGTGGTAGAAATGATGAGACCCAACTAACACAGGCATTATCGACTTCAGGCACAGGCCATCCATCAGCCAGGTTGGCCTCTGGTCAATATTCCTTGGATCAAAGTGTCAGCAAATCACCTTCACACCTCAGAAAGAGACAGTGAGTTATATACATAGAGATATATAGACAACAAGGAAAGAGCTACTGTATTGAAGACAGAAGCTAAAGGGAAAAAGAGAAGCTGGAGAATCAGCACAAAAGATGAGATTAAAAAAAAAGATTTTACTTGAGAAGGTATCACGAGAAATTATGATAAACTGACATTTGTGAGTGATAGAGGATAAGAACAAGAAAAAGACAAAGGTGAAAGAAAAAGAGCGGTATAAAGATAAAATGTCAGTGAATGATGAAGAACAAGAGAGCACGGCAAAGAAAGGGCTGAATGAAAGCACTGCATCACACATGAGATGTGAGACGCAGGAAGGGTCTGTGAAAAAGAACAGCGTGCACACTGATTTATTTATTGATTCATGCACAGGAATTAAATGATAAATTAATTATATTTCACAAGCACTTTGTCCTCATGTGCACACAAACCCCACCATTTCAATTTGCAAATTCTATCAGGATTAATCGCCTGTGGAGACAACAACACAACAGAATGGCAACCATGTGTGTGTGTTTTTAGCGATGGTGTGTGATCCTGTGTGCGACTGAGGATCAATGGCGGGCATATTGCATGTTGTCTTACTGTGCAGCAAGCGGCTTGGGACTCCATGGGGGTTGCAGTTTGTTTGGGCTGTGTTAATAACGCTGCTTTTTCTTCTTCTGGCCACAGTGCCCCGTTTGGCACTCGGTCCAGCCTCTCTTCACTCCCTGTTCTCTTCACCCAGAGTAAGCCCCGCAGTATACCAAACAAAATCACTCTTGGCATGTTCTGTTCTTGTGTACTCGCTGTAATTCCCGCTTGGTTAATAGCATCCACTCCAGATGAAGGCGCTCAATATAAACAGGCAGTACAGAGAACAAATTTACAGGAAGATACACATAGACACATACAGCTGAGCAAAGATAAGAAATCATGAACATATAGCTTATGTCCAGGCAATTATGTATGAAAATAGATGTAACACAGCTAAACAAAGATTTAGTATCAATATCTGGGTAAGATTTTTACTGTATATTAAGGATTTTGGTCTTGTAAAAGCAGCGCGTGACAGTGTAAATGGCATTTACATATGTAACACTTTAAGTAGATGCCACGGACACGAGCCAGGATCAAATCCCCGACCCTCCTGAGCCGCAGGCACACAATGAGAACACCAAATCCTGTAGGTGGGCTGGGTACCGAACTTTGATACTTTTATGGCACCAACCAAGTCACTTCAATTCTGTTGAGTATCAAAAAATGTCTTTTCAATCGGTACCAAATTTCGATACCTAAGGACTAAATCTCATCTGCATCAATAAGCATGCACAGTGCTTGTATCAGGAGTAGTTTGGCGGTCTAAGCTTAGAAGGTTAGATGTCTCCTCTTTCAAGTCTTTGAACAGCTTCCTCCTTTTTAGTGAGTAATTGAAATAGAAAATGTGAGTTTCTTTTCGTTAAATTGGATTTTGTAAGATTTGAATTGGAAAAAAGTGTAGTTCGGAAAGTGATATCGAAGTTAAGGTGTCTGTACCGGTATTGAAAGTGTTTGAACAATACCCAGGTCAAACTGCATGGATAATAACACAAATTAAACTGTATACAGAAGCGGTTCTTGTACAGTATATGCAGTTTGCTCAGACAAGAAGAAAAAACACCAAGCTCAAGGTCAGATCTGACAATTTGCTGCTTTTATCGGCTTAAATAAATGTAAATTGAATACCTTTGGATTGTAGACTTGGTTGGACAAAATAAGACATTTGAAGACTATTGGAAAACAATCAACAGGTTCATAGATAATGAAAACTGCTGGCTGCAGCCCTGTTACGCACATGCTGCTGCACCACACACCACAGCATGTGTGAGCACAGTGAGATGAGTTTGGATCGCAGGGTGAGTGCACATGATTTGTTTTGAGACGTCACATATTCATGAGAGTGGCGGTCTGTATCAACGCCCAGCGCTGTGCTTCTTTTTGGTCGCAAACCCTCCGTTTTGCCAGTGAGAGCGCAGTAAATTTGATTTCACATGGAGTACACCGCTAGCTTAATATTGTCTCCCATCACGTTCTTCACCCTCCCTCCATCTGCCCTCCGGCCCTGCCTTTACCTCAGGATTCCCCCCGCATCTTCGCACACCAGCAGAAAGAGGCACCAAAAGAGAGAGAGAATATAAGTCTGATATATATTACATGTCTGTTCCAATCCAACATGGCCATTCATCAGAGGGGCTTCCAGTGACAGGCCATCACCAGGCTCCCAGGCAGCTCAGCCTGCTGCCTCTGCTGCTGCTGCTCATTGGGGCCACAGCTACCAAATAGCCCCTGAAAACAATATCTATATATTTATTACATTTTCACTCAATACCTGCCCTCCTGTAAAACAATCTCATATTTAACAATCAACTTGCCCATGTTTTTTTTTCTCTTTTTTTTTCCCTCACCATGTCTCTCTTTCCAGCCTTCCTTCCGTACCACATCTGCCTCTCTATATCTCTCCTTTTTCAGCTATTTTTTTTTTTTTTTTGAGTGGTGTTTTTTTTTTCTTCATGCCTCAATTTCATTTTTTTTTCTCAAGAGATTTTTCTCTTTTTTTCTATCTTTCTTTTCGCCTTGTATATCGATGAAATTGGATTTTTCTGCTCTCCCATGGAGGACAATCACTGCAGCAATTGCCATCTCATAGCAAAGTTCCACAGCACTGTGAAAGGAAGAAATACAGGGGAAAGAGCATTAAAAAACAGTAATAGCTTCTATCTCTCTATCTCTGTCTGTGTCTCTGACTTGCTATCTTCATCTCTCCCTCGCTCTGTCATTTCTCCATCCGTCTCCCTCTCAGCCTCTCGCCCTCTGTATTTCTTTCTGGAGCGTGGAGGTAAAATTTTAAATGCGTTTTGCTTGTAATGTGTTAAAAATTGAAATTATAATTCTTGCTGCTGCGTCTGAGCAGTAAAGATGTTTCAGTGCTTTCTTTCCCCATGAAGCGATCAATGTAGTCTCTCTCTGGCTCCGCTAGTTGTATAACTGGAGACACAGTAATCCAGAGTGAAGACATGACAGTGTGCTGCAGTGTTGAATTATTGTGTCTGAGACTGTTTTGCTGTTATAGCCGCATGATGGGATTCACAGGGATTTAACAGGAGGTCCTTTCAAGGGATGGTGATTTCACGACAACAGCGCTGCACATTCGTATATGTTAAAAAAAAAAAACAGCAGTGACACTCCACAGGCTAAAATAATAACGCTGAGATACAACTTTTTCAAAAGTCATCTTATAAAGCTCAGTTTGAAAGAGATAACACCAAGATTTTGTGGTTTATTTAGGGGCAGATATTGTATACAAGTGTCGTAGTGTTTGTAACGGATGCTAACATGCAACACCCATTCATAGAAGGGCTTTTATGTAGATAAGAGTTTGAAACAATGAGGTAAAAATAAAGAAAAACAGAGAGGATACAGCATAGCACACATTTAAGAAATTACATTGAAACCTTAGTTATGAAGGTTGATTTACTGTTATACAAGCATAAGTTTAGATTTAAGATTTAGATGATAAGGTTGATCCTACTCACACATCTGAATCAGAAAGAAGCTTGAGCCAGCAGATGGTTAGCTTAGCGTAACACAAAGACTTGAACTGGGCTGACACATCTTGGCTAACTTTGTCCAAAGGTAACAAAATCTTCAGCAGAGACTTCAGCATGTCCGTGAAATGGTTCTGGTTTTTGCCCCGAATTTGACCACTGGACAGCTGTGTTTATTCTCCCCCAACAGCCAGTTTACTGACTGCACAAGCATTAGCTGTAAGCTAACTAGCAGTGGATGTGCCGACCTTGTGTGTGGGAGTGTGTCTGTGAACTCACCAGAAACTCCAGTTCTTTGTAATTTTCCTCCAGTTTCTCTCCTTTTCTTGTCTTGTCTCTGTGTGTTTGTGAAGTAGAATTATAAAGCCCTGGGATAAGCACAAACTGTTGAGGCTGAGTCTTTGTGTCAAGTCATGCTGCTCTGGGCGAATTCATGTCGGATCACATTCTACTGACTTTGTATGCAGTCGCTACCTCTAAAATTGGGTCTGTCTGAACACATGGTTAGAGGTGAAGGTAGGCTTTGGCAGAAAGTCCTTTTCGGAGTTCAGGGCGAAGATGGACAGTTCTAGTTTTCTGCCTTGCATCCACTCTCTAGGATGTGATGTTGCCCCTTCAGGCAAATCTTAGTCAATGCTTATGCATGATAGGCTCAATAACAGTTTACCAGCCTCATTGCTCTCCTTATGAGCAGGTTGCAGTGAGTCACACAGCAGAAGTCTCATTTTCTCTAGCTCTGCAGAACCGTAATGTTGGCCGTGGTGGGGTTCCTCCCCATTTCGGCCCTCCTGCTCAGCAGCAGATAAGAGAAACAAGCCATCAGTACAGGGAGTTATTTGTTTTATTCATTAAATATTGGAGGCTTTTTCTCTAAATTGAGCTAGAGCGTGTGTTGGGATGCAGCTTCTATCTTCTCCATATCGCCGCAGTGCATTAGCGGTAATGGCTTAATTTGTCTATGACACCCCCCACCAGCATTTTGTTTGGCTCCAGATGAGCTGAAAACCTAGTGGAAAGCAAATAGAGTAAATAGGATGCAAATGAACAGAAACGCTGTTTTAGAGGTAGATACTTGAATGCACACGGGGTACGCACAATACCAGGTTTCTGAAGCGACACAGCTCTGCTCATCCGATGACAAAGAATTGGTCGACGACAATCAGGAAACGTCTTTCTGGGAGACTTCAAACAAGGTTGTGTTTTGCAGTTTTTATTTCAGTCCAGGGAGGAATGTTTTTAACTAAACCAAGCGTAGGATCTGGTCTGTGGGCTAACAAAAGGTCAGGGCTGCTCTTTAAATCAGTTGGGGCAACAGCTGGAAATCACAATTTAAGACCACTCAGTAATCACACAAATTACACTCTTCCCTGCCTGAAGGTGAGCGAGTGAGTGGTTTTTTTTTTTTCCCTCGTCTGTGCCACTGTTTATATCTAGCCACCAGGCTGTGTGTAGACACTTTTGGCAGCATGTCCACACATGTACCCGTGCTGTGTGTAGGTGTCAGTGTGAATGCACGTGCATTGTTTGTGTGTATGTGTATTGTAAGTGTTCCTGCAATCATTGTCACGCATGGCCTTTTGTCCTCCCTGGTGGATTAGTGTGCTGATTAGTGCCAGCTCTGCCATTTAGCCAGGTATTATTACCTTACACTTAGTATTCTAGACAGAGACCCAAATCCAGCTCCTTCTGACTCTCCCTTTCTCTTCCAATGGCTCAATCTCGGCACCCAGGAGAAGTCTTATTCTTGCCTGTTTAGCAGCCAGAAATCTCTTTTTAGTCTTTTTATCTGTGAATAAGCTTCTCTTTTTAAATCCTTTTCCTTAGCTCTTGACAGTTTCTTTGTCTACACTGCAAACCACTTGATTCAAGGCCAAGGGGGCACAGATACAGCATGAGCTTACAAGTTAACTCTTAAACTTTGGGCATACTTCTTTATAGTGTTTTACATGCAAACTAATGTCTGCCTGAGGGACAACTGCAGTGGGTTGGTGGAGCATTCAGACCCCTTTATTCTTTCCACATTTTGTCATCATTAGCCAGCACACTGCACAATAATGACACATTTTCCCAAATATTTGAAATCATAAAAAATAATTAAGTCTAGCAGTCACTTACATCCTTCTGCAAAAACACCCCTGAACATGTACTTATCTTGGACGTGTAAGGGCATGACTCAATTACTCATGGGACTTGGGAGCCTACATAAACATAAATCATTTCCAATCAATTCCGTTTGACACAAGTGGACTTGAGACATCTCAAGAGTGATCAAAGGAAACTAAATCTATTTAATGTGAACTGTCTTAGCAAAGGGTCTAGATGTATGTAATAAGGTAGTTCTGAGTTATATACAATCTGTGAAGTGTGTGCTATATCTATATCTGCAATATGATCCAAACTATGGCTGTAACTCTGCAGAATGTGAGAAAGGGAAGGGCTCTGAATCCATTGCAAACCCTCACAGTGAGTGTCCATCCAACTGAGGAGGACTCAAATCTGTATCAGACCTTTTGTCAGCGATGTCATGTCCCATCTTCTCTTAGCTCCACAACACATGACTATCGATCTTTTCAGCAGCGCAGTTCATTCCTATTGATCTTCTCTGAACTATGATGAATGTCTTCCCTGCCAGGAGGTTAAGTCAGGCCAGATGAGACCAAGAGGCTAACATTTGTCACATTTCTAGTGTACCCAGTGTAATTATGCAAGCTGATGTAAGTGTTTCCATTGAACGTAACAGATTCTGAACCTAAGGTCATTGTATGTGTAATGTATGATTATTCTTCTATCTTCAATGGAAAGATTGAAATAGAACTAAGTTTTAAAAGTCTGTTCTTAACCCTCCCCAATCAGAGGAATCTTTAACCCAGCACTATAACAAACAGTGCTGGTTCGTAGCTTAACATTAACCCAACAGGTAATGGCACAAAAACCTCAAGGAAATACTTTAATGCTTGAGCAAACTATGCTTTTTTAAGAGTAGGTATTACTATTATTAAAGTGAAGCATCGGTAGACATTGGCAAATTTCGCCCCTGGATCAAACCTTATACGACTCTCAATCAAGTCATCCATCACACTTTACAACCTCTCAGCATTTGATCATAAATGTGCAGAACAGCCGCTGAGGGCTGACAAAACTCGATTTTCCTCTCGTGATATAAGTGGTGTAAGAGCTCGGTTCTATAGCCGCGTTTGAGGACGTGATTCAGGTAGAGGGGTCCTGCTGTGGGTTCATTTGCTATGGGTCACCGGGGGATTATGACCAGTGTTCTGTGTGTTGTTGACTAGAGACCCTCCGACCTTACAGGATTGCTGCCTGTTATTACAGCAGCCATTTGCAGGAGTATAAGCACAAAGGCACACATATAAACACACAAATACCCACAATTCAAACACTCACATACAGAGGCACACATGCATGACCACACACACACAAAACAAACTAGAAAAGTGCTAATATTTTTTATCATTGCAGACTTTACATCTACAAACATACTCTCTACTGACAACCCATATACGTTACAGATCACAAAGTTAGCTTCCATGTTGTGGACAATAAGCCCACCTGGTAATAGAGCTGTGCCCATAATATCCCTCTCCATTAAGTTTTAATGGAGTTTGAATGGTGGTAGATGAGGCCAGGGCTGAGTTGGCTCGGCTGCACTGTACTGGACCATATCAGCTCTGAACTGTTAGGAGGCGTCGCACTGCTGAAATGTTTCCTTTTGCCCAAATAGCTTCAACCTAAAAGATGTAAATAAATTGGATGGACTTTTTTTATATAGGAGGTTGAGATCACATTTTCATGCATTTGTCTCACTCACTGACTTTTTTTTCTTTCTCTGTCTCTCTGCAGAGCGCTCAGTTCTACAAGGTCACCACAGAGAACTACCATAAAGCTGCCGACCAAGTGAATGCCAAGTTCAAGTAAGTTCAGACAGAGTTGATCCAAAGTAGATCAAAGGCTTTACATTTCATCCCAACACTTTTTTTTAACCTATTCTTTGCAATTTTTTATCCAAAAATGGAACTTTCATTGTTGCTTTCCTGTATTTTTTTTATGATTTTTTTTGTCATGCACAGCAGGTATTTATTTTATCGTCTTGGCAGGTTTCATGTGTATTATCTGAAATTAGGCATTCATTTAGTTTAATTTATTTGCACATTAATGACAATGAAGAAACACTAAATAGAAAATGTGCAGGAGAGGAAGGAAACCTGAAAGGCTTCCGCGGAGTCTTCCCCTTTTATTTAAACAAATTAAAAAACGATATTGTTATTCATCAAAAACCCACGCACAAAAAGAGACAATAAGGAAAGATTCACTGTAGATTAAAGAAGTCCTTGTGGACCAGTGAACACACGATTGAATTATGCTAGCCACATTCTAACCTACGGCTTTCAATCAGAACCACATTAGCACGTCCCATTAGCTGATGTTGACGATGTGGTTCACTGATAAGCCTGATCGCATGTTGATGATAGCTGACGGGGCTTTTCTTCTGCGCTATTAACGCTTTGGTGTCCGAAGAGTGTCTTTTATTCTGTAGAATTTTATCTTTAACCAGACCTGGGTCAGGATCATCCGAGGATTTGTAGCAGGTAGCATTTACCACATCAAGACAAGAAGTACAGGATAACCTCTACATTTGCTTTCAAATAGTTTTGAGTATTTTGCCCTCTTATACTGCAAACTGCTAACCACTAGTCTTGTACAAGAAATATTAAGATTTTTGGCGTCCAGCACCACGAGCGTTTGTATGGACCTCGCTCTGATAGTGAGTGCCATGCTCTAAATACATGTTGCTGCCACACCTTGCAGTGAAAACAACGGTTACTTCACTGAAGCTGTTAACAAAGGAGGTAATATGAAGCATCATAATTCATGGATGTAGCACATATCCGACACATATATGTAACTCAAGAAGATGCAGAATCTCTCCCCATCCGTGTTCCATCTGTCTTCTTAATAAGAAGCCATTAGGCTCCATAGTAATGTAGGGAAAGTGGATGAGGATGCTGCAGGAGGTGGGGCAACAATGGGCCCTGGCTCTGAGCGCTCCTCCAGGGAGGCTAGGCTAATTGTGTTAGCTTGTCATTAGCCAGCGCTAACACTGGGATCATTGTCTCCCCGAGAAATGCAGGAAACTGATTAGCCTAGCCCACCAGGGGTTTAGCGCTAGACTCGTGGAAGCCGGAGCTCAGACTACCCAAATCACATTAAAGAAAAAAAAAATCCACTGGAATAACATTAGTGCCAAATGACAGTGCTAACTGCAAGCGAACGTCAGGCTAACGTGCGGGTAGTCACGTGACACAGGCCTTTGCATGAAGAGCAGTGATTGGCTGATTGGATTATAGGAGGTGCATTAGCAGGGTTGTGACTGGGTTACAATTGTGGAAAGGTAGAGGAGGGGAAGTATGTATGTGTGTGTGTATGTGAATGCATGTGCGTGTGTGTGTGCACGCACGCTAATGAAATGGTGGGAAGGTCTGGTGTTACAAGACAGGGGCAGGGATGCATTGAGGGGATCAGAGCAGAGGGTTAATTGGATTTAACAGGGCGTGTTTGGCCCATCCTTGTTGATGTGTGTGAGTTCATGCGTGATGGTGTATGTTTGTCTGCACTCATATGTCTGAACATCTTTTGTGAGCATAGCGCGCATGCCTTTCCTCAAAGCTCTCTCTCTCTCTCTTATGAGAGAGACCCTACAGAGATAAGATGCTATCTGTGGCCTCTGTTGAATAATAAAAGGAAATATTTTTTGTCTCACACAGGCTTTTGATTTCCTCAAAGTTGAAAATGTCCCCCAGAGATGAAAAAAAACAGGGCCTTATCCATACTTGATAGAATTAACATTTGATATGTTAATGCGAGGATGTTATAAAGTGTGGGAGATGACATCTTTCTTATTAGAATGTCTTCATTTCCCCACTCTGGCTCATGTCAGTGCCACTGTAAAGAGAGTGATAGTACTCCAGGGATTGATTAGTGTTAGGGCTGATATTAGGCTACGGTTCATTATAGTGGAGAAGAAGATGTGTGGGACCAGAGCAGGCTGTCTGTCAAGGGTTAGAACAGCCGCGTATGTGCTTTTTGCAGGTTTTAATGAGGACTATTGGGCGATTTGAGTTTACAGTGCCATGTGCACGTGACGTCAGATCAGATGGGAATTTGTCAGATTGCCATCGGATGAAACTATTATTACTTCGTGGCATTCAGATCGGGGCAAGATAGAAAAAATCAAGCCTCAAGAGTGGATGGGACGTGGGAGGAATGTATGTGTCATAGCTGTATGCAGCACCTGTTCTGATGCTCAGTCATAGTCAACATGGGAAATAATAATTACTCTGATTTGAGACAGGATAGAGAGTACGAGCGCCCGGTCGCAGAAAACAATTCAGTGGAATTAGACTGAGATGATTTCCGTCCTGTGTCAGCCTCTTGAATGTGACTCTCTTATATCAGTAACAGTCTTGCCTTTTTTGGTTGGCTTTAGCTTCATTATGATATGAGTTATACAAAAGTTGACCATGGGATGTACGAATAGGCTCCTGCAAGTAGCCAGTGTGCGTGTTTTCCCTTCATTGCAGTGGTACAGCGTGGCCCTTTTCCATGTCGATGTTACAAAGAAATTAAAGTGCGAGTGGTAGGTACTCAAGGGAGGTGTGTGTGTGTGTGTTTGTGAAATATGCGATTGTGCACGTGTGTAGCTGTTTGCGTACGTGTGTAGTACAGCTGTTCCCTGCTGTTCTACTGCAGTATTCCCGCCAGAGAATGATGGAGCTCTGTCAACTGGAACGCTCCGGCGTGACTGTGACCTCATTACATCCAGAACACACAAAAACACACTCACATTTATATATATATGTCGCAGCTATGATTTTGAAGCCAGCACAATACTTATACAAGAGAAAAACTTTTTGGCCATTTCTACATCATGCTTTAAAAATGTGGTGCTCTAAGAAACTACACATTTAATTTTCATTGTTTTTCCTCTCGAAATTAAGGACACACGAGCAATATTGTCCAGAGTTAGTCAGAAAAAATATAAAATGGTCCCTTTAGTGTCTGAAATAGTTGCCATTAATCATAAACTGCTCTCAAAGATCTAGACAGAAGATGTTTGGTGCACAGTTCTTCCAATACATAAATATACACTACATGTAACAGATAATGTAATAAGACAGTATGTTAGACACACGCATGCCCGTAGAACCAAAGCTTTTATTCACTTTCCCCGTGACACTGACTGTAGATAAGAGTTCCCAGTCGCCTGTGGAAAGGAGGCCATCTCTTCCTGCGCCTGATTTATATCCTGTCACCTTCACCACTAGTTGTTTATCCACGTCTGATGCATTATCACACTATCCAGCACTGAATGCGTGACCTTTACTCCACCACATGTATGTAAGGGTGCACGTGCGTGTTGGCTTCTGCGTGTGACGATGAATGAATTCAAATGTGTGCACATGTATGTGTACGTGGGTGTCTCCTTTGGAACGTGTGTGTCGACTGGCTGCGGTGAGCCAATGGGGCTTTAGTTTGAAATGCGAGCTGACAGGCGTGGAGGAAAATGATAGATGTGAGATTATGCGAAAAGGTGGAATGGGGAATGAAAGAAAGGTGGCGCAGTCCTAAGCCTCCTGTCAGTGCTAACCTTTGGTGGGGCTTTGGGCTTCTTTGTAGAAGCTGGTCACTGTCACAGTTTGTCCAGGGCCCCTGCAGAATTCAGATGGGACAGGGACATCTCATAGCGGTGAATGGGTGGGTCTGACAAGGCCGTGTAATGCTGAAGGATTGAGACCATCATCTCTTATGTCTCCATCCCCCTTCTCAGGTCTCAAAAACTTGGATTCCTCTAAGCTTTCAGCCTTGATGGTGAGATTTACGATAAGATCAGAAAAGGCTATGTATTTTCACATTTTTGTGTTTGTGTCTGAGTGTGTGTGTGTGTGTGTGTGTGTGTGTGTGTGTGTGTGTGTGTGTGTGTGTGTGTGTGTGTCTGTGCTGCATGTTTTCCATTTCTCCCCCATACAGTCAGCCATAGAGAATAAAATCTCATTTTAGTGTGTCACTTCGCTGTCACTCCTCTCCTTCCTCAGGCTACACACTCACTCCCTTTGTCTCTTGTTTATTTTTTAGCTCTTTTGAATAAATCTTTTTTTAATTTAATCCAGTTGGCAGTAACAGCAGCTGCAGTCCTCACTTCCACTCTCCGCGCACACGCACGCATGAGCGCAAAGGTGGAATGAGGAGGCATGGAGCAAAACTTGTTGAATGTAAACGGCTCGTTTTTCCTCATAACGCCAAGACCTCACCTGGCAGTCTGTCTTCTGCATACCATGTGGGAGAGCTCATCCCTCTTCCAGCCCCCTGTAATCATAAACAACTTAAACAAGCCCTCATCTGCTGTGTTTATGCATCCGCATTAGTTCCATTGTGCAATGCTGCGCCTTGACGAGGGTCAAGTTGATTGTCAGTCGTGTCACTTGAGTTTAAGTTTCCCTAATTTTCTTCAAACCTTTGCTTCTTGCAGTGAAGCTTGTTGAGAGAAAAATCAGGAATATCCGGTGCAACCTAATGCAATCCAAGACACAGCCCTGCAACAAAGCATTGCAGGACGATTGCACCGTGCCTTTCTTTTATCTTTCTCTTTATCTTATCTTTATCATTATCCAAGAGTGGGGCTTCTCAAACTTTTTAGAACTGAGTGCCGGTTAAGGGAGTCAGCATGTGATGGAGGGCAGCACTGGAAAACTTGAACCTGTCGTAGCATCAGTCATTGGTTTGATAATGGCATTTAATGTTAAATTCCTTCAGCGCTGAATACATCTGTTTGCAGATGAGGCAGATCGCTCCATCTGTCGTCTGGAGCCTAACGAAGCAGGACTTGATCTATTTTTCCTCTTTTGCTCCTCAACCATGCAGCGTTTTTTACCGTGGTGGCTTTTCCATTTCACTTTCACTTTAAACTGCTGAGTTAACTAACTTCAGCTAACACCACTAGTACTGATGACAGAGCATAATCCCTGCAACACTCACAATGTGCCACTAGGTAACATGGCAGAAGCTTGTCAGGGGGGCACTTTGTCAAAGTCGAGTAGTGTGTTGAATGTAAGCTATTGAAAGCAAAAGCACGTCATGTTAGTGGATCACGCAAAATGTTTCTGAGGGCCGCCATGGGGCCGCAGGTCACACTTTGAGAGTCCCTTCTGAATAGGATAAAAACATTGGAGAAAATCCTGCAGATTCTTCCCGCTGATTCCATCCTGCTGCTACAAAATGTAAATAAGGTGTAGAGGCAGGTGGAGGCTCTCCATTTTCTTGGCAGTGCGTCTGTTTGTTTAAGGGAATAATCCTGATGTCCCAAAATTAATGAATTAATGATTTATTGATGTTTAATTGAGCCATGCGGCACTTTTAATGACTAAAAGTGACGGGAATTCATTTAGCAGACAAGCTGATGCAACGCACTTCAGTTGTAGTCGTTGAGGTGTTTTTCTCTGAAGCAGCGGCAGAAGCAGGACAGGCTGAGCAGAGCTTTGACCCCCCAGTCAGGTGAGGGCAAACCACAATTCTGTAGCTAGGCAACGCGGGCACAGGGACAAGATGGTGGTCAGCCGAGGAGACAGAAGTCAATAACTGCTTTAAAAGCTCTTCTCTGGGCCTTAAGAGCTTGGCAGAGCTGGCTGTAAAAAGCACACGCAATCCGAGAAACCTGCGTGGGAGCACATGGACACACAACGCACATACACACCTTTTAGTGGCTGATTTAGTGACTGCGCTGTGTTGGAAATGCTTGGGAAACCCACACACTGCTTTTATTGCTTTTCTGTATTATTTTGTCTTTTTTAATATAGTGAAGGGCAGCAGTGGCATGAATGATGGAACGGAGAAGAATGTGGCATTTTTTGGGTGTTTACCGATCACAAAGCATGGCTACTCC
Organism: Chaetodon auriga; assembly: GCF_051107435.1. Taxonomy (NCBI): domain Eukaryota; kingdom Metazoa; phylum Chordata; class Actinopteri; order Chaetodontiformes; family Chaetodontidae; genus Chaetodon; species Chaetodon auriga. The sequence goes on along the minus strand of NC_135095.1, from coordinate 12,204,971 downwards.
TCACTCAGTTTCAAGGCGTCTCTCACAAATCAGTGGACATCTTCCAGCTGCTGTGTTTGTGAAACATCTCCTCTTCCTCTGCTTGAGGCTTGAGACCAGCCCTCGTGAAAGAGTGTGCATAAAGAGGGGTCAGAGAGGACGTACACTCGCTTTCTTTTTCCTCTCATCCATTCATCCTTCTTTGTCTGCCTCACTGCTCACTTAAGAACAGTGTTTTCTGTCTTAATTTAAATCTCTGTCACTCACGCCCTCTATATTATCATGCGCTCACTCACTCATATGCTCCCTCGCCGTTCTTTGGCTCTCTTTTGTCCCTCACTCTTGATTCTGTTGCTTTCTGTGCCTTCCTCTCTCTCCGCCTCTCATTCAGTCTCTTATCCATGCTGATGGATTTCACTGCAGGGGGTCACTCAGGTCTGCTTTTAAAAAGCAGCATGAGCGAAATGTGTGTCATTTTTCTCCTTAACTGGATCATTTGTATTTATTTACCCCCCTCGGTACTGACGCCTGCCTTAACTAGAGAGAACATGAGGGCTTTTTAAGGGGGAACCGGCACACACCCCTTAACCCTATTAACCCCTAAGTGGACCCAAATGATGATAAATAGACAATGTGGTGATTAGGAACTCAATCTGGTGGCTGGCGAGCGTAATCCATACTGTCGATGGAACTACAGTATGTGTTGTGTGTGTGTGGGGGGGTGAATACTGGCAACATGTGTGAAATCTGACCAAAGCCGAGGTAAAATGGCTTCTGTGTTTTCCTGGTCAAGTGGTTTTTCATCCTAATATAATGATAAGTCCATTCGTGCAGTCATTGGCAGCACAGTAAATGGCTTCCTGTAGGATAGAGTTGCTTCTTGTTATAATATGTTTAACATATGAGAACTTTTTATTTTGTTACAACCCGGATTTCTTTTTGACACGTACTCAATTGAAAACAGTACAGAGACAGTATATTTCTTGTTTTACCTCAACAGCTTCATTGATTTTTCGTAACTATCTGCTTAATCTGAATTTGATGCAGCAACACGTTTCAACCAAGTTGGGACAGGAGCAGCTAAAGACTGGGAAAGTGGTGGAATGCTCCAAAAACACCTGTGGAACATTCCACAGGTAATCAGGCTCATTGGTAACAGGTGATAGTATCGTGATTGGGCATGAAAGGGGCATCCTGGAAAGGCTCAGTCGCTCAAGAGCGAGGATGGAGCGACTGCTTCCTGTTTTATTTACGTTTGGAACAGCCAGTTTATTTGTCCACTGTGTGTCCCGTGGAAACGTGTGTGTGTATGCATGTGTGTGTCCTTGCTCTCAGTTGTCATGTATCTGAAATTATGACAGATGAACGTACATGTTTCCAGATGCATCTGACACTTTGTTCGACCATTGAAGCATGTTGCGTCCTTAACAGAGATCTATGAATGTCATTTCGGTGCACAGCTCTACATTGTTACAGCAGATGGTAGTCATGGTCAATATGTGTTGGTTTGAAAAATGCACTGATACTGATCCTCGCTCAGTCTATTGGCATAACATGCATATTGCACGAAAATCCCAACATCGATCTCAATACTCCCCCGCGCTCGGGGTCAATATGCTCCCTGAAGAATGTATCCATAGCTATAAACCTACTGGAATATGTCCCCTCTATGGAAATGTGCTGACTGGAGCAGCGGGAGGCTTGAAAGAAGGGATTGTATTAAATGATATAGGGACACCTTGAGGAGGGAGACAGACAGTGAGAGGGAGTGAGCAGGTAATCTGTTCTGCTTTATTACATGTTAAATGGGACACATTCACCCTCTCATATCATCCCTGCCCCTCCTCTCAACCTCGTTTTCTGTTCCCTCCTCAAGGAAAACTTTACAAAGGGAGTGAGCGGAGAGCTTCAGGAGTGTTTTGTGGAGGGTCTCTTTCTGCTTCTCCTGCGTCTCTCCTCCATTCTTCTTTCTCCCAAAGACACTCCTCTTCCTCTCCTCTTTTCCGTGCTTTCTTCTCTGTCTCAGTCTCTCTAATAAAGCATCTTTTCTCAATGGAGTGTCGCCCACTCTCTCTCTCTCTCTCTCTCTCTCTCTCTCTCTCTCTCTCTCTCTCTCTCTCTCTCTCTCTCTCTCCCCTCTGTCCTTTTTCCATTCTTTCATTTCATCTATCTGCTGTGTGATTTATGACACAGAGCAGAGAAACTGTAATGTAGATATCTAAACCAACCTCACTCCTCCCTTTCATTGCTATCAGTGGATCAGGGCATTAGGATCCTGCTTGGTGTGTGTGTGTGTGTGTGTGTGGTGTGGTGGGGGGTGGATAAGGTGTTGTTATAGAGACCTTTACTGCTACTGATGGCACGAGGCGAGACCCCTATATGACTGTTTAGATTTAGTGTCTCTGGGGCACAGGGATGCGACACACACAAACACACACACACACACACACACATATATAGTGCAAATAATAACCAACTGCATCTGGCTAGATGTCTATATTTGTTTCAGTGTCTCCTACCACATGGGGTTTTATTAAATATCCCATGAACCTCTGGGGATTGAGAGAGGGAATAAAGGCGAGAGGAAGAGAAGATGGAGATGGTGAAATAAGAGAGAGGGAGGAGTGTGGAGCATTTATTAGCAATGGCTGCTCCTATAACTCATAGAATAATCTGTTGATGCGTGTATGGAGGCATTATATTTTTTGCCTGTGCTTGAGTGTGTGTGTTTACACGGTCCCGTTGAGCGATGTGTGTGATGAGTGTATGAGTAAAGAGCAGCAGTGTCACCAAGAGGGCTTATTTCCTGAAATGGAGATCATAAGAAATTAGACTTTTCTGTTAAATTTTGTAGACTTTTACATCCTCAAGCCCCTAAAAATTATTCAAATTAAACTGAGAAGGAAAATCATACTTCATTGGATATGCACCCTTTGATGAGGGGTCATTAGTTCGACATTGCTTCACTAAAAAGAGAGCCAAAAGCAAAAGAGTTGACCTGTTAACCAAAACTCAACTTCTGCTTTCAGACCAAACCGGGAATGAAAAACCTCAGAATGCCTCTGGTCTTCACCCTTTTTTTCTTGTTTCCTGTAAATCATTTAAACACAGCCCAAAAAGAGGTTTTGCTTTGGGAATGTGATATGGTCTCGATGTTTATGAATGCCTTGCTGCTCAGGTTACATGGGAACAGGATGATTCATCGTTGTTTTTGACGATATTTATGGGTTTACCCAACGATTCCCACAGCAGAGGAATCCACTGTGTATCCACTCTGCAGCGTTTTACTCCCGATCCGTCTCGCTCTGAATTCAACATGAATAACCTCGTGTTTGTCTTGTCTTTTCTGGTATTTGACGTAGCTATGTAGGAAGGTGTTCCTTGGTTTTAATTAAAACCCAGAATCTAAATCCCCCCTAGCTTGCCTAAAACTGAGTACAATAACTCAAGTGTATTTCCATAACTAGCCTGAAAGAATTTGGTGATTACCTGAGGCCAAGAACTGACTTGGAAAAACAAAAAAATTGTCCTTTCAGATAGTTTTGCCAAGTTTTTAAATGACCACATATGATGACTTTGTATTATTGAGCTGAAGATGTGGGTAAATTTCATACATCAAAGGTAAAAAGGGTCATTTTCAAGTGGTTTATAGCTTATTCGTGATATGACAACGTTTTTGCATCTGCTCGCCCTGCTGCATAGCACTACAGCAGTCGGGCTATAGTAAATGACATGAGGGCACTTAATGTAAAACCGAGGAGGGGGGAGGTTTGTATTCTTTCCCTACCAGCTCTGTGTGCTTGGTGGCAGGAACTTAATGTTAATCTTAATGATAGATGATAGAGGATGCAGCGTGCCGCCACAGAGTGTGTGTGACAGTGTTATTGTCTCCATGATTAACTCAACCCCTGTCTCAGCCCCTTCCCCACCGAGAGAACCAGAGAGCTAGCAAAAATAGAAGTACCACTGTCTAGTTCCTCATCAAGAAAAGCTCTTCGTTTCTATCCTGCCCCCACTCATCCTCTTTCTCTCCCTCCCTTCCTCTGCCCTCCTTTCTCTCTCAGAGGCCATTACTGGTGATAAACACTGTGGTTTGTATCAGCAGGATGCACCTGGCATTAACGCGAACGCTTAAGAAAGTAATTAGTGGGTGTATGTGGCTCCCCCTCGTCCCTGTAGATGCCCATAGGCGGTGTAATAAATGAGCGCCAGGATCCATAGGAATAGGATGGCAGCGATTTCTGCTAGCACTGCTGTCATCGTTCAATACCCTGACGCAGAGCAATGGCCTTGTCATGCCTCCAAGCAAATGACTGAATTTCTCCCCAGTGGATCCGCAAATGCAGAACCTTCTCCACACCCAACTGCATCCTACTCTAGTCTGTGCACCGTGGAATTAACCAAAATTTAAGAAAAAAGCCTATTTACGTTGTTGCTGTGAGAGTTAGATGAGAAGACGGATACCACTCTCATGTCTGTACAGTACATCTAAGAGGTACCACATGCAACTCGTTAGCTTAGCTTAGCACAATGACTGGGAACACGGGGAAACAGCAAGCCTGGCTCTGTCTAAATGTGGCCAAATCTACCTACCAGAACCAATAAAGCTCACTATAATGTATATTTAATCCATACAAAAAATGAGGTGTTAAAACTACAAGTTAGACTCAAGGAAGCTGGCGTGCTCAGCCAAGAAATTACTCTACTTCCTGTCTAAGCTAAGCTAACTGTCTCCTGGATGATGTTGACTGTACAGACATGAGAGTGACGTGTGTTTCCGAAAAGGTAGAAATCTTCCTTTAAGTGTCGTAATTGACTGTTTTTCATTGTTTGAAGTGCTCCTCTCTAGCTTTACAATATTTCTTACCCCGTTTGGCCTCTGAGCACTGTCTTAGATGGTGAATGATCAAGTGTATTGATTAATCACACTGCTGTCGAAGTTGTTGAAGGTGTGGAGAGCGGCTCTCATGTTGTCACAAATTGCCACTGACCTGCATTTACAAGGACTATAGATTTTTCCGGGCCTCCCTAACAAATATGAGCGTGTGGTGATGCACATATGTACACATCTCCACTGCAACAGCTTCCTGCAGCATTTCACCCTGGGTAATGACCCATGCAGCCAATCCCCTGCTTTGCATCCAACGGAGGGGTAATTTCTCACTCCAGGGGGGAAATCAAACATCTGATTCTGACTACAGGGGGCTCAGCTTCACCCCCAATATTCCTTTGAGATCACCAGAGTTGCTGACATGCAAAATCTCTTTCACACTCATGCAAAGCATTTAGCGAGGCAGATGGAGTGTCCTGAGCACTGGTGTGAACAAAACGATGACACCACCATTAGCATAACAGCCCTAGCATGTGCATGTGTCATCATTATAGGTTTTTATGGGGTGTGTGAAGAGACAGACAAAAGCAGTTAACAATGGGCAAGGCACTGGGGTTGATTGGATAAAGGGCCCAACTCTTGCGTACGTCTGACATTTAAAGTCCCATTTAAATGCACTGAAGTTTAGCGCAGCAGCTACCATTGCGAGTGCTAGCATCTGGATCATACCGGCTAAGACAGCAGCACTAAAACTTTAGCACACCTCAAGGACAGTCTTCAGCATGCAAAGCTGGTGATGCTTATCCTATAACCAGATATATTAGCGTCCACAGGCTACAACAACAACCTCCTCTTGGATGCTGAAAGATTGAATTTGCTGTTTAGACCGGTCCAAGGTGACAGCTACCCAGTATGTAAATGGTTGACACTGTCAGGGAGCAGTCCTGCATCAATGGATGGATTCACTGCCCAGTAGAGCGATCAATACTCTCTTCAGTGAGACCTTTTAAAGGGTTTTTAGTGGTAAGACTTAAGAACCAGGGCTCATGTACCAGGAAGGTATACTGATCTTGCCGGTAAGTTTAACCTCATCATCGTTATCATCATCACATTATAACAATAAGCCTTACTGCTCGTCTAGATAAAACCAGTGGCCTGTTTCATGGCATTAAGCATTGATCTGCCGAGTTAGCTCCTCTTCCGTGGCACTGACCATCCTCCCTTTTCAAGGTTGCAGCCATTGTTGGAAGCTCTATTTGGCACCTCTTGTTGTCCCTTTTTCGAAAACCCTCCGGCCTCCCTGTCGATATGTTGCGACGCACACATCGGCGTGGTCATAACAGCAGGTTGTAAAGGTTGTACTGACCTTTGACCTTCCCTCCAGCAGCCACGGTAATGTTGATTCTTGCTTTAGGAGTTTGGGACAGGAATGACAGTGGTAATAGAAAAGGCGAGGGGTGCACACGCTCTATCGACTGCAGCACAGGACTCTCAGTGAATGCGCTCGCTTCGAGATAAAAATGACCATCATTTTCCAAACCAACAATATGTCTTCATCCCTCTTCTCTTGTTCTTGGTGTCTGTATCTCCTACTCATTTTCAGTCCCTCTGCATTGCACATTTTCAAACATTTCCTGTCCACCTTTGGCTCTCTTCTCACACACATTTATCACTCAGCCCTTTCTTTTACACTTTTATGCCTTTCCCTTAACTCTCATCTCTCACACTGTTCCTCCTGCCGCATCCTCCCCACCTCCTTTACACCACATTTTTCCCCATTTTCACACTCTTTCTCTCCCCTTCTCACCCCCGCAGGCGGTACGAGATGTATCCTGTGTGTGCAGACCTGCAGGGCCAGATCCTTGCATGCTACAAAGAAAACGTTGGAAAAACCCTTAACTGCTCCAACATTGCAGCCCTTTACCTACAGTGTGTCAACAACGCCAAACAGGTGCGTATTTACTGAACCTAGCTGTGCATCTTTTGTCACATTTCACATCTCGTTTGCACATAATTTGCCACACTTGTTACTACCAACTTTTGCATATGAATATTATGCATATGTGTACTGCATGCTCGTTAAGTGAAATAAATGACCATTTCATTGTGTGCAACTGTATTCTTTGCATGTAAGGAAAAAACTTTAATCTTGAATCTTTAAAAAAAAACGACAAAATAATGCATTTTTTTTCTCCCGTCTGAGAAGAACGACAAGTATGTGCATGCACCCTCGTGGACAGATGATATGTAAGTTGTGGCGCCTCCTAACCCTGTAGTGTAGCTTTCAGTTGAATTGATGTGTGCATCACAAAGTAGCCCCATGTGTGTGTTAGATACAGCATACGTCATTGGGCTCATAGATGGTAGCTACAGTAGAGCAGCTATTCCCTTTTTAAATGTCCAAATGAATTAATATAATATACGCACACATACACACTAGCATCCATTTACATGCTTGCTTTTAGACAGGAGAATATAATTTCCACTGGGCTACTGGCGCCTGAATAAAGCTCCCTCTAAATAGCCAGTTTAAACCTTACGATCTATTTCCATAATACCTGCTGACACAGGCGTTCCCCCGGCTGTCTCTGGGTGTGTTTTAATGTAATAAGACCAAAGGAGTAGCCGCCGCTAGTTGGATACCATTGTCCTCTCTGCGGCTCTCCCCTTTCATTGCCGAGTGCAAATGTTTTTTCGCCCTGTCTCCCACGGTCACACACTGTATGGTAATTGTAATGTCACTCAGGTTGATATTAACTTGATTCCCCCTCTCTCACTTTCCAGCATGTAAAATCCATCGGCCCAAACAAGGATCAATTTATTCATGGCGCTTTTCTATTAGATTTTTTTTTTCTTTTTACAATTGCATTGTTTTCCCGGATATGAGGAAAACTGAGTTTTGCGTCTCTCGCTCACTCTCGTGGGTATTAGTATTAGATCTAAAAGTCAGATGCTGGCAGATTTTTAAGCTATACATCATGTAAATTGCACAATGTTTTATTCATTGTGTGCATATGTGTGTGTGTGTGCGTGCATTTAGGAAAGCTACCTGTAGCCTCGTCAAGATTCAGCGAGGGTGCGTTCACAGTGCGGATGCTGTTATGATGTTGTAAATTGTTTGCAAGCAAGCCTGAGACGATATGGTAATCCGCTTGTGTTTATCACCCTGCGGCAATCACAGCACACTCCTGTTCGTCTGTGCTTATCTGTCTAAGACTTGCTTTTAAAGTCATTAGGTGCAAAAAAAAAAAACAGTTCTGTGATAAGGCTTTAAAGGAATAATATGCAGAATTACACAGCCGACAAAATAGGGGGAAGGAATGAAGTAGGATTGATATGAGCTGATGCAGCTTCATGATTAGGATGTTTACACAGCTTTATCAGAGCCGAGCAGGAAGCTGCACCGAGAACAAATGTCAAAGGACGTGACTTTGACCTCTGGAGGTCAGAAGATCCAAACGTGCCCTCGCCTCTCATCTCCTTGCCCTTTCGGTCAAAGACACTTTGCTCAGACAGTTTTCAGACAGCGAAATCTCCTTCCCCTTCTCCGTCCTTCCCCTTCAAATCTTAAATTCCATTACGAACTGAGCCAGCGTGGGTATAGATAGGGATGTCCGAGATGCCATCTCGCTGGGGATAAAAACCAAATCCCCCCCAAATCTCAGTTTTACAATATTGACCCCTCCACTGGAGTCAGCCAAGACAGAGCCGTTGTCAGCCGACCGGCCTTTGTCACTGATAATTAGCGTTCTTATCGCTGCAGTCAGTGATAACATTTAGACCCACTTTCACTCTCTTTTGTGGCCTCTGTGCCCCGCCACCAGTCCTCCTTCACTCCCTCCATCCACTATCCCTTCATCCCTCGTCACATTTCTAATGCATTCAGCACTTAACAGGTCCAGATAGCAAACTGTGAGGAAGAGGCAGTCGAAGGACAGATAAAGTCTCTTTCTCTCTCTCCCTCTATGAAAAGGAGTTTATCACAGAGGCCGATCTCTCCATCCACTGCTCGCCTCCTCATTCCATATTCTCGCCGCATGACCGCCTCTTGCTCCCTATCTTTTCCTTCTCCACTTCATTTTTTAGACTGACCCTTCCATCTCGCTTTTACCCTCAAAGGGCCAGCGTAGATCCCTGTTTGTGGTTTCAGCTGCCGTTATGTTTGCGAGAATAAAAGAGGAGCTGGTTCATAACTGCCTCTGCATCGTCTTTGATATTGACATTTCAATTGCAGAACAAAAAAAGTGTTTCAATGGTTTAATTTGTCCTTTCAATCTTTTTTAGACGTCTTGTCTCTTGATTGCATTGACGTTTGTCACCAAAATGCCTTGTGTGTGCGTGGTTCAAATGGCTATAATCAACATTTTGATGATAACAACATATCAGATATTAACGTGAAGGGGGTCGCTCGGAGTGCTCGGACCTGAAAAGGATCATCACCCGAATCTGCTGCTCCCCCCGGCTTCACGGAGCTTTGCAGCGAGTTTCAGCTCGGGGTCAGCTCCCGGACTGCGCCTCAAACTGGACGCACTCTGCCAGAGAGCAGCTCAGAGATGGGATTTCTGTGAGATCACTGTGCTCAGATAGAAACAAAGTTTAGTTGCAGCATCATCCTGCAGAGATTTTACAGTTCAAACTCAAGTTTAACCAACACAACATTTGTCCGTCACATGTTTATTAATAATCGCTTTATTGCTTCACTTTTGTTTCTTATAATCCCTTTTTAGCTTAAATACACGCCTGTATCAAATGCATGCTTTTATTCCCCCTACAGTCTTCCTTGTGGCTCTTGTAAATCCTGTCTGTGCTGTGTTTACGCCTCCTCTTCAGAGGCGGAAATTTTCCCCAGTGGAACTGATAGTCACACATAGCGGAATACGCAATCAACTTCTGTCAACATGTCTCCTATTATTTGCATGATCCTCCCTTAAATGCATTTGCAATGAGGATAGAGGTGCACCGCGCAGACGCTCGCACAAATGAAACACAAACCGCGACTCCAGCCTGAGCGCCTGCTCGATGGATACAGCATGTGTTTGGGTCAGGTCTGGCCTCATGTTACCATCCAGAGAAATGACTCCAGTGAGCAGCGATGGATGCGGATTTTAAACTTGGGATCACATGGATGCTGAGGTCTTGGAATCAGTATCAGGAGAGAAAACGATGGCCCGAGCTGCAAACATAAAGCCCGCGTTCTAACAACCTGAAATGATCCTTTAAGTGATCCTCCCCCGTCCTAACCTGGACTCTACAGTGTTGGAGAGTGTCTGGCCGGCTGTTTTTGTCAATCATCGTTTTGTGGGCAGATCAATAAGGCACAAAATGAACTCCTCTGCTGGAAAAATGTCACTGACATGAGCTTAGCTCATCCACAACACCATTATTAAGATGGTCTGCAAGTAAGAATAGATTTTTCTTCCTCATTTTTCTTTCCTTGTGTTGCTTTTTTTTTTTTTGTCCTTTCACGCCTCTTCTCTCAGGCAGGTTTCATCGTGTGGCATCAGCTGCAATAGGCCAGTTCAAATGGTTATTGACAGGGAGTGCTGGGGATTTGTGGTTGCACTCATCGCTAACATGGAATGCACTGCCCTCGGGTCCAGCTCACTCCATCCTCCTCCCTTTTATTGGACTCCCAGGGCGTCCTCTCTCTGTCTTGTCTGTCCTGTGTGACATAATATCTTCCTCTGCTGTTTGTTTGTCCATTTGGATTTTTATTTTTGCCTCTCCGTCTCTCTCATGCACTTTTCCCTCTCCTTTTTTTTTTTTTTTTTGTCTGCAGAACAAGCTGAGGACTGGAGGTTAAGGGCGAGAGAGACAGAGATGAAGAGTTTCTGGTGTGGGATTACTTATTATCGACCGACTGACAGACAGACCGAACCGGAACGAAGGAAGTGAGGAGCGAGTCAGCACCAAGACACACACCCTCAAAACCCTGTGGAGAACCGGAACAGAACCAGACTAGAGGCACCGACCACAGCACCCTGAGAGAGAAATAGACACCTGTTCCCCATAGATTCTTCTCTCCTCCCCCACCTCTCTTACCTTTTGTCTATCTCTCCTGTGAGTATGCAGGGAGCGACACTGTGCTGTTTTACGACAGCAGGGACCGACGGCACCCAGCAGGCCTGAGCTCTGCCCGCTAGAAGGACATGAACCACCAAAACAAACCGAGTCACCTGTGTCACAGACCACTTGCACCCCTCCCCTCTCACTCCAGCACTGTTAGGAAGATGAAAGTCTATTTTTACTAATAAAGCCAGTCCTATTTTGTCGTCCACCAATCACTGAAGTCCTCGTTTTCCTGCTCCTAATGCATTATCCTGTACACAAATGCGCATGTATGCACCTGTTCGTGTGAGTTTGTTCATAATGTAACGACGCGCGTGTTCAATTCATGCAGACCAACACTTGTGACAATGTCTGATCAGAGGAAATAAAAGACGAAACGATGCAGGAACTATTGTTGAACTCCATAAATATTCAGTGGGCTGCGTCTCTCAAGTGTGTGTGTGTGTGTGTGTGTGTGTGTGTGTGTGTGTGTTTTATGCTAATTACAGCGAACGTTGTACGTCTTTGATGGGTACGCGGCCCTCATGTTGTCATGACGACATTTTTTCGAAAGTGAATGAGCCCAAGAGAGGGGGACCGAGGCGTCGGGGAAATATTCGTCCCAGATGTTCTGGTTCACCATCCGCCTTTCTGTTTCTCTACCAGTCGATCTGTCTTCTTTCCTTGTATGGCTCTGTGAACGAGCAGGGGGCTCTTACCTCTTCCTTATCCCCTCATTGTCCCTCTTTTCTTTTACTTATCTACTTCTCTGTCTCTCCCTCCTCGTCTCCTCTTCCTTTCTGCAGTGTGTTTCTCCTCTGCTCAGTCTCCCAGGCTAATGTTGCCTTGGAGGAGACGGCTTCTCTACGCTGTCTGCACTCTGCCAGACTCTCTGGGTTGGGTTTAACTAGATAGACACTGTATGTGTGTGTGGGGGTGTGTGTGTGTGTGTGGGCGGGGTATTAATGCAGCCATCCATCCGCTTTTTATGCAGTAACAGTGTGTGTGTGTGTGGATGTTGGAGGGTCTGGGTTTGATGTGGAGGCAGGTGATCGCAGAGGCGACCTTATCTTAATACTGCATGAGAAGAAGAAAGTGTGTGTGGTGGACAGAGAGAGAGAGGAAGGGTGTGTGTGTGTGTGCGTGCAAGCATGTGATTCATTGTGACTAATCCCCCCCCCGTCAGTCAGCTGTCCTTTTGCTTTTTGACTTGTGGAGTCTCGAAGGGGCGAGGGGTTGACTTCTATTAAACAGCGTGTGTGTGTGTGTGTGTGTGTGTGTGTGTGTGTGTGTGTGTGTGTGTGTGTGTGTGTGCGTGTGTGTGTGCGTGTGTGTCGGAGGGGTTTTCTAAAGGTCGGGGATAATGGGTATTGGAGTTCATGGCAGGTGTTTCTCCACGGAGCAGACCGAAGCCAGCGCGCCAGTTTTTTTTCCCCCCTCTTGTTTTTCCCTCCGTGACTCTGACACAAGCTGCAGCTCCTCTCTCTGACCCGCTACCTCCGAGCCAAGATAAGTGATTTAACGGTGTATTCTGTCTGTAATGAGATTATATCCCTTCTAATATAATTAAAGGATGATTAGAGAATGATGAGATCCAAACATGGGGCTTACCTTTTTTCCTCCGCTGTGACCTCAACAACCTTTTTGAAGTTTAAGGACAGCTTGTATATGAAGAGTTGCTCTTTCGTCTTTCACAAAAAAGAAGCATTTTGAGAGTATTTTGCATCTTTAGCTCGATGCATTTCTTGAAAAACAGTATATTAGATGAGGGCGTAATGCAATTCAAAATTAATGTACTGCTAAATTAGCTGGAATTTCTATACACGCCTCCTGAAGCCAGTGTTAAGATCTTCTTGTTGTCAGGTGGTAGAAGTAATGAGGTTTTGATGTAAGTTTTTTTATATAAACAAAGTCTTCATAATAGCAGAGTGAGCTGAGCAGATGGAAAAATATTTCTTTTTTTCCAGCTCGGTGCGACTTCAGTAAGTGCAGCTCACATGTCCTTGAGCTGCTCCTGAACACTGAAGCGACAACGGGCAGCGTTCAGCTCGTGTCAGAGCTCTTGAGGGCCGCCGGCCGCCGTCCAGGTGACGGAGAGAGAGGAGAGCAAAAGTTTGAAAGCAGCAGCAGGCATTTCATGTGAAGGTGAATCAGATTTTGTTTTCATTGATTTCTTTTTCAATGTCATAAACATGCTTCACAAATCTCAATTCAGGATGGCTCTTCATTAAAACAAATGTGCTGCACCCTATTGGAGCAAATCAAGAATATTTCCTTCCAATCAAAACAGCAAACGTCTCCATGTAGTCTCACTTCTTGATTGTTTGGTAGTTCGTGACTTTTCCCTTCTTGCACATTTCAGCTTGATTTTAATTGTTGAATCTCTTGGAGGTTGCTAATACCTCAGGAAAATCTGTTATCATGTCGTCCAAAGCTCTTGTGCCAAAGTATTCTTCTCTGATTGTTTCTTCCGTCTGTCTGCCATGTATAAACGAGGTGCCCGGCGCTGCGGTGACTCACACATTTACCCACTGAAAAGGCTTCGCGATTTCCTCTGCCAACCCTCTTTTTCATGATCATCTGCGCTCAAGACCATGCAAATTGTCCTGATAATTCTTCCAGTTTGGTAGATAAGGGCATGTGTAGGAAGACGTTTGAAGGTCAGCGCTTGCTGTCACACATGGAGGACAGTCTGTCTCGTTATTAGCCACTGATTTGACACGCCAGGAGTGTCACACAGTCATGCTCAGCAGAGGAAGGAGACGTGGGGTATATTCAGAGACGACAACAAGCTAGAAAAAGGCTGGGGACATCGTTAATGTGTCTTACCTGTGACTTACTGTCCACCCTCAGACCTTGCACACTGCTTTAATGAGGCAGAAGAATTGAAATAAAAGGTCTAAGACTTTTTCTGTGCTCTCAAAAGGTTTATTTCTCTCAAATTTTCTGTTCAAATGTGTTAAAATCCGCGTTAGTGAGCCTTTCTCTTTTTGCCTAGATAATCCACCTGACAGGTGTGGCAAATCAAGATGCTTATTAAACAGCATGATTATTGCACAGGTGTGCCTTCAGCTGGTCACAATAAAGAGGCCACGCTAAAATCTGCAGTTTTATCACACAACACAATGCCACAGATGTCACGAGTTTTGAGGGAGCGTGCGGTTGGCATGCAGACTGCAGGAATGTCCACCAGAGCTGTCGCCCGTGAATCGAATATTCATTTCGCTACCAGAAGCTGTCTCGTGTAACAGTGCCAGCTCAGGACCTCCACATCCGCCGTCTTCACCTGAGACCAGCAACCCAGACAGCTGATGCAACCCCTGGCTTCCAAAACCAAAGAATTTCTGCACAAACGTGTACTGCATGGTGTGGCCGAGCGGTTATGGGGTTACGTTATGGGCAACAAACACAGGTGTATTTTATTAGTGCAATCAGAATATACAGCGATACCATGGCGAGATCGTGAGGCCCATTATTGTGCCATTCATCCGCTGCCTTCGCCTCATGTTGCAAGCATCTGCACATCACCCTCTGAGCATATTTGGGATGCTCTGGATCGACATGTACGGCGGTGTGTTCCACTTCCTGCCAGTATCCAGCAGCCTCACACCGCCATTGAAGCAGAGTGGACCAACATTCAGCAGGACACAGTCAACCTGATCAGTTCTGCTGCATGAGGTAAAAGCATATCTGTGGCTCTACTCCTGTGACGTCCGTGGTTCAGGGCATAATAACTTCCAGATAAAACTGCAATTTTTAGAGTGGCCTTTAATTGTGACCAACCCAAAGCACACCTGTGTGATAATCATGCTGTTTAATCAGCTGGATTTAATCTTGGCATGCCGCACCTGTCGGGTGGATGGATTATGTTGGTAACACGTAGTTTTAAGGAATTCATGCTCAAAACTAATTTGTCAATTAAGATCTAAAGCCTTTTGGAAAGTATGTCAGTGTTCTGTGCTGCTGTGAATTCTTCCATGCTTTGCTTTCTGTGCATTATACCTATCTCACATTGTAGCTGCCCTTCGTGTAGAAGACATTTCACGGTCCCCTTCTGCCCGAACTGTTCGCTATTTCGACTGTTATTTATATCAGCCTCTGTCAGTGTGGCTTTCACTGTGTCTAGAAGTGCCCTGTACCATCTGTCTCTGTATAAACAGTGAGACTTTGTCACTGCCACCGACACCAGTTCCTGTATTGGACTGTATAAAGAGATTAGGATAAAGCTACAATTTCATTTCAGTGCTTTTATGATATTTCAGTCCTATATTGCTTCTGTTCTCTAAAGAAGCTGACTCGAAGGGAAAAGAAAAAAAAAAACAAAAAAACACCAGAATGCACTCAACTCTGCAATACAAAAGACAACATCCTCCACCATGATGACTAATCACATTTGATTTAATGACCTTCTCTGAAGAAAAAATAGCTTTTCCCTTTAAAGTTCCCCCCACACTCCCTCTCCGGCTCTTATCCGTCTGTGCGTCTCTTTGTGCCTTTTTAGTGTCTCTCCACACAGTCCATCCCCATTCTTGTGTTTGCATTTGCTCTCCTTTTTTTTGTTCTTTTGTTCTGCCTCACGCTCCCACTGCTCTTTTTCTTACTTTTTCTTTCTTTCTCTCACTCTCTAACTCATCAAGGATACTGAGGAATAGGCCGGCAGCCTGAGGGGCGGATCTGTTGGCGCTGATTGGCTCTCCTTGCTTGCCAATGAGGTGTGAAGCGTCTGCCACGCTGCTGTAACTCTTCTCTGAGGGCCACCCCGTGTCCACACACACACATGCACAGTTTGACACAATGTGCTTTAAATAGATGCAGGCGTTTGACAAATGCATTCACCCACGCAAATTTCAAAACACAACAAAAGACGCCGCGCAAACGTGGCCCTGTCTCGGCAAGGACGCCTCATCCCGACTGGACTTCGGTGAAAGTGAAGACACAGACACACACGTAGAAATGTTTCTGGTTGCCAGCGATGCCAGTGGGGCCTGCAGATGAGGGTAGACCATCATACACTCTATTCTAGTAATGGGCAGGCAGATGGCAGGCTGCTCTGTAGCCTCTGCTTAGGCTGATGGCTCTATTCATCAGGCTGCTCGCCCTCCCTGCAGCCCTGCACCGGGCTGCAATTTATAGAGCTCTCTCTCTCCCTCACGCTCCCCTCTGCTATTCTCTCTTGCTGTTATTTATTTGTACTTTTTTGTTTCAGTCTGCACCTCTTCTCTTATTTTCTCTGAGTCTGCGCTGGTGTCTGCTTGGCACCATAAAAGGTTGTTTCATTCCAGCTAGAAATTCTGCTGCTGGGGGAGTGAGTTATTGGCTCTATGTTGGAAAGTGCTGCTACCTTCCTGTCTTTTCTTTCTTTTTCTTTTTTTCTTTCTTTTTTTTTTTGGCAAACTGAAGTTTTGGACATGTAAACACTTTTTGGAGGCAGATCTGCTCGGTGGCAGAGGAAGTCTCATTGGACTGAGTCAAACTTTAGTGGCTATCGAGCCAAAGCCAGTTTACTGCAGTGCAAGTTGTTTACCTTGGAATAAAAAGACAAGGACAGTAGTTTGATATTTTAGGAAGTACACTTATTTGTTTTCTTACCAAGACTTATGCAAGATAAGAGATTAGATTAATACCACTTTTATATCTGTACAATGAACATGAAACCACAGCTGGTTAGCACATGACTCTCAATGTAACTTGTTAATTAATGACCCGTAGAGATGCTTGTAAGCAAATTTTGTTGCCTTTACAGAGCCAGGCTAGCTGTTTCCCCCTGTTTCCAGTCTTTATGCTATGCTAAGCTAACCAGCTGTAAGCCATAAATAGTCAAACTAACTAAAGGACATACATGTTGACCGCTCCTGTTTAATTATGTGTGACTTTGGTCACCTGTGGCTGCGAGGTGTTGGATGACAGATTAGCTGAGGATGGAACAAAAAGCTGTCTGTGCACAGGTTAATTTGACTGTCTGACAGCATTTTTTTTAAATTGGAAATAGTTCTTTGGTGTAGGCAACAAAGTGCACTGTGCCTGTTAAATGAGCTTTAATCGTGAAAAAACCACAAGCTTGCTGTCCTGGTGTGGGAAAGCTACGGAGATAAAGAACTGTGTGTTGGATTGGTGATAGAACACAAGCAAAGAAAAGGAGAGGAACAGCTGGAAGATTAAAAAGAATGATGTGAGGGAAAGAATGTAACAATACAAGCTTGATGTGTACCATGAAAGCGGTTTAAAAGATTTGACATCAGCTTCGGTGGTGGTAGTGGTGTGATTCATGGCCGTGCGCGTGTGTGTGTGTGTGTGTGTGTGTGTGTGAGTGTGTGAGTGTGTGTGAAGCAGACAGAGGCAGTGAGTGAGAGCTTGGCTTTGACCCTCAGTTTCCCTCCAGAGATAAAGTGAGTGGTAATGAGGCCCTGAGCTGCTGCGCTGAGGAGACAGTCGGACCGCCGGGGGAGGAAGATGACCTTGAAGACTATGAACACACACACTCACATCCGCAGACTTACAGCGATCACACTCTGTGTTGATGTACAGTAAAAGTTCACTGGAAGTTGACGGGTTTGTTCCTTGTGTATTTTATTACCACACATGAGGTTCACTGAACTTTCAGTGACAAAAAACGTGCCGTGGCGCTGGGATGGATTTTAATCTCAGTCACCAGAAAAACAGAAACCCCAGTAGAACAAAATACAGTACATTTCATGTTTCATGTTAACTTTGTGTTGAGACTTTGAGGTGTTGGCTCAACTTCTTGGGAAGCCATGTTTGTGATGTTTTGTGATGTGCCATCACCATAATTCATGTACACTAGTTAGTCAATCATATTTTCACTGCAAGAGGTGACATAACTTCCCAAAGGCACAATAAAAGCTACACAGAATTAAGCTTTAATGTGAGGAAAGGAACAGATTGCAGGTTGAACGTGTGTCTGTGTTCTTTTGAGCGACAGGACTCGCCATTTTGCAACAAATCCTGCTTTTTTCTGGGATGTACGACTAAGAAAGCTGGCCTGCTGGAAGGCTGAAGTCAGAAAAAACAATGAGACAGAAGTCTGGTGATGAGAAAAGGCTCCATCACTGCCACGAAAACTTTGCTTCCATTTGACATTTCATACTTTTACTGCACGAAGGAAATTTCTCATTTTTCAATCTGGTACATTTTCAAGTTTCTTTTCAAGTTTTTCTATTGTGATGCTTTTTTAACTGCAAAAAGTAACAGGAGCCGGTTGTTTTGATTTTCCTGTTAGAGCTGCACAGTTAATAAATCATGTTTAAATGTTCCTGTGCTATTTCCCCATGGAAATTGTGCAGCTGCATAATAGCAGTCATTACTCATTGCACTGTATTACACTATGTTGCTAGTTTTTCCATGATGCCACAATGTCCTGACCTGATTTGATTTTGCAGTGCTGAGGTGCAGTAATGTGGTCACTACACTGGTGATACACTATCATGCACTGCAGTACTAAGAGCGGAGGCATGGAAAACCTGGTCACTACCATACCTAACCTACAAAATAAAGTATTTTTCCTGGATTAGCAGGTAAATGCATCGCCACCAAGCTGAAAACAGGCTGTTTTTCTGACTTTTTGCACACATTGAAATAGCCAACTTTACAGTAGTAATCAACATGTTTACAGCCTGGTACCAATGACAGCTGTTATGTTGTCATTGGTACCAACTCATTTAAACTATATTAAGACTGAAAGTTATGCATAATTATGGGCACGGCTGCTTTGAGTGACAGCTAGCTGCTAGGTTTCAGCAACCAGGCTTCACTCAGCTCCACCCGCTCCACCTCTTTGCCCCTTTTTGGATTAGCCGGGAGTTTGGTGGAGTCAGACACTGCCAAGATTACGACAGCTGGAGCCTCTGACACTGAGCTTCACAGTGACTCCTCAGAAACCTCCGTCTTCATGGAGACTACATCTCTGTTTTATACAGCTTATGAACAGGTCACACTCGAGTAAAGTACCTCAAATTTCTTCTTAAGTTTGGTGCTTGAGTACTTTGTTACGTTCCACCACTGGCAAAGGGCAGAAACCCTTACTAACTGATGAACTTCTGTCACCTCATGGTGAATATTATAGTATCACCCAATCCAACATGGTACGCTGCCAGCATGGTAGTGACTAAACTACTGTGCAGTTTTGTGATGATACTTTTTGTAAAGAAAATCTCTGTGGCTAAAAGTAAGAAAAGCACTTTGACGTGTGCATTAGGTTTCTGTGCATTCTTTATCAGCTTATACAGACTCAGTGGACTTAAGGCCTAACCAAGACATCCAGGAGCGAGAGGTTCCTCACATGTGAAGGTTAGATACTCCCTACATGTTGGAGAAGCATACGACTATGCCATAAGCCAGTGGCTACTAAACCTGTTACATGGCCCCGCATAAGCCTATCCATCCGTGACCTGCGAGAAGCCAGTTTAGACTAATCCCCACAACTGTAAAAAATGTTTTCTCATCCTTCAGAAGAGGATTTAAATTACTTTACACTTATAACTTGTGCTGTGGCTTGCCTGCGACGTGGTGTGCAGCTGGTGCCTGGAGCATTTCTGTTGTTAATTTTGTCCGCAAGCCCAATACACTTGGGTGACTGCTGCCCATTTATAAACAGTGTGTTCACACTGTCCCTCCTGAGATGTACACATGCACACGCTGAAATGTGCTTTATAGTAGGCCCTTTATTGTCATGTGAGACGCTGTAGTACATAAACGCATGCAGTTGAGGTTAAATGCAAACACACGCCCACATAAGCACAGACAGAAAAGACACAGAGACGCACATTACTTATTATTTGCAATATGACTGCAGCTCATGCACATGCACACATTGTAAGCAAAGGCCCGCAGGGCAAACATGAAATATTGCACATTAAAACACACACACACACACACACACACACACTGGAGCACGCTTTGTGTTTGAGACGTCATTGTCCCCAGCGGTTGCGTAAAGGTGCCTCGAGGCATTCACCACGCAGACACACACTCAAACACGATTATCTCCATTTGATGTCTGCGACTGGGTCATATTGGGATGGGTGACATCATGGAGTCATCATCGGAAATGCACTCACACACACACGCACACACACACAAACGTCTCTGTGTAACCCAGGGGACACCATCACATGGTCAACACTCGATCCCTCTGTGTGATATGGAGTGTTGTATTTTGGCATTGTGCTTCAGTGCTGTATTGATTGTTGCTCCTTTGTGTGTGTACATGCATGTGTGTCCATTAGTAATGATGGCATACATTTTCAGACTGCCTCCCATATGAGTCTGGAACTCTATCCAGAAGACACACTGGCCCAGATCCATCTGGAACGCCATAATGGCAGCTCTCAAATTCTAATATTCTGTAAATGTTAAATAATAATGGTAAAAAATCCATCAAATAATGCAACATTTATTGCCAGCTCGTCATTAAATATAGATGGATTTCCCTTTTTGATTTTCAAAATTGGAGGGGAAGCACGTTGGACAAGTTGTCCCCACTCCATTCCAAGGCTATAGAAAAATCTTCCCCACTTTCCACCTCGCCTGACCTGCATGACTTTGAACTGTGAGAGGAAATCAGAAACTCTATATAAAGATACAAAACTCCACACAGAGGAGTCTGGGGCCCAGATTTGATCTGTGAACCTTCGTGCTGTGAGGTGACAGAGCCAACCACCGAGCCCTGTGGTGTCCTCAGACTAACATCTGTTAATATGATGGTAAATAGGGTCTGAGCTCAGTGTGCAAAGCAATCTGGCAGGTATTTAGAGGTATGACATTTTCCCCTGCTGCATCATACATGGATGGGTCTTAGGGTTCCCATATGTGCCAGAACTAAATTTATCCCCCTTTTTAAATTATGTGTTGCTATGTAGATGCCTTATTTTCCAACTTATTTCCATCATAATGACTGATTCTTTCAAAACAATATCACACAAGATGAACCAGTACTGCTTGCATCCGATTGCCTGCGGATCTTTGGGTGGAAACTTGTGCACATTCGCCCTTTAAATGTGCTCTTTTGTCCAAGATGAGGCTGTTGGCAAGGCGACCGTTCAGATCTGTTTCATGATTTGGGTTTACTCCATCATCCACATTTAGTCTGCCACTAATTAAAAGACAACAACAACAAAAACACCACCCAGCCCACATGCGCACCCTCGCCTCAACAGTTTCCCCATCAGGCCCTGCAGAGTCGCTCTTCAGTGGAGTGAGGCGTCCTGAGTGTTGACTAATCAAAGGCCCTTTCACAGGGCAGAGACTGATGGCTTAATTAGGGCTGCTAATGTTAATCACACTTAAATATTTATAAGGAGGAATTCTTTTGTTTAGCCTTGACCTTTCTCTGGAGCTCATTAACATGGTTATTATTGCTGCAGGTGTTGTGCTGTTAGTCTTAAACATGGCCGCAACACTCGCCCCCGGGGCCGATATTGATTTGGATTGAGCAGACATGGTGCTGTGTTAACGCTTTGTGTGAATGACATTGGCTTATCAGCGTTTGGAGGAGTCTAACCGTATGTGTGTGTGTGTGTGTGTGTGTGTGTGTGTGTGTTTGGACAGCCCAGGGGAACGATGGGTAATATCTTATCAATGCGGCGAGCTCATTGTGTTTAAGTAGCAGTGAAGGTAATAGAAGCAGGTCCATAAACACTAAAACATTGTGTCAGCTCAGCACTTTGACTGAAAATCATGATTGAAATGGATTTGTTATTTGTTGTAATGCACGCACACACACATACACACACCCTGTGCTGACCATGATTTTATGACTTGAATTGTTTCTGGCCAATACTCACCCAGCCAGAGGCAAAAGGTTTCATTACTATAGGATGGACAGGATAGCGCAGCACTTGTAGCGCTTGTAGGTTAATTGTAGAGGACACAGAGGATGACAGCTTCTCCTTCTACTCAGAGGTGCACCAGTATTATCTGTAGCATCAGTATCAGCGCAGACACAGCTCCTTATTACTTGTGTTCAGCATCACCAATTGAATTTCTCTGTTTAAGATACCATAACCTCATACTAATGACATATGCTTTGGGGTAATGAACATCTCCTGCTCTGAGGAAAAATTATTGTGGTGTGGCGCTTTAATGAAAACCATTAATCAGTCATTGTTATTCTCTCACTTTAATGTGTTCAGAGAGCGGGTTCCTGCGTGGACCCCCCACCTCCCCATCCCTACTTTTACACTGCCTAAGGTTCTCCACTTTTTTCATCCAATCTAATTATTTCATTTGGATAGGAATAGCCTCTTGTGCACGATTGGCTATGAATGCATTATTCTACAGTATTCTACAATAATTTGCTGCAAAATTTAGCAAACTTTGCATCCAACGTGGAGTGGCAGGACAGCAAAAAGCGTTTTAAATATATTGGAATTTCTGCATAAGAATCAATTACAAATTTGCGTCATGCTCAAATTCACATCGCGCAAATTAATAACTCAGACACCCATGCACAGTGAGTCTGATTTTATGGTGTGCTGCTAATGACGTGATTTAATTTTCACCATTTGCTGAAGCAGTTAGTACTTTGAGGAAAAAAATATTGATGCACTGTTTTCTCTCCTGAGCTTCTCCGTCTCTCCTCTTGTTCCCTTTGATCCGCTTGATGTTTTATGGGTGAGCTATCTCCAGTATATATGAGCTCCTCTTCCTTCCCACAGGATTAAATATGCTGTTGCAACATAATGCATGCGTAAAGCCACACATACCAACTTACTCTATAGATCTCCCGGAGCTTCTCTTTGCAAGGATGCACTTTTGACTCGTCCCATTTTTCTAGATTGCACAGAAATAATGAAAAGTGCAGCTAAAATGTAGGTTGAGACACGGTGCATATTTGCCTGCCGTAGCTAATACAGAAAGCCAAGAGGCAGTCACCATGACAACATACCGAATGAATACTACACATCACATTTTTACGGTCTGTACACTGAGGATGGCGAGTACTGTATTTTGTGAGTGTGCGTTTATGAGTTGAATTAGGATGACAATGAGGTCTATTACTGAGCGTCTATACTGGCAATTGATACATCATTGTAAAGCCATCCCTGTTACAATGTGCACATTTTGCTCTATCCAAATAGGTGCATGAGAGCGTTTGTGACAGAGAGAAAATGTGCAGTTGTGAGGCTGTGAGAGGGAAGAAGAGGTTGGCACCACCATGCAGGGTTTTGAATTAGCATGGTGCCATAAGTAATGTATTTTATGCATGTGTCTGTGTGGGGAGAAAGACAGATTCAAGCATCATCCCACTGAATAAACAGGGCTTAGGATTTGTGTATGTTTGTTTGTGCATGTGAGAGAGTCATCATTATTAAATATACATGGTCCTAGCTCTGTGTGTGTGTGTGTGCGTGTGTGTGTGTGAATGAGAGAAAAAGAAAGAGTTATTGAATAACCATGCTACCTGACTGAATGCAGCCACTCTGTCTCGCAGCTTTGTAATCACTAAATGCCGTTTGGGAAGTGACCGTAAGCACTTGAAACCACCTACGATTTTCACAATCAGACCAATGAATAAAAGATTTGAGTTTTAAGTGCCTACATTTGGAATTCAAAATAAGTGGAGATGTGGGGCCGTGGAACAAAGCCAAAAAGGACCAAATAGAGTTTGCGGCGACTCCTGCCGCCCCTCCTCGTGCTTCATACCACTCGTGGAGGTGGAATTGAAAAGCTGCTGTCAGTGTGTTGCACACTGTCTCTGTCTTTAAGAGTGACAAGGGGGAGCAGGTGCAAAAGTATTTTCAATCTCAAGTTGTCTTTTTGATGTTTTAGTCATTGCTTCAGAGGCCTGTGCAGGACTGCTTTTTTTTTTTTCTTTCTTTCTCAATCACACAGCCGCCCAGCTCCAGCAGGATTTCCGACCATTACCGCCTGATCCCGCAGAGATTCTGATCTCCGTTTCCCACAGAGAAAATAACACACTTGTAGTACTTTAGGAGTTTTTGTAATCTAAAGAAATGCAAATACAGCTCCTCAGCTGTTTAATAAGCCACCTTTTGAAGATGTGAGCAGGAAACATTAGACACATTTAAAAAAGAAACAACCTCGGGGGTGAAATCAGGTAAAAACATTGCTGCTGGTCTTGCTCTGTTTTTCTTTTTTATGTTTATGTCCTTTTGCATAGCAATAGATACAAAACCAGATGCAGGAGTCCGACTTCGTAATGGCAGTGATATTGTCAGGGTTCACAGATCAGGCTATATAAAGGATGGCAGTCTTTTATGTCGCTGATGATATTTATCTTTACAGTTTACATGCTCCTTTATAAAGAGAATGAATGATTAGACCAGCAAGAGAAACAAATCAAACTTCATTTAGTGCTGTTTGTAGTTAATAAGAGTAAACATACATGCACAACTACTGTCAGCCCAAAAGCCCTGTCATATATGTTTTTATCTAAAATTTCTCATCTCATTCGGCAGTGATGATCCTGACTACCTGCACACGTTCTCATTAGAATAAACATGTCTTGTGCCTGCAGCATGAAGTAGCACCCCACCTGTTGCAGCAGTCTACATTAACTTCCCACTGACACTGAGGTCATGACTGCATGAGTGGATCTGTGCACGCTCTTAAGAGAAATTACAGCAAAAATGGAGAAATTTGAGGAAAGATAAGTGGGGGAAAGAGAGATTTAGTTTGTAACATGTGGCCATTTCAATACTGCAGGCTCCTTGTGTGCACACTCCAAGAGCTCTTTGAATGCGCACTGACCTGCGGGTGAACGGCCATTAGACGCACAGAGTAATAGACCCTACAAGATGTGGAAGTCGCCGGGCTTAAATAGCATTATCACCTTATTTATCTTTTTTTCACGGGCAATTGAGTGTGAATCTGCTGTAGCCAGCAGCTGGACAGGTGTTGAGTGGGACACCTCCTCATCCCTAATAACCACAGCAGGGGATAAACACATACATGCAGACACACAGAGACACACACTCATGCCAGAACAGCAGGTGGCTTCATCTAACAGTGGCACTGTTCTGATTCAGTGTGCTGTGAATGTATAACGCAGGGACCTTTTCCTCTCGTTCTCTTCCCTCTTTGTCTAATGCTAACTCTATATATATATATAGAGAGAGAGAGAGAGAGAGAGAAA